>NC_066617.1:194425508-195109867 GCF_025201925.1 Gopherus flavomarginatus | reverse complement strand
GTAATGGGAAGTAAATGAAAATAAAGTGAGGTACCTTTACTGGGGCAGTGGGCTGGAGTGCAGGAAGGGGTAAGGAGTGTGGGCTCTGGGAGGAAGTTTGGGTGCTGGGTGCAGGCTCTGGGCTGGGAAGGGGGTTGGAGTGCAGGAGGGCACAGCTTCCAAAGCGACCAGTGCACACACCCCTCTGGCAGTGGCTCCTAGGTGTGAGGGCAGGGGGTCTCTGCATGCTGCTGCCTGCAGGAGCTGCCTCCAAAGCTCCCATTGGCCACAGTTCCTGGCCAATGGGAGCTGCAGAGTTGGCACATGGGGGGGCAGCATGTGGAGACACACCCCTCCCAAGGGCCACAGGGACATGCCAGCCACTTCCAGAAGTGGCACGGTGTGAAGGGAGGGAGACAGCGGGCAGGGAGCTGCCTTCGCCCTGCTGCTGGCACACCTTTATGCATCTCTTGGGGGGAGGGAAGGCAGCGGATCTCTGTGGGCTGCCCAGGGTGGGGGCAGTGTGTGAGCTGCCTCTCCCCCACAAGGGGCATGCAGAGATATGCCAGCAGCTGGATGTTTCTGGGAGCAGTGTGGGGCCACCGGCCATGGCATGCAGGCAGCCTGGCTGCCTAAGCCCTTCTGCGCCGATGTCTGAGACTCAGGGGCAGGTTGTCAAATGAGGTGTATTCTGCATTTTGGGGTCCCCCATCATTGGGTGCCTGTGCCACCACACAGTTTGTTTCATGGTAAATCCACTCTTACTGCAGAATCAGTAGCCCCTTCATTGAGATTTGATTGGCTTACTTTTCCAGGCTTTTAACTGAAGCTATGTTGACACCTTGAAGCAAACTGCCTGCTCCAATGGTAACCTCAAACCACGCAATGCTTGCATTCCTCAACTAGATACCTACATTGGCCAGGATTCTTATGCCACTTTATTCTGTCAGAGGCACAGAAGCACGATTTGTACAATAGTAGCACTTAAGTTTTTACCAGTTTGAATGATTTTACTAGTTCTAATGATATTCCCTATTATGTGGGCAGGAGTTATATCCTGCACTGGTAGAAGTATTCAAACTAGACAAAACATTTCAAGTGCAACCACTATTTTTGTGAAAAGAAAAGGAATTACACAGATATTTAATATTTGAAATCCTAGAGTTATAGCTGTAGATGGGTCTGACCTTGACAAAACTTAATACTTATCTCTTCCTCCTACCCCTACCCCAGTCTAACAAACATCTGGCTTAGCTTCCAAGACAGCCCCACCTTTGCAACACTATTCTGAGCCTGTGACCATAAAGTAACTAAAAGCAAAGCCTCGAGCAGCTTGACACGGGAGTCAGATTTACAATGGCTGCTTAGGCCATGCAGTAGGCCTATTTCTCCAGCAGTGAAATTGCAAGCAAGTCAGCAGTAGAGACAGAAGCTTGCCAATTTTCCCCCGTTTTGTCACCTTATAAAAAAAGGTTCTTGTCCTCACTTTCATTTGACAACCTCATGCTGCAAGTTTCATTGAGGTTAATGAGAACTACTCAGATGGATTAAGTTAAGCATGTAAAAAAGCATATGCATTATCATCAATGGGAGCTTTGTCATTCACTTCAATGATCATAGGATTAAGCCATTTTATAATGTTGGTAAGCAAAGTATAGAAATGTCCTTTATTATATTTCTAACGGCAAATGACATTTCTCTGATCTGGCAAGTGAGTCATTATAAATATACACACAAAAGGGAACTAGTAAGTTGAGGCATACAAATGGCTCAGGCATAATTCAGTATCTTTTTTGAAAGAGTTGTTTGCATAACCACTTGCATCATATTAAAAACAGACTACTACTGTCTAGTTTAAATTTGTTGGGTGAATTAATGCAAGTATTTGCATTGCTTGTGATCCACTGGGCATTTCAAATTCACTTTTCTCCCAATTACTTCAAGACCAGCTTAGAACATCTCTATTGAGAACTAAAAACGTTTGCTTTTTTCTTATTCTTAAATGCAAAGAGGTAAAAGGGCATTAGAGACCAGTGTGATTGTGAAGAAATTGGAAAGCATGTGAAAAATGATATGAATAGAAAGCCAAAGACATAGTAGAATAAATAAGATAAGTGAACATCATTAAAAGATAATTGCGGAATAGAGGTTAATGCTGAACACTGATGGCAAAGAACATTCCAAGTACATATTTGCTTTTCAAATTTGAAATAAACAAATAAATGATTCTCTTGAAAAGTAAAAAGGCGCAGGAGAAAAGGAATGGTGAATTTCTTAACCTTCACCTTGATTCTCTTTTCTGTTAGTCTTCCTCTTCTCTCTTTGGAAGGGGAGAGATTTTGTGGTACAATAGGGGAAAAGCAAAATTTGCTTAGACTTCAGAAATATAAGTGGGATAGGATTGCTCAGGGATTGTAAATATCAAGAACTTTCCCTTCCAGATTGCTGGTTCATATCAGAATACTTCTGTAATAACCTGTGTGTGCTGTTGGCTCTGGTGACTGGTTGCTAGGGTGTTTGCCTTCAAAGAATGCAAAATCAATGGTAAAACTGACTTGAGTGGGATTCCAACAAGGCCCACTGATATACTTATATTCTGAATTAGACAAACAGCTGAAGAATAAGAGACAAGGGTCCATGGGAGTGGAAAGACTGCGAGAATAAGATGGATGTACATAGTTTTGTTTATGGTAGACAGAATTCCTTAAGAGTTCTTTGGATAATGCTGGGGTAGGCAACTGAAGGCTGCACGTGAGCTGATTTTCAGTGGCACTCACACTGCCCGAGTCTTGGTCACCAGTCCAGGGTGCTCTGCATTTTAATTTAATTGTAAATTAAGCTTCTTAAACATTCTGAAACCTTATTTACTTTACATACAACCACAGTTTAGTTATATATTATTGACTTATAGAAAGAGACCTTCTAAAAGCGTTAAAATGTATTACTGGCACACAAAACCTTAAATTGGAGTGAATAAATGAAGATTTGGCACACCACTTCTGAAAGGTTGCCAACCCCTGGGATAATAATTTATATTATGGCATAGAGAGGACACTTATAAAGTCAGAGGATGATACCAAGCTGGGATAAGATTAAAGAGGATACCAAGAGGATAGGATTAAAATTCAAAATGATCTGGAAAAATGGTCTGAAGTAAATATGATGAAACTCAATAAGGATAAATGCAAAGTATTCCACTTAGGAAGGAACAATCAGTTGTACACATACAAAATGGGAAATGACTACGTAGGACAGAGTACTGCAGAAAGAGATCTGAGGGTCAGGCTGCTATATCAGCTTACTCATCACTGGCAAGGTTGGGTTTGGACCTGCTGCCTTAGCCTACCCCCAGACTGCCCTCTGCAACCCCCAGTACCTGTTATCCCAATGCTAGGCCACAGCCTGGGGCTTTCAAAGCTGGAGCTCCCCAGCCCTGCTTCAGTCAGGTACCTTCAGTGTAGCTCCCTGCAGTCAGACCTATCTCCCTCTACAGGCAGAGGAAGACTGATGCTTCTGGCTTCCCTGGCCTTCTTATAAGGCCCTGTTGCTCAGTTTGGGGCGTGCCCCCAGGTGCAGCCACTTCTCCCAATCAGCCAGGGTTTTACCTTGTCCAGCCCCAGCCCTCTGCAGGGCTTTTCCAACCCCTTCCAGGCTGTAATGGGTGGTCACCCTGCTACACCGCCACCCCCTCAAAACCCTCACCCCCGGGGGAAGAGGTGTCTCTTGGTCAGGACTCCCAGAAAGTTGCCTTCCAGGCTCACACACTTTCTCTCTGTGGTCTCCCAAGCCTGGCACATCTCCTGGGTTTGGGTTTTGGCCTTCCTGCAGGCCAACTCCATGGCCTCTAGTCGCATCCTCAGGATCCCCCTGGCCCTCCTCTTTCAGGGTCTGGGTCCCCACAGCCACTCGCTATACCGCACCAGGGCCCCGACCACCTGCTGGGCCCAGTCTGTCAAGGTTTCCTGGGTGAAGGTGGTCCTGGCAATGGTCTTGGTCCGGCCCCCTGCTGGGCCCACTCGGTTTCAGTGTCTTTATCTACCACCCCCTGTGGATGGCCCCTGGGCAGGTCCACTGCAACCTCTGCAGCCTCCACCCTGCCCTTATCTAGTTTTGGCCCTCCCAGGCCTCCAGGCACCATTTTTGGCCCTGCCTCAGTTTCCCCAAGGGGCAGTGCCTCCTTATATGGCTCAGTCTCTGGCAGCGCCAGCAGGCTTCCCACCTCTTGGCTGTCGTGGGCCTTTCAAGATCCTTCCGAGGTCCTGCCTCCTCACCAGGGCTGACCTGGACCCTCTGCCTTGGGCCTGGGCATGCCCACTGCAGGTGGCCTTCTCACCCACAGGCCCAACATATCTTCAGCCGCCTGAGTTCCCTTACCCAGCAGCCAGCATGAGGGACTTGCCGTTTTCCCAGTTTGGTGTGAGGCATCCTGCCTCCAACCCCATAGGGACAGTCCCATCTTATGTGTCCTATCATACCACAGGCACAGCAAGCCCAATGCTCTGCCACCGGCATCCTGGCCCTGACTGTGCTCTGCCTATGCCCTCCATGGTTTCTTCATAACTCGTCCCCAAGGAGTTTCCGCAGGGACTGTCGTTCTTCCGCCAGCTGGCTGACCTGCTCTTGGAGGGCCCATAGCACCTCCCACAGTTCCTGTTGGGTCTCCTGGAATCCCAGCTGCTCCTCGGCCCCTTTCCTCCAGGGTGCTGCCTCCGGGCCCCACCCAGGAATGGTACCTAGGGCCTCTGCATAATAAACCCCAGCATACCTGGGATCCATGATCCCCTGCATCTCTCCACCTTCAATATTCAGGCAATAGTCCACAGTCCTGCCCTAGCCCCTTGTATTGGGGCAGACCACATGTGCTCGCATTCTCCATCATGTGGAGGCGTGCAGTCTCACCCCTGCAGCGCCTCCTGCTGGTGACTCAGGGAATTAGCTCAATTTCCAGCCCAGAGCACCCTCTGCAGGCCGGTGACCTGCCTGTCCTCTGCCCTCCCGCTTCCAGGGAAGATTAGTTATACTGAACAGTGCTTCTTCAGGGGTCTGGTTTAATTAACCCAAAGAATATTTGACAAATAGACCTCCATCTAGCATCCTAGCTGAGAAGGAAAAGGCTGAAGGATCCATCAAACCTGCCTTATGAGTGAGTCAGAGCCAGCTTCTGGAGTCAAAGTCTCTTGTCATCAGCTGGGGAGAGATCTCTCATCTTGGGTCAAGGTCCCCACAGAGGTGAAACCAAAATAACCCTTCTTCAGGACATGTAATTCCTTTGATCTGGGGCATCTGCTATTATCTGGTGAAGTTCTTGCATTGGTACCAGGTTTTGCTGAAGCTTGGCATTCATAGCTTTTCCCATTGGGAGTGTCCCCCACCTAGACTTACTTTCCTAGTGAGCTCCCTCACCAACTCTCCCTGAGAAGCCCTCCCATTAGGAACTCTCTCTTCCAGGGGCTGTTTCTCTCCCCAGGAGACTCTGTTCTCTAGGGAGAGCTTCCATTAGGAGTACTTCCTAGCCAGTTCCCCGTGCCACATTCTTTCCTCATGTGCTTCCTCCCCGGGTTTTTTCCTGCCTGAGTCTACATATGTAAGGCCCGTGTTCCTTAACTAGTTAATTACTGCCCAGCTATTTAGGCAATCAGTTATCCCCAGATCCATGTTGCCGGACTTATTCTTTTTAGCACAGCCTGTCACAGTCATGCTGAGCCCCTGACTGCCTTTAAGGACCAGCTACACTGTGATAGAAAACAAAAGTACTCATTTAACCAAGGATCCTTCGTGTCTTCCACCAATGTCAGAATTAAAATGCTAAAACAGCAATGATAATGTGCTACTGGATATCTCAGAGGAATCTAAGAGCTAAACTCCCCTTGAATTCAATGAGAGCAGAACTGGGCCATTGATCTGATTATCTAAAAAGACTGAGGTCCAGAGCCTCTAGGTGCTGAGTAACCCCACAGTTCGTTAATTTTTATGGAAGATGAAGGGCTCAACATGTCACATACTCAGAACCTCACAGGTTCGGGCCTTGTATAAAACAGCAATGCTATTTCAGGGTTCACTACATGGTTAATGCCATTTCAGAAAGGTTCATCTGTTATGCCATTGCATGCCTGACTCATCCAGACTCTACCTTTTATAAAACTTAAGGAGATTTTAAAGCTAAATAAATAAATTGCAAATAGCTATAATCTTGGGATTTTATAAGCTGCTTTTTCTCAGGCATGAAGATATGATTAGCTAATAAGACTGCTGCTAGGAAAATGGAAGTAGATCTAGGTCAACTTTGGATTTGTTTTTTTAATGTGTTTCCTTATATGTTAAACATTGCTGCATGCTGTTTGGCATTAGCAAGTGCCTATACTATATCAATCTATGTTGTTTCCATTATATTTCTAGGGATTTATAAATTTCTCATAAAATTTCACTTGTGAGATAACATATTGTCTACAAAGTCTCAGGAAAAAAAGTTCCCCACATTATATTGATTTAAGTCATTTTTGACAAATTTTGTATTAGATAGATGAGAACAAAAGAGAGAGTGTTTTGTGGTTTTAAATGCTTTGAAAGCTCCATAACTCAAACAAGGCTTTGATTTATTAAGAAGAGATTTGAGAGCATTAGTCTATGACTCTTTGGTATTAAAAAAATGAGTTAAGTATGGAAGTTTAAAAAGAAGAGATACTGTGATTTATTTTTAAAGGTTAAACATGTCAAAATAGCACCTACTGAAACTAGCAGTTAAGGAATACATAAGAAACTAGAAAAGAAATAAGGAACTCTAGGTAACAACAAATCAAAAACTCTATAATAGCTACAAGAGTACTGAAAGAGATGTAAACTTAACCTTCATATAACCAATATAATATTATTTAAAAAAAAAGATGTATCAGGGGACTGGTGCTGATAGAGATTTTCACAGTTAGGTGTTGGCTCAAAAACTAAGCCAGCTTATTTTACGCCATTACCATCTGATATCAGTTTGATAGTTCATTGTAGGAATCTCCTTGAAAAAGAATATCGGAAATAGTTAAGATTAGACTGTGCCTTTAAGCACAACCGGAATATGGGATGGTGCTAGACGCACTGCCCCAGGGGAAACACAGGGAGACACCGTGCTTTAGAAAAACTCCTGTTAGATGTGGTTCCACCCAGGGCTCCCCTCTCACATGAAGAATAATATGGCACATATTTGGGAGGTTAGTTTACTCCTGCCACCTGGCCAATCAGCTCCAGTATTGTGGCCCAGATGTTCAGAAGTGTTCAAAGCCAGATTAGGGTCAGATTTTCAAAAAAAGTTGGACTCCCATGTAGATACCTCAATAAGAGCCAGGTTTTCAAGAGTGCTCAGAACTCAGCCGCTCCCACTGTAACACCAAGGTGTTGAGCTCTGAAAATAATGCCATTTAATTTGATATATGTATTTGATAACTGAGCTGTTTTGAAATTCTGATCCTTTAGTAGCTGCATTTACTCCCCACCACTAAAAGGTCACTCACTGGGGGGAGCAACTGGCCTCCAGCCTACGTGCTCTCCCAGCATCTGAAGATAAGATCTTGGTAGCCCTAACATATCCACATGAGGAACAAAGAATTCTTCCTTACTCTGCTGTACCGGAATGCTAAAGCTAGTCACAAGGCAACTCTGATATACTGGAAAGACACATGTTCCAATCCTGCACTTGCTCACATGGGCAGTTCTAGGAATATCATATTTCATAACTTGAATAGGACTACTCACATCAGTAGGTGCTTGCTAGATCAGACCTGTGGAGCTGTGATTACACATCATTGAATGTGGATGAATGTTTTTACAGCTCATGGCTTCTGATCATTCGCTGAAAGAAAATATCAGTGGCAATGAGAGATACACAAGGAAAACTTTTACTATTTAGTCAGAAGTTTGCTATCTATGGGTCCAGCAAACTGCTACCTTGCAACAATCAACTTTGTTATTTAATAGGCTAAGCAGAAACCTTCATCCTTACTAACAGTTTTCCTTGGCTCTCAGATCACTTTTGCATGTCCAAGTTATCTACCTAGGACAATTAACAGTGCATATAAAAAAATCAAAATATTGTAATTAAACAGTTTGAGAAATGCCCTAAGAAATTTGGCAGGTCAAGACTGTTTTCCCATTAAAACCAGCTGAGTAACACAAAATAACGCAAAAATGATATTTTCTCTTTTGGAAACCATGAAGTAGCAGGAAAGCACTATTCCAAATATTATGGGCTGTCATATTATTTCATAAACACAATTTACTGGGAAGTAGGGCTGTCAATTAATCACAATTAACTCACATGATTAACTAAAAAAAATCATGATTAAAAAAATTTATCATGATTAATTGCAGTTTTAATTGCACTGTTGACAATAGAATATCAATGGAAATGTATTAAATATTTTTGATGTTTTTCTACATTTTCTTATGAATTGTATTCTGCGTTGTAATTGAAATAAAAATGTATATTATTTTTATTACAAATATTTGCACTGTAAACATGATAAACAAAATAAATAGTATTTTTTAGTTCACCTCATACAAGTACTGTAGTGCCATCTTGCAATTTTGCAACTTGCAAATGTGGAATTTTTTTTTGGTTTCATAACTGCACTCAAAAACAAAACAATGTAAAACTTCAGAGCCAACAAGTCCACTCGGTCCTACTTCTTGTTCAGCCAATTGCTAAGACAAAGAAGTTTGTTTACATTTATAGGAGTAATACTGCCCACTTCTTCTTTAAAATATCACCAGAAAGTGAGAACAGGCATTTGCATTACACTTTTGTAGCCAGCACTGCAGGGTATTTAAGTGCCAGATATTCTAAACATTCATATGCCCCTTCATGCGTTGGTCTCCATTCCAGGGGACATGCTTCCATGCTGATGACGCTCGTTAAAAAAATATGTGTTAATTAAATTTGTGGCTGAGCTCCTTGGAACCTGACACTCCCACGAGTGCACAAACCACTGGGCTGTAGAGTCATTTTCTCTCTTCATGAATATTTAAGTATTGCATGTAAAGTGAGACAGCTTCAACAGGAGAGATTGAGAGGGACTCACTTTAAAATGTCCCACAGCCTAGCAGTAAGGGTACTCACAGGGGTACTAGGGTTCAAATCCCTGCTCCACCTCAAGCAGAAAGAGGACTTGAACCAAGTCTCCCAAGTCCTGGGTGCATAAACTAATCACTGGGCTACAAAGGGGAAACCATGACCTCCTGTAGTGTTGTTGATTTTTGACGGGGTGGGAGGGGAAGTGCACTAATCTGATAGATGTGGTTTAAAGCAGCCTGTAAGGATGTCTACAAGATCAGGCCTTGGAGGAGATTTTGATGTGGGAATGCCCAGCTTGAGTATCCTGCCAGGGATTAGTCATGAGCTGGGCACTAGGTATCAGGAGCCAGGTTGCTGTGTGCATGCCCAGGAGCAGAAAACATAAGTGACCTTATCCTACTGTAGGTGACTTTATCAGTAGGCACCTACAGAGTTAAGTGGCAGTTGACCAGGGTTTTTGAAGATCCAAATTTTGGCTTGGGTGCCTATAGGAGTAGTTGTGTGCCTAAATCTCTTTGTGGATTTAGCTTTAATGTACACTGTGATTTGAAGACTTTACTTCACACCTGTTTGTAAAATTCATGGTCGCTGCTGTGCAATGAATGTTAGCTAGTGACTGGAGGCAACAACTCTATAGGAAGGAGCAGTGTATAACCTCACCACTCTAGGGATGCACATTGCTTCCTGGATCTCCAGAGGCTTTGTAAATGCTACTACACCCCTTTGTGGGGTGCATCATACTCCACCCTCCCTCAGCTTGAGCAGCCAGCTCTGGTGGCAGGCATATGGGGCACTAGTATACAGCCACCTCATATTTCACTTGTGATCACCAGAATCTTTTAAATTGCAAAATCTAAGACAGGAATCGGCATCCTTTCAGAAGTGATGTGCCGAGTCTTCATTTATTCACTCTAATTTAAGGTTTTGCGTGCCTGTCAAGGTTCCTTCCCCACTCTGAACTTTAGGGTACAGATGTGGGGACCTGCATGGACACTTCTAAGCTTAATTACTAGCTTAGATCTGGTATCGCTGCCACCATCCAGAATTTTCAGTGTCTGGATCACTCCCTGTCCCCCCAAAACTTTCTTCTCCCTGGGTAGCCTTGAGGGACTTCACCAATTCCCTGGTGAACACAGATCCAAACCCCTTGGATCTTAAAACAAGGAGAGTTAACCATCCCCCCTTTTTTCCCCCCAGCAATCCCTGGTGAGTCCAGATCCAATCCTCTTGGATCTTAAAACAATGAAAAATCAATCAGGTATTAAGGAAAAAAAGGCTTTTAATTAAAGAAAAGAAAGGTAAAAATCATCTCTGTAAAATCAGGATGGAAAATACTTTACAGGGTAATCAGATTCATATAGCCCAGAGGAACCCCCTCTAGCCTTAGGTTCAAAGTTACAGCAAACAGAGGTAAAATCCTCTCAGCAAAAAGGAACATTTACAAGTTGAGCAAACAAAAATAAGACTAACACCCCGTGCCTGGCTGTTACTACAAGTCTGAAACATGAGAGACAGGTTCAGAAAGATTTGGAGAGCCTGGATTGATGTCTGGTCCCTCTTAGTCCCAAGAGTGAACAACCCCCAAAACAAAGAGCACAAACAAAAGACTTCCTCCTACCAAGATTTGAAAGTATTTTGTCCCCTTATTGGTCCTGTGGTCAGATGTCAGCCAGGTTTACTGAGCTTCTTAACCCTTTACAGGTAAAAGAGTCATTAACCCTTAACTATCTGTTTATGACAGTGCCAGTCATACATTTTAATGTTTTTAGAAGGTCTCTTTCTATAAGCCTGTAATATATAACTAAACTATTGTTGTATGTAAAGTAAATAAGGTTTTTAAAATGTTTAAGACATTTCATTTAAAATTAAATTAAAATGCAGAGCCCCCTAGACCAGTGACCAGGACCCAGGCAGTGTGAGTGCCACTGAAAATCAGCTCGTGTGCCGCCTTCGGCACACGTGCCATAGGTTTCCTGCCCCTGATCTAAGAGGTCACCTATTGTGGAAGAATCCTATTAAACTTTTTTGACAAGCCAGTGGTTTGATTTTAGCATATTTGCCACATCAACACTGATATTTTAAATATATTTGAGAATAACAATGTGTTATTCTTTTGAGCCTGCAATTTGATTGGTGGTTGTGTACAAACGTATGTTCTCTTTGACATATTTAATTAACTTATACCTTAATATTTTGTGAAATACTTAAGAGGGGAAAAATATAGGCCCAGACCTGAGGAAGCGCTTTGTGTAGCTAAAACACTTGTCTCTTTCAAGAACAAAAGTTGGTCCAATAAAAGATATTACCTCACTCATCTTGTCTTTCTAGTACCTTTTCTCTCAGTCACAGAAAGACCATAGGTAGAAACAGATAGTCTCATACTCTGGCAATCATAATCTGGAATTTGGAAATGCCTGTTTGCAATACCCTAACAAAAAATATATCCTTCCCCTTAAAGAACAAAGAAATGCATTAGATTTCCAGTCAAATTCTTAAGAGCCTTCCCATAGAGTTTGAAGTCACTAGTCTTTTGCTTTATGCTTAGTTCTTAATGCATACTGCCCAAGGGTTTCTATAGGCAAGGAGGAAATCATTATAATATCCTTATTAGTACTGAATAGCACTTTACTCCACAACTAATCTAATTGATTTCAGACATGTCCCTTTCTTTCGGAATGAGAATTAGACTTTACAAGAAGTACAGTGAGATGAAAAAAAAATTGCTGCATAGATAGTTGTTGAAGGATTAGGTATATAAAGGATGCTATTAATTTTCAACACACTCTAGGAAATAAATGAAATAATGCTTCTGTTTTTTGAAGTACATTTATTTGCGTGTACTTTCTGAATTTTTGGAGGGGAAACTAATTTTACAATTTTATAGATTTAGATTCACAACAAGTACATTTTACTACCAAAGTGCAATGAAACACTCCCTTTCATTTGTTGATTTGTAGAAATATTTGCATAAGGTTATGAGAGTAATTACAATGAATATGCTGTGAATCTTATACTTTCAAAATATTTGATAGACTAAGCAAAATTTGTATATTTAAGGCGTCAAGATATATTCATGTGCCAATTAGCTGGTATGCATGTGTGATGGAGTAGGGGCTGTCTGTCTGGGGGATAGGAGAGCTGGGGATGTCTTTCGGTGAGGAACAGGATCTTTAAGCCTGTAACCTGAGCCCGGTAGGGGGCAGCGGGTTAGCACCTTGGCCCAGGAAGCTGGACAAAGGAATCGGGAGGCTGGAGGAGGGGCAGTTCAGTTTCGGTTGTGGGCTGGGTGAGGGGAATTCAGGGGATCCTATGCTGGACCCAAGCACCCTGAAACTCCAGAAGGACTCGATAGAGGGGTCCTAACTGTGCCTGCAAGCTCTGCTGTAACCTGCATTCCTGTTGTCCAATAAACCTTCTGTTTTACTGGCTGGCTGAGAGTCACTGTGGGTCCCAGGAAGAGGGGTGCAGGGCCGGACTCCCCCACACTCCGTGACAGCATGACAATGCACATTTGGAGGTGATTACAGCATACACTGAATGGTGTTATTTTTATCCTTCATATTGTTACGGTCTTGATAAAAAAACATAGCATATCTAAATACATTACACACATGGAATTTACAGAAATTATAAATGGGAGCAAAATTACCATATAATCTGCTATGATAGGGGAACCTGAAATGCTTGTGGGACCAGAGTACTTCAAGGAGTGAAACTGTCTCTTTCTTTCCTTCCCTTTTCTTCCCTTTCCTCCACCTATTTTCCTTTATTATTTGAGTATAAGCAGAATGTACAAACTCTATTTCAGCATTTATCATCTGGAGTCTGGCTCTATCCTTTCCCTGTTCTCTTTCTTTGACTTAAAAACACTTTCCTCCAACCCACTTCTGGCTGCTTCCCTGCAACAGAGATTGGGCTTGATTCTCCACTCCACTAGTTTACATCAGAATAAATCTGTTGTGGGCCAGATCCTCACTTAGTGTAATTTACAATAGCTCCATTGTCTTCCTCAAGTTAGGGATTTGGCTTTTAAAAGAGTTGCACCTGATTTACATGAGAATAAGAGGAGAATCAGGCCCACTGTATTTGGTTTAGTAAAGTATCAAGGGGTGGAGGGGAGAGAAACTATGGAATGTAAAGGCATTGTACCCTCTGGGGATGGGGAGGGAACCGGCTTCTGAACACAGTTATGAGTCTATAATCTTCATTATGGCTTGCAGGCAATGTGGAATAGATTCCCAAGGGCAATTTAGATGTGAGTTAGATAAGCAAGGGAATGCCTAGTTTGAAAATCATGCCAGGGGTTTAAGTGTGAATTAAGTGCCATGCAGGTCAGGACTGAGGCACATTCTTTCATACCCACAGGCATAAATTTAAGTGCCATGGTGGAAATTTAGGAATTTACAGACTGTACGTTCAGGCAGCAGCTGATAAATGACAAGGACACTTAAATGTTGGACTTGGGCACCTAAAAGGGCAGTTAGACACCTACATCTCTCTTGGGAATCTAGCTCTGTCTCTCCTTCTGGCAAGAACTATCCCAAAGCAGTTTTTCTCTGTGATGATGGGGATTGCTAGGGAACCACTTCAGGCAGCCATTCTCAGTAGTGGCACTGTTGACTCCAATTTTCCAATACACTCCAGGAAATGCTACCAGTGTTAGTTTAGGCCTGTCCCAAGAACATGTGATTCCTGAGTTGTCTCTCCTGCTGTTGATGTGACGTCTTGTCCTGAGAAACAGGTACCAGGACAGCATTCCAGCCAGCACAATGTTTCTAGACATGTCAAATACTTAAACCCTCACCAGAGGTCATATGGAGAACTTGACAATATTGTCAAGTATCAGAGGGGTAGCCGTGTTAGTCTGGATCTGTAAAAGCAGCTGCTTTGACAATATTGGCAATTGCAGTTCTTCCCACATGGTTTCCTTCACTGACAGATGGAACATCTGTATTACTAGGAGAGCCATTTAATTGCTTCCCAATTCTGCAAGCATCTGGCAGATACCTGGAAATGTTCTTAATGTGGAGGGCTGGAGACACTTGCTTCAACTTAGTCACAGCATGCTGCAAAAATGTAGCAATGGTGGAACTTTGCTCACTCGGAGCCAAAGAGGGAAACAAATATTGGTAGTTCAAGATCCACAGAATGCCAAATATCCAGCTAGACAGCCATTCAAAGCCCTGTTCATGGATTTTAACAATGATGGATAAAGTTAACTAGTAATTCCTTCCGCAGCTTCACCCAACAAATACTAAAACTTACAAATTGCTTTACACATCAGCTTTACTATACTTTCTTTATGGTCTCATTCTCTTTTCTTAGTGTCTTTCCCCCCTTGTTAAGATTTCCACTCTGAGGGTATGGCTACACTTGAAACTTCAAAGCGCTGCCACGGCAGCACTTTGAAGTGCGAGTGTGGTCGCAGTGCCAGTGCTGGGAGAGAGCTCTCCCAGCTCTGCACGTACTCCACATCCTCCCAGCTGCGGCACTGTTTTCACTGAGGCTTTACAGAGCTGTATCTTGCAGCGCTCAGGGGGGTGTTTTTTTCACACCCCTGAGCGCGAAAGTTGCAGCGCTGTAAAGCGCCAGTGTAGCCATGGCCTCATTCTATCTGCATCATTGACATTTACAGCACTTGCAGGATCAGAATTATACTGGTCAAATTCACAGCACAGTTATGACTTTCTTCTTGTTCTTAAGTGCTCCTTCTGTATAATTTCTGCAAATAGCTAATTCTCAGATTATTGGGAGTCTGAATTTAAATGGTTGATTCAAGTGTGCTATGTGTTTCCATCAATCAGCTGTAACACACTGAACAGAACAAATATTGCCACAACTTCTTTAAGCTTTTCTAGACACAGAGTTACTGCTTTTGTCAGCAAAGGATGGATACTCCTGGATGGATACCCACTCCAAGATACCAGAAAGTTATTAGAAGTCTCCTAGTAGTGATATTTCTTTTCTAGTTCAAGGGTCTTGATTTCATGATGTCTGACCTCTTTATCAGGATACATTTTCTGCAGTATAACTTGCTATCCTGCTGCTGTCTCAACACTGAGTTGATTAGTCTCAATTGTGTCTGTCATGTATAGCTGATGGTTGACAGAATAGCTGGAGATTTATGAATTCCTGCTGTTTCAATAATTCATTCTGCCATTAGATTACACGTTGTCTCTAGCAATTTCCAGCATGAAATATATTTCAAAATTCTGCAGTATATGCTTAATAGAAAATTCACTTCTTTTTTATGCTCATTGTGTTGCATAAGGATAAATACTGTACTCTTCCTCTATTATCATCATAATGCAGTTTTTGTCACTAGTCCTTTTGTAATCCATGGGAAGTAAATACTCAGGAATACACTCCCAAATAATTTTCCTCCAGGGCACTCTTAGCTACTGTCAATGAGACATTGATTAGAAGGCAGTGCATGGATAACAAACCAGAGCAGGTTAAAAGTATGGATGAGGTTACATGGGCACTGAGTGAAAGGGGAGTCTTTGTTTTTGTCTAAGCTCTTCTGAGACATCTCAGTAAGCTATTGTAAAAAGGAGGCAGAGCGATACTCTCCATAAAATGAAAAACATACTGAAATGGTCTGTGACGTTTTCACATATAGTTACAATGCAATAGGATTTCTCCACAGTAGACAAATACTGGGTTGTTGAGTTACACTTTGTCTACATCTAGTGAGAGCAATCAGTGAGATGACAGAAGGACTCAGATGTATGCCCAACTCTTCAAAAACATTAACTTTAATTTACTTCACCCACCTTTTTTTTAAGGAAAGTTCTCATCATTATTAAAGTAAAAGCTGAAGGCTCTAAAGCCCCAAGAATTGGCTTGAGAGGATTCAAGGGGAATTAAAGCAATGCTTATTGAGAGCTTTTAAAACAATAGAGCTCTCTCAACCACAACAAGTAGACTTAAGACTCATGCCCATTGTTTGGGAAGTCTTCCCTGTTTGTCCCTCGTGAAGTCACATAGACATAATGATGCAAAATTTGGAGATTTGTGCCTTGTCTTCAACGGAATATTAATCTTGGTTCCATTCTCTTAGCTTCTTTATGAATTAGATGGTATCAGCAGACCAGGTCATAAGAGTTCAGGCCTAGTGGATGAAGCAAGAGTCAGGCCTAGGCGTCAGAGCACAAATGCCAGAGCCAAGGGTTTGGACAGAGTCAGAGTCATGAGTCAGAGCCAAGGGTCAAGAGCAAAGTCAAAGTCCAAATGCCAGAGCCAAGAGTTGAAGTACAGTCAGAGTCATGGCTGACTGTCAGAACTGGATTACCGGTTTCAGGGAAGGCAGGAGTAGGCCAGAGCAAGCTTGGAAAAGGATGGGAACAAGGCTGGGTTCAAGGAAAAATCTGGGCTTGAGCCAAAGAGAAAAAACAGGAGCAGGGCTTGGAAAGGCAAGCACAAGGAGGGAGAGTGTCTGTGTTATTGAGCAGCCAGCAAGCTCTTGCTACTGCTGGGTTTAAGAACCAGCCAGGGCTTGCCATCAGATAGCCTAGCTGGCTTGTTAGGGTGTCAGGAGTATTGAGCATGTACAGCTGAGGGCCTTACTCCTGACAAATGGTTCCCATGATACCATTGTCCTTTTTCTTTGGCTGGCCTTCTAACACACTGACAACTCTTATGCATCTTAATATAGACTTAAGCACATAGTGCAAGAGTTTGGGCTGGTCTACACTAGGGGGGGAAATCGATCTAAGATGCGCAACTTCAGCTACGTGAATAGCGTAGCTGAAGTCTAAGTATCTTAGATCCAGTTACCTACCATCCTCACGGCACGGGATCAACATCCGCGGCTCCCTCTGTCGACTCCGCTACCGCCGTTCACGTTGGTGGAGTTCCAGAGTGGACAAGAGTTCGTTCGGGGATCGATATATCGCTTCTCGATGAGACGCAATATATAGATCCCTGAGAAATCGATTGCTACCCTCCAATACGGCCGGTAGTGAAGACTTAGCCAGAGTCAGGAACCTGATACAATGTATCTTATTTGGCAGCTTTTTCCTATCCTCTTCTAATCACACAGTCTATTTTTCACAAGACTATAGGTGTAAAGAGGGATAATGTGTAGGATATGTAGTGTTCTGTCACTAAGAATCAACATCATTCATGCATAAAAGATGTTTGTTATGCTCCATTATGTATTATAAAATTCACATGGTGTTTTCTGAGTAGAGCACAAGGATGTTTTAATACAGTTCCAACACTTTAAAAATAAGGTGTTTGTCACACTGGATAGGGCACAGAGCTTTCAATGCTAGTTCACTACTTGTGTAGGTAGCTGAATTGTCTTAGTCAAGTTTGCAGTGCAGATGTCAACCTCACAGAAATAGCTGGAATGCATTCTGAAAAATCACACAGAAACAACAGCATTCTCAGTGGAATGCCATTGACTGCACAGACACAAAGATTAAATTGTCCTCTTAGCCCTAGAGTTGGTAGGTCGAGTTAGAAGGGAAAGCTTCTTGCTTCACAGACACCGCTTGGCTGCTGCTTGGGTCTGAACTGTCTCAAGCAATTCACCCATCCTTTCTGAACCTCTATTGTTGCTCCTCCTACTGGACTTAATCTCTACTCACTAATTTTCTTGCTTTCTACCCCCTGCAGCTACTGTTTCTACCTTTCTGGGTCTGGACTGAGGGCTCACCTGCTCCAAATTCCTCCATAGGGTTGCCACATTTTGTGGGGGAGGAGAAAAATTAGGACATTTAGTCATTGTGCAGGAAAGGATGCAAATTATTTAATGAACTAATTTGCATGTTGTCAAATAATCTGCATACAATTACCTACTTCCAATTTTAGAACATTGTCCGTGGACTTAGTGCTGATGATAAGTGTTAGACTAACAGACCCTGTGAATTAAGTCCTCTGTTATAAATACGGCTGCAGCAGGAGGGAACACATCCCCCTGCCAACACTGCCCTGCCAACATGCTTGAAACATGATCCGGGCTCTTCTAATGGTAACACAAGTGGCTCAGTCTTCATGGGCTACACAGTTCTTGGCCTCGTTGCTATGTTTGCAAAGTCCTGAGTTTGCGAGTGAGAGATGGAACTGAGACTTACCAAATTCATTTCACACATGGCCCACCAAACATCCACTGCATGGGAACAACATTCAATCATTTTTGAACTTGGCTGTATTCATTTATTCATACATTCTACACATTTCCCACCCCTATAAAATTCAGTTCTGCTCACAATGATGTGCATGTACTTCTTCCCACTAATATAATCCTACCCCCAAAGTCATCTATCTGCTCATTCCCCAAGATGCTTGTGTATGGAGCCTGTGCCAGCATTGGCTACCTCTCACATCCCGCCCATCAGGTGGTCCAGAGACATCTATACAGAACACATCACGGGACACCGTCAATACCAGGTTGAGTGATCCCACACCCCAATCTGGGTCTATGCTGGCTATGTGATATGTGTGTACCTCATGATACCTGTAACCAATACCTGTAATCCCTCACAACTCAAACCTGACCCCAGACGTACAGTACCTTCCCTCTTAACTTGTGTATATTTAATTTTAAACATTAACTTTAATAACATTTTTAAATCTGTTCTTCCGTCTAAACTGTGCATCTGCGTGGTCACACAACAGTCCATCAAGTGCCGTGTAGGGCTGGTAGCCTGCCAAAGAGGGTGCCATGTGTAGGGTTTGCCTGAGTCCCACCAGACCTGCCAAGAAGACATATGGGCTGACAGAGGTGGCAGACAGGCAGGTGAGCAGCAGCGTCTGGAGACGGCGAGGGACCCAAGCTGCAGGGGGGATGTTGGATGACCAGCTGAGCCAGGTGACTTCTCTGGAGCAGGGGTGCTCCTCCTCCTCCCTGCTCCACTGCCATGTACAGCCACTACTGCTCCTTCCCCCGACCTGCCCTGGGTCCTCCCCTAGAACCACCCCTGGCCACATTGCTCAGGACTGGGAATCTCTTCCTGTCTGCTGTGTGTGGGTGGGGGGGTTAGGGAGAGGAAAAGGCTGATGTTGGGGGTGTCCCCTCCCACTGCCCATGTATCCAATCTCCACTGAGCTGGGGTGACAGGACAGGGGGGATCTGTCTGTACTGCTGCCTCTCTGGATCTGGAGCTGCCAGCAGCTGCTTGTGTCTGAACAAGCCTTCAGGCTCCTGACCCTGAGTGGTTTCTTAAAGAGATAGCACGCTAATACACTCTCTCAGGCACACATACACTCCCTCACACAGTTCCCCCAACATACACACCAGCATTCCCTGCATCCAGGTCACTTTCCCTACCTGTGCTGTGACATGACGTGATGTGACCATCAACACTTGTTAATTATCCCTTCTTTTAACATTCTTTCTTCTTCTTCTTCTACTTCATCTTCTTCTTCCATACTTATACTAACTTTTTAAAATATATATTATATCTAGGTTTTTTTTCTTTCTGCTGATGACGCACATCACCTCAATATGGTGCGCATAACAAAATTCATTAGATACATAGATGGAAAAAATTAGAGGGAGCATTGCCTCATAGTGATATAGTTATACTGATGTAAGTTTATAGTGTAGACCTGGCCTGAGGCACCTAACTCCAGGAGACAGTTCATGTCCGTGAATCCCAGATGGAGGTAGGTGTCTAGTAGGTACCTAATTTTTTTGAGTGGAGTGGGGCATGACCCACACCCCTCTCCTCGGCATTTCCTATTGGCTAGTTTAGGCTCCCAACTCAGCATGCTGCCTTTTGTGTCCCATTCTTAACTCTCCCTGTGCATTATACAGGGAGTCTGGGCCCCTAACTCAGGGCTGTGCACTCCACTAGGCAGTAGAAAGGGCTAAAAGTTGGGAACTACAGTGCTGAGTCTTGTGGATCCAGCCCTATAATACAAATATCAAACAACATGAAGAAACGATTCCCAAAATGACTTGATACTTTATTTTTCTGGCTACAGGAGAGGCACTGACTCTCTCCAATACATCTTCCCCTCTTGCTTGGGATAAATACATACATATCCCTGTGGCCTAATCTGAGGAAAAACTGCTGCCATCGTGCAAATGGCTCTGTGCTGGGATTTAATGATTTTCGTAAGATGAGCCTTGCTAAAGTTAATGGTCTGCCAAGTTTACAGTACTATATAGATCATATTAATATAAACACAGATGGCCATGCAATCATATATAGCAGGGATTGACAACCTCTGGCACTCAGCTCACCAGGGTAAGCATCCTGGTGGGCCAGGCCAGTTTGTTTATCAGCAGGCTTGGCCGATCGCAGCTCCCACTGGTCGCGGTTCACCATCCCAGGTAAATGGGGGTGGCGGGAAACGCCGCAGGCTTAGGGATGTGCTGGCCACGGCTGCCCGTCATTGGCCTGGAGTGGTGAACCGCAGCCAGCAGGAGCTGAACCTGCCGACGCAGCAGGTAACAAACTGGCCTGGAAGGCCAGGGTGCTTACCCTGGTGAGCCACGTGCCAGAGGTTGGCAACCCCGATATATAGTATAGCATAGTATGTTTATTATGTGCAGGAGCAAAGGAGGATTCAGCAAAACAGTAAGAATTTTAAAGGAACATGCTGGCATTTTTCTGACTCAGGCTGCTTTAGCTTGGAGACCATTAAAACTGTACCTCTGAAATTCTGTGTTTGGTGAGTCGGTATCAGTTTTCTGTGAGAGAAAAGAGGGACAGAGAGATTAAAATGAAGGTTTCATCTCTCTTTGGGTTTGCAAATGAGGCCTCAGTTAAAAATTGATTCTGTTGATTACACACCCTCATCTTTGCTGAAATCTTCAAAAGGGGAAGGAAGGTTTTTCCCTCTGAAATGGGCTTTCATGTTTAGGAGGGCTATTTCTTTTTGCAAAGATTTTGAAATCAGATAATTACATTCAGATGTCTATCACCAGGCTTACTTCACAGCAAAACATAATTTTAAAATAATAATGGGTAAATTCAGCATATGTGCAAGTGAGGGATTAGTGGAAATGCTTTGAGTAATGGATAATGTGGAAAGTTTCTGTGCCTTTTCTGAGGATGACCTTACAATTGCACACATCAGTCCTAACTTGTAAAATTCCTGGGTTTTGCAGTGCTGGAATTTGCAAGGACAAATACTTACGGTTAGGTCAATTTATACCAATCTGTGAGGTATTTTGGTGTTGGGGGAAAATATCCACAAGAGATTTGGCTGAGAACACCAAAATTATTTTAATTTGTAAGCTAACCTATAATTTGCAAATTGTCGTCCAGAGAAGGAAAGCAAATCTGAGAGTCATATTTGCCTTGAATCTTAAATCTGCTTGAACAGAAACATTTGGGTTCGAGGTTCTATATGATCACAAATCTCAGACCATGCTTGCCAAACTTGAAAGTGTCCCTGCCTGCAGGTATATGGGATCTTGGGGAGCAATTACCACACAGGTGGGGTGCCAATTAATTTCTTTATTAAAGGGAAAAGGAAGTGATGGGAATTTAACAATGAAATACGATGGGATGGGGTGTATAGGGTGCTTACAATAGACAATGATGAGGGGGTTGTTCTTATTGAACAGTGTAGGGAGTTCTAACAGTGGGGTACAGTAAGTGGGGTTCAGCACAATGGGATACAGTACAGTCAATAAGCGTATCAAAAGAAATGCAAAATAAAATGGTAGCTTCTATATAAAATGGTCAACAATCTTAGATAGAATGTATTAAGTGGTTAGTGGCCTTATACACAATGTAACACAATGGTATCAATGCAAATACAAAGTATATCAGAAAAGTGGAAGCAACCAATGGGGTGTTATAATTACAAGTAAAATGTGAATCACAGTGCAATGATACAATATGGGTGATAAGTGAAATTATGCAATGTAACGGTATAAAAGAAAATTAATCACTTAATTTGTGCTGGGTCAAGGAATAGAAGGGGGAGGGGAGTGAATGATTAGTGGCAACTGATGAGAGGAGAGTGCGGCTGGAAGCAGAGAGAAACTCTGAAGCCCTGCAGGGTAAGGACAATGGAGCAGTGTGATGGTGATCTTCGGTAGGGGAGGGGCAGCGGAGAAGTGTAAAGAAGGGCTAGAGAGAGGTTTAAGCAACAAGCGGACACAAAAACAAAGGAAAAAAAGCGGCAAAGGGTTTGGAAATTTTCACAGGGGGAGAAGCAGCAAGGGGTTTGGGAAGTTCGGAGGGTGATGCAGACGCGGGGGGGGGGAAGCAGCAAGGAGTTGGGAAGTTCGGAGAGAGTGCAGATGCGGGGGAAAAAGCAGCAAAGGGTAATAACAGGGAGACACGGAGAAGCACACAGAGGGGGAGATTGGAGCGGGGGAAAAACAGACACGGGAAAGTTCAGGGAGAGTTCGGGACAGCGGGAAGACGAATTTAAGCAGCAAAAACCTTATCTATCTTAACCAACGACTAGGCAAAACAACAAATATCACAGTTCTAAGCAAAACTATAACAAGCAACTATACGGAGCAACAAAACAGTAAACTATAACAAGGCAGGTGAACTTACAAGCTCTACAATTTTAACAAACTATGATTTATTAAACTAAAAAATAAAACCTATGGTGCACCTTATGCTATGGGGAAGTCACAGAGGGCAGAGTGGTATGTGCCCAGGATACAGCTCCAAAGGCAGCCCCCAAGGAAGCCAAGGGATGGTGGCTTAAGCCAAGGGATACAGCTGAAAGCAGGGAGCCCC
This sequence comes from Gopherus flavomarginatus, assembly GCF_025201925.1. Lineage (NCBI taxonomy): Eukaryota > Metazoa > Chordata > Testudines > Testudinidae > Gopherus > Gopherus flavomarginatus. The sequence continues at coordinate 195,087,163 of NC_066617.1, read as the reverse complement.
GAGGCAAAGCCCACAGGAGCAAACCTTAGCAGCGGCATAAACTTATTTTTAGCGGCAAAGCGCCACGGAGTTTAAGAGAGGTTTTAAGGCACAGACCATGGTTTAGCTTGAGTCTGTGTGCTGGGGAAACAGAGCCAGCAGCTAAAATAATACAATAAAAGTAGGGAAAGTTTCACAGAGGGATTCTTACCAGTCCCCAAGGCAGCAGCAAAGGCAGAACCAGCAGCAACATCAGAAGAAGCAAGGAGGGCTCGGTACAGTCTCAATAATCAAGAGATCTCTCAGGTAGCAATTTGTTCTTCTTTGGCGGGGTTTTTAAAAAACCGGGAGTACGCTCAAAAATAAAATGAGAGCGGAGAAAGGACCCCCCAAAACCCCTGGCTGATCAGACCAGGCAGCAATGCAGGAACCTTTCTGATGTTTGTTTTCAAAAATGTCTGTTTTTAAAGGCAAATTCAGGCAGTTTCCTGCCAGTAATCCTGATAGGCTCCCTCTGTCACAGGGGAGGAGGCACAGGGAAAAACTGCAGGTTAGCACAGAAACATATCTGGGCAGAGTCCTGTGCAATAGGTGACTCAAAAGCACATGAGACCTATGACTCATGCCCAGGATCTTAAAAACACAATAGGTCTTGCAGCTCTGGACGTTGCCTGCTGTAATAACCTTAGTCCCAGATTTGGACCTTAGCGTCCAAAATATGGGGGTTAGCATGAAAACCTCCAAGCTTAGTTACCTGCTTGGACCTGGTACCTGCTGCCACCACCCAAAAAATTAGAGTGTTTTGGGGCACTCTGGTCCCTCTGAAAAACCTTCCCTGGGGACCCCAAGACCCAAATCCCTTGAGTCTCACAACAAAGGGAAATAATCCTTTTTCCCTTCCCCCCTCCAGGTGCTCCTGGAGAGATACACAGACACAAGCTCTGTGAATCCAAACAGAGTGACTCCCCCTCTCTGCTTCCAGTCCTGGAAACAAAAAGTACTTTCCTATTCCCCCAGAGGGAATGCAAAGTCAGGCTAGCAATCCAACACACAAATCTCCCCTTGATTTCTTCCTCCCACCAATTCCCTGGTGAGTACAGACTCAATTTCCCTGAAGTAAAGAAAAACTCCAACAGGTCTTAAAAGAAAGCTTTATATAAAAAGAAAGAAAAATAAGTACAAATGTTCTCTCTGTATTAGATGATACAACACAGGGTCAATTGCTTAAAAGAATATTGAATAAACAGCCTTATTCAAAAAGAATACAAATCAAAGCACTCCAGCACTTATATTCATGCAAATACCAAAGAAAAGAAACCATATAACTTACTATCTGATCTCTTTGTCCTTACACTTGGAAACAGAAGACTAGAAAATAGAAACTACTTCTCCAAAGCTCAGAGAAAGCAGGCAGCCAGAAAACAAAGACCTTAGACACTCAATTCCCTCCACCCAAAGTTGAAAAAATCCGGTTTCCTGATTGGTCCTCTGGTCAGGTGCTTCAGGTGAAAGAGACATTAACCCTTAGCTATCTGTTTATGACACCTGCCCTACACCGAGCCCAGGTTCAACGAGGTGATAACAGGACTAACCCTTTGAACAGGGCAGTGGTCCCATTTAGCACGCAGCACAAGTGGCCATCCCTTTGAGAAGGGCAATGGCTCTTGTTAAACAACTTAAGGGGCCCTTCCTTTGAGAAGGGCAGTGGCCCTGGTAAACAACTTAACAGCCAGGGAAGGGCGGCCACAGGAGGAGAACAAAAACAAAATGGAGTATGGGGACAGCTGTAAGAAACAAAATGGAATAGGGGGATAGCTGTAACAGACAGAAAGAACAAGGCCTGAGGTTGTGCTTACATAGCTAACACTTCCTCTTCCACTAGCGTCGCTCACTCTGACCCACCAAACATGACCTGGAATAGAAGACATTAAAGAGCAAAGTGTGCTCCCGAAGATGGCTGGGAGATTATGTGAAGCTATTATTATGTTGCTATTAGTTAAATGTAGTTCATAGTGCTAATAATGAATGAGGTTGCACAATTTATTATATAAAACTATGCGATTTCAAACTGAAGAGAGATTGGGTTTCAGAAGGTTACAACCAACCTCCCTTTCTTTACTACTAGCAGGGGAGTACAGAAACCTTATTTCAGTTTTAACAAGAGATCACAGAACAGAAAATGTCCCCAGTTGGGATATTCGTGAGATCAACAGCTCTTTTCACATACAACATCAGAAAACCCGTTAGATGGCCACAACTTTCAACTTTTAAACCTAGACACATTTGATACACCGACTTGAAATCAAATGATCCTTCATTGCTATTATTTGATTAATTGCTTATTAGATACATTCCTGAATAGTAAAACATGGTAACCAATTTGATCTCTCTCCCCCACTTCAGTCTGTCGTGCTTGCTCTTTCTGACCTAAAATGTATTGTAACAATGCTATCAGTGAGTTATTCTGGTCAGACTGAATTTGTTTACTCAACTACCTACCACTTGTTTTGTCTGCATGATGTATTCAGGATGAAGAGTTGCCTTCCTGATCCCTCATTGGTTGATATAGAAAAGGACTAACTTTGACAATTTATCCCAGTTTTTAGGAAGTGCAGAATGCATTTAGAATTTGCACACCTGTTCTCTGGCAAAGGCTAGAGGCCTCAAACTTTTTAAAGATTCTAAAGTACCCAGCAACAACCCTGTAACACGACACATTCTAAAGGATTTCCTTATCACAGTTTTTAAATAATCTCATTGTGGTTTGGTAAGAAAGAGAGTATATGTCTTGCAGGGAACATGAACAGCTTCCTAGGTTCTGAGTTGAATTTAGTCATGGCTGAATGGGAGAGCAAACAAGTGAAAATAATAAAGTATTTTCAGTATGAAAACCAGGAAATTAATAACCAGCTACTTATATGCTCTGATTTTGACCCCAATCCTGCAAATTTACACACATGCTTAATATTTATCTTGTGATTAAAGTCAGTGGGACTAGTCATGTGACAAGCACATGCATAAGTGTTTGCATGTTCATTCCTTCTAGGGCACCTGGTATTGGTCACTGTCGGAAGACAGGATACTGGGCTAGATGGATCTTTGATCTGACCCACTATGGCCATTCTTCTATGCTCAAGTTTGAGTCCTATCAGATAATACCAAAGAGAAATTCTTACAATATTAATGTACTTCATGGGATGCTCAGTGCTCCTGTTAGAGTAATGAGGATCCTTCCCTTTTCTCATGCATTAATTTCTCCATATTTGACTCATGTTATAGCCATTATTCTAGCTGAACTGGATTCTGGTTAAGGAGTGGTAATGATGAATGTCAAGTAGCTGCTTCCCAGTGTGACAGGGTCAGGCCAGATAGCTTCAAGAGAGTGGTCTAAGGTAGATAGATTAGCTCCAGATTAAGTAGGTCCCTTTTCTCTGGGTAAGATAACAGGGACTATTCCAGAACACTCAGGAACCTTCTAGAAATAATTTAGACAGGCAGGCTAATTAGGACACCTGTAGCCAATTGGGAAGTTACTAGAATTAATTAAGGTGAATCAGGACACCTGGTATAAAAAGGCGCTCACTCCAGTTAGTGAGGTCTGTGTAAGGAGCTGAGAGTGAGAGGATGTACTGCTGGAGGACTGAGGAGTACAAGCATTAACAGACATCAGGAGGAAGGTCCTGTGGTGAGGACAATGAAGGTGTTGGGAGGAGGCCATGGGGAAGTAGCCCAGGGAATTGTAGCTGTCTTGTAGCTGTTCCAAAAGGCACTCTAGACAGCTGCAGTGCACAAGGTCCTGGGCTGGAACCCAGGGTAGACGGCGGGTCTGGGTTCCCCACAACACCTCCCAACTTCTGATCCAACACAGGAAGATCTCTGAGGCTAGCAAAATCCATCAATAAGTGCAGGGCCCACCAAGGTAGAGGAGGAACTTTATCACACCAGTTAAGCAACAAGGCGCTCTCCTTCTCCCTCTTAGGCTGAGAGCACTGCCTGCATGTGAACATTCAGACATTAACATATTTTTTTATTAATTACAAAGCTACACATATAAATCATTCTTGAGGACAAAAACAGCCATAGCCAATCACCATTTGGATGGGAATGCTCTGTAGAATTAGCTCTGTTGCACTTCTAGGTTGTTGTGGGCAGGTACCTTGGGTTGCAGCTTCAACCACATAATGCTTCCTTCATAAATCCTTAGCTACCCATGTCTTTGAAGACATCCATTTCCAAAGTGTATTTAATGAAATGTCTGCTTTCCAAAGTATCCTACTCTTATACACAGTACAGTACCTGTTAGCAGTTCCTGTGGTGATTAGAATGATTGTGATTTATTGTCTACATGGCATATAAAACCTTTTGCATACCTACAAGGTGATTTATAAGGAACACAATATTTTGCCATTACTTCCACTGGATCGGTTTAGTATAGTAATGTCATGTGAAGGCACTGAGAAAAGCCAACGTGAAAGGAAATGTATAATGGTGACAGTTGTATTGACATGCCATGCATTCTTTATAAAGCATTCCCTGTAACTAGAAATACACTGCACTATTTTGTCATTCCATCATTTTAATACCTACAAAATGCCATAACATTATTAGACAATGTAAAAGTCTTTCTTTTGTTGCTTATGCAATTATGATTTATAGCTAATATCTATTTAGAAAAATTGGATTTGTATTTATATCTGCATACATACAGGTAATGTGTGTCGAAACATGAATTTCTAATAGGAAGTCTAAAGTAAATAGGATTTTTTTTCTTTCTGACTTCAGTGGCATCAATTTAGTTTATGCTTGAATAAGTGAACTTGTAATAGTCATGTCTTTCATACTTTTTCCAGCAGAAAGCACAGGCATATTGGCCCAGACCCTGAACTATCACTGAGAACTGCTCAATGCAACTCAAGAGGAGTGTGTGTGAATGCATGTGTGTGAAGACAAGTGGCTTTCAGAAGCCTTTGTGCATTCTTCTGATCCTTGGGGAACACATACTGCCCTGGTCCCTTAGCATAACAATGTAGCCTGAGAACTGTTCTAAGTTCTGTTGATTGTCAGTGAAGTTGAGAAAGGAGATTGCTAGGCCATAGTGACATTCTGGTCTTACCTCCTTCCTCTAGCTATATTCCTGAGCCATGTCCAAAGAATGGGATTGTCATAGAAGCTACTATGTATGTCATCAGCAGAGACCCTCCCATAGGGGAATTCTCCAGGGGCTGGCTACACTGCCTTTAGGGTGGCTTGTTTTCTTAATGTTCACCTAAGGAATGCACATAGTATATTGCAACAATTCATAAAATACTGTCTTGGATCTTCCCTTCCTGCAGTAAAGTCAAAGAGAAGGAAATCTCTGTGAAGATCACCTCTGTTGTGGAATTCCCCCTCTTTTGTTCTTGGTGGTGAAGTTTGCCAGTGACTAGGCCACAGGACCCACTTCTAAACCTGGACCCTCAACATGCCTGTATATCTCCACTGGGTCTGCCCCTGGATGGCTTTCCCATTCTCTCATTATAATACCAATGGTGAGGGTCAGCTGCCTCTGTGAATGGGTGTCCATGCCTTCTCTCTGTACACACCTCACTCTCACCGAGCACCTGTGGGATACAGGATGTCTGTGGGGTCTAGGAGGCAGGAATGGACAGCGTTGCAGAGACATGTTTTGTTCCACTGCTACACAGAAGAGAGTAAATGTATGACTAAAGGATTCCCTTGAGTCACAGATATGGGAGGAGTCAGAGGAACAACCTGGAGCTATGTTGGTACACACAACACATAAATAATCAATGATATATTGTGCCGCTCTTTGTTCCTTTTGAGCAAAACTTGACCTTTCCACAGTATGATAAAAAAACCAAGGGTTTAATGCCAACCTTCTACAAACTATCTTCCGTTCCTTCAGTATGTACCATTTATTAGTTTTCTTCAAGTTGATGCAATTGTGGTGGTTGCAATTAAAGCAGATGTTAAATCTACATAGCTGTGGCTTTCATCCTGCTACTTTTAAATGCAGAAGCATAGAAATATACATGAATATACTGCATTTTGTTTGCCTTTGTAGGCAGTGTACAGATAACTAGTTGTGTAGCACTGCTTCATCCTGCAGCACAATGTGCGACTGATTGCAGAGTTATATTTTCTTTTTAAAAAGTATAATTTATTTCTTACAGGAAATATTTACAGTGTATTTTATGGGAAAGCAGGGGCAACCAAGAAAGGGATCCTATCCAACTAAGGGGCATGACATAGCTGTGCTTCTGGATTAGAACATGAAACAGAGTGACTAAGGGGCGCAATCTAGACCCTGTTTCCCCCTTGCTCTAATGATGAAGTAATCTGTGCCTGTTCATTTGCATAGTATTCTTCCTCCTCTGTACTGGCTCTGGTGCCATTGGTCAGTGTAGCAAGAAAGCAGAACTAAGGCTCCACCCCCTGGTCGTTCCTGCCTGCCTACTCTGTTCCCAGCTACATGATAAGCGGAGGTGCCAAGCATCAATGACATGTCTGCACAATGGAGCAAGGAAGCTCCTTATGCCTTAGACCTTATTCCTTGCATCTGTGAGCAGCAAAGTTCATGTGACTCACCCCAAATACAGTTTGCAGATGGGTTGAGAAGTTGGCATGAAACTGAAAGGGAATTTGGGCAGGTATTGAAACTACAAGCTTTTAGGGACAAGGATCTCAGATTCTTCACCTGACATCATTGCCAGAAGCACTAAATAGTGAAACAAATAATGTGCCACTATTCCCTCAAACAGACTTAGCTGTAAAATCCAGGATAACTTTCTATTTATTGTTGTTTTGAATTAGGTACATCAAAAGCAGGGTACACTTGTACATTTTTACAGTACAGCTGATGTCTGTATTTTTTTTCAGAAGGGAAAAGGAAATCTGGTGGTTTAGAGCACTGAAGGTGAATATACTACATTCAGTAATTGTAGCTACTGGTCAAAATATGCCTAATATATAGTGTCATAAGCCAATTTTGCTTGATCAGGTAAAGAAAGACATTATCATAATGTGTAAGGAAGTAGAATTATGACTGATATAGGACTATTAATAATGCATTTCCTGGCTTTTAAGGGTTTAAAATCTCATCCTTAGCACTGCATTAATGCAGTTTTTGTAATTACTATGGTTTTAGTTCAATATAAATTTAGCACAGTTAGAAAATAAATTAAAAATGTAGATACACAGTTTGCTAAAGATTGCAAATCATTGCTAAAGATTGCAATGTCAATGTAGGCTGTAACAATCATGGTTACATGTTGCGTTGTGGCACACTATCTACCAGTGTCCTACTCACATATGTGACCGACTGTACTTCAATAGTTAATTGCTATGAGTCTAAGATAGTATATTAAATGAAAATATAAACAATTTTAATCACTCTTGATGCTAAACATCAGCTAGGCTTATTTTTAGACATCAGTGTAGATTTCTTTAAACTTTAGGTAAGGCTAAATTCACCAGTGTCTACAAAGCTAAAGCTAAAGGTACAAGTAGTGAACAAACATCAGGTTCAGTTCGTGATAGTGGAGAGCAGTAATTTAATGGCCATTGTTATGGGAGTTAGCCCACACCAATATGGAATTAGTGTGAATTTTTATCAAAAATTCTGTGTGCTGTCTCTTTCTTTATTTCTGACTTTATCCACTCCTTTCAGATGAACAAGTGTTACATGATTCACACTGAATTAGAAGTATAACTATGTAAAATTGCCCAATATTTTAAACATACAGATGTATCTCTTGTCCCATTTATATTACAATAACAGTCAAATCAGACATAATCAAAGTGACCTAAAGTAAATGAGGTCTTTGAAGGTAATAACACACTTACCAGTATAATTAAGTATCTCCCTGTATTCTTTGACAAATCCCTGTGGTAAGACGCTTATGATCTGGCTATAAAAGCCCAATTTAGCTATTGATCAAATACTCTAGCCTGAAAGTTAATAAGTCCCTAGCACTGAATCCAATATTTCCTTAAGCAACAAACAAAAACCAAAAAACTAATGCATGGATTTTGGATTTGCAGTTGGGATGGATAATCAGTTACAACATGGCTTCCTTTTTCATAACAAGTGAATGGATTACAATTATCCTCCTTATGTATATTATACTATTTTGTGTTTAAGTAATTTACTGCATATTATCACCTGTCACTGTGTTGACCACTGAATATCCAAAAAAATCATAATTTACTAAAGTTTGAAAATTCAATATGAGAGCAGCTAATAGCTAAAAGGGGAATGTACAATGTGAGCTCCCATTAATTATTGCTTACTTACAGCAAAGCAGAGAGAAGCAGAAACCTCATGCAGACTAATGCTGGAGGGCACAGCTGCTTCAGTAGAGTCATGCTATTTTACACCAGCTGAGGATCTGGCACATCATATTTATAACACTGACCCCTAGTCTAGTCTGGATAACTAAGTTACATGGATTTAGAGATCACCTATCATTTCAGAACAACTTTGAGTGTAAAGAGAATAAATGCTCTGCAGAAGTGCTATTTGTCTGTGGCATTCAGGAAGACAACACTGCGTCCATTATACTTAGTTCATATTTGGAAGATTATCTTTGCATGCGTGAAAACAAGATTGTTTTAAATTTAAACCTAAAGGAGTTTCAGGGAGGACTACAGAGCTGTGACTTAAAAAAATAATAGGAAAAATTGCAGAATCAGTGACAAAGGAAGACAGTTTAACAAAGGACTAACCTTAACTGGACCTCAAGTATTAGAAGCCAGATCCTAAGTGGTATTTAGATAACAATCTGTCATTTTAGTCACCTAAGTCCACCATTTAGGTAGTACTGACATTTTCAAAACCACCACTCAAGTGCCACTTAGCCCCGTAGATGCATACGTTTTCACCAGTTGGCATTCACAAAGCCACTTATGCCTTATTGCCATTACCACCCCTCAGGTAACAAACAGGTAGGAGTTTTAGCTCAATCCAAAGTAAGCAAAATTCTCAAATTAAGAGGAAGTAACACCTATCTCATCAAGAGGCCTGATCCTGTAGGCATATTCTGAGCACACCTAACACCTGAGACCTGTCAGGTCAGGTGTCAGGTCCTGCTGCAGGAGGGACAAATGCAGGCTGTCAGTAGATGGAAATGACACAGCACTTGCAAAAAAATATAGCTGGGGAGGAGTACAGATAAGTGCAGGGTGAGTGTGAGAGAGGTACTGAGCATGACCAGGAGGGAGAGATGATTTCAGCTGAAAGAGCACAGGGCATAAGATGTTCACCAGTTTTAGGTGTCTAAATCCAGGAGAGGGTTGACTGAGGATCCTGACTGGAAGGAGGTGCCCATCAGTAACATATACCAGGTCAGCCACATAGGTACCTAAAACTGTCCTCTCACCTCAACATTTCACTCTTGCCTAGTTTAGGTGGCTCCCTGCTCAGAGTGCTACCTTGTGAGAATCACTTTCTTAGCCATCTCAGTCTTCCCATGCATCTTATGAGGATCCTGGGCACCTACCTCAAGGCTGAAGATTCCATTATGGGTTGGGCACCACAACAGTGAGCAGAGTCAGGCAGTCAGTCATGGGCATGCAGTAATCCAAATCCAGATCCAAATTTTGCAGCTTGGACTTTATTTCGTTTTGAAGACTGAAAGAAAACGTCCTTGTCATCATCAGAGATACTAAAAATAATGTATGACTGCTACTTTTAACAGTTGATAAAATATGTAAAGAACTCAAGAAAGTGCTTGTACAATTGAAATGGCTTTAAGATCTAAAATTAGCTTATATTTTTCCTCTTCCAGATCAACTGAAAGCTGATTCTACAAAACAACTGTATATTTTTGTCCCTAGCGGATGTTGTCCATGGCCCAGATGACTTCTGAAGCCCAAATGAGACAGGAAAATTTACTGTTAGTTATCTCAATGTTTAAGAAAGATTGAACATGTACTTTAGAATTTTTTTTTCCACTGATTGAACTTGTAAGGCTCTTTTACCTACTTGCCTCTTCCATTCTTTTTAATTTACTTTTGCTCTGAGTCACTTACTTTATAGTTGGCTGATTTAAATTGGTAGGTTTAATTACTTAATTTTCAAAAAGCTATACATTATCTGGCAGTTTCTAAAAACTATCACGTGAATATGCTGCAAGTTAAGTATACCAAGTTTCCAAATCCTGACACCTGGGGCCAGATTTCAGTAAAGTATGTACACATTTGTGCACCCAGTTGCAGTTACCATGTGACTGGCCATTTGGATACGCAAGTGAAGTAAATGGGTATGCCAGTTAGGTATGCAAACAAGTAAATAAGAATCTCAATAGTTAGTGCTGGAGCACTGAATCCAACCAGAGCAGGTATTTCATCTCTTATGAAATATCAGGATAAAAGTTATTTCACCTACAAAATTGCCCTATGCAGGATGAAACTGAAGTCAATGAAATGGTGTTGATCTACAGAGGGCCAGGCCATCAGCTGTTGTGTATCTGTCCTGACTGTTCCCTTCCTAACAAGTTTAGCTCATTATTCAGTCATTACTCTAAGACATTTTTCATCTGTTGACTCCTACAAAATTTCAAATGGAGGTGTGGATGCCTTTGGAAATCTTAGTCATAGTCTGTGGATTCCCAGGGGTCCGCAGACCACAGGTTGAAAGCCATTGCTCAAATGATGCTTTACAGACTCATCTTAAACTTACAATCATTTTGTCTCTTGATTTTAATTCTGTGAAAATGTTACGGTGTTCCAGAAACAGTGGCACTTACATCTTACATTGTCTATTAAGAGATTGTTTGAGTGACAAGGTGGGTGAGGTAATATGTTTTGTTGGACCAGCTTCTCTTGGTGAGAGAGAGAAGCTTTCGAGCTTATTCAGAGCTGAAGACCTCAGGAAGAGCTCTGTGTAAGTTTAAAAGCTTGTCTCTCTTACCAACAGAAGTTGGTTCAATAAAAGAAATTACCTCACATACCTTGTCTCTCAAATATCCTGGGACCAGTATGGCTACAACAACTCTGCATTCAAGAGACTGTTGGGATTATTAGTGTTCATGCCATCCAATTCCTGATTCAGCTGCCTTAAAAATCAACAGGTGAACTCTTTAATTATTTTCATAATTACTCTCATCTACAGAGTTTAAATGTGGAATGCCAGTTAAATACTTTTCTATATCTTTGTGTCCATATGAACTCTCATTCTCTTCAGTGCAACCGGATCTGGAGTTGGTTCAAGATTGTTTTCTTCAATAGACACCTCATATATACTGGTGCCTTGCTGACCACTGGTATTTAAGATTCCCTCTTCTGGGTACCATAGTACCTAGGGAATGATGCATCTGTCTCTTTATGTGTTCTCCAAGTCTTCCTTCATTTGTGTAAATAACATCAGTATAACCCTAGACAATACATTAATATATTTGCTAGAGGTAACATGGGTATTACCTTATTTATCTCTTCTGATACAGGTTTGAAACAGATTCAGTCAATAAGACAAGCACTACAGACCTGCTTGTCTCCTGTGTGATGAAACTGTTACTGTGATAGATTAGTTTTCTTCCTTTGTTTTCTGGCAGCAGGTTTATCTCTGGCACATCTTTCAGGTCATGCTACTTCATTTTAAATTCTTCCATGCCTCTTTTAATTTTAGAGGCATCATTTATTTTTAGAATAGTGTTTTGCCAGATTTTCTGTTTTTACAAGAATTAACTAGATGTGAGGCAGAGCCAAATAGCACTCTTCCTTGTTTAAAAGCTTCTGTGACTAACAGATTACATTGTATATTGTATTTATTTCCTTGTTTGAGAGATTTCTCTGAGCTGCTCAAAGCCATTCCTGCTTCATGTCCTGGAGCATGAGGAAAATCGTGTTTCTAATAATGTTGTTTGCTTGGGAAAATCTAAGTGTTTGACATCCATATTATGCTAATTGAAAAAAAGGTAAAATAAATACATAGGCTGCAGATGTCAAACCTTGAAGCCTTCATGAAGCCTTGAACAGATTCATGAAAAAATTGCCCAATATAACTACATACTTTAGCCATATTAGTATTTCTAAAATGTCATTAGCTGGTGTCAGAGTGCTAGATTTTTAAGGATTTACTTTGTAAGTCATTATTATACAATTAGTCCAATCACTGTTTGAAAGGTTTACTGTTTAACACATTACAATATTTTAAACAAAATTGTTCAAATCCAGATTTTTCTACATTTTGGGCTGAACGGGTATGATAATGAAAAGGTTTCAGAAAAAAAAGGCATAATCTGAGCATTCACCCAATTTACAATCTAGAATTAAACCGAACCTTATTTAGGTTAAAAAATGTCTTGGGATTGGTTTGTTTGCTTTTAGGGTTTTTCAGCATTGTGCACCTTTGCACTTCTTGATTCGTGGTGGGACCTGAAGCAGGAAAGCTTAAATATCATGCCAAGGGTTTTCATACTGTTTGTTCACATGGGGATAGATGCAGGAAGTAAATCTTGCAGGAAAGCCTGCTCTCAAAAGATTTCTAGTTCAAAGCCCCTTTCCTACAAAGAATTATTGGATGTGCGTTACATCAGTGGAACTAAGCAAGTAAAGTGGAGTGTGTCAAGTGTTTGCAGGATCAGGGCCCAAAGCTGCAGACCTAGATGGTTCAAAATAATTATCCCTAAACAACAACACCAAAGCTTTTCAGATTTACCCACCCTTGTATGACCTTATAGTAATCTACATTTTGAAAATGCTGTTTCTCAAGTTACTGTTAGTCAGACTACTTGTCCAACTGAGAAATGCACTAAGCAGAAAACATTTACAAACATTAACTATAGAGACATACTGCACTACAGAGAAAAATAAAAATTGTGTTCTTTTCTCCTTGTAGTGCACACAGCACATACATTGCTAACGGGAGAGATGCCCAGAGTGAGGGGAAAATAAACTCTGGGATCTTCTTCCACTGGCAGAATTAATTTCCCTTTTATATTTGGAAAATTCATTTTCCCTATGCATTGCCTCTAAAACACTCACTTGACCTAACTGTATTTCTTCCATGGCCTGCTATTATGTATTTTTAGCTCTGCTCTCTGTGGTGCTTATTTGAAATTTCTGGTGCCCCTCACAAGCTCATTGTAAAATGGTTCAAGGTTTCACAAGAATGGAATGTGAAGTATTTATGCTAGCAGAGGTACTTTTCTTTTTTTATGCCAAGATACTTGTTTAGTTTTAAGAATGAGCCAGAGGCTGTAATTTGAAAACCTTATCTATCTCCTCTTCACAGAGCCAGCCTTTGGAACCCACCGACCTTACAGTTGCAAGCCTCTCTAATTTGATGGGCCTAATAACATCAGGGCTAATGTCAGCTTTCCTGTATAATTACTAAAGGCCAGAGTCTGTTTCTTGCTCCAGCGTCAGCACATAACTGTAGCAGTGTACAGATAGATGCCATAGGGCTGGATAGCTAAGGATTCCACGAGTGCAGGGTAATCCCTGAATGGTATACTATGGAGTGTAGGAAACTCCAAATCTTTCTCTATGCCTACACTTTAAGCTTCTCACCAGCAGCGACAGAGTGTTGGATGTATATGCAGCTGGGAGAGAAGGCATGAACAGAACACTGTGGTGCTCCATTGATCCCAGGCTTACGTTTGTAAGGGGCTATTACTGCCCGTGCAGAGCCCCCAGGGCTGGGGAGCGGGAGGCAAGGATGGTAAAAAGGTGACAGAGAGCCACTTATGCTGCCATCACATCTGGCCTAATGATTCCTCACAAGTGAGCAGAGAAATGCTAACTTCACTAGTCTGTCCACAACCCAGAAGAGTTCTGCTGGACGGCAGAAGTTTCTTCACCCTATCACAGCTGTGGCAAGAGATTTCATTAAAGGGTAGCTTAATAAACAAAAATATTATGTAGTGTGAATGTGCCAAAGGACCTTTTGGAAAATGAAATGAATTCTTAGTCAGGTGTGATAACATTGTATGCATTCTTATTAAGTCTGTTGAAAATAAGGGCAGGTGAACTAGCAAAGTGTATAACAGTGAGATTCTACTGTGAAGTACATACTGAAAATTATGAAGGACTGCTACAATGGTTTTTCCAATGTCATAAATGCTTCTATGAAGTAGTGATTTTAATGACCTCAATAAGAGTCCAACAGGTAGTCTCAGTGTGTTTTCAAATTTGTCTTCTGATGTGTTAACTTTAAAGTCGACAACACTTTCAAAGGAGATAGTCTTGTTTTTATGATGATGATGCTCCTATACTTCTATATGATATTTTTTCATCTTTTGTTTTTCTGCATTTTTTAACATAAGATGCAAAGCAAACAAAATCCAAAAGGAAACTAAGCACAAAAAACCCCTTTGTTGCCATAATTTTAAATCTGCTTACATCAGCAAAACTCTGAAAATGTTGCAACTGAAAGATATTACCGCTAATCTGCTCCGTGTTTCTTAGTATGAAATTGGTTTCTCTGTGCTGTCTACACTAATTGTCATAGGCTAAAATTCCAGACTAAACCCAATCTTACATTCCATCCACACTCAAAACTGTATATAGTCCAACAGATGTATTCTATGGAAATATACTCACTGTTCCCAATAGAGAGGTACAATTAAGCAGAATAATTGCCTAGTTTCTGCTTTAAAAGTTAATTCCTCTAAATCTTTAGGTTGCAAAGTTTATTCTGGTTGCCTATGACATGGATGGACACCTTATTGGTAAGTGAATGTGAAGCATAAGATGCACATCTTGAGTCATCCAGTTCATCAGAGGCTGCTCCAGGAGGAGATTAATTCTACTCCCTTTGATATCAATAGTAAAAACCCCTTAAACTTCAGTTGCAGTGGCATTAGGAATGGAACAAGTCGACATTTGATGTAATTTTATATTACAGTCATTCTCACTGAAGTCAATGGGAGTTTTGAAGGTGAAAGTTTCATATGGTGAGACATCACAGAAATGTAGCCTATTAAGAGGTAGTCCTATTTTTCTGTGAGCAGCATAAAAAACAGATTTTGTCCTGAAGGCTTTATATAACAGGTTGCTCCTGAATGGTAATCAGAACTTCAGGTGTTCATGGTTTCACTTCCACTAGCCATGTGAAACAAACAATTTAATGAGTTGTGTATGCATCAGTCCTTCACTGAAAGGTAAATTGTATTTTATTCCTATCTGAACTCCCAATAATGATGACACATAGCATCTGCCAAGGATTAGTATATAAGTGATAACTGTTACTTACCCATAAAGAAATGCAAATAGACTTAACGTTGTATGACCTTTGTGGCAGATCCTGTAACCTTTAAGGTCAGTGGGACTCCTTCAGTGAGTGTTGGAACAGGACCTAAATCCATACTCAGTTTTTTACTTTGTCTCTTCTCCCCAGGGTTTTGCCCTCAGGTCACGATTAAGGAAAACATATCAATGTGTTTAACTGTTAAGTACACACTGAAGTCAGTAGGACTTAGTTCATCTGAAAATTAAGCATGAGCTTAAGCAATTGGCCGTGTAACAGAGAGTTAGAAACAAAACGTATTCTTCTTCAAAAGTTGCAACATAACACCATTCTATCTCTCAAAACCCAGAAATCTAAGATGTAACAACCAAATACAAAGAGAGACTGAGCAGGCTGCTAGCCTAAGGCAGAGATGCACAATTCAACCCTCCTTGCTTCAGACTGTTTTTTTTTCACACTGAGTGCTGAGGACCCAGACTGCATGTTTTCTTCAGAGTCCCCTAACTTCCATGGAGGACCAGGAAACCCTTTACAATTTAAAGTGATAGCTTGTAATTTTAACTGTTCTCAATATACCACTGGAAGCTTTCCTGAAATTGAGTAAATTAAAGAACCATGAAAGAGATTCACATTTAAGTTAAAAAAGAGCCTTACTGATCTGTCAACCTATCAAATAATTTATTATTTTAATGCATACATATTGACTCCAACATTAGCACCTACATACATATACATATGCACATACATACATATGCATAAAATTCCTCCTATAGAGGAATGTATAATCTAGTTCAAGTGTACATAAAGTATGTTTCTTTATTTCTCTCATTTTCTTTAAAAAAACTAAAAACTAATATGAATTAGAATTTTCTACTATTTGAAATGAATCACCATTTTGGAATAAACTAAGGAAAAACACTTGTTTGAATGTGATAAAATATAAAGTTGAATATAAAGGTTATTCTTTGTAATTCTCAGTGTATCTCTGGTGCATTAATTAGAAAACATTAGATCCCTTCTGCACATGTGAATCATATTACATAAGAGCCTATCTTTATTGAACAGGTCAGATCCATTCTATGCAGTGAAGTGCAATAAGTTGGTAACATAGGATGTGACAGAAAGTGAATCATAAATGTTGAAGGCAAGCACTGTATATGCTCCAGCTATGACCATCGAGTGTTTAGTGGATTCACTCAAGAATGACACTCAATTGTCAAAAAATTAACACACAAGGGTATGTCTGGTTATGTCTATATCTACATATCCTGTGATCCACTCAATTATAGGAGCGCCATTCCATGATGTTTCAATGGGCAGGGTTTATTCCAGTGGTGGCCATCTCTTCTTTGGTACCCTGACTGGTTACAATAGACTGTTAATAAGGTGAGATTTTTATCTCCCATTATGTTCAGGAGAGTGGTTAGAAATCAATCTTTTGGTCAGGCACTTGCAACTACAACCCTTTCAAAGCAATCAGTGGAGGAGACACACTTTCTTCTTAAAATGGTTCCTGGGTTCTGTTAATTCTGCCATTATGGTGATTTTTATTTAAATCATTATCCGCAGTGGTGTCCCAGACGTAGTCATCCAATGCCCAAATTCTTTAATTTCTCAGGATCTTTTCAGCAGCTTAAGTAGGGTTTCCTTGCACCCCGTTTTACCTTTTTATTTCAGTCTGCAGCTTCCTCTCCCCTCTTCATATCCTCACACACATATCATCTCCCTGTAAGTTAGGAATTTTCATAGCCTCCAAGTTGCTTTTTACATCAGGTTTTATAAATACAGAGTCCAACAAAATTAGATTGGTTTTACTTGTCACCTCGCCTCCTTCATTTGGAAGCTGACAGTTTACTTACTTCACTTCTGATAAATCACCCTCCTTTCTTTAACTCTTACAGTTTGCAGCCCTCTGGGTTAGCTTTTTGGAAGGCTGCCCCAATTTACAGGAGCATCTGACAGTTCTAATATATGGAGAGAGGCACTTAAGCGCACATGATATCCCAGATGTAGGAGGGCACAATGATGGCTTAAAATCATGTAGGCCCCCCTTGACCCTGGTCTGCTTGTTTGAGCTGTGTCTCCAGGACGTGCAGCACAAAATCTCCTCCTGAAACACAGATCTCCCCTAGGCAAAGTGAACAACTCTACAAGAGAAACAAAATGTGATACAGATGGATAGACAACCAGTAACAAGAAAAGAGACTTTGATTCACACATACCATAAGATAAAAACAAAATTTGAAATCCTGACCCACTGAAGTCAAAGGCAAAACTCCCAGTGACATGAATAGAGCCAGGATATCCCCCAGTGTGACTAGCAGAGTATTCAGTTTTTGTTTGTTTTATCTCTGGCCTGGAGTACTCCACAAGAAACTGTCTGGTCACATGGTACTGGCTTTTCTTGTTTCCATCTCTTAAATCACATTAGATATTACTAGAAGTACAGTCAATTTTGCAGTAAAATTCTTCCACGTAAGACACTGCCATATTCACCATAGGGGTAGTATATGATTGTCAGTATGAGAGAGTTGTCCACACATCCATTGGTTTTAAGGCCAGAAAAGACCACTCATTACAATGATCCAGGCTGACCTTCTTACATAATACACACCAGAGAATTTTACCCACTGATTCCTGCATCATGCCCAAGGTTTTGAGGTGAAAGGCTCAGTATCATATTCCATGCTCACTTATCCCCCGTACTCTGATATCTGCAGCTACTTTCCCATAATCCTTCCATATGCTTACCTCGTCTTCTATCTTAATGACCAGCCAGAGGCTCTACTTCCTTGTCCCAGGTATCAGAATCCTTGGCCTCCTGGCAGCTGTTGAAGAGTAGATCAATGAATACCAGCTTCTCTGCGATGGGTCTGAAGGAGTTGTCAAAGCATAGTTATACTCTTCTGCTTCTGTAATCTCTATGGAATATGTCCCCAGGTGCTCCATGATGTGATCTGTGAAGTACTCTCTCAGAGCTAGATCATGCCATGGTTCTATACGGCTGTACAGGGGAGTAGGAAGGAGTAAGCACTCCTCCATCTTGTCTCATAGCCATGTGGTTTGACACCAGCAGTATTCAGTGAGGAACAGAGCTATGCCCAGGAGGCTCCCTGCTCCCAGAAGCAACTAGGTGGAGAGTTGGCAACGCAGAGTGAACACAAAGGTGCAAATGAGCAGAAAATTCTCTTTGAAATATTCAGGTATCTCAGAACCTTACAGCCTTTCCCATCCCTATTCCTTCACTTTCTGCAGACCCAAATTGGTGGTCTTTGTTACTACACAAAGACCGCCAATTGCTCCTCGTTGTTTCAAACATCATCTCCATTATATTAATAATTTCAACAGAGTGTTATAACAGAAATAGTGATTTATGCTACACAAGAATTCAGTCCCAGTTCAGGGAGACTGGGTGGGAACGCTATAGTTTAAAAAAAAGTAAAGTCTCCATCCTACTCCAAGATGTATGTATGGTAACATGCTTTCTCTAAATGCTATATTTTTCTCTTTATTTTATACTTAGATGAAAAAAATCCTCCAAATCTGGTAATCATTATATCGTAAAGTATTGAGACCTTACTTTGCACCACTTTATCATCTGCTCCTGTTTTTCATGTTTTATACTTGACATTTTGTCTCTCTACTTCCTTTCATAGAATGACATAGTTGTCTGATATCTTTCTTTCTAAATATTTATCTTTGTTTATCTGCCTGATTAAACTAACTTTGTCATCTATTTATTTGTGATTAGAAAATTTATCTTTTTCTAGGTTTAATGAACTGAAATGACAAACAGAATTTTAAATTGCTGTGCTATTAATTGCATCTTGAGAAGTGAAAATTAAGACTTTAGCATAAAAGAACAACTTGATAACGGAATAAGCAATTTATATTTTTATTGTTTCTGCTGTGACTATTTAATTCACTTGCTGTTTTAATTAGATTCATACAGACTTTTTTGGGGGAGGACGAATTGTTTAATGAAAATGAGCCATATTTGCTAGGCAGTTATTTATTAATGCAATCCACTATAAACGCATCCATATTAAAAGAGAAAAATAGCATTGAACTTATTTGTTAGTAAAACCCCATCTGAATTATATAGTCTAGTGAGAATAAGTCCTAAAGACAGTGTAAATTCTATTAAAAGAAACTGAGAAGCTAAAGTAACAATCACTTATGAAAAATGAAGAAAAGTGACCCAGATCATCAGATGATATAAATTAGATTTTTTTTAAATCAATAGAGCAGCTCTGATTTATATCAGTTTATGTTCTTGTCCACAATATGTTATTATATTTCCTTATTATGCTTTCTAGATTTCCTTATTAATGATAAAAAAACCCCAAACATAACTAAAATATGGCCATGCTTCAATTCAATTTGTGTGAAACATCCTTAAACTTAAAGCAATGGCAGAAAAAATTAGAATTATGTTTCTCTTTTAGTTACCTTTCGATTATTTCACCAAAACTGCCATGAAATATAAGACATTTTTCTTTGTGAAAAACTGCTTTTTGGAACCATATAGGCATCATACCGAAGGTCAACTTTGAAATACAGCTTGCTGTGTCAATATGTTCCCATTTCAACATTCTCCTTGCCATTCTGAAGTTCACTAACTCACTAATAAGTACTTGGAAGAGAAGGTCATGAGGATATCAGAGGGGAAAAAATCATGAACAAAGCACAAATTAAATGTCTATAGTAAATGACCTTTCCTTTTTTAAATTTCTTATGCATAAATTCAAAACCTAGATATATGTGTGTGAGAAATGTGTTTGTTCAATGACAGGTAAGGAAGCATTTGTGTAAGGGGGAGAAAAGGAACTGAGAAAAAAATAGAAATATAGAGAATTAAGTCTAAAATCCATAATTGTAAGAATAAAGAAACAAATGTGCTGAAAGTCCTCACACCTTTATCTGTAGCTGGAAAACAGCATAAGGGAAAGGCATATTGAAGGCTAAAATCATAGAAGGCCCATATCCTTGCCTACCTTACACAAAAAAATAGTCCCCAAACCAATGAGATGTATTCATTGTTTGGCTATACTGAAAGGAGGACAGGAGATATTTGACATGGGTTTAATCAGGCCACAACATTATTATTAGATATCTGGGACTACCCAGCAGATAACAGTGCACAATGCAGGTAACTCCATGTTTATTCCATAATTACCCCAGGGGCTTTTACCAGCTCCCCCATTTTTTTCCATTCAGGTCCCTCCAGCAAATCCATTGCTGGGACCTTACCATCCACTGCCCCCCCACCCCCTTAGGAGAGTTAAGGTGGACTATAAGAATGGGGGGTTGGCTCCCTGCTATACCATTCATAGGCGTCCCGAACTGCCCCCATTTTCTCCTTTATGGAGCACCCTTTTTTAAAGTCCTTTTCCAAGCCATTGATCAGGTCATTGGATACCTTCCCTATGGAGTACCTGCACTGGACATCTGCCACAAGGGGGCACTGGAAATTAGTTTGGCTGTCTCCCCCCAAACCTAGTCAGGTTCCCAGACATCTCTTACTGCCCCTCTTTTATATCGGTCAAAACAAATGGGTTCCCAGGGTGTACAAGGTAACTCCATCCTTCCTGAATTATTTGTTGCCCCAGGATGCCAAATTGCTGAGCCTTTTATGAAATCAAGGAATCTGGTCACCCCCTCTGTTATCATCTCTCGTGCCTTGTCCACGCAGGTGGCATTCCCCAGCTGCCAGCCAGACCCTGAGTTAATGCATGTCTGACAATATAGATCTGCATCAAGTCCCTTCTTGTTCGGGGCAGTAACTGAACCCCTTTACACATTCCCAGATAGCATTTTCCAAAGTGTGCCACATCATGTTGGTGACTGCTGATGGGCTCTTATGGCACACAGCAGTAGCATCAGCTGGTCCAATAACATGCTTCTCCTTCCATGTCAATGCAGGCTCACCCCATCACTGGACTCCAATAACCAACCTTCAAGGGCACTAGGATGTCTACCTATGTGCATAAGAAAAACAACCCTATGCCCACAGATCCACACCTCAGCCTCCATGGCCGGTCTGCCAACATCTGGAATGAAATCACAACACATTAATGCTAACTCACCAACTGAAGTTGCACATGCGAATTGTACGCTTCCAAATGCCACCACCCAATTATCAGAATTGCCTCTGCTCCCATACCCAGCTGTACTGCTGCTCTTGTGACCCCTGATTGTGAATCAGTGGAAACCAAATTCCATGGGGGCAGAACCAAGCTCACAACCTTTTTGGAAGATAACAAATGCTCCCCATCCTCCTTGATCAGTTGTTGACCATCACAAGTTTAATATCTCTGCTTGCACCTGCTGGTGTACATTGCACAGTTCCAAGCCCACCAACCCACAGTGCCTCTATCAAACCCAAGCATTAGCTCGCTGATTCCAAAGCACCATAATTGCTTTTAAGAAAGCTGATCTGAGCCAGGCCGCTTAGATACATGACAATGTTAATTGTGATGTGGCCACAGGACGGTTGCATGGGCCATTGGAATACATGCACCCTGCCAGAAACCTTTGAGTTAAAACTGCTGTGTGCATATGGATAAAAAGAACTAGATAAGTTCATGGAGGATAGGTCCATCTATGACTATTAGCCAGGATGGATAGGGATGGTGTCCTTATCCTCTGTTTGCTAGAAACTGGGAATGAGCAACAGCGGATGGATCTCTTGATGATTACCTGTTCTGTTCATTCCCTCTGGGGCACCTGGCATTGGACACTGTCGGAAGACAGGACATTTTGGTCTGACCCAGCATGGGTGTTCTTATGATAGCCATTTAGCCCACTGACAAATGTAACAGCCGGGAGCGATTCCAAGATCGTTACGGATGCCAGTTGGCAGGTTTCCCTGGACTCCATGTACTGCAGCACCCGCTCCTTTGTAATGGGCCATTCAGGGATGAGCTTTCCCACTCCTGGAAATGCATGAATTCATTAAAACTTGTCTCATAGTACTGCCATGTGAATAAGGGCAGTGGATCTCCATGCTACATTGCTAACCATCCTACCTCCAGGTTCCATGCAGCTAATGGCATCCACTCAGGTTCTTGGCTGACTCCTGGTGCCAGCTTCTGAAACCTGTTATGTAAAAGTGAGGCAAGGCATCTGCTATGCCAGTATAAACCCAGGAAAGAAAAATAAAGTAATGGATTTTATCCTGAAGCCTGTTTGGGGACTAAGCCCCAGGAGAAAAAACTTGTAAGTTATGTACAGGCCATTGTGTGAAGGGCCCTGCTACCTTGCCCTCAATTCATTCCTGTGGAATCCTATTTTTTTTTAAACCACATAGCCTAATCATGCTCCTGACTTCTAATATGTTTGTTTGACAGCACATTACATATTCCGTCTGCATCCATGACGTCTAGGGTTTTTGTTTGACAGTGTATTATTTATAGTCCCCAGAAACAGAATCTAAACCAACAGTAATCTGCCCCCATCTGCTTTATTAAGGTACTCCCAAATGAGCACCCTTAACAGTCCAACTAAACTGGAAATGGTGCCATTGCCAACCTGTGGGTGGCACTGGATTTAAGTCGTATGCTGGTTTCCCCTGAGACCCTTTCCTTAATGCTGTAACCTGAACATGCGGGATGCACCCCAAAACATAATCTGCAAACATGCCTGCCCTCACGGATGCACCCCATCCCACATGCATCTGTTGCTGCACTGACACACCCTACTATCAGTGTTGCCCCCAAGCTTTGTACTCACCTAGGACGAACATCAATGCTCCGGGAGATCCTGCATCCTTTGGAAACCCCGAATGCTGTGAAGACAACCTTAGAAAAAATGGTCTTAACTACTTGCATGAAACTTCCTGCTAAAGGTTTTAGACATATTTCTGACACATTTATGAAACTCCACATTGTTATTAACATTTGTAAACCACTTTTTGATCCTCAGAGTGAGAAGGAGCAGTACAAGTTCAAAACGTTCTTATTTCAGAGGCATTGCCACTCCGGGGCACTTTCTTCACAACACGACTCTGCTCAGATGTAATTTAGCCAACAATCTTCACCATTATCAAACTCTTTTTCAAAAGAATTTCTGTTAGTCCTTGCAAATGCAGATTTTTACAATATAAACATATACAAAGAAATATATTTTTATCATCCATTTAGCAATTAATTCTTAGTTCCAAATATCTTATCATGGAAATGTGATGAGATAATAGATGGAAAATAAACCAAAACAAACTTGTAATATTGAAAATGAGATTGGAAATGACCATTTTGCTATGAGGTAGTCACCAGGCTATAAATAACAGAGAACATTCTCCAATGGCTATAGTTACAAATTTGTTATGAGTTCTATTTTTTTTTCAGATTTTTGTGTCTTTTTTCTCAGATTGGAAGTCACCACATTCAAACTGTTGACTCTGATCTTATTGGGTATCCTTTCCCTGAATTTTGCCTATAAACATTTTTATCGTAGGTTAATACACTTTGGATAGCAACATCATTTTTAAGATATCTTTTTTTAAAAAAACTGAAACACACCTAGGACATGGTTTCTTATCATCTCACCTAGATACTGCACTTCCAATATCTCTTCTGTCCCCAGAACCCACACTGTTCTCTCTGCTATATTCTATATAGCTATAATCTAGAACAGGGGTCGGCAACCTCTGGCACACGTCTCTCAATATTTTATGTTTAATTTAAAACTCAGTTTCAGGAGACAAATGACAACATGAGGACCCCAGCTTTTATTTGTTTGTTTATTTTAAAGCAACTTTCTAACCCTCATACATGCAGAGAAAAGCTTGAAAATGTGAGCTGAGTGCACCATAAAGGCTCAAGAAAACTAATCAACGAACAAATCAAACCACAGAAGGGACTGGACTCCCAGATCTTACATACAACACCCCTTTTAATACACTCCAGAATGATATTAGCCTTTTCTGCAACTGCATTGCATTGTTGACTCATATTAAGTTTGTGATAGTGTATCATACCCTACACTCTTTTCAGCAGTACTGCTGCCTAACCAGTTATTCTCTATTTTGTATTTGTTCATTTGCATTTGTCTTTACTGAATTTCATCTTGGGAAATTCATTCTTCTGTTCCAACACCGGTCCATTGCAACCTTTCAGCAAAGAATACACAACCCAACCCATAGTTTGGGCCTATATTATGAGCCATGTTACTGAAGACTTGGCCTGAGCATAGCAATTCCTGTAACCTCAAGTGGGAGACTTAATGAAAAAGCCTATAACTATAGTACTATTCCTTGAGGATTGTCCATGGCTCCAGGACTGGGCAATGAAAGCCCTTTCTGTCCCTCCGCACCACTCTTTGTAAGGTCCACCTCAGAAAGACTGGTCAAAATCAATACACCAAAAACAGAAAGAGGATGTACTGTTAGGTTGTGAATGTCACTGACAGGAGGTGGGAAAGTCAACTCAAATCATAGGCACAAGACACTTTCCCCCATAATTCTATCTTAAAAGATTACCCTACCATACTCTCTCACCATCATCTTGTCCTGACTGAGCCTGAGGCATCTCATTCCAATCCAAGACAATCTCCTGGTTAAAGTGAAGCGAAAGACACTGCACCCCTGGATTTGATGATGGAAGACATACAAGTGTATGTCAAGTGACAGCCGATGACACTGCATCCGAACAACCTTAATGTCTTCCCCAGTTTCCTCATACACACATTGAATAGGAAAGGTGTCAAGCTCACTGACTGACTGACTGACTGAGAGCTCACTGACTGGCTGAGAAAATTACCCAATACAACATTCTTGGCTTTTCATGAAAGGAGTGAAATAGAATAAATGATCATTGCCAACTCTGGCCACACCTGAAGTCACGTAAACAAAACTTTTTGATCAACAGAACCAAAGATAATCAGGCTGCCTATCTAGGATCTTTGATTATCATTAGGAGGAAATAGTCCACTAATGAGACAATGAAATCTGACCTAAAATCCAAATGGAACATGTGAATCTCTGGTGACTTCAGAATTGTGACCTCACCATTTTTTTTTACTACGCAGGATTATTTGGGGCAAGTTTATTGTCTGTACATACCAATGGGTATAATAATGGATGTCTACAGAGTAGGCTATTAGAATGCTATTGTCACCAGGGATACAAGGAGGCCTTCAGGCTACTCAGAAATCATTTCTGTGTGAAAAGATTCTATTTTAAAGTGAATGTGTTTTCTGGCCTTCTCTCAAATGGTGGATATCTTTTGAGAGGTGCCAGCTAACTGATTGTAAGCCTTATGAAATTCTTAATTAGCTTGTATGTAAGGGGTGTTCTGCAGGTTCAAACACATTCTTTGAACACCTTTGAAATGCTCCATATGCACCCATGCAGATTAGGAGAAAATTAAATGAAATTGGATACACAGGGTTAATGAGCAGCATTAAGTGCTGAGTACAATTAGGTTTTTAAAATTCTTAATAAACACCACTTAAAAGAAAGCTATTAAAGATCAAAACTGAAATAAATAAAGTGGACTGTAGAAATAGGGTTATTGTTGTGTACTGAGGTCTTAGCTAATAGATGAGGTTATGTACAATCATACACTGACACTGGAGCCGCCTGTGTTCTGCAGTTACAAAGGGAGATTCAAACCATGGGAGGAGGATTTGTTGGAAATCAGAAAAGGACAAAGACACAAACATCTTGTTTCCCTTAAGAGGGACACAGAACTTCCAAAGATGTAAGGTCTCATTTTGGTTAGCAAACATATTTTATAGAAGAGATTAGACCTTGGCTAGCTCTGGTTCCAAGAGTGTTAATCTAGCTGGCTTATTCTGCTTAATTCTTAAATTGAAATTTTCTCTTTGATTTTCCAAATAAACTTTGCATTTCATAAGACACCAAAAATTGGTGATGTTAACTCCAGTGTTAGGAAACAAGTGCTGCTGGATGAGCCAGAGGGAAGAAAATTTCCTTTCAAATAAAAAGAAGGATGCATAAGGAACAACATAATTGCCTTTGTCAATGTGCTAAAAGATGAAGGCATGATGATAAAGCCAAAAAATGCTATTTTCCCACACATTTTAAAGACTAGTAGTAGCCAGTCCTGTGTGCTCACTGTGTCTAAGTCTTACACACCCCACATTAAGCAATCAGAGTAATCAGGATGGCTAAAGATGGGTACATTCAGTACTGTTGTGCTTTATAGTCCAGGAATCATCATCGTTACATCTTTAAGGTTACCATCACCAGTTACAGTGGAAACCTGCTGGCTTGGAAATATAGGGAAAGGCTCCTTTCATAATACACAAACCACAGAAATATAATTGTTCGTACAGGAATGATTTGTTCTGTTTTCCTCCTGTTCTACTAAACTGATTAAAAGATGGTGAGTCATTCAATAAATGTTAAAATGGGATTAAAACACAATTGTTTTCCATCTGGCTAATAAGAATTTGGGATTACGATGAATGTTAGATCAAAACTGATAATATGTAATGCCACGTACATCTGAAGGTCAAGAAGAACAGTGACCTGTTCAGAAGAAAAGTCATGGTCTGGTCATGCAAAAATGGCAAAATCACAAAAACACCGAACCAGCCTCACTCCCAGTAAAAGTCACAATCCTCATTATTTTAACCAAAATTATATTTATTTTATAACTTCAGTCAGCTTTATTAAGCTATTCGCAACAACAGATCACACTAATATGTCTTGGAAACTAAATACAAAATATAACAATTAAAAAAAACGGAATTTCTATCTTCTACGGGGGAATATTACTTGGAATCTCCACAGCAAATCTTTTGAAAAAAAAAACATTCAAACAGGCTACTGTATACTCAGACAGGGGCTGCAGGCAATATTTATTATGGTTATTTATTAACAGTAATGTATTATCTTTCTATTATATTATTATCATTCAATTTCTTATCTTTCTATTTTAGGGTTTTATACTGCCTGAATTTCTGAGTGCCTCCGAGAAAAGGTGACAGCAAGAGGAAGTGAGCATTTTCCCTGATGTCAACAAGAACACATATGCTTAAACACATGCTTCAGTGTTCAGTTTTCTAACCACAGCATTTGATCAACACCCATTGGCATCAGTAGGTGTTGCTTGCAAGCAGAGTTTGCAACATCAGTCCCTGAAATATACACTTTTTCCATTATTCCATCAGACTCCCTTTTCTGTTTTCCTGTCTGTATATGTGGCAGTATTTGTAGGTAGCTAAATGCTGCTAGGCCAAAGGTGATCAAACTAGTGGGCAGATCTCCCCAAAGGGGTGCACAGAAGGTATTTGGTGGGGGAGGGGCACGAGAAGTTTGGCGGGGGGGGGGGAACTTACTGCACACACTTTACCTACAGCAATGAATAACTAGCAAATCTGATTCCTCCAGATATATCAGGTCTACAGATGACGTTGTGCATTTTGATGGATTTCTGTTATTCTAGATAGCATTATATAAAGTTGTTACCATCTGTAAGTTAATCCATTTGCTACAATGTTGGATGCACATTTAATTGAAGATAGAAGGGGATCTTCAGATAGCTGTTTCAAGAATCCAACCCAGGATGGAAATGATCTGCTCCAAAAAAAAGGGGCACCCATATCATAACCTTAGTCCCAGATTTGGACCTTAGCGTTCAAAATATGGGGGTTAGCATGAAAACCTCCAAGCTTAGTTACCAGCTTGGACCTGGTACTTGCTGCCACCACCCAAAAAATTAGAGTGTTTTGGGGCACTCTGGTCCCCCTGAAAAACCTTCCCTGGGGACCCCAAGACCCAAATCCCTTGAGTCTCACAACAAAGGGAAATAATCCTTTTTCCCTTCCCCCCTCCAGGTGCTCCTGGAGAGATACACAGACACAAGCTCTGTGAATCCAAACAGAGTGACTCCCCCTCTCCGTTCCCAGTCCTGGAAACAAAAGCACTTTCCTCTTTACCCAGAGGGAATGCAAAATCAGGCTAGCAAATCCAACACATACAGATCTCCCCCTGATTTCTTCCTCCCACCGATTCCCTGGTGAGTACAGACTCAATTTCCCTGAAGTAAAGAAAAACTCCAACAGGTTTTAAAAGAAAGCTTTATATAAAAAAGAAAGAAAAAATACATACAAATGGTCTCTCTGTATTAAGGTGACAAAATACAGGGTCAATTGCTTAAAAGAATATTGAATAAACAGCCTTATTCAAAAAGAATACAAATCAAAGCACTCCAGCACTTATATTCATGCAAATACCAAAGAAAAGAAACCATATAACTTACTATCTGATCTCTTTGTCCTTACACTTAGAAACAGAAGATTAGAAAGCAAAAACTACTTCTCCAAAGCTCAGAGAAAGCAGGCAGACAGAAAACAAAGACTCAGACACAAAATTCCCTCCACCCAAAGTTGAAAAAATCCGGTTTCCTGATTGGTCCTCTGGTCAGGTGCTTCAGGTGAAAGAGACATTAACCCTTAGCTATCTGTTTATGACACGCCCCCCAAATTGCAGACAGTGGAGAAGCTCACGGGTGGCGATTTCCTTCTAGAACTTTAAAATAAACAGATTACTACAACACATGCACCTTTACATATAGTACTAAGTATATAACTAACAGACTTATACATTTTAAGAACACTTTTTAACTACTGAAATCTGGGAAACTCTCACGGGAGAGAGCATCAGCAACTTTGTTAGAAGCTCCTGTGATGTGTTGAATTTCAAAATCAAAATCTTGGAGAGCTAAACTCCAACGAAGAAGTTTCTTGTTGTTCCCCTTGGCAGTATGAAGCCACTTTAGTGCAGCATGGTCAGTTTGTAGTTGGATCCGCCGTCCCCAAACATATGGGCGTAGCTTTTCCAGGGCGTACACAATGGCATAGCATTCCTTTTCACTGACTGACCAGTGACTTTCCCTCTCAGACAGTTTCTTGCTGAGAAACACGACAGACTGGAAGTTGTGATCTGTTGCTTCCTGCATGAGCACTGCTCCTATACCACGCTCAGATGCATCTGTGGTTACTAGGAATGGCTTGTCAAAGTCCGGGGCCCTGAGCACAGGGTCAGACATGAGCATCGCCTTAAGCTGGGTAAAGGCCTTTTGACACTCATCAGTCCACTTAACTGCATTTGGCTGGGTCTTTTTGGTCAGGTCGGTCAATGGGGCAGCGATTTGGCTGTAGTGTGGTACAAATCACCTGTAGTATCCGGCCAAGCCTAAGAAGGATTGGACTTGCTTCTTGGACCGTGGGACAGGCCACTTTTGGATAGCATCCACATTGGCCTCTAGGGGGTTTATGGTTCCTCGACCCACCTGGTGCCCCAGGTAAGTCACTCTGTTTTGGCCTATTTGACACTTTTTGGCCTTAACAGTTAGTCCGGCCTGCCTGATGTGCTCAAAGACCTTTTCCAGGTGTAGTAGGTGTTCGGGCCAGGAGTCTGAAAAAATGGCCACATCATCGAGGTAGGCAACTGCAAATTCTCCCAGTCCAGCTAGTAGACCATCTACCAGCCTCTGGAAGGTGGCGGGTGCATTTTGAAGGCCGAAAGGAAGGACATTGAATTCATACACCCCCGCATGGGTGACGAATGCTGACCTCTCCTTGGCAGGTTCATCTAGCGGTACTTGCCAGTACCCCTTGGTTAAGTCTATTGTAGAGATGAACTGGGCACGTCCCAACTTCTCCAATAGCTCATCGGTGCGTGGCATTGGATAGTTGTCCGGATGAGTTACCGCATTTAGCTTACGGTAGTCCACGCAAAAGCGTATTTCCCCATCTGGTTTGGGTACCAGAACCACTGGAGATGCCCATGCACTGGTAGATGAGCGGATTATACCCATCTGTAGCATGTTCTGGATCTCCCGTTCTATAGCAGCTTGGGCATGAGGAGACACCCGGTAGGGTGGGGTTCTGATCGGGTGAGCATTACCTGTGTCAATGGAGTGGTATGCCCGTTCAGTCCGTCCTGGGGTGGCTGAGAACAATGGGGCGAAGCTAGTGCACAGCTCCTTGATTTGTCGCCGCTGCAGACGTTCCAGGGTGGTTGAGAGGTTCACCTCTTCCACGCCACTGTCTTTTTTCCCGTCGTAGTAGACACCGTCAGGCCACTCAGCATCATCTCCCTGGACTGTAAACTGACAAACCTGTAAGTCTCTGGAATAGAAAGGCTTGAGAGAATTAACATGGTACACTTTAGGCTTTAGTGAGGAATTGGGAAATGCTACGAGGTAGTTTACAGTTCCCAGGCGCTCTTGGACCGTGAATGGCCCTTCCCATGATGCTTCCATCTTATGGGCCTGTTGCGCCTTCAAGACCATAACCTGGTCTCCTACCTTGAAGGAGCGTTCTCTGGCATGTCTGTCATACCAGGCCTTTTGCTCTTCTTGAGCATCCTTTAGGTTCTCTCTAGCAAGGGCTAAAGAGTGTCGGAGGGTGCTTTGTAGGTTGCTTGCAAAGTCCAGAATGTTAGTTCCTGGAGAAGGCGTAAACCCCTCCCATTGCTGCTTCACCAACTGTAATGGCCCCTTAACCTCGTGACCATACACAAGTTCAAACGGTGAAAACTCTAAACTGGGATGTGGTACAGCCCTGTAGGCAAACAGCAACTGCTGCAACACTAGGTCCCAATTATTGGAGAATTCGTTGATGAATTTTCGTATCATGGCCCCCAAAGTTCCATTGAACCTTTCCACCAGGCCATTGGTTTGATGGTGGTACGGGTGGCAACCAAGTGATTCACCCCATGAGTTTCCCACAGTTTTTCCATGGTCCCTGCCAAGAAATTAGACCCTGAATCTGTAAGGATGTCAGAGGGCCAACCTACCCTGGCAAAGATGTCTGTTAGGGCCAGGCACACAGTGTTAGCCCTGGTGTTGCCTAGAGCTACTGCTTCTGGCCATCGGGTAGCAAAGTCCACTAAAGTCAGTACGTACTGCTTTCCTCTGGGTGTCTTTTTTGGGAAAGGACCCAGAATATCCACAGCTACTCGCTGAAATGGGACCTCAATTATGGGGAGTGGCTGAAGAGGGGCCTTGACCTGGTCTTGAGGCTTTCCCACTCTTTGGCATACCTCACAAGACCGGACATACTTGGCAACATCCTTGCCCATCCCCTCCCAGTGGAAGGACTTCCCCAACCGGTCCTTGGTTCTGTTCACCCCAGCATGGCCACTGGGATGATCATGGGCTAAGCTTAAGAGCTTCCCCCGGTACTTAGTTGGAACCACCAACTGTTTTTGCGGCTGCCATTCTTCCCGGTGTCCACCAGAAAGAATCTCCTTGTATAAAAGTCCTTGGTCTATAACAAACCGGGATCGATTAGAAGAGCTGAGAGGCGGTGGGGTGCTCCGTGCCGCCGCCCAAGCTTTCTGAAGGCTGTCATCCGCTTCCTGCTCAGTCTGGAACTGTTCCCTTGAGGCTGGGGTCACCAGTTCTTCCTCAGACTGTGGACTTGGGCTTGGTCCCTCTGGAAGCAATGTAGGTGATGGGGTTGTTTCCGTTGCTGGTGATCCGCTCTCCGCTGGTGCACCTGAGGGTATTTCAGGCTCTGGCTGAGCCTTTTGGGTATGGCTGTCTGTTGCTTCTGCCAGTTTTGGCTTGCTGGCGCCCTCTGGCGTTGAGTTTGAAGATGTGGTTGCACTTGCTGGTGCTGGTTGCTGTTCCAGTTCCGGGCCTGGGACTGGAGGTGTTGTGGCTGTTTCAGTGGTTGGCATGGAATCCGGGTCCACTACTTCTGTCTGGGTGTCTGGTAACCCAGACGGGGCGTCTGTGGACGGTTCAGGAACGGGAATGGGTCTGGAAGCTTGCCTGGTTTGGCTACGTGTAACCATTCCCACACGCTTGGCCCACCTCACCTGGTTGGCCAAGTCTTCCCCCAGTAGCATGGGGATAGGATAATTGTCATAGACTGCAAAAGTCCACATTCCTGACCAGCCTTTGTACTGGACAGGCAGTTGAGCTGTAGGCAAGTCTACAGCTTGTGACATGAAGGGGTAAATTGTAACTTTGGACTTTGGGTTGATGAATTTGGGGTCAACAAAGGATTGGTGGATAGCTGACACTTGTGCCCCCATGTCTCTCCACGCAGTAACCTTCTTTCCGCACACTCTCAAATTTTCCCTTCGCTCCAAGGGTATTTGAGAGGCATCCGGGCCTGGGGATCTTTGGTGTGATGGTGGTGTAATGAATTGCACTCGCATGGTGTTCTTTGGACAGTTGGCCTTGATATGTCCCAGTTCATTACACTTAAAGCATCTTCCATCTGATGGGTCACTGGGCCGAGGTGAGTTACTGGAGACTGGTGAGGTGGACGAATAGGGCGTCTGTGGCTTGACTTGGGTTGTATGTGGGGTCTTTGGCTGTCCTCGGTTGTAGGGTTTATGGTCGGTGTGCCCCCTGGGGTAATCATTCCCCTTGACAGTAGCTTTCTTGCTTTCTGCCACTTCCATCCATTTGGCTCAAATCTCCCCCGCCTCAGCGAGATCTTTGGGTTTTCCATCTTGTATGTACCGTGTGATGTCTTCAGGAACACCATCCAAGAACTGCTCCATTTGTATGAGGAGGTGCAGTTCTTCCAAGGTTTTAACATTGTGTCCTGATATCCAGGCCTCATAATTTTTTGCAACGTAGTAGGCGTGTTTGGGAAATGACACATCTGGTTTCCACTTTTGGGTTCTGAAGCGCCGACGGGCATGATCTGGGGTTATCCCCATTCTGTATCTGGTCTTGGTTTGAAAAAGTTTATAGTCATTCATTTGCTGCTTATGCATTTCAGCTGCCACCTCTGCCAAAGGTCCACTGACCTGTGACCTCATTTCTACCACGTACTGGTCTTCGGGGATGCTGTACCCAAGACAGGCTCTTTCAAAATTTTCCAAGAAGGCCTCGGTGTCATCACCTGCCTTGTAGGTGGGAAATTTCCTGTGCTGTGGAGCAATAATTGGCGCCGGGTTGTTAGGGTTGGCTGGCACATGCAGCCCAGCTTTTGCCAAGTCCAGTTCATGTTTTCTCTGTTTTTCCTTCTCTTCATTTTCTTTTTGTTGTTTTTCCATGTCTCGGCGGTGGGCCACCTCTTCTTCTTCTTGCTTCCTTCTGTGGGCCAACTCTTCTTCTGCTTGTTTCCTTCGGTGGGCCACCTCTTCTTCTTCTAGTTTTCTTTTGTGTGCTGCCTCTTTGGCTGCCTATTCTCTTTGGTAGGCTGCCAGTTTGATGCTTTCTTCCTTTTCTTTCAGCTCCAGTTGTCGCCTGTGTTCAGCTTCTTTTAATTGCTCTTCGGCCTCACTTTTTGCCTTAGAAGTCATGATTCCTGTTTTCTTGTGTTGGGGTGCCCTCCGGTGTTTATCTTCTGAACTGCAGGTTCTCTGTTGCCTCCTGAAGTCTGTCTAGCAACAGTGCCTTCAGCTAATCTTCAATGTTTAGTAAACCTGAAAAACCACTTTATTTGCATGTATATAGTGCTGATAATGACTCTCAATGGGAGTGCTATTGTGTGACAAAAGACTCTTAATAGCACCTTAATGGTTTCTTGCTTAACATGCAAGCCACAAACTGCCAGAGAGAGCAGAAAAAAAAAATTCTCTTTGGTTCCCTTTTAAAACCAAACTGTTTCTCTCTGCTAAAAAGCCCTTAGCTGAGAAAAGAAAAATATAATATTCCTACTGGTTTCTGGATTTTGTCTATCCCGTATCCGCTGCACACCATATCATAACCTTAGTCCCAGATTTGGACCTTAGCTTCCAAAATATGGGGGTTAGCATGAAAACCTCCAAGCTTAGTTACCAGCTTGGACCTGGTACTTGCTGCCACCACCCAAAAAATTAGAGTGTTTTGGGGCACTCTGGTCCCCCTGAAAAACCTTCCCTGCGGACCCCAAGACCCAAATCCCTTGAGTCTCACAACAAAGGGAAATAATCCTTTTTCCCTTCCCCCCTCCAGGTGCTCCTGGAGAGATACACAGACACAAGCTCTGTGAATCCAAACAGAGTGACTCCCCCTCTCCGTTCCCAGTCCTGGAAACAAAAGCACTTTCCTCTTCACCCAGAGGGAATGCAAAATCAGGCTAGCAAATCCAACATACACAGATCTCCCCCTGATTTCTTCCTCCCACCGATTCCCTGGTGAGTACAGACTCAATTTCCCTGAAGTAAAGAAAAACTCCAACAGGTTTTAAAAGAAAGCTTTATATAAAAAAGAAAGAAAAAATACATACAAATGGTCTCTCTGTATTAAGGTGACAAAATACAGGGTCAATTGCTTAAAAGAATATTGAATAAACAGCCTTATTCAAAAAGAATACAAATCAAAGCACTCCAGCACTTATATTCATGCAAATACCAAAGAAAAGAAACCATATAACTTACTATCTGATCTCTTTGTCCTTACACTTAGAAACAGAAGATTAGAAAGCAAAAACTACTTCTCCAAAGCTCAGAGAAAGCAGGCAGACAGAAAACAAAGACTCAGACACAAAATTCCCTCCACCCAAAGTTGAAAAAATCCGGTTTCCTGATTGGTCCTCTGGTCAGGTGCTTCAGGTGAAAGAGACATTAACCCTTAGCTATCTGTTTATGACAACCCATCACACTAGTAACAATAGTGTGATACAAGTAAGCAGTATGTCACTTAAAATGCACATTACCATATATTTAAATGGCTCTGTTGGAATCAATGTCTTAATGTTTTTAATATTTACTGAGAGTTGCATGTTGATTTTTTATATGTAAATTTATTTGTGTGGTGTGTGGGAGGGGGTGTCAAATATTATAGGCACAAAAAAGGAGGATGGGATCAAATAAGTTTGAGAACCATTAGACCAACAGCTTTCAAGTTTTATGGTATATTGTTCCTCTTCTCATTTTTGGCCAACAGTTTTCCCGTTAAAAGGATCTGTCTCTGGTGGAAAATTTAGGAGGCAAATTTCCATTCCAATGTTGCTGCATGATGTATCAGGTGAAATAATCTAATTTCATTAAGTGACTATTTTAGTAATTGAATCAAAAATTACACAAGCAACTCCAGCTACAGTACATACTTGGTACCCATAGGTTTTGTGTATAAATGGATGTGATACATCATTTATCATTTTCTATAAAGAAAAGTCATACTAGAACATGTACTTTGCTACTTTTCCCCAGATAAGATTGCTATAAACTTCAGGCTGTATGCAACTATTTCAGACTCTAAATAATTGTAAGTAAGGCTTTTTATTTAATTTGTTTTACTGCTAAGAAGGCCAATATAAATAAAAATGCACATTCCCAGAAAGCTTATTTTATTGTTGAACGGGAGGATGTTTCACTGTAATTATTCCTCAAATCCTTTTAGTACATATGTAATTGTGTTCAATAAATATACAGCTAGTGCCCAATTTCTGTGAACAGTAAATACAGCTGGGTTTCTTCTACATATGTGATAGCAGCTTTTGACTACTTTGGATCTGTGTAAAAATTTTCTAGATAGTAGATATATAAGGTATAATGTTTCCACGCTTAACACACTATTAATTCACTATGTGCTTTACTGTTTCAATTTCATCCAATCTATGGGGTTCCACAGCTGCTCATCACTGTAACATTTGAGTGATTTCCACATAAAATCAGTAGCAACAGTGAAAAAATATTGCCTTTCTTCTACGATAGGATTCAAATCTTGTGATTTTTTTGGTACTAACTGGTGAGGGGACCCATCAAGGATACACATCTATAACTGCCCCAAGCAATGTCATTGTTAAACCACCAGGCAGAGGGGGGGGGAAAATAGAGAGGCAGATCTTCAACTACTATTAATTGTCAGAGCCCCATTGATGTCAATGGGACTATGGCTGTTTATACCAGCTAAGGATCTGCCCCAGAATTTTATTTCCAATATTACCATCATTACACCATACTTTATACAAGAGAACCAACTCTCCATATGAACTGTCAGCACAATAGACATGTAGTTCTGTTTATACTGTCTTACCATATGAATAAAGCTGTGATACTTGGCATGTAATAAAATTTTTTAGCCTTTTGTTGTCTCCATAGAAAGCCAAAGAAAATAATTTATATTAGTGCAATTTTGCTCATCTAATGAAAGCAAAGCTTGTGTTCATCTCAGTAGTGGAAAGAACTGAAGGTCAAAGGGTAAAATTCTGGCTGCTGTAAAGCATTTTTCCATGCCAAATGTTTCCAGGGTGATCATCAATACTCAAAAAGCAAAAAGAAAGCCAAAAAAAGGTGTGTGGGGGGATTATTTGGAAATATCCATAGTGAATCTTCTGAGAAATACTTGCAAAAAATCATTAAACTGGGGACAAAATGTTTAATTAGATTCCTTAGTAAAATCAGAGGGAGGGGTTATGTTAGAATAAAAGGCCACAGTAACAATAGCAACAGAATTCCCTGGGCTAACATATGTCAGCAGGGGAAGAGTAGGAGCAGTTATCATTAATGGCCATTCCCAGCTCAGGTCCAGGGGCTTAGGTCAGAGTTGCTAGCCAGTGGGTATGAAGTAATCATATAAAATATTCATTTGCCCTACCAGTACATATCTCCTAACTACTCAGTATTGTGAAATATCTGTTGTTCATGATTTAGGCCATGTGTACATTACACAGTTTTGTTGACAATCGCTTACCACTGTAGTTAAACTACTTTTGCATGTCCACACATCTCTCCTTGTGATGGTGGAGCGCATCCGCAGTTGGTATTTTTGCATTGACAGAGAAAGCAGTGCACTTTGCAATTCACCACTGTCTGCTGCGAGTTCCGGGAAGGGATCGTGGTGCATCATGGGAACAGGATCACTGTCTCATGATGCAATTTTCTCCATCCAATCATACTATGGGTGTCAGACTGTGTTTCATGCCACTTTTCAACAGCCACTGTAATCTATGTGCCTGCCATCTCTGAAAGTATGGATCCAGCACTGGTCTCCAGTCTTGTGATAAGCATTATGAACACAACGTAGCTAATCCTACAGTATTTCATGAGCTGCAAATCTGATAATTCATGGTGTCTGCCGTGCTGTGCGCCATGGAAAGAAACAATTCAGGATTGCTTTTGGCATTCACTGAGCAGCTACACGCGGTGGACTGTTGTTACTGGGTTCAGGAAACAAGCACTGAGTGGTGGGATCACATCATAATGCGAATATGGGATGATGAGCAGTGGCTGCAGAACTTCCAGATGCGCAACGCCACCTTCCTGGAACTGTGTGCAGATTTCACCCTTTTCCTCCAATGCAGGGACATCAAAATGAGAGTTTCCCTCCTGACAGAGAAGTGAGTAGCAATTGCTGTGTGGAAACTGGCCACTCCAGACTGCTACTGATGAGTCTTAAATCAGTTTGGAGTTGGGAAGTCCACCATAGGGGGTACAGGCATGCATGTGTGAAGGCCATTAATCACCTCCTGCTAAAAAGAATTGTGACTCTGGGCAATGTGCGGATGGCTTTGTGTCAATGGTATTCCCTAACTGCAGTGGGGTGACAAATGGTCTGCATAGCTCCATTTTGGCCCCAAACCACCTTGTGATGGAGCACATCAACAGAAAGGGCTACCTTTCTATAGTATTGCAAGTGCTCATGGATCACCACAGTCATTTCACTGACATCAATAAGGGGTGGTCAGGGAAGGTGCACTACACATGCATCTTCAGGAGCACTTGCCTATATAGAAAGTTCTAACAGGGACTTTCTTTCCAGACCAGAAGATTACAATAGGGGATGTGGAAATTCCAATGGTGATCCTGGGAGCCCCAGCCTACACCTTGCTCTTATGGCTCCTGAAGCCTTACACTGAAACTTTACAGCAGCAAGGAGCACTTCAACAAAAGGCTCATCAGGTGGAGAAGGACCACTGAATGGGCCTCTGGCAGATTAAAGGTCACTAGCACTGCCTTTTTTAGCAGAATAGCTACTGTGTCTGTTTGGTCCTCTAGAAGCTGTATCATCTGTTCCTGCCCATTTCCTCTCCTGGCTATCCATTCTCACTATTTCACTTATAGTCTCTCTCCATGCTCTTTGCTCATTATCAGCTGCATCAGACTAATGCAACACCTCCCTGAATATGTCTTCCTTACTCCTCCTGGTTCGTCTCTTTATCACTCAGAGCCACTCAACTAGTGGGCAGGAATAAATCCTCAGGGGTGCATCTGCAGAAGCTAAAGAAACAATGGACAAAGGCACAATATTGGTGCATACACACTAAATACACCTTTCTCACTTTCCCTTGGCAGGCACACAGTGCGGCAAGATTCCTACTTATGGTGAGTTTGGTTCCGGAGGAGGGGCAAGATGGGACAAAGGGTGAGTTTAGAGGGCCCACAGGGGTATCAATATAAGCACCTAGGGTCACTATTCTGAATACCAGCACAGTTATTCACAGGCAAGTGTGATAGCAGCTGATATCTCTCTCATGAGAGTAACCGAGGATGCAAGGGTGCAGCCCCTGCATGTGTGTGGCCGAGACTAAGTCCATAAGCTGTTCAACTGTGTGCTGTTTCGGTTCCTGCAGATGTAATTGCTGATTGGCATGTCAAAGTTTCCTGCTGCAAGGGGAAGAAAGAAGGTTGCCTTCTCAAGGAATCTTGGGCGGAGGATTGCAGAACACCTTTGGGAAAGTTTCCTAGATATCACTATGGAGGATTCCTGGAACATCCCTGTGTGCATCAACAAAGTTTTTCTCAGTGCTTCCTCTTCCTAGCTGCACAGAGGAAGGAGAAGCAGATGCAAACAGTGCTAGTGTTTAAAAGGGGTTGGGGGCGCAGGCCTGTGTATCTGGTTGCAGCCATAGGCTTTGACTCTGTGGGTGCTCCAGCCCTGGATCACCCACAGAAAAAAAAATTAGTGGGTGTTTAACACCCACTGGCAGCCAGCTTCCCTTCCCACCCCCTCAACAGCACGTCCCATCTGTGAGTGGCCCTGCTGATCAACTCTTGCCCCTCCCTCCCAGCATCTCCTGCCCATGGCGAATCAGCTGTTCAGCAACATGCAGGAGGAGTGGGGGTGAAAGCAGGGATGGAGTGAGCTTGGTAGAAGGGGCAGAACTGGAAAGGAAGAGGCGAGGTGGATGGGGCTTTGGGAGAAGGAATGGAGTGGGGGTGGGACCTGGGGCAGAGTGGGGGAGGAAAGAGGTGGGCAAGGTGTGGGTTGGGGGAGGGGATGGATTAGGGGCAGGGCCTGGGGCTGAGCAGTGTTGAGCACCCCCAGGCAAAGAAAAAAGCTGGTGCCTGTAGGCAGCACAGTTAAAACTGGTGACCAGAGTGGTCACAATGGGCATTGTGGGACACATCCTGGGGAAGCCTCTTAGGATGACATAAGCAACTCAGTGTCCACACTGACACTGTGTTGCTCTAACTATGCCTCTCATTTTGCCTGAGTCACAACATGCTCTATGCCCCTCCTCCAGGTGGTTTTATTATGTCAGTGTTGCAGTAGAGTTAAATCAGAGGGAGGAGGATTGCAATGTGCACAGCTCCACTGTTTTGTCGGTGAAAGATGAATTTATTGACAAAAATGTGCAGTACAGACAAAGCCTCAGTCTCACAACTGCTATTTTTGGGACCAAACAGATAGCAGAATCTCTCTCTCTCTCTCTCTCTCTATATATATATATATATACAACCACTTCTACCATTCTGATAAATCTGAAGATCACCCCCTTTTGAAATTGGACATTCGTGGTCCGAAAGATTCCTGGATTTATTAGCTGCTGATTCTTGTGTACAGATTCTCTTGTTCTTCAGAAAATCTGAATGATGTATCAAAACTGTTTTCATGGAAGGCATCTCAGATTCTTAATCTTATAACATTTAAAACAACATCAGACTTCTTGTTCTGAGCATAACATCCTTTAGATCTCTCAAAGATGTAAAATTAAAGCACTTTGCATTGATAATATCCTTTAATGGGTCACCAGCTGTAAGTTAGGCAGTGCAGTCATTAACAAGTTGCATTTCCCCTCTGAAACCTGTGTTTGATTGCTGCTTAGAAACCTATGAAGATTATAATCTAGTCATATCAATCTGTTGTCTAATGTATGGATTTCTAATGTAGTTTCTTGTCAGTTGACTACAGACTACTGTGCAAAAATATTCTTGTTTGATTGTTACCACATCCACCCAAAACACCCTCATCTAACTGTTGTATTAAATGTAGATAGTGAGCTCTTGGAAGCAGGAATCATCTTTTGATTACTTATTTGTATATACCCCCTGGGCTATATGGAGTTGTGCTTGGATCCCCTGACACTATTGTCATACAAATTAATAAAATAAAAATTGAAGAAAACACTACTAATGGTAGAAATCAATAGTTGGAAACCAGTGTGTGATGCACTAAAGAAAAATATCAGTTTTATTCCTTTCCAAAAGTATGTGCCTGAGTGTGAATTGTGTAGTAGCATATGTTTTCAAATCACTTAAAAAATGTGAGTGGAATGACATATTTGTGTAGGTAAAGGAAACCAGGAACATAGTATTTGTCCCATTACATAGCAAAAAGTAAACATCATAAATTAAAATTTGATTTTCACCCAGCAGTTACTTTCTAAGCTACACAGTAAGCCAAACTGTATTTGGACCATAGACTAGAAGCAGCCAAAAGATAGAGTTCTAAATGAGCTTACTATTTATTGGTGTTAATCATATTTTAACTAATTGGTCAAAAGCACTCACTGTCATATGGACAGAGAAAGGGAAAAAAGGATGGTGGGGGAAAGAAAGCTCTAAACTAAAGGAGATTTATTTAAAATATATTTTAAATCAATAGTTAAATTTCCTGTGTGAAATTAACAGCATATGACATGAATTATACATGTGACATAGGCAAGCTGCAATTTCAATGTGTTGAGGGCATATCTAGAAATAACTTGTGTCATAAACAGATAAGTAAAAGTTAATAGAACAGAAGTACTTCATATCTCTTTTGCCTGTAAAGAGTTAACAAGATCTGTGAGCCTGGCTGTCACCTGACCAGAGGACTAATCAGGGGACAGGATACTTTCAAATCTCGAAGGAGGGAAGTTTGCGTGTGTGCTGTTAGATTTTGGTTGTTGTTCTCTCTGGGTTCTGAGAGTGACCAGACGTGCAACCAAGTTTCTCTCCAATCTCCCTGATACAGGTTCTTATAGATTCAAAATAGTAAGTACTAGAGGATAAGGCCAGTTAGGCTTATGTTTGTTTTCTTTATTTGCAAATGTGTATTTGGCTAAGAGGAGTTCAAATTTGTATTTTGCTGAAAGGATTTTAATTTGTACTTGTATACTTAGGCTGGGAGGGTATCCCAGTGTCTATAGCTGAAAGACCCTGTAACATATTCCATCTTAAATTTACAAAGATAATTTTTACTGTTTTTTCTTTCTTTAATTAAAAGCTTTTCTTGTTTAAGAACTGATTGTTTTTTTATTCTGGTGAGACCCCAGGGGACTGGGTCTGGATCCACCAGGGAATTGGTGGGGAGAAAGGAGGGAAGGGGGAGAGAAAGGTTAATTTTCTCTCCGTGTTAGGATTACTTTCTCTCTCAGGGAGAGTCTGGGAGGGGGAAAGAGAAGGAGGGGGGAAGGTGAATTTTCCTCTGTTTTAAGATTCAGGGAGTTTGAATCACAGTGATCTTCCAGGGTAACCCAGGGAGGGGAAGCCTGGGAGAGGCAACGGTGGGGGAAAGGGTTTACTTTCCTTGTGTTAAGATCCAGAGGGTCTGGGTCTTGGGGGTCCCCGGGCAAGGTTTTGGGGGGGCCAGAGTGTACCAGGCACCGGAATTCCTGGTTGGTGGCAGCGCTACAGGTTCTAAGCTGGTAATTAAGCTTAGAGGAATTCATGCTGGTACTGCATCTTTTGGACGCTAAAGTTCAGAGTGGGGAATTATACCATGACAACTTGAAAAAAACATCTCTGAAGGAAGAGCTCATGCTTCAGCATATCCACTGCTCAGGAGCCAGAACTGAGCCAGATGGCACCAGAAGCATTTGAGCTCCTTGCCTTGTATGAGAGATTGTTTTTATTCAAGTTGCTGTGATTAGTTAAGAGAAAAAATTCCCACTGAAGGAAACATCTGTATTCAATAACACTTGGGAAAGTTAAATATGTTGAATATACATTCAGATCCAGATTGTCAAATGTATTTCGGCAGCTAATTCCCACACGTTTCAATGGGAGTTAGTCACCTCTATTTATGTTTGAGGATCTGTGCTTCAGAGCTTTGTTTAGTGCTTCCAACAGGGCTCTGGGAGACAAGACTCTTAGGTTCTCTTTCTGATCACCCTTTCTAATAATACAGGAATGGATGGACTTTCAATGCAGCTGAAATGCAGCAAACAAACTAAATGAGAAGAAATACTGTTTTCACTTTTACTTGTATGGATCCATGTACCTCAAATAACTAATAATTATATATCAGAGGGGTAGCCGTGTTAGTCTGGATCTGTAAAAGCAGCAAAGAATCCTGTGGCACCTTATAGACTAACAGACGTTTTGGAGCATGAGCTTTCGTGGGTGAATACATCTGAGGAAGTGGGTATTCACCCACGAAAGCTCATGCTCCAAAACGTCTGTTAGTCTATCAGGTGCCACAGGATTCTTTGCTGCTTTTAATAATTATATATGCCCATTCATGAGTGTTATAATTTATACATATAATTGTGCTGGCGATATTGGCTTTTTTAACAGTTGTAAAGAAATCTTATGACCTCTTTTTTTGAGAATCTCCTGGGCACTGCTTATTTAGTGACTAATTCACCTGTTCACCATGCATGCATTATAAAGACGCATCATCATTTTTATTCTCTGGATTTGGATTTATATTACTCCATGGAGAAAGGGCAAAAAGTCAAACAAGACAGGGAGGAAAAGGACCTAAAGAGCTGTGTATAGTTAATATTTCTTCTCTGAGAACACAGACAGGATTTTTTTAATCTTTACTTGCTATGATAATAAAAATCAATATTTTCCCCCCACAATAAATTTTACTTTCCCTTAGTGTTGTGTTTTTCCCATAATTCTAGTGAGTAATAATTTTACCCGAGTAAAAGCTGATTGATACAGACATAAAAAATGTATAAGGGGTGTCATCAATCCAGATATTTGGACAAACATTTACCTGGGATACTGAAGAGACCATGTAGTTAACAGGTTATAGGTATCTATGTGAAAGTGACATTTCATTAAAAGTTTAACTGCTTTTTACAGCGTGGAAATCCTACACACAGTATGTAAATTTCAATACATACTATATATCCGTGGTGCAACCCCACTCTCCAAAACCTCCCTTTTCAAGAATAAACTTAAGATAGATGAGCACCTTAAAAGACAGAGCTATTTCTATTCTCTTTCTTTTTCTGTTTCATAAGGGGGGCATTATTTTGAAA
Source organism: Gopherus flavomarginatus (assembly GCF_025201925.1). Lineage (NCBI taxonomy): Eukaryota > Metazoa > Chordata > Testudines > Testudinidae > Gopherus > Gopherus flavomarginatus. The sequence goes on along the minus strand of NC_066617.1, from coordinate 195,043,701 downwards.
TTGTCTTGGCACTGTACAATAGGAAAGGCACAACTATTCTTTCCAGAAAAATTGGTTGAATTATGTAACTTTCGTCAAACCCTTCTGCAGGCTGTGCTGCTGTCATCCATTGAAATCGAAGAATAGTTATGACGTAACTATTGGTTATTGCAGGGCAGAAGAAATAATCTACTTGGTACTATCTATAACATCCAGGCAAAGTCAAATGATTACATCTGCTATGTCTGCTGAAAGAGGAAGGCACAAAATCATGCAGCTTCCTGAAGACTGAGGAGTGAGCCAACTGTGTGCAAATAGTAAGTAAATAACGGTAGCAATTTCCAGAAATATCTTCCTTCATTTAATTGGTTGTTTGAAAATACCATATGTATATAGCAAGAAGTAGTTGATTGTGATATCTCAATTTTAGTAAGGTTTATGATAAGCAAATTAAGGAGAAATAGTCTGAAATAAATAGGATGAAAATTCAGTGAGGACAAATGCAAAGTACCATATTTAGGAAGGAATAATCAATTGCACAAGCACAAAATGGGAAATAAGGACTAGGAAGCAGTACTGCAGAAAAGGATGTAAGTTTATAGTGGATCACAAACTAAATATGAATCAACAATGTAACACTGTTGCAAAAAAAACAAACAAAAAAACCCACTTCTTTACACGGTTCTGGGATGTGTTAGCAGGAGTGTCACAATCAAGATACTAGAAGTAATTCTTTCACTCAGTACTGATAAGGTCTCAGACAGAGAACTGTGTCCAGTTGTGGGCACCATACCATGGGAAAAATGCAGACAAATTGAAGAACATCCAGAAGAGAGCAATAAAAATGATTAAATGTCTAGAAAACATGGCCTTTGGAGAAAGATTGAAAAAAAATAGGTTTGTTTAGTCTGGAGAAGAGATGGCGGAGAGGGGACATGATAGTCTTCAAGTACATAAAAGGTTGTTATAAAGAGATGTGTAATAAATAGTTCTCTTTATCTGCAGAGGGCAGGTCAAGAAGTAATAGACTTAAATTGCAGCAAGGGAGATTTAAGTTAGCCATTCGGAAAAAAAAAATTCCTAACTCTAAAGTTAGTTAAGCACTGGAACAAATTACCTAAGGAAACTGGAATTCCTGCCATTGGAAGTTTTTAAGAATAGGTTTAAAAAAACACCTGTCAAGGATGGTTTACATAATACTTAGTCCTGCCACAGTGTAGGAGACTGGACTATATGACCTGTCAAGATCCCTTCCAGTCCTACATTTCTATGATTCTATGTAAACAAAGATTGTTAACTACACTGAACCATTTTGACATGGTATAGCTTCAGAGAGGGTTATGGCCAAGAAGTTTCAATTTTCAATAAAGAATAAGAAATAAAATTTTTACTTCTCATATAAAATACATTCAATGCAGTCAGTAAAATTAATATATAGCAGGAAAGCACTTTTAAATATAAGATGTCAGTATCAATATGAGTTTAAAAGATCATAATTTACATTATGTTTAAGTTGTGAAGGTACAATACACAATGATTACTTGGTAAGTGCTGGAAACAGATAGAAACCTAGAAGATCTAATTGCAAGTTACAAATCTGGACACTTTTGGAATAATGCTCATTTGTTTTGCTTATTAAAATAAGTGTTGGGTAAAGTGTGTAAATAAAGGTTACAATGAAAAATTTAAAAATTTTGGCTAAAATATTCAACAGTCCCTAAGTGACTTAGGAGACTAAGAACTGGTTTAAATACAGTTTGGATCAGTTTGATCATGTTAATTAGCAGTGTGTTTCCCCATCCAACTATAGTTAAACTAACCAGTACAACTGATAGTGTTGAAGAAGTTAGACTGGAATAAAAATTGTCTAATAGTGTAATTGCTTATTTCTCTGCCCTTCCTGTACAGAAAGTAAGCTAAACTCGTAAAAGCACCTTTCTACCAGTATAACTTTCTCCACATTGGGGTTATTGTACCATTTCAACCTCACAGGCAGTACAACTTTTATGTGCAGACAAGGCCTAAGTCCTATTTGTATAACTTAGGGAGTTTGGGACTGACGTCTCATTAAAAATTAGTGGGATTTAGGCTCCTAAGTCACTGAGGTATTTCTGAAAAATTGTATCCCTCATCTAAAAGGGAAGCCAGAGCACAAGCAACAGCATATCCAATGACACCTGACTCAAACTGTATATTGCTGTTCTTTGCTGTAATCCCCAGTTTTGACCTCACACTGTCTAGGAATGAGTGGTCACATAGCATTTCTGTTATCTCAGTTGTGAACCTTTTCTCACCGGCATGATAGATTTCATAGTTCATTTTCTGTCCAGGTGGTACTGCTCACTGGGAACTGAGATAAGAAATATGTTCAAATCCAATTATTTGATTATGATCTAATTACACACAAACCAAAATATAAAACAGGATCACATAATTTTGCAAAACAATCATAATATAACTGGATTGTTTCCAGTTGCATCAACTTAAAAAAAATAGCTATATCAACAACAATTTTAAGCTAGTTTATTAAAAAAGTTATTAAAATATATAAAGGTCATGACTATACCAAGCATAAATAGTGCATTGATTAGGCCAGTGTTAAATATTAGACTCAGGAATGTGTTTACTATTTGATGTTGTAGGGCTTGATCCTGAAAGATGCTGACTACACGTAATTCCCATTTATTTCACTGAGAGTTATGAGTGCTCAACATTTCTGGTCCTTTCATTTATTTGTACAAGTTCAAAACATACCTGAATTCTGTGCCTCTTGGCCTGAATGAGAGCATAATCAAGACCAGGCTGGTGATGTGACAATTTCAGAGTCTGATTAGCAATACTAACAGGAGTTTCTTTTTTTTTTTTTTTTTTTTTTTTGCCCCTTATGGAAAGCAGAGCAGCAATTTTTGCTGCATACTACTACATTTCTCTCTTTCTAAAAAAGTTTGTATGTAAATAAAATGCTTTTGAAAGGTGCCAGACTGAAAGCACTGAAAACCCAATTCCTCCGCTTATTCATGGAACAGATACAGCACAGGCAGAAACAATGGAAACTTTCCACACACGGCCCCACCACCATACCTAAATCCTGACCAGTGTCTATTTGGTTGAAAATGGCAACAATGGTGCTAACTGTGAATGTCCAGGAGCTAAATTTATCACACGTAGTTGTTTGCTGACCTATCAGTGGGTTACAAGTTTAGGTCACAACTTACCTAGGCTAGATTTTTACCAGTAACTGTAAAAGTGAGAGGCTCCATCTCCACTATGGTATAGCTCTATTGTAAACAAATGTGTTAGTTACATATGGTTATTTAATACATCCAGTTTTTAGAATGGTGTACAATTCAGTTGTTTATAAACCAAGAACCCCCTGGAATGAACAGAATCACAATGGGGCAAAATGGGAGTAATGCAGTGGTGAATTAAGCCTCAAATGGTTGAAAGGTTTAGTGATACAGGTTATTTTCTTAAGGTTACATGATTCCAGTTGCATGAATAAGTGAAGCAGTATTTAGTGCCATAAGTTAAAGGACTGTGACCTTGCACTAAAACTCTACCCATTTGTACTCACCTCAATGCAAAGAAAAAGTTGGAGGCAAGACAGAATTCCTGAAACTTAGCCAGTGCAGTGATATCTGTGAGACTGCTGCAGCTGGAGTATCCTAAATCCATCCTTAGCTTTGCTATAAGTTATTTTGGTGGTCGTTTTGGATCCAAGCTGTGATGAATGAAGGGGGTGGGGGGGTTCCCTTTTATGGACACCCAGCCAGCCAGTTAGCTATGAGTCCCTGCTGGTGGCAGGCCTCTGCTTGCTTTACTTGTAAAGGGTTAACAAAGTCCCCCAGGAAAAGGAAAGAAAGTGGACACCTGACCAAAAGAACCAATGGGAAGGCTAGAACTTTTTAAAATGGGGGAAAAACTTCCCCTTTGTGCCTGTTGTTCTCCGGGAAAGAGGAGAACAGGGAGCAGTTATGCTGTGAAAAGCTTTAAGCCAGGTATGATCATAGATCATCAGATCATACCTAGAACTACTGATTTGAAACCCCCAAATGTGTAAGTAGATCAAGAATGTTTAGAAAGATGCAATTAGGTTTATTTCTGTTTATTTCTTATGGCTAGTGTACTCCTCTTTGCTAACTTCAGATGCTTCTATTTGCTTGTAACCTTTAAGCTGAACCCTCAAGAAAGCCATTGTGGGTGCTTAATTTTTGGAATTGCTCTTTTAAAATCTAGCAAATGCCTAAGTTCCAGTTTTATTTTCTTTCTTTTTGTTTTTAATAAAATTTACCTTTAAGAACAGGATTGGATTTTTGGTGTTCTAAGAGTTTTGTGCATATGTTGATTAATTAGCTGGTGGCAACTGCTAATTTTCTTTGTTTTCTTTCTCAGCTCTTCCCCAGAGTGGGGGTGAAAGGGCTTGAGGGTACCTTATAGGAAGGAATTCCCAAGTATATCTTCCTGAGTTCCAAAAATGAGTTTTGCATTTGGGCGGTGGCAACATTTACCAAGACAGTGTCAGAGAAAAGCTGTAACCTTCAGATTTTAATACAAGCCTGGAGTAGCCAGTATTAATTTTTAAAAATCCTTGCAGCCCCTACCTTCTGCACTCGAAGTGCCCGAGTGGGGAATCAGCCTTGACACAAGCTAACTCAGGATCAGAGCTTAGAGCCACCTTCCACCCGCACTCCTCATCTGAGCCATATGTAATCTCAGAGCATCTGAAGACCAGTCTCACTGTGTCCATTTTCATTATTCTGCATAGAACTAATGGATTTCATCGGATACCATGGGCTGCTGCAGAACGGCATGCCTAAGACGCCTGTCTCTAGCGTTTGAGGAGGGCCGTCAGTTTTCAAACATTGTGATCAGAGTTGTCTCGCTACCATGCTGATCCTTAGCTTCTTACCACAAAAGGCAATCTTTAGACATCAGTCCCCAAAAGGAAGGAATTTCTTTCTCTGGGGTAGGGTTACCTAATTTGTTGTCTATGTAAGCAAGCTAGCCAGTTATTTTAAAAGAGCTTTCATTTTATTCTCAAAGAATTGCTGCAAACTCCACTCCACTAACTACTGCCCTGTCAATCACAGCACACTTTGAAAGCTGGTTGGCTGACTAGATGTTGCTCCTTCCTAATAAAGCCAAGCCAAGCCATGCTGTATTCCCTCCCATCCAGGGTGATTCAGCATGGAATGTATCAATTTCCTTTCCAACACTCTCACCACATATCACTGCCCCTAGTACCTTTGTTAGTATGTATTGCGCAGCACACATCTAAATATTGTCTTGTGACCCTGATTAGCTGATCCAAACTTTACCTGTGTTTAATGCACATAGAATTCAGCATTCAATAGCTATAGCTTTAATCTCTTCATTCTTTTCCTGCCACACACTAATCTGCAAGTGTGACAAGTTACTCAGGTTGTTTATCATCCCTTGTTTTCATCACAAAAACACTATGTAATGGCAGAGGGAAGAGGGAAGTAAGGAGGAAAGTGGGAGCATGTGTATTCTAACACAGGTTTTCTCAAATAGGGGTCGCCACTTGTGTAGGAAAAGCCCCTGGTGGGCGGAGCCGGAGTGTTTACCTGCTCCGTCCGCAGGTCCAGCTGATCGCGGCTCCCACTGGCCGTCGATCACTGCTCTGGGCCAATGGGAGCTGCTGGAAGTGGTGGCCAGTAAGTCCCTCGGCCCGCACTGCCTCCAGCAGCTCCCATTGGCCTGGAGCAGCGATCTGTGGCCAGTAGGAGCCGCGATTGGCTGAACCTGCGGACGGGGCAGGTAAACACATCGGCCTGGCCCACCAGGGAAGCAGTGAGTCTAGCTTATTCCCCAAGATCCTGGTCTTCTTAGGAACTGCAGACAACCCCTGTGCTGTAACTGGGGAATTATAGAACCCTCAGGTAATACTCTGGGGATTAGAGCATAATTATATATAGAGAGGTGACTGCTCCCTTTTTATTCCACCACATCACTCTAATACATTTGGTCTATTAGCCATGCAAACCATTTTGCTAATATATGAGTAATAAAGGAGGTTTGTTTTTTTCCCTACAATCTATATAATATTAAAGACAACTTTCAAGTTGCCCCCCCCGCCGCAACAACTATAAAGATCACTATAAAGTGGATGACTAAAGAAGTGTTTAATAAAACATCCAGGCAAAAGACTAGAATAGTGCAAATACCACTCCAAATCCATCTTGCAACAGCACACGTTTCTTACAGGACTATTCCACCACAGTAAGGAAGCAAACAGAATTTTTTCTTTCTCCTTCACTATGACAGCTACAAAAAATGTAATGCAGCAGAGCTACTATCAATAGTAAATGAAGTTGGATTGCAATAAACCTGGATGTTATAATCCAAACATCAACAATTATGAAGAGTTGTCATCCTAATTCACAAAAAAGGTAGAACGAGGGTGGGATGAACGTGTTGAGAAATAAAACTCTATATTGGATTAGACGGTATTAGCCCCCGTTTGACTGAATTTGGTCCTGTAGCACACAGTGATGTGACAGAAGCCACAAAACATTTTAGAGCCAATACCAGCAAAATAGATCCATGCATATTCTGGTTAGTGAAAGATAGTTATAAACAGTTGTTCCCATTGCTAATGGAAATCCTTCAGAGAAGTAAACCTCCCAAAAGTGGACGCAACACAGAAGATACATCTTAACATGAATGTGGTGCCAGCATCTTCAGTAGTCTGAACCATCAGGAGCAGCTCCTCACTGATAGTCTGTACCCTTCACTAGTGCAGTTGTACCCTTCACTAGTGCAGTTCACTTTTGATGCCTCTTCAAGGCAAAGTTCCATCTGCAAAGCCAATCAATCAGCACTCAGCTACAACTAAAAGGACTCTTCTATATTCCATGAGTTACACTCCTCTGAGACTATGCAGCTTAATAGATTCCAGAACTCATCAAATGAGAGATGGATATAAAGTGTTCTTATTCAAGTGGCCTCATTTGTTCAATGAGAGATTAAAGAAGATGAGGGCAAATATGCTGCGAAGCCCCACCTATTTGCTAGAGCTTTCCAACCATAACCAAAATGGATTAGAAAACAACAGCAACAAAAAACATTAAGCAGAACTTGCTAGAAGCTAGGAAAAGTGAAGAGTAAAATCATCTAAGAATACAATGATGGGCATTGCCATTATAGAACTAATTTATATGTTCAGAATTTAGAGCATGATCCAAATGGCCGTTGAAGACAATGTGAGTCTTTGTACTGGATCAGACCCTAGATTCTATAGTAATAGACACTATAGAAAGCTGGTAAGATTATATAGATATATTATATAGACCAGGGATCGGCAACCTTTGGCACGCAGCCCACCAGGATAAGCTCCTTGGCAGGCTGGCTGATTTGTTTACCTGCCATGTCCGCAGGTTCGGGCGATCACGACTCCCACTGGCCACGGTTCGCTGCTCCAGGCCAATGGAGGCTGTGAGAAGCAGCATGGGCCAAGAGTTGTGCTGGCTGCGGCTTCCCGCAGCCCCCATTAGCTTGGAGCGGCGAATCACAGTGGGAGCCGCTATTGGCCGAACTTGCAGACTTGACAGGTAAACAAACCGGCCCAGCCTGCCAGGGGGCTTACCCTGGCGGGATGCCAACTCTGCCCACATGTCTACACCAGCGACACCATCACAGGACCTAACCAGATCAGCCACACCATCACCGGTTCATTCACCTGCATGTCAACCAATGTAATATGCAGGTGAATGAACCGGTGATGGTGTGTGCCAGCAATGCCCCTCTGCTATGTACATCGGCCAAACTGGACAGTCGCAACGGAAAAGGATAAACGGACACAAATCAGATATTAGGAATGGCAATATACAAAAACCTGTAGGAGAACACTTCAACCTCCCTGGCCACACTATAGCAGATGTTAAGGTGGCCATCCTGCAGCAAAAAAACTTCAGGACCAGACTTCAAAGAGAAACTGCTGAGCTTCAGTTCATCTGCAAATTTGAGACCATCAGCTCAGGATTAAACAAAGATTGTGAATTACTTGCCAATTACAAAACCAGTTTCTCCTCCCTTGGCCTTTACACCTCAACTGCTAGAACAGGGCCTCATCCTCCCTGATTGAACTACCTCATTATCTCTAGCTTGCCTGCATATATATACCTGCCCCTGGAAATTTCCACTACATGCATCTGACGAAGTGGATATTCACCCACGAAAGCTCATGCTCCAAAACGTCTGTTAGTCTATAAGGTGCCACAGGATTCTTTGCTGCTTTTACAGATCCAGACTAACACGGCTACCCCTCTGATGCTGAAGGTTGCCGATCTCTGATATGGACACTTTTATGCCAACGTCAGCACCCCCTCTTTTGACTTAAAGAAATCATGGTTAATGTGTATACCTGCTGTAAAATTCAAAGAACCAGAGGTTACTAGGAGTACATTATACTACCAAGCAAGTATTCTGGAGCTACAGTACAGATAATAAAACTTCATTCAGAAACTTTTTTAAATATAATGTCAGTAACATCAAATATATTTTAAAATGCTTCCTCTAGACACCAGGTCAGAAGAATTCTTCTCAAGCGATTTTGGTGAAGTAAAATTATCTGTCTACTTAAAGTGTCAATTATAATATGTTCAAACACCAAGTGTGTGTTGCATTAAAAATTAAATGGTTGAACAAGAGAAAAGCTTAAATGTTCCTGACATCTATTCTTAAACTATAATGCTAATAGAAATTCAACCTGCACCTACAAGTCAGAAAATCTTGATTACTTAGGGGCATATCTGTAGCTGGTGTAAATTGCCATGGCTAAGGAAAGTAAAAAAGGAGGCTAGAGACAAAAAAGACATCCTTGAGAAACTGGAAGTTAAATCCTACTGTGAAAAATAAGAAGGAACATACACTCTGGCAGTCAAGTGTAAAAGTACAATTAGATTGTTCATGGCTTTTCAACCCCCACATCGCATGCTCCATAGTAGAGCCAAACACAATTCTTGGATTCAAGGGAACACAGGGAGTGATTTCTTGGTCAATTTCTGGCATCAACCAAAGGAGACAAGGAGGGAGCAAGCTGGTAGGACTATAGGGCCTGGCTTACACACTTATTTTTTGAAGGGAGCCAGATACACTACTCCTGAAGTTAGTATAGCTGCACATACCCCCTGCACACCAGGTAGGAGTTCTGAACAATTCTTATCCAAGCTTGCCTTTGAGTAGCACAGCACCATACAACCCCTGTCTAGGCCCCAGGTCAGCAAGGTATTTTAAATATGGTCCCAGTTCAACAAAACACATAAACACGTGCTAAAGTGATTTGCTGAATTGAGGCCTATGAACTGGATAGAGACCCAACTGATGTAAATGGTAGTGTTTCTGCTGATTTCTATGGACTTCAAATCAGACTCTAAGCATTTTATCTTTAAGTTCTTGAGTAGTTTCATTAAATCAATGGGATTACTCACATGCTTACATTTATGCATGCACTTAAGTACCTTTCTGAACTGAAGCCTTAATGACACAATCTAGTGTATAATGTTTACCCCTTCTGTTTATGGTAATAATATCAGTTGTAGTCAATTGATCTAGCATTTTTCTACAGTTTTCGAGTCTTTCCTGTATATTACACATTAAATAAATGATCTGGATGTTGCTGTCATATAGTTGCTAAACACTAAGAGACCTATTTTCCTGTAATACTTGTATGCAGCCTCATAAGAATTTAAAAAGCTCTTGAAAGCTTTTTGTTGCATGTTAACACCAAAACATATTTTTCATTTAGTTGCTCTAGTAGGATTCAGTCTAGGATTATTAAAACTACAGTGGAACGTCAGTGCTAACGAACTGACTGACGAACCACGCATATCATTTGGAACCAGAAGTATGGAATTAGACAGCAGCACACACACACACAACCTTCTAACAAAAACACAAACAAAAACAAAACAAAACAACCCACAAATACAATGCTGTGTTAAATGTAAACTACAAAATATAACCAGGGAAAGTTTAAAAAGAAAGGTTTGACAAGGGAAGGAAACTGTTTCTGTGCTTGTTTCATTTAAATTAAGGCAGTTAAAAGCAGCATTTTTCTTCTGCATTGTAAAACTTCAAAGCTGTATTAAGTCAACGGCCACCTGTAAAATTTTGAAAGAGCAACCATAATGTTTTGTTCAAAGTTATGAACAACCTCCATTCCTCAGGTGATCACAATGCTGAGGTTCTTCTGTAAGCGTATATGCAACATGAAAATCACATGAGATAGATTGCAGTGAACCAGCCAGTTTTAGACATGCTGTAATTTCTCAGCCTACGTGTATTATTTTGGTTATAGTAGCAGCGTCTTACCTGATTTTATAAACAATATCCACTATACACCTGTGTCAGTCTTGCAGACATAAGCTAAAACGTTTAGAAATGTGGGTATGACAATTTTATTTTACCTTTGCCTCATTTATGCAATTCGACGTGATGCAAAACTTTACTGCAGCTTTAATGTAGGTAATAGCAGAAGACTAACATTAAAAATGGCTGGAAATCATGTCTGAGATCCTTTTATGTCCTATGCACCTCTAAACTGCCAAGCAATAAAGGTTTAATCCAAGATCAAACAAGTTTGATTAGTTCTATGAGAAAATGAGATGTGCTAATTTATGTTCCTATAAGTCACGACAAAATTTTATGCAGAGCAGCTTCTTTATTTTGATGACTAACACAATAATTAACCACGTTGTATAGAAAATAAGGTCATCTACATAAGTGTGCCAAAAAGTGATGACTGTCTGACCTGCTAATTAGTGGTCGTGACTTCTAATATTCATTTTCATGTGAGTAAAATCCTTTCAACACTGTTTCATTTGCTTTATTGAGCAACTATTCTTTTCCCAAACATCGCTTGACATTTCACCTTAGACATGAATGAGTTCATTTTCACCTCATATAAAACATACATAGAAGTACTAATGTAGTGAAATAAGCCTGCAACAATGATACTGTCTGAAAACTGTCTTAAAACAAACTGGAGCACAATTTAAATGTGAATAAAAACTGAATTAAAAGTTCTTGCTCTATCTTCTTGTGAAGGTTACTTAACTGATTCTTCTTTATCATTCTTTACTTCAACAAGTTACTTCCATTGATGTAAATGGGAGTTGGACAAGGCCCTTGAACTCTCATTTTCAGTTTTTCTCACATGTAGAATGGGGATGACACCTACCTATTTTAAATAGTTATTTTGAGAATTGAAGAGTCAATATCTGAATGTGTTTGGGTCAGTTCCAAGAGTTATCAATAACTTATGCCACTATCTGGACTAGGGATTGGCAACCTTTGGCATGTGGCTTGCTAAGGTAAGCACCCGGCTGGCCAGGCCAGTTTGTTTACCTGCTGTGTCTGCAGGCTCAGTCTATCCTGGCTCCCACTGCTGTTTATTATAAATATAAATGTGATCAATAAGATATAAAGATATAGATAATCATTCATAATGTTTAACAAAAGTAAAATCTAACAAAGTATTTGTTGTTTATTAAAGAAAGTGACACATTCAAATGTTATGTTAAAAAGCTAAAATTAAGTGCACATATTTAAATTGAACCAACCAAAGTGTTATAAGACCATAAGGCATGATTATCTGTATAACTGGCAACTGGACAGAGAGTTTCATATATGAAGCTATCATACTAACATTATCACAACAGTATAGGGAATAATCAAGTGCTGCATCTCTCATTAATTGTTATCTACTATTGGTGATTGACCAAACAGATGAGTCAAATGATTTTATATTCTGCATGATGAACTAGTAACTAGGACAGAAACATCCAGCAGTGTGAAGAAAACTTTACATAAAGACTCTGTTCTCAGTTTCTGCAGTGAACTGTAAGGGCTGATGGAAAGAGCATGGAGTTGTTCAAAGTTGGCCAAAGATCCACAGCACCATGGAAAGCAATTTGTGGAAGCAGGTTGATGACCATACCTAAAACAGCAGGTGTTCAACTTGTGGCTCAACATGTTTTAGAGAAACTGGAATGGCACAAGATGGTTCGCACAGAGATACTTGAATTTTGCAGATACAGTTGCAAAAACTCCATAGAGAAGGTGCCGCATTTTCTCATTGGCTCATGAGAAGGAAGACAACTTGTATACTAGCTGGACATATCAAATCTTAATCAGAGGAATGGGTCACTTCTCATTGGCCCATATCAACTTTGTCAAGACAAAGCAGGTCAAGCCACCCTGCAGAAAATGTGTAAAGTGCCCAGTGCTGCTCAACATTTTGCCTCTTGAAGCCAAAACTTCTGGACAAGAGACTGTGAGCACGGCCATCATCAGCTGGCAGTGAGAAGAGCCCTTGCTTGGTAACAAAGTCTTGTCACTGACAAATTTCCTATTAACTCTGTCTTTGAAAGTCCTATCTAGGAAGATTGCTGCAAAATCCATAAAGAGGATGGAATACAGCTGTCATAACACCTTCAATGAATCACCTCCATCTGTATTAAGAAACCAGTCATTGCACCTGTGAAGCTGAGTAGGAGAATCCACATTCATACTAGTTCCAACTGATGAGTACGAAATGAATTTTACCTATGCATTGTTTATCCAAGTGATGACTTGTTTATGTTAAGCAAAATCCTTCTCAGTAAGCAGGTACCTGAGTTAAAACCCTCTGAATGACTCAGATGTATGATGTACGCTTGTATTTCACTAACAAGTGTAATCTTAATTATCTAGAAGCTACACTACCAATAAGAAATCGAGAAGATTGAGACTAGTGAAACAACTAAGATTAGAACTATTTGTAAGAGGATACTGTGCTTTCGTACTACAAATGTTAGCCATGCAACATCCTTAGTGTTTCCAAAAAACAAAACAAAAAATAACCTCCCCATCATGAGCAAAAATAAAAATAAAAATAATAAAACACTAAGCCTAGAAATCACCAAAATTTTATCAAGTGAATTGTCAACTTTTTACAAGAATAGAAAGAAGTTTTGAATTACCCCCTAACCTGAAGATTTTACAATTAATTGAACCTTTGGTTAGAGTGGGAAAAGAACTTATAGTACTTGTTAGGTTCCAGAGACACTGGTGTAACTTTTACCTACTTGTTTTGTTTTTGGTTTAATGCAGGGATCGGCAACATGGCTCACCAGGGTAAATGCCCTGGTGGGGCAGGCCAGTTTGTTTACCTGCTGTGTCAGCAGGTTTAGCCGATCATGGCTCCAATTGGCCGCAGTTTGCCGCTCCAGGCCAATGGGGGCTGCGGGAAGCGGCGACCAGCACATCCTTCAGCCTGCGCTGCTTCCCAGAGCCCCCATTGGCCTGGAGCAGTGAACCGCGGCCAGTGGGAGCTGTTATCACCCAAACCTGTGGACTCAGCAGGTAAAGAAACCGGCCCGGCCTGCCAGGGGGCTTACCCTGGTGTGCCAAAGGTTGCCAATGCCTGGTTTAATGTGTGATTGACTTGTACATATATAACCAGAAATGCTTAGAAATGAGTGTTGCCTAAGCACGGTCATTTTGAACTGAATTGATATTATTTGATTATTAAATAATGTTTCAATTCAACCGAAACATGCCTACAGTGCAATTAGGCATTATATTAACAGATAAGCTTGACTGGAGATAAATAAGGATCTATGTGTAAGGATCCATTTTGATATAATAATCACCTGCCAAGACTAGTATAGAACTTGCATAGAAGTTTGCCTTTGTAACAAGATTGCTACAGATCTTTAATTAATTGAATTGATGTATGTCCTGAACATTGTAACATCCCATGCTAAATTCAACTTTTGCCTTTCTGAACACAATCTTTATTTTGTTTCCTGTGATTTCTTGTTTGCTTTTAAAGCTGTTCTGTCTGTATAACAAATGTATAACAATTCTCCATAATTTACTTTAAATAAGGAACACACCTCAAAGGAACAATGAGAAAGCTAATAGAGGTAAACATATTGAATTAGTAAACCTGTGTTTGTATTACATCTTTCTTACACTGTTTTCTGTGTCATCCAGCCCTTAACAGTCAAACAGGCACTTAATTATTGAACTGAGATATAGAAAACCATTAACTGTATTAAAATACTACAATCCACTAAATGCATTTCTTTATAAAGAACTAATCCATTCAGAAAAAACATGAAAGTGGAAGCTACCATATGACATATGTTATTTAGGGTTCGCTGACATCAAAGTTTGACACCATTATGAGAAGTTGAGTTGCATGCTTTTCACAGCCACTCAAAGAGAGAGAGTTTTAAAATGTTATTTCTCTTTAGGAAATGTCCACACTGGCATCAATCAGGGCATGATTTACTGCTTCTTTCAAGACCAGTGCTCAAAGTCAATATTTTAAAAAATATATAAATCTATTCTAGTATTTACTTTGGCTTCAATTATGGCTTTGCCATAAGCCCAGAAAAAGATGCAGAAAGATATTAGCTTCCACCATTAGGAAAGGGAGTGCGAAAACTGTGCCAGACCTAAACCCAGTATAACTACATGTGACACAACGAGGAGGCAGAATGAAAGCTTCAACCAGACTTCCCATTACTGTGTGTGAGAGAGAGACATGGTGACTCTGTGAAACCAGAGTCTTATCTTGTGAGGTTACCAGCAATGGGGGTAGCAGGCACACTTTGTGCCTTCTTCTGCACCACAGCAGGGAGGCCACCATTTGGCCTTCTAGAGTATGATTTCACTACAGGGATTATACCAGCATCATTATGTTGGCAGATCCCACAAGGTAGATGCAGCCTACATCAATGGAAGGGATTTTACTGTTGACGTCTAGGATGATGGAAGCATTCTTCTGTCAATCTAGCTGTCTCTACACTGGGGGTTAGTTTGGCATAGCTATGTCATGTAGAGATGTCAGTTTTTCACACCCTGGAGTGACATAGCTATATCAATCTAAATTAAGTGTAGACCAGGCCTCAGCTGTAGCTTCGTTTATACATCATTAATTCTTATGTTCACAGATGTTTCACTTTGAATCATAGAAAATACTGCAATGTTGTTCCATTTTCTATTTCTCCCTCTGAGAAACACACACACACCCCATTTTATATGGTTATTTATTATTTTCATCCTTCTCAGCTATTTTAGTTTGTAGCATGTGCATATGTTCTGTATGTAGCTATTTCACTTCACACTGTTATTTCTTCCTTTCATCTTCACTCTTCTTTATCTTTTTTTTCTCTGCAATGCATGATCATTTATTATTTAAATCTTCTGGTTAATTTCCTATTTTCATCTTTCATTTCATTGTGGTTGCTGTACCACATTCTTATGTCACTCTCAAAGCTTACCAATTATTATATTTAGGCTTGGAAGGGTTAGATTTATCAGTAAATGTTGATAAATATATAAATATAAATTTTGCTGTATGCACACACAAGCTGATTAAAAATATTTCCACAAACAATAACCATAATGTACAGATAGACAAAATAGGAAAAATGCTGCTTGAGAACTTAGAGCTTGATTTTAGGCTTTTTACTTTGTATATTTTGATATATGCTGTTAACAATTTGTGTTTTACAGTTACAAAGCTTTAACTTTTTGAATCTCAGTATCTACTGTCATTAAATAATTACTGGTTGACCAGCACCCACATTATCTGACTCCCCATGATGTCCCACAACTGTAAAATTTACATAGATAAAAATAAAAAACATTGAAAATAAAGATTATTATCCATCAAAATTATAAAAAATTCAAATTATGCAAGGCTAATAATACTGAGTCCAGCTGCTGTGGCATTTGCAGTGTTTGTGTGACTGTCTCCAGTGCTTCATCACGTACTTCATCCCCTGATTTACTATGTTATCAGTTATTTGTCTTTTAATTTCAAGAATTATAATGTTTTTCATATTACACTGCATTACTCATATTTTTCTCAACCCCATGACTTGCTTGTTTTTTTGTCCTCAGACCCTCTTTACTCACAGGCAGTAAGTGGTTATATAACACAAGGACACTTAACAGGATGCTGTAGAAGAGCAACTCACTGAGTAGGTTAATCAGGTAAGCACTAAAGAGCCAAATCTTTCATGAGCTCATTCCATGAAAAAGTAGCACAATCTATACTCAAAGATCTATTCTAATATTAGTACACAGGGGATTTATGTGAGTAACTCATATTACTGTTAAGCAAGAGCCCCTAAGGTTTCTGTCATGAGAGCTGAGGTACACAGGTATAATGTGTGGAGTAATTAAGGCCTGGTCTACAGTAGAGGGGAATCACAAGTTATGCAACTTCAGCTACGTGAATAACATAGCTGAAGTCGACATACTTAGATCTACTTACTGCAGTGTCTTCACTGTGATAAGTCAATGGCTGATGCTCTCCTATTGACTCCGTCTGCACCTCTCACCATGGTGGAGTACTGGAGCGGACAGGAGAGTGCTTGGCAGTTGATTTATCGCATCATGTTTGTTATTCATTTTTGTCATGTTATCTCTCAGTTGAGAACATTAAAAATAACATTTAACATATTCAAGAAAATTAGTTTGTAAGTAAAGATAAAATAAAAGCATATTAACTATATACAGCATAAAGAGTTTAACCTGTTCTATATCTTTTGGTAGCTAGTTTTGTCTGTCTTAAATACTGAAACAGGTATTTGCATTTGGGACCAACTCAAAGGTGTAATTACATTATTGTATATTACCAAAAAAAAAAGGGGGGGCGCATATTACAGAACTAAGCTTCTCTGACCATCACAGCCTGAGCCATCCAGAGAAGGACCACTGGTAACTCACAAGGGATATTTGTTATTATATGTGCTCTATGATTGATAAGATACTGGTGATTGATAAGGTATAGTTATGATCATATGTGCTCTGTAACTGATGAAATAATGAACTATTGGTTGATGATTAGATGTTAAGACTCCAGTATTGAACCTAGGCCCACCACATCCTTAGGTGGCATTCTTAGACTCTGCATCATGGCGGTTCACACTGAACTGCAACCCCTAACTGTGATAAAGGGCTACAGTCCCACATGGGGCACAGGCCAGGCAACTGATTGAATGGACAGGGAGCACTCTAAGTGGGTACCTGGATTATATAAAGGCCCCAGTAGGCAGAGAAAGCTGTCTGAGCCACAGACCATTGGCTGCTGGTTGCTGCATAGACCCCCTTGCCTTGTTACTTGACCTGACCTTACATTGTTCCCTTGCCGTCTTGTCTGACCCTACCTTGCTGCCTCTCCCTATCTTGTATCCCCACCCAAGTGACCTGGCTCCATGAATTGGATGTTCCAGCTACTGAACTCTGTGAGAATTCTGAACATTACCCTGGACTGCCTCTGATACATATTGACCCGCTGGCTACCTAACCATCCACACATACTTGACTTCTGCTCTGGACTGTCCCCTAGCCTGCCTCAGTCATTACATTAGGTCAATAAGAAACAATTGTTGCCACGGCTGGTTTCTGTAATAGTGGTACAGTTGAGAGCCTTTGTTATTGATTAGGTAAGCTGAGATAGCTGGGGTAGAACTCATTGTGTGATCTGTCATCGGAAAGGCATTTTGTTGTCCCTAATCAGTATATAATGAAACAGTTTGGAGGAACTAGAAGTGAAATGAGCTGCAGCCACTTCTCCAGTCTTCATATTTGTTGAGTAATGTATAAAACCTTCTATTCTGTATTGTGCTGCTTAATCCTTGACTAATCATCTTCAATTAAATACATTCTGATTGAGCCAGTTATCTGACATCTTGTATCATCAATGTAACATGAAACTATTAAAAATCACTTCTACTCACAGTTACGCGAGATGTAGCTACAATGCAGAAGCACTGTTTGATATGGGTTGCCATAGAGTGGCAATTATTTACCACCACACTCGTTGTGACACTCAAGTGACAACACAATATATAAATTACTCAAAAGAAATGGAAAGCTTCATGAAGATCTGTAAGAGGATGAGATGATACTGCTGGTTCAAAACACCAAAGTTATGGTAGGGGATTGAAAACCAGAGCTCCCATCTAACTAGTCTCATGCCCTGTACTATTATTATGTGCAGTTAAAGAGCTGAATTCTAAGCACCTCAGCATAGCAGATCATGACTGAATGGCAGAACTGAGTCCATAGTTCAACATCTGAAACATTTTTTGCATTTGATCTAATTTAATATTATCCATTTACCTTCAGTATTCATCCTAGTTTACCATATGCAGGCTACGATGTTTGTTATTTGTATCACATATTAACAGTTATTCACTCATCCCTTGTCAATTTTATTATATAGAATTGGTCACCCATGGATCTTTTCTACTCTAGCCTTTTCCACCTTTGTATGATGTTCCTGCACTGAAGTTGCATTACCAATGTATTGTAATTAAGTAAACTCTTTGTTAGCATGTTGGCTCTTATGAAATATTCCTCATTTGTCAAAATGATCCAGCATGATGGCCTAGTGTGAACCTTGAGATTGCTTGACTTGATTAGCTGAACTAAGGGGCAGCTGTGAGGTAAATTTTGCTGTCTTGATGACAACAAACAGCTGCTAGTAAGGGCATTGTATGTATTTGTCCCATTTTTGAAAAATCTTAAATACACACTAGTAACTCTGTGTGTGTGTGTGTGTGTGTTCTATAAATATAGGTCACCACTTTAAGTACTAAAACCAGCATCAAGAACTAAATTGTTAAAGCAGAGTACCAGTCAAATGTATACACAGGCAGCTATTTTATAAAGACCCTGCCAGACTAGCTTTAACTTATATTTCTCCCTCTCCTACATCCTGTTTCAAGAGAAACCAAGAAAACTTCAGAGACCATATATTTAGTCATTTTTTGGACTTTTATTGTTTTAAACCTCATTTCAGTTGTAGTATCTGGTTTTGCAACCATAAGCTTCAAACTAGCAAATGGATCTTTTAATCCCTGTATAGGGAAAAAAAAAAAGTTTGTAGTGATAATCAGGATGGCCCATTTCCAGCAACTGACAAGAAGATGTGAGTAATACCCACACCTTCTTGTCAATTGTTGGAAATGGGCCATCCTGATTATCACTACAAAAGTGTTCTTTTTTCTCCTGCTGACACTAGCCACACTTAACTGATTACACTCCTTATAGTTGGTATGGCAACACCCATTTTTTCATGCTCTCTGTGTATATATATCTTCCTACTGTATTTTTCACTGCATGCACCCAATGAAGTGGGTTTTAGCCCACAAAAGCTTATGCTTAAATAAATGTGATAGTCTCTAAGGTGCCACAAGTACTCCTCGTTCTTTTTTATTTTGGGACATTCTCAGAACATATGAAGAGAATTTCTTGCACTATAACATGCCCTCCAGCATATATATTGATTGATTGATTGATTGATTGACTGTGAATTGAACATAATCAGATCTCTGGTTAAGAAAATCACTATCTTAATTACAAAATGTTCTAAAGAGATACCTGGCAGTATTGTCAGTGTGAGACTTGTTTGGGAAAAGAAATGAACAAACAAATCTCTCCTGGGTACTTGAAAGATATAATGCTAACCTCGATGAGCAGCACAAGTTCCTTCTCATGTAAAGAATACCAATGGAACATTAGGATTAGCTAATCTAAACCTGATACGAGTAAAATTAGTAAAATAATAAATTTTACATAAGATAAGAGACAGATAAACTTTGTAATTGAGTAGAAAACTCATGAGTCCTCCAAGACTCTGAATGCATAATTCAAGAGTAGTAAGACTAAGTACTTAGCAAATGCTTGTGCTACATTTAAAGAACAAAAAGTTCCCTCAAGGACAGTGTTTCAGTGAGTCACAGAGTAATGGGAGGATCTTGTTTCAAATGGTTGATGAGGAATGATAGTCAACTTAGGTCTGAGGGTCTGCAAATCTGATCCATACAAGAAGGGGAGGGAAGTGGGAGAAGTGCAGTGGCCAACTGGAGGCTTTTTGAGATATCCTGGGGGATTTAGCAGGGAGAGTTCTTATAATCTACTCCACAAACACAGAGCAGAAGCAGATTGGTACTGAGGCTTTTATATCAGGTGATACATGGGGGAATGGGGTTGCTTCCAGTTTCCCCCTGGCTTTCCTGCTCTAGGACCTGTATTGGTACAGAAAGTTCTGGCCCCCCTCCCCTTGAACTACAGGAGTGCAAACAACCAAATATTGCTACCTGTCTATATAGTTGTGCTGGCTGGGAAACAGGAAAGGTGCTCTTTGCATGGTCTCCTTCCTCTAATGAATCAGTCCAGAATAGCTATATTTTGGCCCATAGGCACTTTATACCCCTATTTAGCAAAGTACTTAAGCATATATTTGAAGTTAACCGCAGAAGTCAGATTTGGAATTCAAAATGACCATAATAAGTTAGAGAATTGGTCTGAAGTCAACAAGATGAAATTCAATAAAGGCAAGTGCAAAGTACTATACTTACGAAAGAAAAAAATCAAATGCACAAATACAAATTGGGAAATAACTGGTTAGGCAGTAGTATTGCTGAAAAGGATCCTAGGATAGCTATATTGGATCATATATTAAATATGAAACTAGAATATGATGCAGTTGTAAAAAAAAGGGCAACTGGTACTGTAAGGTGTATTAACAGACATACCATATGCAAGACATAGAAAATATTTGTTCCTCTCTACTTTCCACTCATGAGGCCTTGTCTGGTGAATGGTGTCCATTTTTGGGTGCTGAGATTTATGAAATATGTGGACAAATTACAGAGTCCAGAGGAGACAAACAAGCTGTTCATTCAAGCACCTCAACAGATATCTGGTACCACCCACAGTATGACACTAAAACAGGGATCGGCAACGTTTGGTATACAACAGGCAAACAAACCAGCCCCAGCCCACCAGGGAGCTTACCCTGGTGAGCCGCATGCCAAATATCGCAGATCCCTGCACTAAAAGAAAGGTGACCTCTAAGATAGTGGGGACCCAAAACATGATGGGCTTTAAACCTACATACAAAATAGTATCTAAAAATAAACAGGAACTCTGTGCAAACTAGAGAGCATGTTTGTGGGATTTCAATAAAGAAGCTGGTAGCGGTATACTGCATTAGCTGAAGTTTATGAGAAGCCTGTCAATATAGATTAAAGTAGTGTATATTACAGTAAAAAAAGATCATGGTGATAACTAAGACCTGGGGACTATGATGAAGTTCAGCATCTGAGAGAAAAGGGCACAATTCTATCCCAGTGGTCACTATTATCTGGACATACAAAAACTGCTAAGGAGCCAGAAATGCCTAAAATTACAAACTTCAATTATGCTCTTTGAACCTCCTTCATTTGAGGGTTTGGTACAATGATTTCCATTAACTAAACTTATTAATATTACCTCAGTCTTAACCATGTTGATCATCTCAGCTACTTCTCATCCAAACCTCACTCTTGATTAGATACTGGAAAACTGATTAATTGCACCATCTGAATCCAATACAATTTGTGTGTCTATGGTGCTGCTGGGGAATGAGCTGAGCAAGAGCACACATCACACTTTCTAATGTTGTAGTCAGAGTCCCTTCTCCCAGCACAGCTCTACCATTGCTTGTCAGTGTGCAAAGGAGATAGGCAAAGTCTACATTCCAACCACTTCTTTACTATGGGGAAGTGCACTGGCCTCCCTACATGCCCCTCCCATGCAAGTAATCAAGTTCTGCCCCTTGACCAAGAGATCTCTCCACACCCAAGCATTGCACAATCTCTCACAAGTTATTCAACCAGTGACCCTTTATTAACTACAATTTCATTGTAAGACTTCTTCTGGCCAGAGATCAGCAACTCTGCTAGGTGATTCCAAATTGCAAGTTGTTTTTTATAGGTATCTTAGAGACTCATAGACCTGAAGGTCATAAAGGACCGTCATGATTATCTAGTCTGACAACTGTGAATTGCAGGCAACAGAATCTCACCCACTCATTCCTGTAATAGGCCCCTAACATCTGGTTGAGTTACTGAAGTCCTACAATCATGGTTTAAAGACTTCAAGCTACAGAGAATCCACCATTTACAGTAGTTTAAACCTGCAATTGACCTGTACCACATGATACAGAGGTTATAGCACTATATTATAGGACTAAATTAAGACCACACAATGCATACGCACAAGAGAGACAAATTAGGATTGTGTGTACAAGCCACTGACTGTTCACCCCTTGCTATCACCTACCATGCCACCCTGGAACTGGGATATCAAACAATATCAATCCATATTTGATGGGGGCCATATCCTGAAAGAAATCTTTCCCAAGCACCCTCTGCTGGCCTTTGAACAGCTCCCACCTCATCATCAGAAGCAGTCTCCCCATAGAACAGGACACACCAACTCTAAGTGGCACCAGACCCTGCCAGAACAATAGATGCAAAGCCTGAAGATATATTTCCACTGCTACCATGATCAGTAGCCCACACAACACACCTTTGAAGTTTCCTGGGTCACATGCTTATCACAACATCTGGTGTACTTCATCCAGTGCATCAAATGCCCCAAGAACAACGATATAGGTGAATCCAGACGACCACTACACTCTTGAATGAATCCACAAAGAAAAATCAATAGACAAAACCACCACATCACCTATGGGCAAACACGTTTCAGAAAACAGTCACTCTATAGCTGATCTTTCAATACTTGTTCTCAAAGGAAACCTGCACAATACCATTTTCAAAGGGTGAGGCTGGGAACTTAATTCTATAATTCTGTAAGACACCAAAAGCCATGGATCTAACAGGGACACTGATTTTATGGGTCATAATAATTTGTAGTGCATCACACTGCCTACTTTGAATTGCTCACTTCAAACCCTTTATGCATAACAATCTAACTCCCAATTGCACACTTCATTTCAAGTAAGTGTCACCAGCGTGTTTCCCATTCTGCTTGACAATCTGTCCCAATCTCTATTTATCTCAGACATTCTACTTCCTTTCCAAACTGAAGAACTCTGTGTAGCACAAAAACTTGTACCTTCCACCAACATAAATTGGTTCAATAGAAGATATTAACTTACCAGTATTGTCTCAACCTTAATTCTGGCATTTCCCAATTTTGAGTCTGCAACCTTAAATTCTTCAAAAAATGAAGGGTTTTTATGTAATATTGTGTAATAATATCTAACACCTTTGTAGCTGTCTTGTTTTTTGTGAGCTATCCAGCCATTCTAATCGTTTCATTTAGGAGTTCAAAGATTGTACTCTGCTGGTTCAGAATCTCAGAGTTAGTCTCATTAGCAGCCTATTTGATAAAGGGATTACAGTGAGACTGCTGTTCTAAAAGAACAAACTTTGAAATGTACTATTCAGCACTGTGATAAACATTTGATTTTAAACTCTGTTTGGGAAGTATATTTTCTCTTCTTTGAATAGGTAATAGCTGTGTTTTCTGGGAAAGATTTTCTTCCTGTATTTGGCTCTTCAGTTTGCAAAGCTGTGGTAGAAACTCGGCTATATTGCTCTAGACTTATGAACAAATGTTAAGGACTTTCTCCTCTTGGATTCATACAGTCGACTCATATTCCATGATCTTTCATATGAAGATGTTCTATTGAACTCTCTGCAAGTGCTGCACATATAGGAAAATAGAAGTGTCAGACTTGAGGATCACTAGGAAGTTTGAAGAGCACCTTTCCTATTAGAAATTTTGTAACTACTTTGGGGGCTGTTACATTTCATCTAGTACACTAGGATTCCCACTGCAAATTTTTCAATATGAAGAGTGCCCCACCCTAAGCGTTTAATTTGTATAAAATTTTTAGATCTGTATGCAATTTCCATAATAAAACCAAAGCCAAGAGACACGTTTTCATACAAACCAGAAACCTATTCATGTACATATGCTGACTTCAGTGGAGTATTTCCTGACATACATGAGTGTAACTGAGGGAAGAATCAGGACTCTGGTGTGTGTGTAACCACAGCAGAAGACAGCAAAATAGGGACATGTCACAAAAGAGAAAAGTCTGTAGTTGTGGGACAGATTTGTTTCCTCTTCACTAATCCTCAATAAATGTGAGAGTGATTTCTGATGGATAGGGATACATAACTAGACATCATTATACGGTCATGCTAACTGGAACCCTGGCTGAAGAGCTTTAGGATTGAATAGCCACTATAAAAGAAATTCACTTTCAGTCTTAGAGGGTGTCCATTCAGGTCAGGATTGAAATCACACTGGAAGAATAGCATAGGGGGCTCATATTGCCTTTGTCCATGATGTAACTGTTCTGTGGATATATAGATTCCAGTTTCCAGGGCTATCAATCTGTTGCTTTTTAGATGAGATTTAAAGTTCCTTTTATATATTTATTATTTTTGCTTTTTCATATTTTTAAGAATACAAATAACTGAAAACAAAATATATTTTTCTTTGCTGCAATTAACAAAATTGTTATAGTGATTTCACTAAGATTTCAGAAGCGCTTGGTAGAAGAGTAGGGCATGCTAGGGTTCAGCTTGATTCATTTTTCTCCTGCAAATCTATTAACCTCAATTTTAGGGGATATTTAAAAGATGTTTTGACTAACTCCATATGACTACAATTTAAGTAGGATAGCAGGAACCTTTCCATCAGGCCTGACAAAAGACTACCTGAGCTGTATTTTTAAAATAACTTTTTCAAATAGAATGGAAATTTATTTAGTGTTTACATAACATACTATCTGACCTACTTTAAATAACCATCTTTCTTTTATATATCAGTAGGTCTGGATAATTGGAGAATGATTTTGTTTAATGATGACATTTCATTGTGATGTAGAGTAAGTAAAATCCAAAAGATGGACTCACTTTGAGAAGGAGAAACAATGGTCTAGGACAGAGGTTGGCAACCTTTCAGAAGTGATGTGCTGAGTCTTCATTTATTCACTCTAATTTAAGGTTTCGTGTGCCAGTAATACATTTTAATGTTTTTAGAAGATCTCTTTCTATAAGTCTATAATATATAACTAAATTATTGTTGTATGTAAAGTAAATAAGGTTTTTAAAATGTTTAAGAAACTTCATTTAAAATTAAATTAAAATGCATAGCCCTCCAGACCGGTGGCCAGGATCCAGCAGTGTGAGTGCCACTAACAATTAACTTGCATGCCGCCTTTGGCACACGTGCCATAGGTTGCCTACCCCTGGTCTAGGAATACTTGGCAGTTCCAAAAGTAAGGAGAATGGTGGAGAATATTGGAGCATCAGGGCAAAATTATTTTTAAAAATATATTTGAATTTCATCCTTCTATTAGTTAGTTGTTTTCCTTGGAATGCTTGAGAATTTGTGATTAAAAAATTGATAGTGAAGTAAAATAATTACTTGTTGAAAAGGCAAATTAATTACTTGATCAAAATCTACAGAAGGGAGAACCCAGGGCTGATCTTAGGCAAGAACCAGTATAAATACGTATATGCAATATAGGGCTTGATTTTTCTCCATTAAATCAATAGACATTTGGATTCAGTGTGCACCTTTTTCATTTTTAAAATAACGCTTGTTTAGTGCCCTGCCAAGGCTGATTCCCCACTCTGGCACGTCACAAGGATTCTAAAAATTAATGTTTGACACTCCAGGCTTGTTTAAAACTCCCAAGGTTACAGTATTTTTCTGACCTTGGATTGATAGATGCTGCCACCACCCAAGGGCAGAATTCCTTTGAGAGACCAGGAAGGCTCACTTGGGAATTCCTTCCTATGTGGTATCCTCAAGCCCTTTCAACCACCCCCTCCCCCCCGCCACACCTCTCCATGAAAGAGCTGAGAAAAGGGAAAAAAAGAAATCAGCTGTTGCCACCAGCTAATTAAACAACGTGCACAAACCTCTTAAGACACAAAAATCCAATTCTATTCTTAAAAAGGGTACATTTTATTAATAAAAAGAAATAAAGAAAATGCATCTGGGAATTTAGGCATTTGCTAGATTTAAAAACAAACAAACAAGGATTAAGCACCAAGAATAGCTTTCTTGAGGTCCAGTTTAAAGGTTACAAGCAAAACAAAGAACACCTGGAGTTAGCTCTGAGGAATCCACAAGCCATAACAAAATAAAATGAATAAACCTAATTGCATCTTCCTAGACTTTTCCTTTGACTTATGGATAACAGTGAGACTTTTTAACCCTTTACAGGTAGAGCAATTAGAGAACAGCTACTAAGAGGGATTTTATAGCTACTGGGTGGGTGAGTGTCCATAAAAGGGAGCTACCCCTCCCCTTCATTTATCACAGGCCCCAATTCAGCAAAACATTTAAATATATGCTTGCAACATGTTAGCTCCTTATGCTTAACAATCTGTTCCACCTATGCTTAACAATCTGTTCCATTTAGCTGTTACATTGGTTAATTTTCCCAAACCTGACGAGGAGCTCAGTGTAGCTTGAAAGCTTGTCTTTCACCAGCCAGAAGTTGGTCCAGTAAAAGATATTACCTCACTCACATTGTCTCTCTCTTGACATGAAGCACATGCGTATGTGCCAGTCCTTTGATAGACTGTAAGCACATGCATAAGTGCTTTGCTAAGTCAGGGCCTAAGAGAGCTTCAGTAATAGTATCCCTAAAGCAAAAGCTGGTGGGTTTTTTTGCTTTTGCTTTTGTTTTGGTTTTTTTTGGTTGTTTTTGGTTGTTGGGGGGAGGAGAATTTCTAGGAGTAGTCTTCCCATGAAAAGATACCTAAGTGTGAGGAATCCTGCCTGAGCAAGGGTCCTCTAGAACAGCAACCTCTGGCACGTGGCTCGCCAGGGTAAGAACCCTGGCGGGCAGGGCCAAGGGGGTGGCAGAAAGCCTCCTCCAGCACATCCCTCACCCATGCCGCTTCCCGCTGCCCCCATTGGCCTGGGACGGCAAACCACAGCCAGTGCGAGCTGTGGTAGTCCGAACCTGCCAATGCGGCAGGTAAACAAACTGGCCCGGCCCACCAGGGTGCTTACCCTGGCGAGCCGCATGCCAGAGGTTGCCGTCCCCTGCTCTAGAACCTATTGGTTGAAGAAATCCTGATATCAGGCACCTGTGAAATGACTGTTTGGGAATGGTGGTTGCTCATATTCTGAGAAAATACTCTAAGAGATCGGTGAGGTTGCACCACTTGAATAATAGGTTAAGGTGCCAGATGACATTACATTGACACTCAAACAATTCTCTCTCACATTCAATCTCTTACTAAACCCTAGCTGGCCCCTGTGATTAAAATAGGTTCTGCTACCCCTGTGCCAGAGCAGGTGCTCCTCAGTGAGCTAGTTAAGGGAGCAGGGGCTGCACTTCACTATAAAGGACCCATGGGAGTTGAGTGAGGGAAGAAATAGAAGAGTAACTGAAGATGGAGAGAGAAATGGTCTGCTTCAGTAGTCCGTTAAGAAGAGTGTTGGGGCTGGGAAAAAGACTCAGCTGAGACATTACCTCAGGGAGGAGGGGCTGTGCCCAACATAAGGCTGGATGGAAGATTTGTTTTACATTTGCTTCTTTTTGTAACTTTGTAAGTAAAGAAACCAGACCTCACAGAAGAACTTGATTGCATGAGGAAGACTGTGTGAGGTTTGTTTAAAGTGCCCTGAAGAAGAGGGGGAAAAGGGTGAGACAGAGGCACAGCTGGCCATGAGAGGGCGATTAGGTGGGAACCACCATGTTACAGGGGTAAACACCAGAGAGGGTGAAGAGCTATGTATGTTAAAGCTCTATTAATGTTTAATGTTATCACAAGAACAAATTGTTATAAACTATCCATGAATACATTTAGACTGGGAAATTAGAGAAGGTTTCTAACCATCAGAGGAGTGAAGTTCTGGAATAGCCTCCCAGGAGGAGTTTTTGGGGAAAATAACCTAATTAGCTTTAAAATGGTACATTTATCAAGGTCTATAATTGGGATTGGAAGATGAAGTTGGCTGCGATGATGAGACACTAGGCTTTATGTTCCAGGGGGTCTATTCCAGGCTGATGTTTTGTATTCCTAAGGGCTTGTCTTTACTACTGCACTACATTGGGGCCACTGCATCAATCGAGTGGTGCCAGTGTAGCATGCCTGGTGAAGACATGCTACGTCAACAGGAGAGTGCTCTTCCATTGACGTAATTACTCCACCTCAGGAAGAGGCAGAAACTATGTCAGTAGGA
Source organism: Gopherus flavomarginatus (assembly GCF_025201925.1). Lineage (NCBI taxonomy): Eukaryota > Metazoa > Chordata > Testudines > Testudinidae > Gopherus > Gopherus flavomarginatus. The sequence continues at coordinate 195,015,666 of NC_066617.1, read as the reverse complement.
GAGCATCTCCCACTGACATATTACGGTGTAGACATCGCTTTAAGTTGATGTAACTTACATCACTCAGGGATGTGTGTTTTTCACACCCCTGAGTGATGTAAGCTACATCGATTTAAGTGGTAGTGTAGACAAACCCTATGTGTCATGCTTCAGTCAGTTACCTGAAAAGGTCAGGAAGGAATTTTTTTCCATCTTTCCTCTGAAACGTCAGAGGTGGACACAACTGGAGATGGGAAAGCAGATGGGATGGGATGGTGCTCTAAGATAGTAAAGAGAATTCTCTTTCTCAGATGGTTGGCTGGTGGATCTTTCCCACATGCTCAGGGACATACTGATAATTAAGTTTAATATCAGGAAGGAATGTTTCCCTCAGTCAGATTGGCAAAGACTTTGCAGGATTTTCTGCTTTCTCTGCAGCATCAGACACAGGCTGCTTCCTAGGATCAGTTTGGATATATCTCACCAAATCAACTCCCTGCCATAGCAGGAGCCTTGAGTATTGGTGCATCTTGGTCCCTCATTCTCACGCAACAGTTTATTCTCCTGAGAGCTGTAATATTTTGTCTAATTCAAGGTATTGAGCTCAATCCAGGATAAACATTGTGGAGGTGGTTAGTGGTCTGAGATGTGCAGAAATTCAGATTAGATGATCTGGTGGTTCCTTCTGACTGTAAATTCTATTAATCTACATCTCTCCTCTGACTCCCTGCCACATCTTGTCTTCATACTCTTAGTTTCATTCATTCTTTCATGTATCCCTTATGCTTGGCCATCTCCCACTGTTGCACTTTCAGATAACTCTAAACCCTCATCTCGCATCAGTCCTCCCTGTGCAGGTCTTCTTACCAATGAGTTTTCACCACCTCCCTTAAATGAATTTTTAATCTATCTTAATTATGAATTCTTATTATACATTTTTATGAAGTGTCATGTTCATTTATGATACTATTTAAATGCTTAGGGCCAGATTTTGCCAACCATACTCCAACTGAGTAGTATTCAATTCTGCAAATAGTAACAATGAAGAATATTCAGGAACTGTCCAATACAAGTAAAGGGGACAGAAGATAGCCATTACTAAATTAATTAATAAAATTTAAAGACTAAGAATTATAAAACACTGTCAATACTGTCTATGAAAATCATGAAAAAAAAGGAGTGAAATGCAGATTTCAAATCCATTTAAGATTGAACATATTTATTTTGACTCTACCAGCTTCAGTCTCCTCATGGGTACATTGCAGTCATCTTAATGCTGAATGGTATTGATGGTTGACATTAGGGAAAAAAAGCAATTAACTTGTATCTTAAGGGGTGAAAAGAAAATGTTCTTTACACTTCAATGAAAGCCACATTTGTGATGTTCAACAAGCTCCAGTATCTAGGGTATATGTTTAATAATGTACCATCCTCCAGTACCTGGAAATAATGTTTTGTTTATTTAGTTGCAAGAAAATAATTTTTTAAAACATCCTCTTGGTAATTCTAGATTACATGCACAACTATATCAATGCAATGCAAGCAATTTACAAATCTTCAAATCATTGAAATAAAGGATTTCCAAAGATGGTAACTAAATCAGTATTTCACATCAGAAACATCTGGTCTGATTTAAGTAGAACAATGATGTGAGATTTACTCACCTTGATGAGGTACAGTAAAGCATGATAAATGAATATTAGTGAAGCACTTCCTAGTTTTACAGCATTTTTCACCCTTGACACTAAAGGTATTATTATGAAGAAAAGCAAAACAATATTATTGTGTATCAAGAGACGAGAGGTACCTACTGACTGAAAATAAATAAATATTTGAATGAAAGCCATGCAGGTTTATGTCTGAAGTTCACTCATCTGTTGTCACATTGTTACATATTCTAGATGTTTTAATACATCTTTACACACAAGTTTAGTAATAATCTCTGGCAACAAGTAAAACTTGCATTTTTAAAAAGTTAGGAAAACACTTTAAGAGAGACCTTAAGAAAATTTTTAATAACTGGTGGTGTTATCCCTTCAGTAACTGAGAACCTACATTATATATAAATTAACTATCCTAAGCACACCTGTGGGCAAAGGTCTGAAAATGTATGAGTGTTACCCAAAAAAACACTTCAATAAGTAATGGAGCATCCATATGTACTCCTAGTTTATAACTAATTAAACTAAGTTGCATTTTAATTAACTTCTTGGAGAAATATACTCTGGTATGAACCCCTTGCTTTTTTTTTTAAGAACATCCCATATATCCATTTAAATAGTTTACAGGATCAAATTTCAAAAATCATTGCTTTGTTTTATTGGCTTCTTGAATTAATTTAATCATCTACTTTGGGGAATTGTCTTTGTATGTGCCTTTTGGACTACAGAGCAGTGTAATCCACTAGTTGGGAAGGGCTGATTAGCAGGCTATTACAATTTTATTGGCATGTAGAGGCATTTAATAATACAAATATGTGTCTTCATTACCTTGCACCTCACATTAACAGCTGACAATTTCATCACCTCATCTGTCTTACATTTGGTATATTGTACTGTCATCTATTTTGATCAGTGTTTTTCAAGCTGTAAGCCCAGCCTGTCTGGGGAACCTGGAGGTATGAGCAAGTCTAGGAAAGATGAAGGAAAAGAAATATTTTCTTTCCTCCTGGATAGTTTTCACTTTGTATTCAGAAAAAGTAGAAGTACTAAATCAGTAAATACGTAAATACTTGCTTTTATGGAGTCCTTTGTGGAAAGCACACAAAAAGGAGAGACTTGCCATGTGGACCTCCAGGATAGCCTATGTTTTCATGCCTTCCAAAAGAGTAGCTTTGAGAGTCTGAGAAGATTTGGGATAAATGGGCAAAAAAAGAAAAAAAAAAAGAGAGAGAGAGAGAGAGAGCGTATAGGTCTCAGCCCATTGTCAAGAAGATTCCAACCACAGGCATATAGCTGATGTAACTACTAATGAAAAGCATGTAAACCTGTAAAATTTGAAAGCAATATATGAAAGCACGCTAAGGTCAAACTGTTAGAAAATAGGGCAGAAACCTCAAACTAGTGGTAGATTTTGTTAATAGTTTTCACCAAACCAGTAAGAAATGTGAACTCCTGGATCACTATATTTGTCTTATCATGGAGCCACAGACAATTTCCCTGAGGCTCTCCAGCCCCACCCGGACAAACTGGACTTTAAGATGGAGAGTCATTAAAACCAAAATTCACCACACATTAGGTTACTTCCAAGCCCAACGGGCCAGTCACTTACTCCAGGACAATGGATACTCTTCATCTCATCAAAGACAACGCGGTAGCCAATTTCCCTAATAAACTAACTAAAAATTTATTAGCTAAGAAAAAGAAATGAATGTTACTGAGAGTTTAAAACAGGTATAATAGACTCACCTGTAATGTGAATTTGTAATACAAATTATAGCGGTTATGAAATGTCTGCTAGTTCTCCAGGAATCTCTCAGGGATACCCAAAATGGCTTTGAGGACTTCTGTCTGATCACACAGGATTACTCCTGTCAGAATTGAATCAGACCAGAGATGCAGGATCATTCCCTTAAGCCAGTATATGTAGACTCTGCTCACAGAAGACAATCTAACAGATGTTTTAACCCACATGGGTTCTGCCTTTGAGAATGAATAAGCAATGCAGATAGTCTATGAATTCCCATTGTTGAACTGAACAACGCTTACCTTGAAGTTACTCTTCTACTTCTTTTGGATTCACAAGTAACTTAGTTACAGTAGTATACATAATGCAAATGCCTGCCATTACATTATTATAGAGATAGATAAGAAAAAACAATACAAGTATCATTCGTTAGTATTCATGTTCTAGCACTTGACTATACCCACACTTTGATCTAGGCTTATTTAACTACAGGGCCATACATAATATAATGCAATAGCAATCAACAGATTTATAGATAAGTGAAGACCATGCCTTTAACATTTTATTAGTTTTCATGAATTTAGAGAAAATGTACTTATCTGGGCATATGCCATGTAAATATAATGTGATAACGCCCCCCTTTGCTCTATTTTAACAAGTGAATTGGCTTGAACACAGTATGACCTTTTAGCATTTCTTTGATATACACACATAAATGAATTGCCCAATTGCTCTAGCCTGAGCTAGCAAACTGTTACAGCATCACAGTATGATTTCAGCTTCACCTCAATGTTTCAACATCACATAAAGAAGCTCTGGCCCTCTGAAAGTACATGACTAGCTTATGAAGTTTTCTACTGTCCCTTCTACCCTTGTCAGTTTTTCACATGCTGGAAAGATGAACACTAATCTGCCTGATATGTGAAGCATCCTAAATGACATATATAATAATGTAAAATTGTATTGACTGGAATATGTGAAGCATTTAAACAATATGTGAATGAGATCATTCTGGATCACATCATAAATTATAATGCAGAGGCAATGATCATTTGTTGAAGTTCTCACATACAATTAGTGCTCTGCTGTTGAACAGAGTAGAATTTAATTTTTTAAATATAGTTTACTAGACACATAAAATACCTTTTATACAATAAAATTCTCTAAATCCAAGATAAATTCCTTTAATGGCTCATTAATTTGTTCCTCTGCTCATTTCATAACTGAATAGGTAATGGATCTTCTGGAAATCTTTGAAATATTCTCAGTGTCCTGGGTATGGAGCTAGAGAAAGATCCATCAGAACCGTAATCCTAATAAAACTTTAGGGCTATATTCTGCATGGGCCTTACACTAGTGTGCACTGAGAAGGGAGGGACTTGGTCATCTCTGCGCCTTGCATGACATACATAAGGTTCAGGCAGGATTCCAGTCCCTGAGCTCAAAAGACTGTTTCTATCCTGATCCCTGCACCTAATCCAGAAAGGGGACATGATGAGAAGTAGGCAGAGCTATGGCTGCATTCCCTGACATGGAAATGGACGAAAACCCTAATGAGCTAGGCACTGTTCAAGCACAGAACAAAGACTGTTCATGGCCCAAGGAACTTGTGATCTAAGCATGAAACAAAAGGCAAGATATGGACACAGATAGTCCAGCCAGAGAGAAAAAAGGGAACATTAGACATCACTGGTAAACAAGATAGGTAGTAATCAGAGCACAGCAGCTGCCTAACTCTTGTCAAGATTTTGTCATCACGGCAAATGAATGATCTAAGAAGAGTTTAGAAGGAGATATGATTGAAATATGACCATTTATATCATTAATATTGCCACTGCTGGACAATTGCAATAAATCTTATGATTTGTTGATTATGGTTATCCTATGCATGTTGTTGTTATGCATAGGATATGGTATGCATAGGATATGGTTATCTTATGCATGTTGTTGTTATGGTTATCCTATGCATATTGTTGATCCTATGCATTTTGTTGATTATGGTTATCTTATGAATGTATCATTTTTGTATCTGAAGTTATGAATATTGACTATTTACCCATATTTCAAGTGTGTTTATTCCTGGGGCAACACCCAAGACTTAGTTTACATCCAGTCTAGCCAGCACATGGTGAATGGACCATTCAAGTTGATGGCCCATTAAGGAACATTTAGCTCTCCCAATGGATATAGAAGCTTGTCCCTACCAGGTGAGCCTTCCTGTGGATGCTTTAGCCAGGATATGGGTAATGGCTACTCCTATGAGTCATCAAAACATGCAAAGGTGTGTGACAAGCTCATGTGACCATGGACTCCATCTTGTAATTTCCCACAAACTAAGACTGAGAGCATCCCTCCACAGGGGTGAAGGTATCAAAAACCCTGGAAATGTCTCCATTTTGCATCTTTCCTACTTTGATCCTTTAACTATGGACTTACACTAAAAGGAACATAGACTGAGGACCTTCCAATCTTTTGGAAGTTAATAGAGGCTTGACAAGTTTATTCTATCACTGCTTCAAACCTGATGCAAGAACTTTGTAATGATTGTGTGTATTTGATTTCCTTAACAATTTTAACTATCTCCTCCTTATTTTCCCCTATAAATAAGTGTTTAGATATTAATTATGAAAGGATAGCAAATAGCATGATTATTGGGTAAGATTTGAGTTATAGATTGACTAAGCCATGTGGCTGATCTCTTGGGATTAGAAGACCCCCTTGTTTGATTAAACTGTTTCTAAATAACCACTCATAATAAAGTCTCGTGTCTGATAAAAAGGGAGATGAAATGAATGCTGGAATACCTAAGGAGACTGATTTTTTGGCTTATGTCTTACCACACTGGTTAACAAGAAGTTTACATTTGTTACTTGCTTGGTATATCTTATGGAAGAATAACCACCAGTCTGGGTTGTTTCTGCCCTATTTCTCAACAATTCATCCTTAATTTGGCATCCTCAGCTGTGACCCACTAAGGCCCCGTGACCGTAGCTTGCAGATGTCTATGAGCTCCTCCAAGTATGAGGGCAGCATTGGAGAAATTGTGAAGATTTTTGTTTGAAATCCCATTCCCTCCTTCACATTAACTACTGGTACCTCTGACTATCATTTTAAAATTTTATAATGAGATAATATATATAAACTGTCTTCTCTGTCACAAAGAAATGGCCAATACCTCACTGAGGGAAGAAGAGAGTAGACCACAGAATACACTGCATATCTTATAATACTGGCTAGTATCTGTAAACCCAGTCATTGAATCTAGGTGCAACATGTAACTAAATAATATTATGCATTTCTAAACAAATATACATCAAGAAAAATATTGTCATTTCATATTCAAGATATTCCTTTTTACATAAGCCGATTTTTCTGCCCTTTTCTATCTAGATGGCATATTAAACTAATATGGATTACTGTGACACTGTAGCTCAGTGGAGGAAGACACTTTTGAAATGGACCAAAACACTCAGTATACAAATTCATAAAATATCCTTCAAAAAGGGAGGCAATACTTTTAAAGCAAAAGCACAGGAAAAGGTTAAGGAACCTGATATAATGATGACATTCTTGTCTATTCCTATATGGGAACATTTGGTTCATGGGAATGTCATCATTATATATACAACTCCAAAAACAAATCTTGTCTCCAAATATGGTTTCACATAAAACTAGACTCTTATTTTCTGCCTTCCTCATCAATTATCCTTCCTGGCCTTTCATCTTAATCACAAGAAACATGTAAACACAAAAGAGTTATTACACAATAGTACTAAAAATTCCCACGGTGTTGGAAGTATGGTTTTATGTGACAGGCACAGGCCTGAAAGTCACTAGGCTTGTGCTGTGTTCTTGGCTTTGCTACAGTTTCTCCATGTAATATTTTAGCAAGTCATTGTACCTCAGTTTCTTCACCTACAAGATGAGGATACTACAACTACTGACCTTCTTCAGAAGGATGTTATGAGATTGAGGGTGGGGTGGGGGTTGCAGTCACTAGGTTTTAGGGGGGAAAAAACATCTGTGGCTCATCCACTCTGTGGCATTTTCACAAAGCTTTCACCCAAGAACAATGTAACAAGAATTGTGTAGAAAGCAGAAGAGGAATATCCAATCAAAACCCAGCTGGTGATTTTTAAGTTCTCTCTCCTTTTTTTCTTTTTCCTTTTTTTTTTATGAAATATATGCTTGGTATTCTTGATATATCCCAGGCTAGGAAACATCAGCTCTGAAGTCAGAACACTATGCTCAGGTCGAGAATGTCAGATGTTTTTAATGCCTTCCCTCCATCAAACACATTCCTCATGCCACATTTCTCCCATCACCTATGTTGTGTTCATTTCAATGGAATAAATGGGTCTAGAGAGTCAAAGATGTTACCATGACCCTTTGCTATACAATAGTAAATATGGTTCAGGGCTTTGAGTATAGAGACTATAGCCTTTTAGTCTCATGACAACCATCACCACTAAAAAAATCTTTTAAACCTTTGATTCAAAATACAGAAAGAGGAAAAAGCTAAAGCACTTTAAAACAAAAGCCTTACTAGATTCATAGAGTCTAGGGCCAGAAGGGGGACCATTATGATTATTTAGTCTAACATCCTGTATAACACAGGCCATAGAACTTCACAAAATAATTCCCAAAGCATATCTTTTAGAAAAAAATATTCAAGATTGATTTAAAAGTGGTTTGTGATGGAAAATCCACCATGACCCTTGTAAATTGTTCCAATTATTAATTAGTCTCACCATTGAAAATATTTGCCTTTTTTCGAGACTGTATTTGTCTACTTTCTGTTTCCAACATCGGATCATATTATACCTTTCTTTCCCAAACTGAAGAGCCCATTTTAAAATATTTGCTCCCATGTAGGTACTTATAGACTCATCAAGTCACTCCTTAACTTCTCTTTGTTAAATTAAATAGTTTGAGCTTCTTGATTCTATCATTACAAGGCATGTTTTCAATCCTTTAATTATTCTTTTGACACTTCTTTGATTGCTTTCCAATTTATCAACAGCCTTTGATTGTGGGCACCAGAACTGGATCCAGAATGCCAGCAGTGCTTGTACCAGTGCCAAATATAGAGGTAAACCTAGCTCTCTACTCCTACTCAAGATTGCATTTCCAGGATTGTATTAACTCTTTTGGCATCATACTGGGATCTCATGTTCATCTGACTATCCACTATGACCTCCAATACATTTTCAGAATCACTGCTTCCCAGGATAGAGTCCCCCATTGATAACGTCTGTAAATATGGCCTAAATTCTTTGTTCCTTTGTGTTTACATTTAGCCATATGAAAACTGATCTTGATTGCTTGCTCCTAATTTACCAAACAATCCAGTATCAGAGGGGTAGCCGTGTTAGTCTGGATCTGTAAAAGCAGCAAAGAATCCTGTGGCACCTTATAGACTAACAGACGTTTTGGAGCATTCGCTTTCGTGGGTGAATACCCACTTCGTCGGATCCGACGAAGTGGGTATTCACCCACGAAAGCTCATGCTCCAAAATGTCTGTTAGTCTATAAGGTGCCACAGGATTCTTTGCTGTTTTCACAAACAATCCAGATCACTCTGAATCAGTGACCATTCCTCTTCCCACTCTCCCTGTTTGGGGGTCATCTGCAAACTTTATCAGTGATGATTTTGTGTTTTCTTTCAGGTCATTGATAAGTGCTAAACAGTATAAGGGCCACTCCCTGCAGGATCCCAGTGGAAACAGACCAAATCAATGACTATTCCTGTTCACAGTTACATTTTGAGACAGTTACATTTTGAGACCTATAAGTTAGCCAGTTTTTAACCTATTTAATGTGGGCCATGTTGATTTTATATCATTCTAGTGGTTTAATCAAAATGTTGTGCAGCGTCTTACAGAAGTCTAAGTATATTATGTCAATTTTATTACCTTTATCAACCAAACATATAATTTAAATATGTATATACTTCAAGTTACTTTGGCAGGATCTATTTTCCATAAACATGTGTTGATTTGCATTAATTACATTACTCCTCTCTAATTCTTTATTAAACGAGTCCCATAACAGCTGTTCCATTATCTTGACCAGTATTAGTGTCAGGCTTTGTCATAGCATTCTTTCTGAGATCTGAACCTTAGAGTTCAGAAAATGAGATACTAGCACCTGAATCCTCTAAGCTTAATTACCAGCTTAGATCTGATAGCACTGCCACCACCCAAAAATATAGTGTTTTGGGGCACTCTGACCTCCCCAACCTTCCCTGGGGACCTCAAGAACCCAGATCCCTTGGGTTCTTAAAACAAGGAGAAATAAACCATTCCCTCACCTTTCCCCCTCTCTGAATTTCCCTCCCTGGGCTATCCTGAGAGATACTGATCCAACCTCTTAAATCACCATACAGAGAAGCATCTCCCTTCCCTTCCACAAAGAGGCAAACAGATTCAAGGAAAACAAAGAGAGATTCTATCTCTCCCCCTCCCGTCTCCCCCCCACCCGTCCTGGTGAGTTATCCCAATCCCCTGGAATAACACAAGGGAAAAAAGGAAAAAAAAATCAATTAGGTTCTCTAAAAAGAGAAATCTTTTAATAAAAGAAAGGAAAAAGTAAATAATTATCTCTGTAACTTCAAGATGTAAATATACAGGGTCCTATAGCTTACAGACACTAGAAAGAGACTTTCCCCCCAGTACCAATACAAATCAAAATATTCTCAGCAACTACACATATAAAAGTTAACCAGCCAGATCCACAATTGCAAATAGAGTAAAACAATTAAAAAGTCTAAACCGCCTGTTTTTACTTACTATATGAAAAGAAACTTAGAGAGCCTGTAGTAGTGTCTGGTCTCTCTCAGACCCTCCGAGAGAAGAACACACAACGCACAAAGAACGCACACAAAAGCTTCCCCCAGCCCAAATTTAAAAGTATCTTGTCTTCTGATTGGTCTTCTGGTCAGGTGTCCCGTTTCCTGCTTGTAACCCTTTACAGGTACAAGAGACATTAACCCTTAACAATCTGTTTATGACAGGCTTACAGGCCCATAATTATCCAGGTCATTCTATTTACCCTTTTTAAAAAATGACACAACGTTAACTTTCTTCTAGCCATCTGGAACTTCCCCAGTGCTCCAAAGCTTTTTTGGGGGGAAAAAAGTTAATTTACATTTAACAATCTCCCATATACCTTTAGCTATAAAGAAGTTTTTAAATGGGGGGAACCTCTTGTCTGACAGTATTTTAGATGTTATTAAAGATCATAGAATCATAGAATATCAGGGTTGGAAGGGACCTCAGGAGGCCATATAGTCCAACCCCCTGCTCAAAGCAGGACCAATCCCCAACTAAATCATCCCAGCCAGGGCTTTGTGAAGCTTGACCTTAAAAACCTCTAAGGAAGGAGATTCCTCCACCTCCCTAGGTAACCCATTCCAGTGCTTCACCAAAATAACTATGCTAATAACTATTCATTTACGGAAAAGAAAGAGACAGGTAAGATGGGTTAGACCTGTTGATAAAGCTCAATCATGCTCCTTTTAAGACCAAAACAGACAACAGCACACAAAAAGGGGAAAGAAAAGAACAGCAGTGTACGCAAACATTCATAAATTGAAGCCATTTTGTTGGTGGCATTTCCCATATTCTGCATTGTAGTTTACCAGTCCAGCCCCAGCAATACTTCTCTTATCAAATAAGAGGCTCCATCTAAACTGAAGCTTCAGAAACATGCAGAGTTTTCAAAAAGTAAGTCTTATTTTTAAGAGTGGTGTTTGATTGAATCCCCATCATTCTTATGTCTTACTTAATGAGCACTGACTATCAGCTCAGCGCTTTACAAAACAGAGCCAAACTAAGGCCCTTACAATCCAAGTTTGAAGGAACAGTTAACAACCATAAGACACTGCTCATTATTGCTTAATTGCCTGACTGATTAATTGCTCATTATTTGCCTAATGAGCAATATGAAAAGTGAGCAGTTAATTGCCTAATTGCTTAATTGCCATATTGCTCATAATTTGAACATCTACTGCCATTTGTGTCAGTGTCTGAACATTTTTCTATACTTTCTTCCTTTTTCTTGACCTCTTTGCTGTCTTCACTGCTTCCCATCATCTCTGCTCACTGTCAATGACTCAGGCATCCACTGCACCCCAATCTTAATCTCTTGTCATGCTTCTTGCTGCCTTCCCCACCATTTCTCCATTTCTCTTCTTTCGTGCTCCTATATTGCCACTTCTGTTCAATACTATTTATACTCTCTGACCTTCTCCCCATCCCTTCTCTTTTCCCATTTACTTTCCTACATTCTCATCTGAAGTGCAGAGGTCTATACTGCAAAGTGTTCAAAGTAACAGAAATCTAACTCAGACTATTATATAACATTGTTCGCAAGAGTCAGTAGAAGTTGGAGACAAATAGATTGGTACAAACTGGATTGTTTAAGTTAAAAGAACAGTGATAAGGGGGTGGTCTTCAAGACTCCAGGTTAAGTTATGAATTGGCATGAAAATGAGCTGAAAGAGTCTAGAAATGGGAGGAAATGTGCTTTTACGACTGGTTAATTTTAGTGGATTGAGGTTGCCACCACTGCTCCAGCATTGCTTATGTGCATCTATCATAACTTTAGTCCCAGATTTGGACCTTAGCGTCCAAAATATGGGGGTTAGCATGAAAACCTCCAAGCTTAGCTACCAGCTTGGACCTGGTACTTGCTGCCACCACTCAAAAAATTAGAGTGTTTTGGGGCACTCTGGTCCCCCTGGAAAAACCTTCCCTGGGGACCCCAAGACCCAAATCCCTTGAGTCTCACAACAAAGAGAAATAGTCCTTTTTCCCTTCCCCCCTCCAGGTGCTCCTGGAGAGATACACAGACACAAGCTCTGTGAATCCAAACAGAGTGATTCCTCCTCTCCGTTCCCAGTCCTGGAAACAAAAGCACTTTCCTCTTCACCCAGAGGAAATGCAAAATCAGGCTAGCAAATCCAACACACACAGATCTCCCCCTGATTTCTTCCTCCCACCAATTCCCTGGTGAGTACAAACTCAATTTCCCTGAAGTAAAGAAAAACTCCAACAGGTCTTAAAAGAAAGCTTTATATAAAAAAGAAAGAAAAATACATACAAATGGTCTCTCTGTATTAAGGTGACACAATACAGGGTTAATTGCTTAAAAGAAATATGAATAAACAGCCTTATTCAAAAAGAATACAAATCAAAGCACTCCAGCACTTATATTCATGCAAATACCAAAGAAAAGAAATCATATAACTTACTATCTGATCTCTTTGTCCTTACACTTAGAAACAGAAGATTAGAAAGTAAAACTACTTCTCCAAAGCTCAGAGACAGCAGGCAGACAGAAAAAAAAAAACCTTAGACACAAAATTCCCTCCACCCAAAGTTGAAAAAATCCGGTTTCCTGATTGGTCCTCTGGTCAGGTGCTTCAGGTGAAAGAGACATTAACCCTTAGCTATCTGTTTATGACATGCCCCCCAAATTGCAGACAGTGGGGAAGCTCACTGGCGGCGATTTCCTTCTAGAACTTTAAAATAAACAGATTACTACAACACATGCACCTTTACATATACTACTAAGTATATAACTAACAGACTTCTACATTTTAAGAACACTTTTTAACTACTGAATTCTGGGAAACTCTCACGGGAGAGTGCATCAGCAACTTTGTTAGAAGCTCCTGTGATGTGTTGAATTTCAAAATCAAAATCTTGGAGAGCTAAACTCCAACGAAGAAGTTTCTTGTTGTTCCCCTTGGCAGTATGAAGCCACTGTAGTGCAGCATGGTCAGTTTGTAGTTGGAACCGCCGTCCCCAAACATATGGGCGTAGCTTTTCCAGGGCGTACACAATGGCATAGCATTCCTTTTCACTGACTGACCAGTGACTTTCCCTCTCAGACAGTTTCTTGCTGAGAAACACGACAGGATGGAAGTTGTGATCTGTTGCTTCCTGCATGAGCACTGCTCCTATACCACGCTCAGATGCATCTGTGGTTACTAGGAATGGTTTGTCAAAATCCGGGGCCCTGAGCACAGGGTCAGACATGAGCATCGCCTTAAGCTGGGTAAAGGCCTTTTGACACTCATCAGTCCACTGAACGGCATTTGGCTGGGTCTTTTTGGTCAGGTCGGTCAATGGGGCAGCGATTTGGCTGTAGTGTGGTACAAATCGCCTGTAGTATCCGGCCAAGCCTAAGAAGGATTGGACCTCTTTCTTTGACCTTGGGACAGGCCACTTTTGGATAGCATCCACTTTGGCCTGTAGGGGGTTTATGGTTCCTCGACCCACTTGGTGCCCCAGGTAAGTCACTCTGTTTTGGCCTATTTGACACTTTTTGGCCTTAACAGTTAGTCCGGCCTGCCTGATGTGCTCAAAGACCTTTTCCAGGTGTAGTAGGTGTTCGGGCCAGGAGTCTGAAAAAATGGCCACGTCATTGAGGTAGGCAACTGCAAATTCTCCCATTCCAGCTAGTAGACCATCTACCAGCCTCTGGAAGGTGGCGGGTGCATTTCGAAGGCCGAAAGGAAGGACATTGAATTCATACACCCCCGCATGGGTGACGAATGCTGACCTCTCCTTGGCAGGTTCATCTAGCGGTACTTGCCAGTACCCCTTGTTTAAGTCTATTGTAGAGATGAACTGGGCACGTCCCAACTTCTCCAATAGCTCATCGGTGCGTGGCATTGGATAGTTGTCCGGACGAGTTACAGCATTTAGCTTACGGTAGTCCACGCAAAAGCGTATTTCCCCAGCTGGTTTGGGTACCAGAACCACTGGAGATGCCCATGCACTGGTAGATGGGCGGATTATACCCATCTGTAGCATGTTCTGGATCTCCCGTTCTATAGCAGCTTGGGCATGAGGAGACACCCGGTAGGGTGGGGTTCTGATTGGGTGAGCATTACCTGTATCAATGGAGTGGTATGCCCGTTCAGTCCGTCCTGGGGTGGCTGAGAACAATGGGGCGAAGCTAGTGCACAGCTCCTTGATTTGTCGCCGCTGCAGACATTCCAGGGTGGTTGAGAGGTTCACCTCTTCCACGCCACCGTCTTTTTTCCCGTCGTAGTAGACACCGTCAGGCCACTCAGCATCATCTCCCTGGACTGTAAACTGACAAACCTGTAAATCTCTGGAATAGAAAGGCTTGAGAGAATTAACATGGTACACTTTAGGCTTTAGTGAGGAATTGGGAAATGCTATGAGGTAGTTTACAGTTCCCAGGCGCTCTTGGACCGTGAATGGCCCTTCCCATGATGCTTCCATCTTATGGGCCTGTTGCGCCTTCAAGACCATAACCTGGTCTCCTACCTTGAAGGAACGTTCTCTGGCATGTCTGTCATACCAGGCCTTTTGCTCTTCCTGAGCATCCTTTAGGTTCTCTCTAGCAAGGGCTAAAGAGTGTTGGAGGGTGATTTGTAGGTTGCTTACAAAGTCCAGAATGTTAGTTCCTGGAGAAGGCGTAAACCCCTCCCATTGCTGCTTCACCAACTGTAATGGTCCCTTAACCTCGTGACCATACACAAGTTCAAATGGTGAAAACCCTAAACTGGGATGTGGTACAGCCCTGTAGGCAAACAGCAACTGCTGCAACACTAGGTCCCAATTATTGGAGAATTCGTTGATGAATTTTCGTATCATGGCCCCCAAAGTTCCATTGAACCTTTCCACCAGGCCATTGGTTTGATGGTGGTACGGGTGGCAACCAAGTGATTCACCCCATGAGTTTCCCACAGTTTTTCCATGGTCCCTGCCAGGAAATTAGACCCTGAATCTGTAAGGATGTTGGAGGGCCAACCCACCCTGGCAAAGATGTCTGTTAGGGCCAGGCACACAGTGTTAGCCCTGGTGTTGCCTAGAGCTACTGCTTCCGGCCATCGGGTAGCAAAGTCCACTAAAGTCAGTACGTACTGCTTTCCTCTGGGTGTCTTTTTTGGGAAAGGACCCAGAATATCCACAGCTACTCGCTGAAATGGGACCTCAATTATGGGGAGTGGCTGGAGAGGGGCCTTGACCTGGTCTTGAGGCTTTCCCACTCTTTGGCACACCTCACAAGACCGGACATACTTGGCAACGTCCTTGCCCATCCCCTCCCAGTGGAAGGACTTCCCCAACCTGTCTTTGGTTCTGTTCACCCCAGCATGGCCACTGGGATGATCATGGGCTAAGCTTAAGAGCTTCCCCCGGTACTTTGTTGGAACCACCAACTGTTTTTGCGGCTGCCATTCTTCCCGGTGTCCACCAGAAAGAATTTCCTTGTATAAAAGTCCTTGGTCTATAACAAACCGGGATCGATTAGAAGAGTTGAGAGGCGGTGGGGTGCTCCGTGCCGCCGCCCAAGCTTTCTGAAGGCTGTCATCTGCTTCCTGCTCAGTCTGGAACTGTTCCCTTGAGGCTGGGGTCACCAGTTCTTCCTCAGACTGTGGACTTGGGCTTGGTCCCCCTGGAAGTGATGTAGATGAGGGGTTTGTTTCCGTTGCTGGTGAACCGCTCTCCGCTGGTGCACCTGAGGGTATTTCAGGCTCTGGCTGAGCCTTTTGGGTATGGCTGTCTTTTGCTTCTGCCAGTTGTGGCTCGCTGGCGCCCTCTGGCGTTGAGTTTGAAGATGTGGTTGCACTTGCTGGTGCTGGTTGCTGTTCCAGTTCCGGGCCTGGGACTGGAGATGCTGTGGCTGTTTCAGTGGTAGGCATGGAATCCGGGTCCACTACCTCTGTCTGGGTCTCTGGTAACACAGACGGGGCCTCTGTGGACGGCTCAGGAACAGGAATGGGTCTGGAAGCTTGCCTGGTTTGGCTACGTGTAACCATTCCCACTCTCTTGGCCCGCCTCACCTGGTTGGCCAAGTCTTCCCCCAGTAGCATGAGGATAGGATAATTGTCATAGACTGCAAAAGTCCACATTCCTGACCAGCCTTTGTACTGGACAGGCAGTTGAGCTGTAGGCAAGTCTACAGCTTGTGACATGAAGGGTTAAATTGTAACTTTGGCCTTTGGGTTGATGAATTCGGGGTCAACGAAGGATTGGTGGATAGCTGACACTTGTGCCCCCGTGTCTCTCCACGCAGTAACCTTCTTTCTGCCCACTCTCAAATTTTCCCTTCGCTCCAAGGGTATTTGAGAGGCATCCGGGCCTGGGGATCTTTGGTGTGATGGTGGTGTAATGAATTGCACTCGCATGGTGTTCTTTGGACAGTTGGCCTTGATATGTCCCAGTTCATTACACTTAAAGCATCTTCCATCTGATGGGTCACTGGGCCGAGGTGCGTTACTGGAGACTGGTGAGGTGGAAGAGTAGGGCGTCTGTGGCTTTACTTGGGTTGTATGTGGGGTCTTTGGCTGTCCTCGGTTGTAGGGTTTATGGTCGGTGTGCCCCCTGGGGTATTCGTTCCCCTTGACAGTAGCTTTCTTGCTTTCTGCCACTTCCATCCATTTGGCTCCAATCTCCCCCGCCTCAGCGAGGTCTTTGGGTTTTCCATCTTGTATGTATCGTGTGATGTCTTCAGGAACACCATCCAAGAACTGCTCCATTTGTATGAGGAGGTGCAGTTCTTCCAAGATTTGAATGTTGTGTCCTGTTATCCAGGCCTCATAGTTTTTTGCAATGTAGTAGGCGTGTTTGGGAAATGACACATCTGGTTTCCACTTTTGGGTTCTGAAATGCCGACGAGCATGATCTGGGGTTATCCCCATTCTGTATCTGGCCTTGGTTTGAAAAAGTTTATAGTCATTCATTTGCTGCTTAGGCATTTCAGCTGCCACCTCTGCTAAAGGTCCACTGAGCTGTGACCTCAATTCTACCATGTACTGGTCTTCGGGGATGCTGTACCCAAGACAGGCTCTTTCAAAATTTTCCAAGAAGGCCTCGGTGTCATCACCTGCCTTGTAGGTGGGAAATTTCCTGTGCTGTGGAGCAATAATTGGCGCCGGGTTGTTAGGGTTGGCAGGCACATGCAGCCCAGCTTTTGCCAAGTCCAGTTCATGTTTTCTCTGTTTTTCCTTCTCTTCATTTTCTTTTTGTTGTTTTTCCATGTCTCGGCGGTGGGCCGCCTCTTCTTCTTCGTGCTTCCTTCTGTGGGCCAACTCTTCTTCTGCTTGTTTCCTTCGGTGGGCCACCTCTTCTTCTTCTAGTTTTCTTTTGTGTGCTGCCTCTTTGGCTGCCTGTTCTCTTTGGTAGGCTGCCAGTTTGATGCTTTCTTCCTTTTCTTTCAGCTCCAGTTGTCGCCTGTGTTCAGCTTCTTTGAATTGCTCTTCGGCCTCCATTTTTGTCTTGGTAGACATGGTTTCTGTTTTCTTGTGTTGGGGTGCCCTCCGGTGTTTATCTTCAGAACTGCAGGTTCTCTGTTGCCTCCTGAAGTCTGCCTAGCAACAGTGCTTATTTCCTTTTCTTCCTCTAGCGTAAACTAGAAAAACCACTTTATTTGCATGTATATAGTGCTAGTATTGACTCTCAATGGGAGTGCTATTGTGTGACAAAAGACCCTTAACAGTCTGGTAATGGCTTCTTGCTTAACATGCAAGCCAAAAACTTGCCAGAGAAAGCAGAAAAGAAAAAAAAAATTCTCTCTGGTTCCCTTTTAAAACCAAACTGTTTGTCTCTGCTAAAAAGCCCTTAGCAGAGAAAAGAAAAATATAATATTCCTACTGGCTTCTGGATTCTCTCTATCCCACTACGCTGCACACCATATCATAACTTTAGTCCCAGATTTGGACCTTAGCGTCCAAAATATGGGGGTTAGCATGAAAACCTCCAAGCTTAGCTACCAGCTTGGACCTGGTACTTGCTGCCACCACCCAAAAAATTAGAGTGTTTTGGGGCACTCTGGTCCCCCTGGAAAAACCTTCCCTGGGGACCCCAAGACCCAAATCCCTTGAGTCTCACAACAAAGAGAAATAGTCCTTTTTCACTTCCTCCCTCCAGGTGCTCCTGGAGAGATACACAGACACAAGCTCTGTGAATCCAAACAGAGTGACTCCCCCTCTCCGTTCCCAGTCCTGGAAACAAAAGCACTTTCCTCTTCACCCAGAGGGAATGCAAAATCAGGCTAGCAAATCCAACACACACAGATCTCCCCCTGATTTCTTCCTCCCACCAATTCCCTGGTGAGTACAGACTCAATTTCCCTGAAGTAAAGAAAAACTCCAACAGGTCTTAAAAGAAAGCTTTATATAAAAAAAGAAAGAAAAATACATACAAATGGTCTCTCTGTATTAAGGTGACAAAATACAGGGTTAATTGCTTAAAAGAAATATGAATAAACAGCCTTATTCAAAAAGAATACAAATCAAAGCACTCCAGCACTTATATTCATGCAAATACCAAAGAAAAGAAACCATATAACTTACTATCTGATCTCTTTGTCCTTACACTTAGAAACAGAAGATTAGAAAGTAAAACTACTTCTCCAAAGCTCAGAGACAGCAGGCAGACAGAAAAAAAAAAACCTTAGATACAAAATTCCCTCCACCCAAAGTTGAAAAAATCCGGTTTCCTGATTGGTCCTCTGGTTAGGTGCTTCAGGTGAGAGAGACATTAACCCTTAGCTATCTGTTTATGACAGCATCACAAAATGAAAGCTGGCCAGAATGGAAGAAATAAGCTTTACCATAGTTGCTGTTTCCATCATCTTCTGGGACCCACTTCACTAGTTTGGGCCAAATCCAGAATAACATCTAGAACAGTAGTTTTCAAACTGGAGTATGTGTATCCCTAGGGGTACGTGAGATTTCATCTGGGGATACGTGAGAAAAATCCTGGCAACACTTCTTATATACTAAGACTAAATGCATGGTACATTTTATTTAGTAAGACTCAGATGGGGGACAAAGTAGACTACATTATTTGGAAAGGGTTACACAGCCTAAAAAGATTGAAAACCACTGATCTAGAGTGTGACACTTGTGTTCCTCTTATCAACTCTCCCTCACCTGCCACCTTATTTGTCCCATTTTTTAGGTCTCTCCTTTTTGCCTTCTTTCTAATAAGAGCCTGACTTAGTCACCAAGACAACTCCACCTATGGCAACACTGCTGTGAGCCTGTGATGGGAAAGATGGCTAAAAAGAGTGCTTTACCCAACCTGATATTGGTGCACATTTGCCAGGTAGCAAAGCGGTGTTAAGATCATAGGCTGGGCCTGTGTTTCTCCAACAGAAAAGCTGCAAATGAAAGTCAGCACCAGCAATGGAAACTACATTTTCTAACTTGACTATTTTTTCTTTCCCCTATTGTGTGCACAAGAGCAGCAACTCAAGGCCATCTAACTTTCTCTTTTCCACCAGAAAGCATATTAATGCCAACTAAAAGACTATCACTGAAGTGCTTTCCCCTTTAGAAAACTCTGTATAGCTAAAAGGAAAGACAATAGGCATATTGTTAGATTGAAAGTCGTACTTAATACTTCACTCTTCAAATATTGTAACTGTTTGTCTTTTCCTGTACCTGTAATAAGAAGTTGGAAGAGAGTTTTAGTGGTGTTTTTTATAATGAGAGTCACCAGAAAAAATTGACAAATTTCAACCACACTTAACTGTTTTGGGTTTTAACAGTGAACAAGGGTTTCATTAACATCCTGTCCCTTGCTGGGCCTGAGATGTTCCCTGTTCAGTACAATAGCCTTGTCACAGCTTCTTCTCCTCTAACATCTTCACCTCACATCTTTCTCTCATTGCTGGTGAGATCTCCTTTAACTCCTCGCGTCATTCACAATCCTATCACCCCTTCTTGATCTATTCTCTTCCTATTTCCTCATTTCCAATCCTGTTCACTTCATTCCCAGCCCCCATTTCCCGTATTTCCTCTGAAGTTCCCATTCCTGTTTTAACAAAATTAATGCTGTTCGCAGTCCTCTTCATGTCCCCTTCCCTCCACTTCCTCACAGCCCCCCAAGACTGGCTTTTTCTTTCTCTCATTAACTTTGCTTTTGTATTCCTTTCCTTGAGGAACTCTTCTCCCACATCCATATTCTGTTGGCCTTTTGTCATGCTGCCTTCAATATTTTTTTTTCAGTCTCCCATGCCTCACTGAGATTTCCAAGCACTCTACTCTCTTCAACTTGCATTTTTTAAAGTCTAGACTACTGATCTACTTCAGAAGGAATTTTTGTGAAGTTATATAGGCGATCAGACTAGATTATCACATTGGTGCCTTCTGGCCTAGGAATCTGTGGGTATGTCTGCACAGGAATTAGACATCTGTGTCTGGCTCATGTCAGCTGCCTCACACTTGTGGGGCTAGGTCTGTGGGGCTGTGTTATTGTGATGACAATGTTTGGGCTGTAGCCCGGATCCTGGGACCCCATGAGGGGGGAGGGTCCAGGTGCCTCGCCTTCATCCCAAGCGTGCATATCTACACCACAATTAAACAACCCCACAGGCCGAGCCCAAGTGAATGACACAGGGCAACAGTGGGTATATAATTGCACTGTAGGCATATCCCTCCTGTGGCTAACTTTTCTTTTAACATCAGTTATAGTGTTTGTATTTCCTCTCTCTACAAATCCCACCCTGATCTCATATTATCTTCGTGGGTAACTGCATTTGTTTCCAAAGGTTTACTTATTATACCTATACTGATGACAAATCTATACCCAATCCCAAACTTCCATCCAGTCCCTTTTTGCTTTTCCAGTATTTCCCTTAGTATTATTTCCCTACCACCTTGTACTCAGTAGGCTACATTCTGCCCTGGTGTAAGTCCAGTTTAATCAACACATTTAGAATTCAGTCCAATATGACCAAGAGTATGTCTACACAGTAACAGTTATGTATGGGCTAGCCTATCCTAGCCAACTTGAATCCAGCTAGCACAGGTAAAGGGGATGATGAAGACAATGCAGTGTGGGCTTTAGAGCGATCTAGCAAGCCAAACACATATCCAGGGCCAGTGCTAAGTTTTACTACCTATGCAGAAACCCAAACTATGCTGCTTTCATTGTAATTATTACCCATACTATACACTAAGACAGAATTTGTTCCACCAAAGCTCTTCCATTGCTCCTTTCTCAATCAGGCACTACTGTAAATATCACCATCCTTTCCATTATCTCATATCAAAAGCCAGGTTAAATCTTGCCAATACACATTCCACTCAATACTGAATCTCAATCCAAGCCCACACTCAAGTTTTAAGGTGCTTTACATCAGTTGGTGTCTCCTGCTCTCCAGTGGAACCTCATCCATAAGGAAGCCATGAAGAAAAATAGGCATCATTAGTCTGCGAAAGATATGGGGATGCTTCCCTCAAAATAAACCCTAGTTAAGTTAGTAGTTTGCTTGAGGCCATAAGTACAATTTCTTTCTTTGAGTTGGGACTCTGGAGAGGGTGGTGGGTACTGTGCCGGACCTGACAGCCCAAGTTCACTTCTGTCAATAAGATATGTAGTAGCAGATATATCTAATTCCTGACCAGTTTTCATTGATGTTTTCAATACAGGAGGCAAATTAGCATGTCGTGTATTAAAGCATGACACTGTTTGCATCTGACTGGGGTCACTGGGTGCTCAGTAAGTTTACTGACTCGGTTAACTTAACCTTATATATAGGATGTGTGTGAAGAATTTATAGGTGGGATTTTCAAAAGGGCCTTAGGGTACATCTAACTGTAAATGAAGGTGTAATTGTGGCTCAGATAGCTTAAAATTAGTACTGGTCTATCTAAGTAGTGTAGGTAAGAATAGCAAGGAAATTTCAGTTACACAGATCCCGGTGTGGGGGAGCAATCCAAGTAAATATCCAGAGTCATTCTTGGGCTTTTACTAGGACAGTTAGCCTATGCCCAAATTGCCACTTCCTCACTACCACTATTATCCACACCAGCTAGATTAAAGATAACAAGTATGCTTGCCCGTGCTGCAATCAAAACATGAATTTACAGTATAGATGTATCCTCTCTGATTTAAGGTCAATGAATGGGAGTTGTGTGCTTAAGCTACTTAGGCCCTTTCGGAAATATCATCCTAAATATCCTAAGGCTACTAAGTCTATTGGTTAAAGCAATATAGTTCTCTACATCTATGGTTGCTGCTTCTAGACTACATATTTAAGTTATTACTCAGTGGAGAAATAATTAACATACAATTACACCTCTACCCCGATATAACGTGACCTGATATAACACGAATTCGGATATAATGTGGTAAAGCAGCACTCTGGGGAGCTGGGGCTGAGCAATCCGGCTGATCAAAGCAAGTTCGATATAATGAGTTTTCACCTATAATGTGGTAAGTTTTTTGGCTTCCAAGGACAGCATTATATCGGGGTAGAGGTGCATGTCATTTTTCTTTGTTATAAGCTCAGAAGTCTTTAGTAGTCAGCTATTATATAGAGAGGGAAACAATTTTTTTCAGCATACAGCATATTCCCTCTACAATAACATAATAATGATTCTGTGTAGAATGAGAACCTCCACAGTTACATTAAACTAGGATTTAAAAAAAAATATAAGGATCATAAGCCGTCATTCTTCAGGGCATAACCTGACCACTAATGAATAGTTATTAGGAAGATATTTTCCTTATAGTGATATTATTTCATTATGGGGTTCCTTTTATTTTCATCTGAAGCATCTGGTTCTGGCCAGTATTGGAAACTGGAAACAGAACTATTGAGACCACCGCTGTGTCCAAGTATAGCAATTCCTATGCCTAAGTTATTTTTCCTGCCTCAGTCTGCTTACTAAAGCACACTAAGTCTCCTCCCTATCTCCCCCTTCAAGAAACTTCAGAACAGTAGTTATTGGTTTAATAATGCACTCTGAACAACATATTTCACCAAAAATGTGAAAATTTGTTAATAAGTTGTTTGATTAATACTGCTTACATTTTTGGTCAGCTCCAATAAAACTCGTCTCTCCCATGATAAGCACAGGTTGTAATGGCTAAAGGGCTAGCCCCTAGTCAGTCTACATTATGTTGTGATTTGTGTCTCCTTTATGACTTTGGAGCTCAATCCAATGGCAATGGGAGTCTTCAACTGACTTCAATGAGTGTTGCGTCAGACCATTATATTGTAAGCCTGGCAGGGCATGGTCTGTCAGTTGTCAACAGAGTACTTACAAAAACATCAGCATATCAGACCAGCTGATCAGATAGTCCACAATGGTGCAATCATAAAAACTAATTTTAGACCATTAGATAAATCCTTCCTAGAGGCAGCTAAACTTTGATCTCAAACTGCAAAACTAATTGATTTCAAGGAACTCTGGAGTTGTGGAGAAAGGCTGTCCTGGGGGTTGGTATACAGACGTGGAACTTATCACCCTTATCACCATGTAGATCTACATGTAAATTATTACTCTCAAAGTCAGCTTGCATATCATGAAATGTTAAGGCAAATGTCCTTTAGTCCTGCCTTATGTTTCCTACTGAAATTCTTTTTTAGAGCTATAATTAGACGTTCTGTGGGTTCTTTGGAGTAGGTTTAAATGTATTTCCAGTTTTATATTGCAAAAGTGTAAGATATCAAGTCATATAGACAGAATGTAAAGCATCTAAAATTTTATTTCAAAATCCCATTAACCAATGTGTCACCTCGCCAGTACTTCATTACATAAATAGAACTCTGGCAACCAACTGAGGCATTTTGTGTAGTCACTACACTCCTCTCTCTCACTGCATTGCATTTTAAATATCAGGACAAGATATTTGTTTCCTGCCTTGAAATAAACAAACATCCCTAATCCTCCCCATGGGATATGGGGCAGTAGTTTAGACAAATTTTAGTAAAACTTGATATCTGCAAACCTAGAGCAGGCCACACACACACCTGACTCATTTACCATGAAGGAAATAAATCCCCCCGCTGAAAATATTCATTTTGCTGTAGTCAGTCCCCATCTGTTTTGTCAGACCTGCTGTCTGAAGAGAGAGAATCTGTTCTTGCTGAAAGCTAGTGTATAACGGTAGGAATGTTTCTTACAGAGAGCTGGCATTTTATCATTATGAGAATGCTGCTGCATTTAAAACCTCAAATCACTTCAGACCTACAGTACTTCTTGCTAAGAAACCTGAATTTACACAGTAATTTTTCTTAGTGAAATAAGTGGTGAATCATGGAAGCTAGGGCACAGGTAGAGTCATATGTAATAGAAAGCAGGAAAGGTTTATCAGCATATGAACTGTTAGCCCAAGAGTCTCTCTGCTCACATTCCTTTAAAATCCATTTTACCAAGAGTTGGGTGAACACTAGACAGTTTGGCTCAAATGGTTTGCACATTGCAACCTGCAGCTTTGTTTCAAAGGGGCTGATACCAATCTAACCTCTGCTTGTTCAGTTGGAGATTTAAGTTAAGCCTCTAGAAGTTCCCTCGTGAGCTCACTAGACACTTTGGTCTCTCAGGAGGAGCTCTGTCAATGAACTAGCTACAGTAAGAGTTGAAGTGTTTGCCTGCTTTTACCACCCTTTATTGGGATTGCTTGCATCTCACCATTCCCTCTCCCACCGAAGAGGACATTTGAGTAATTAGGAGCAGCAAACTCTTTTTGGGTGATCTTCTAAAGAGTCAATGCAGGATGAAAACATTCAAAATCTTCTGACAGTAGTCTGAATAAACCCATAATGGAGCAAAAGGGAGGCAGAATATCGAAAGTTCCTTTGAAGGTAAGGGGAGGATGCCTGGGCTCTCTGGGGTAAGTTGATGGATGCTTAGAGAGGATGAAAGGGCAGCTGGGAGGAGGTGGGTTGTGCACACACAGAACTCTCAGCCTATGCTAAACTTGATAATGAATTTTGAACACAGGCTATATTTCAGCGTGTGCAAGATTCACTGTAAGTATTTTACATAGGTTTCAGTTAAAAGTAGGCCACATGTGGATGCATGCAACGCAGGAGTGACAAGACATTTGATAGGTTAATCATATTGGTAAGTTACTTTAAAAAAACTACTTGTATAAACTAAGCGCTAGTTTTTCTGGGTCCAGCCAAACTGAGTATGACCTAAATTGTGGGGGCAGAAAAGGTAGCCATAAGATACATTTACACACACCCTTCTATGTGAGTCTGGTGTTATTTGGTCATCAGTCCGATCCCTGAAGTAATTAAGAGCCTAAGGCTATTTATACCTTCAGGAATGATCCTGGATGGTACCCTCTGGGTAAGATGGAGCACAGGGCACTTTGGCCACAACCTCTCTCATCCCTGGCCCTGACAAGCCCCTGTGGGGAGAGAGGCAAGTGGATCATGTGGAGGTGAGTCTGCCAGTTTTAGCACATCAGCTGCCAGGTTAGAGCAGCTTTCTTGTTGCGTTGCAGGATGGTGGCCAAGGAGCTGGCCTAAAGTTTTGAAGACTTGAACACCAATATAGCTTTTATTAAAAACAAACCCTACATCACACACAAAACACACACATTTAGGTTAGGTTGCAGAGCCAGTAGGTACCTGGACATTTGGAAGTGTCAGATTTACTGTTGCCTGTGCAACCTTAAATCTGGCTCTTTGCTGGAGTCTTTTATAACAGCAAGCATTCAGCAACATAAATATACGGGTCGACCAGCTCCCTCAATATATTAGGAAACACTTGATTTTAATGTACAGTATTGTAGAGCAATTTAATGTGGAGGCACAGAAAAATGAAAAGGCTTCATTCTGGCATTGATCTCTGAATATCCCAGGTGAAAGACTTTGCTTGTTATGCTAAATCTAACACTAGTGTCAGGCAGGCTTTCAGACTCCCTCACTTTGCTCATCATGGTTTAATTAATTTCACTCGGGACATTCACTAGGAAACACTGGAACAGAGTTGTCTGCCTTGTGTAAACAAACTCTGTTCAGTTACTCCCAGTTCTCTAACGTTTAGAAATTATGCTGCATAATTCTGTTAAGTAGGCAGCATGGCTGGCAGCATAACACAGCATAAGATGTTTAAATAACCTTTGAAATGTCTGTTCCTAGCAAGGCTTGTGGCATTGGTGTTTATATATATGTTGAGTGGGGTGGGAGGCTAACACAAACCCTCATTGTTTTAATATCACAGAATAGGGCTGGTCAATAAAAAAAAATCCAACAACAAAACCTTGTTTTGTAGAACCACTGAGAAAAAAAATTCCACATATAATTTTACTTATGTATTTACTAGACTCGTATTTAACCTCCATTGTCTTAGGCAGGGATCTGCAACCTTTGGCATGCAGCCTGCCAGATTAGGCAGGGGCTGGGGGATGCGGCGGCCAGAACATCCCTCTGCCCGTGCTGCTTCCTGCCTCCCCCATTGACCTGGAACAGTGAACTGTGGCCACTGTGAGCTGCAATCGGCCAAACCTGCAGACGCAGCAGGTAAACAAATCGGCCCAGCCTGCCAGGGGCTTATTCTGGTGGGCCACATGTCAAAGGCTGCCGATCCCTGGTCTTAGGGAACTCATCATCTTCAAAAATTTTTCCATGTGCTGCTATTTATCCATCAAGTTATATAATTCCATATACCAGGCCCTCAGTTGATTATTTGCTATTTGTGCTTCCCAAAATGTGCTAGATGCCTCACAACAAGTAAAAAAACCCAACCTATTTCTGCCATGAAAATTTGTAACTTATTACCCTGTCACCCTCCACCGAGACACCTCTTCAACTCTCACATCCAGGAAGTTACTAAAAAACCTGTTTTTGTTTATTTTGTTCTACTCTGCAACATTTCCAGAATTCTTCTTTTTCTCTATTGCTACTGCCAAAACTGTCTTCTACCTAGACTACTGCAACCTTTTCCTCTAGAACTTGCACACTTCCAGTCTATCCAAAATGCTGTTGCCAAACTTGTTTTCCTCTTGGGTTTCAATGATTAATCAAACCCTCTAAGGGTTCCTTCATTTGTCCTCCCTCTGCATCAAATTCAAATGCCTCATCCTCATCTGCAAGGTTGCACTAGGTTCTATCACTGCTTGAATCTCACCACTTGTCTCCTGCTCAAGCCCTGCCCTCTACTAATTCTGCTTCATGCTATGCCAATTTCATAGCCAATTTCTCTCACAACACACTCTGCCTTTTCTATTACTGCCCCTGTCGCTGGAAAGCCCTTCCAAATCTTGTGCACCAGGTAGCCCCATATTCCTCCTTCTAATCATTGCTCAGAAATCAACCTCTTTAAACAGATGCTTTCACAATGATCCATATTCCACACCACTCTAAATTAACAGAACACAACAAACTAAAGGCAGAAAAGCAATTAACATAATGCAAGTAAGTGATCTCACCAACTTATTTTGAGTAAGCCTCTTCTTTCTGCATCTGGTCATATCTAATCTAGACTATTTGGTATAAATGTAGGTATTGAGGAATTAGACACAAATGAAAGTTAGGCACCTTTGAAAAAAATATCACCACTAGACTTCATTCTCTATAATATATGAACATCTGTGGCAACAGAGACCAACATTTAATAGTTTCCACTCTAAAATCCTTTTCAGTGTTCCATTTCTCTTTCCTATAGTCCAAAAAACCCCAACCATAATATAAGTGCATGATTACTGCTGCATGCTGCACACACCTACAAAATGAACTTATTCTATACATTTCTACTGCATATTTCCTCCATTTAAAAAAGTGTACAGGAGCTAAAGGTGTACACTGATAACTGATCAGAAAATGGGACCACAAGACACCAGACTCCAGATATATTGCTGCAACATTATGCAATATAGCTGAGTTCTCTATTACTGGCACAGATTAAGTCTTTATCTGTGTTAGAGATGAGCAAGTGAAATCTTTCCTGAAGTCTACTTTTCACTTATGTTTGATGGTGAAATATTTTCACTTTGAAAAGTAGGGAAAGTAGGGAACACAAGCATTTCATGTCATCTGCATCACAAAGATATTGAAGGAAAGAAGCATTTGCTCATGATATAGAAAGTGTCAATGATGGTGTTATAATAAATGATAATGACTCAAAGTAATTTACAGTGGTCACCATTAGAAAGTACATATTTATCTATAGCTATTACCAGTAGTATGTGAGATATAATTTAAACAGAAAACAACTAACAAATATGAGAGTATATTTCATGCCACTATAGGATAACTGTAAAAGCTTACTTCTTCATGGTAACTACTGAATATATCATATTTTGTTATAGAGTATTCCAAAGTTATATACAACCTTTGATCACTATATTAATGATGATAAAAGTGTAAATTAAAACCACATCCTAATAAGATCTATTAGGATCCAACATTTTAAGTGATCTGTTTAGCAGCATTATAAGGGCTTGTCACATAAACCTTTAACAAATATTTGTTTGCAGGTAGTACTATGGTAAATTTTCTGCTGCTTAGAGATACAGTATAAAAGAGTGTCCATGGGAGATTAAAATAATTACCAGTGTTTAAAACCAGAATTCCCTGGGAAGCACAATTAGTTTTAGGAGATGAATGACATGTACACAACAGCTGGATGTGACTCATCCTATGAAAATTTGGTATGGCAAATTAAACAGAGAGAGAGAGAGAGAGAGAGAGAGCTGTATGAAGAAGAGAGAAAAGGAAAACAAAATCAGGTGTCTTGTGGATTACTTACATAAAACTACTAGTAATCCCCCACGAAGGATAAACAATATGATGTAAGAATAGGAAAGTTAACGGCTTTTAAAGTAAATATAATTAAAACAGAACATCTATTTATTAGCTTAAACATGAAAGACAGAACTCACATTAGAGTTTCAAGCACAGAGGGCAATGAGATACATAAAAGTTACCTGAAAGGCTTAATCTCTCCATTAGTTGATAGACAATATTACAAATTGTGAAATAAATACATATTAGAATGATTACATGAACATTTAAGGGTCTTTAATGGCTTTGTCTGGGTGTTCCTGTGCCAGACATCACCCTCTTGTGGCTGTGCATATCACAGCAACTCTACCTCAGTCTCCCCCATTCTGCCAAGAATCTTTTAGTCCCATGTTGGTTGGTTTCCTCTGAGGACTCCAGCCAAGTCATTCATAGTCTATCCCCTTCTGGGGAGAAGTGAATCTGATAGACCAGGTGAATGGGTGATAACAGAGGTGACCCATACTTGCCGATAGTGTGTGTGTGAGGGGGAGCAAGTGAACTCAGCCTATGTAAGCATGCTCAGTACAAGCCAAGCAGCAAATCTATGGGGGCACATGCCACTCCTCCCCAACACGTTGCGTCTGGGTGATAATCCCAAATCCCATGGCATTGTGGTCCCTTTGCTCCAAGGGATTTTACTATCCTCTTTGCTGACCATGGAAGAGGAACACAAGCCTACCCACTCCTCTGAGTTCCAGTCCAGGGACACTGTATTAAGAAGCTGGACTGGTGACTCACAATCCTTTGCTGCTTTCTTCCTCACCTCTCTTGTAGGCTTTTTCCAGACTCATGTTTTATGATTCTTCTTCTTAGAAGCCTAATTTTCTGGTGACTTCCTCCAAGTTTGCTGTTGAAGGAGTCTCCTCTAGTGGCCCCCCACTCCTCTGATCTGCAGCTTTCCTATCTCCCAGTGTTGCTGGCCCAGCATTTAGGTGAAGGTGAGGAGATAGCTAGCCTATTTGTTAACCCTTTAGTGGCTGTGATAAAATGGGGTCTATATAGCCCATGACAGACTCAAGCTCATATTGCTTGGGAGAATGAGTCTCAGAGTAAAACTATTACATCCCTTAAAGATGCTGCCTTTCTATCTCAACAATAAAAAGAGAAAAGAATTAGACATGCCCTGTAGAGGCTTTAGCTGTGATCCTATAGTAGAATCTGTGCTGGTGTAAGTCTCTGCCCATACAAATCCCATATCTGGGTTGGGGCTTTGTTTGGATCAGGTTGTGGTCCAGGATCAGTGACTGCAAAATTACAAACATAAAGCATAAAGTTATGTTTGGGCTGCAATAAAGTCTGGGACACAAGCAAAAGTAGAGTCAGGGTGGATAGCAATTGATAAATCTATTATATCCCAAGTCACTTAATATTAACTCAGGGGCAAAATATTCTCTGAAATTTTCTTCTGAATACCCGATAACTTCACTTTTCTTAACCTCTGAGAATTTACTTTTGGCATAAATAATCCACACTGGCACAGATAAAGCTTCCAATTACGATGATTCTAAGATGTGTTTGGTTAACGTGTCATGTTAGTTATGCTATGCTCAATTAGCTATGCTCAATATATAAAATACTCTTTCTCTCTTTATACACACGCACACACACACACAGACACACAGCATTGACTTCATAGTTACATTAAAGTGCAACTGCAGGGTGTTGGTACTAATTTCTAAAGTCCTCTATTATCTAAGTTCTAACTACACCTTTCAGTCAGTATGGCTGGATGTAAGACCACCCAAAGGAAGCAGTGCTTTTCTGCTGACCTTCCAATTAGAAGTTAGAAACTTAGAATAAGAGTAAATTCTTCTGGTACATTGTGATAAGTGTAGTTTTTTAACTCCAGAGGCAGAGAAATAGGTCTTGCATGAAGACTTAGGAACAGCAGCAAAGCAAGGTTTACATTCAAAGAGTAACAAATAAAGCCAAGTCCCTTGGAAGGAGGTGAATTTTTCTTTAAATAAAGTCAATAGAAAGCAAGTGGGAACACCAACTATTCACATGACTTCTCAGCTAAGTGGATTCCAAACTTAGGAAATTGGGTCAAGTTATTTGGTAGAGGGTCTTCAGCTCTGAAATTTCCTTTCAAGTTTATAAATATTTCAGTGTATTGGGCATATTGTCAGGCCTATCCGTCACCTCAGGAAAAAGTCAGGGTAAGGCCAGAAGTGAAATGTTGGGTTTTCATGGTCAGTTCAGCTAACTGGTTAGATGTGCACTTGCTGGCAGTTGTGTGATATTTTGAAGGATTAAAAGTATACAATTGGTACTATCCTAAACAAACAGAATGACATTCCTAGATGCTTAAAATGCCCTACGCTCTGCACAAGGGACTGTTTTATCGTTTGAGGGTTTTTTTATCGTTTTCAACTAGGAACAGATATTCAATTAAATTTACCCTGCAGAACAACAAGTCTCCTAAAGGAAAGGTAGGATTTTGAGCAGCCAGGACTAAGTAAATACATCTAGAGATTCAGGC
Source organism: Gopherus flavomarginatus (assembly GCF_025201925.1). Lineage (NCBI taxonomy): Eukaryota > Metazoa > Chordata > Testudines > Testudinidae > Gopherus > Gopherus flavomarginatus. Next base: position 194,984,276 of record NC_066617.1, on the reverse strand, counting down.
AGTGGACATCTTTTAATCATTATGTGCCATGAAAACATGTATTTTAGGGCCACGGCCCTTTAAATCAATCCCTTTTACGTGTCAAAAACTACTCACTTTTAAACATCAAACAGTAGCAAACATAAAAAGCAAAGACTGTGACTGGGATAATGACTAAAGTGATTGAGTTGTTTCTTGCCTCACAGGTCTTGCAAATTGTAGACAGAGCAGTAAACAGCTTTCAGCAGGGACCTCACACCTACTCAAAATTAGCCTACAGTCCAAGGGTATACTAACAGAAACAGGAAAGCTGGGTAGTGACAATTTCAAAAAAAAATGTTATTTGTAAACCCTCAGGGAAGATAAGACTAAATTATCAATCCTACTGGCCTTATTCTCATGCCATATTAAATGGCTAAACAGAGGAAATGAAAGAAAATTATTGTTGTAGGTAGAGGTGTAGGTGAGATTGATCCTTAAAGGAATGTAACTGTTGAAGAAGAAACATAGGTGTGAGGGGGGAAAAGGCAACACTACCTCAAAAGGAGATTTTTTTTTAAAAAAAGAAAGAGTTAAGTAATAATCCCCATGCACCATGTCAGAGTATGTCTCACCTACCCAAGTGTCATTGTAAAGAAACTATGTTAATTATGTAATAGTGTACAGCTGCCATATGAAATTATTGCCTAGTGCCACCTATGCATACATATATACCAGAGAGAGAAGATGGGTGAAGTAAGACCTTTTATTGGATCAACTTCTGTTGTCTCTAAAAGATATTACTTCACCCACCTACAGCTACAAACCCACTACATACATAAATACCATGATACCAAGACTCCAATTATATAACTCCCTCAACTGGTATCACAAAGCCCATCTGTGGTAACTTATGCAAGGTACAAGGTACCCTTTCCTTAGATGGGCATCTGAAGGATATTTGTATAGATATGATGTACATCTGCTCTGAACTATGCATTTGGGCAAGTTTCATAAGTCAATCCATAGATAGATATTTTCGTATACTTTACCAGTTCCTTTTTTTTTTTTTTTTTTGGCAAGCATTGTTCATATGACACATGTGCATAGGAATTCCTATGGTATATACAAGCAGTGGTCTACTAATTGCAGTATCTTGTCTGAAATAGTGGCTAGCACTAGATGCTTCAGCGAAAGGTACAAAAACAAAAGAAAAAACCCACAAACTATGCAGCAGATGGTGTTGGAAAAGCTTCCTCTAGGGGTGTCTAACAATTAATCGTTAGAATTTGTCATAAGCCCAGAGGCAAGCATTTTTTAACATTCTTACTATTTTTTTGACTGTTTACTATGACAACTCTGGATATTTTTGTTAGCCACATAGATGTCCAATATCTTTGAATCCTCTTAAGGTCTTGGCCTCAGTGACACACTGCAGCAATGTTTTCCTCAGTCTAATTATTTGCACTGTGGGAAGAAAAGTATACTTCCTAGTCAATTTGGAATTTGCTGCCTTTAAATTCCATGAATATCCTTTTGTTCTTGTGTTATGAAACAGGGATAATAGAATGTCCTGCCTTCCCTTTTCATTATCATTTGAAATTTTGCATATATTTATCACTGTTCCCTTCATTCATCTTTGCTCAAAAATAAACAACCTCTGAATCCTCTCTTCACCCAAGAGTTTTTGCATGCACTTAATCATTCTTTTTTTCTGAATTTGAACTGTCACTAATTCTACAATACTCTTTTTGAGATGCAGAAGCCAGTATTGCATACAATATTCCAGAGGATGCTGAACTATTGATTTATATAATGCCATAATATTCTCCATCCCAATTTTCATACATTTAAACTCTCCACCACTTCTTTAAACACAGCAGTTCTTCACTGACCTGTCCACAACGGTGCCCAGGTCTTTTTCCTAATAAAGGCTGGTCTACACCTTTATTAGGAAAGGTGAGGGAGAGGGAGGGATTGATGTAAGATATGCAACTTCAGTTATGAGAATAGCATAGCAGAAGTCGACGTATCTTATTTTGACTTACCTCTCATCCTCACAGTGTGGGATCAATGGCTGTGGCTCCCCTGTTGACTCCGCTTCCACCTCTCACCCTGGTGAAGTTCCAGAGTCGACGGGGAGCGTGGCGGGGATCAATTTATCACATCTAGAGGAGACATGATAAATCGATCCCCGATAGAGTTATTGCTACCAGCCGATCTGGCAGGTAGTGTGGACTTACCTAAGATGATACAATTAATTTAGACCCCTTTAAGAAGTACAAGTATTTTTTCCTCTGCAATGTCCATTACTTTGCATTTAGCAACATTGAATTTCAACTGCCTATATGTTCCTCATTGACCTAGCTTGTCAAGGTCCTTCTGAAGTTCATCCCATTAGCCAATTATCTGATTATTCCAGGCAACATTGCTGTGACACCAGCAGACCAGGTGCCAGCTAATGTCAAATACCCTAGGCTTCAACTGAACATTAACCGCTACATGGCTAGAAACCAGCCTGGCTCACCTAAGTGTTAGTATTGTTAAAATAGCTATTAGGTTTATAAAAATATGTTTACTGTTTAGACTTTATGAAAAGCTTGTAAATTGCTGCATGCATTAATCTCACTTACAACATCTGTATCCATGTTATAAAGTAATATTTAAGTGTTTGCTCTGAAACTGTAAAGCATAAGTCAGGAGAGAAGCATTAGCAGTTTTAAATACTGATTTCTCCCAGGAGGTATCTGCTGCCCATCAAAAGGCAGCCCATAGACACCAGACAAACCACTGAGGAACATCAGAAGACAAAAGAGTTTAATTGATTGCTTCCACATCTACCCATGAAAAGGAGACATGCACGTGAACTCGTTACATCAATTTGAACTCTGGGGGAAGGGAATCAAATTCCCTAACAAGGAGAAATTGTATCTTTTTGCTACTTGGAGTTGGAGGGGCATGGATTACTAAGCATAGGCAAGAGTTCCTCACTGCTTGGCCTGGGTTAGCCTTGAAGGACATATAGAGCTTGCTTATTATAGAAATTTCTATTACCTTTTGAAACTTAAGAATAATTCATTTGTGTGTGTGTGCATGTGTATGTGTTTACTTGTTTTAACCTTGTAAAGAGCACGTTTCCTTTTCTTAGCTAATAAGTCTTTAGGTAGTTTATTATAGGATTGGTTACAAGCATTGTCTTTGGTGTGATATGTAAGGTGCAATTGACCTGAGGTAAATGACTGGTCCTTTGGGACTGGGAGTAACCCGAATATTGTGGTGATTTTTGGAATAGGGGACCATCTATGTAAAAGACAAGCTTTCCTAGGTGGCAAGATAGATTACTCTACGGCAGTGGTTCCCAAACTTGTTCTGTTACTTGTGCAGGGAAAGCCCCTGGCAGGCTGAGCTGGTTTGTTTACCTGCCGCATCTGCAGGTCTGGCCGATCACGGCTCCCAGTGACCGCAGTTCACGGCTCTGAGCCAAACGGATCTGGTGAAAGCAGCGCAGGCGGAGAAATGTACTGGTGGCCATTTCCAGCAGCTCCCATTGACCCGGAGCAGTGAACTGCAGCCGTTGGGAGCTGCGATGGGCCAGACCTGCAGACATGGCAGGTAAACAAACCGGCCCGGCCTGCCAGGGGCTTTCCCTGCACAAGTGGCGGAACAAGTCTGGGAACCACTGCTCTAGGAGACTGTCTGTGAGTCCATGTTATGGCTCTTACAGTGCTTGAGAAGTTCACACTTGAGGCTTGGATGGTGAAATTTAAGTCTAGAACTCACAACCAATTTGGGGTTTGTGCCCTGTTTCTTAACAGTCTGCCTTAAGGTTGGTACTCATGCCCTTGAGCCATTCCAGACATGTTGAAAATTGCAGATTAGTTTGTCAAATGAAAGTTTTTCACCTAATCAGCATGGAAACAATATGGAAGTATAGCAATTTTGTGTATTTGCATACATACACACTTAAGAGGGGAAATACCTATGGCCAGAAACATTCTTGGACTAAGCCTTCAAACTAGATGGAGACAATTTTGGCTTAGGGAAAAACAAGACCATTCCCTAAAAGTGCCTTATTCAGTACATCTGACTGCCACACATACCATGTATTTGGCAAGTTATTCTTCCTTAGCACCGTTCAGGAGACGGTTAAGGTTTTGCATTAGATACAATTTGACAAAACTGTGGTACATATTACATTCGAGATATTTTGAGGACATAAGTGAAAGACTTATGAGATGCATTACTCCCTTAAAATACAGAGGTAATCAGCTGGTCAGAAGTGTGATCTTGTACTGTGGCAGCTTTCTTATCAGATTAGTATTTGGTAGGTCCACTGTAGTGCCCATGTTTTTCACTTTTGCTAAAAAGTTAGCATTTTCTATGAGCAAACATTAATTATGTATAACTGATGTAATAGGAACCAGCACATGAGCAAAAAACAAGGCCAAAGCAGAGGTATCAGAATGCATGAACCCCTTTTGGAAGAAATCTAAAATACAAGTGAGACAATCCATTGTGGGGGATGAGGGAATTGCCAAAAGGGGAGATTTTTTAAACTGATGTCTCTTTCTCTATCAATTTGGTTTGATGAAATGATGGAGTATTGATGAGAAAAAAATCAAACAACACTCAAAGTTTCAATTCTGTGTTTTAAGTTTTTGCCATTTTAATGTGATTTATTTATTTATAGAAACTGCCCTATAATCCATCCTTAACTATGGAGCAGCTACCATTATAAAGTAATGATGATGGAGCAATTGTAAGGAAATACTGTAGACCTAAGATTCCCTTTCATCAATATTTTAAAATCTGGAATTATTTTACTAATGCCACTTAGAAAAGCATGGTGTTGCAATTGTCCTATAGTCTCTCTCCACCCCAATAACAAAGCCTGTGTTAGTAAAGGTTTCAAAAGCCCCTATGTGACTTACAAGCCTACATCCCATTGATACCAATGGGAGTTGGGTGTCCAGTGGGATTTTCAGAAGTGCATACATGTTTACCTTTAAAAATCTGTCCCTGTCATTTCTGAAAATATGAGAAGCTCCTACATCACTTGGATGCTTTTGAAAATGTTACCATTCATCTTGACTGTGTGATATTGGCCTACCTTTCAAAAAGTGACTCATGATTTCAGGTACCCAACACAGATACCTTGAAGAGATCCTATTTTCAGAAATATGAAAAGCTGAACAATCTACCTCTGAAAAATCTTTAAGAACTTCAAATGAAGCACACACAAATTAAGACCCCCCTCTCCCTCTACCGACTTCGAGATCACCTGTAAACTTGTGTAAGTCCAAGTTATTTTTAAATATTGTGGATAAAACCTATATCCCCAGCACAGAAAGGCATAGAGTGCAGGTTTTGCTTTCTATATTTAAACCAGGCTGGGGGAAAAAATAGACATCAATTAAATCTCGCTTCCTCAGCTAACATGGAAACCCAGTAGAAAATCTGTAATGTTTGCATCCCACTCTGAAAGGCCTATTGTATATCAGTTGCCCTGAATCTGATTTCCTCTGGAGTAAGTGTGACAGTGTGTGTCATTTCCTCCATGCATGGTGGTTGTGTGGTATAATTGTTAGTTTCCAGAAAAGAAGTTTACCAACAACTGAACACACACAGATTCTCCATTAATCTGGGACATGCAAACTGGTATTTTGCCATTTGGTGTTTGGTCGACAGAAAAGAATACTATTTACCTGGCCCTAACCCTCACTCAATTTCTGTTATAATTCACCAGACTAGTACCTGTAGCATAAAAGAAGTTCATATATCATCTTAAAAAAGCAACTGGCTCCAGAATTACAGGATTGCCATGAATCTTACCATGGATTATGCTATAAAAGTCCATGGAACCAGAAAATCAACATCTGTTGCTACTGTTCCACCAGTTTATAACTCCATTTGTGTTCTCCGTTCTGTAGATAGTAAAGGGATTTTGCCCAAAGTCTAGCCTGGGTGTGAAATGATAAAGGTGACACTGGAATTCTTTTATTTTATTTTCAATATCCTTCTATATACTTCTAATAAATATAGTTATTGAAGTTAACGGGGCTCCACTGTGGTTTAGCCATGCATAGCTTATTTCAGGATCCAGGACATGTATTCTAATCTTTTTCATTCTGCCATCATGTTCTGTAAAAAGGATGGGTCAAAATTGGTTCTTATATTGGTGGTTCACTCCCATTTCCCCATCTTCCGACCATTTTAAGTTATGGTTAAAAAAGAAGCCTTTTCTTTGGTAACTGTCTTCCAAGTGTCAATGGCCTCTTTTTTTTTGTAAAAAAAAAAATAAAATAAAAAAGCTGACCCATATAGTTATGTGTCTAGCTACTTTGATTATAATTAAAGGTATCTCCATGAGCATCTGACAGAGTTAAAGGTACATTTTGTTTAGCCAGGGCAGGAAATACAAGTGTATGTGATGCATATTATTGTCTGCACAGCGTAATGATAAGTGTCACACAAAGTACGTCAGCCTACATACAAAAAGGAACACTACGCAGTTAAGTAAACCCCTTGACCCTCATAGAATACTTAGCATTTTGTTCATTTGTGATGTCTTATTTATAGTCTCCCTCAGTTCAGATGAAATCCTGTCTTCAAATTGTAAACAAGGAAAGAAAATTTACAGTGAGTAGCACCAACTTTTCTAGCTCCCTCAAACAATTAAATGTGTAATTTACAAAACGTTGATTGCTAAAAATTTTCAGTAATGCACCCGAACATGAAATATTGTGGAAGTCATTGACAAATAGATCACTATAAATTGAAACTACATGTGTGCAAATGAACAGACTCTGAAGATAGATGCCAGCTTTTGGTTACCAAAACAAGATACAGTTAAACTTAAGTAGTACTTAAGTACTTTGCTTCATGATAAATAAGAAGTACAAAGAAATGAATACTCCGCCATGGAGATGAGGCATCAAAAGTGCCCTGTGGGAAGTGGGGAGAATAAGTGCAAAATCTGGCCCTTTGCTTCATGGATGTACTTTGAGGGTAAAGTAATATATTGAATTCTTCAGTCTCCTGCATGGGCTGTAATCAAGGCTGAAATTTTTAAATCAGTCTTAGGGAATTAGGTCCCCAATTCTAATTGAATTTCAATGAGAAACTGGATGCCTAGCTTCTTTAAAATTCCAGCCCTAAGCACTCAAGAGTGTGCTAAGTAAGGGAAGTGTTTCAACTAGAGCACTTTGTGGGGGATGGGGAGAGGAGGATGTGGTGGGCATGGTCACACACCCAGTTATCCAGCACACGCATAATGGTTTGCAGCAAGGGGTAGGCAGTATGAGGTACAAGCCTCCTTATGAATGAATTTTTAAAACAGCAACAAGTTTCCCTGCTCCCATATCCCCATTTCCCCCTGATAACAAGCTGGCTGCACTCCATACTGTTGAGTGATTTACTGCTCTGCTCACACTAGACAATAACTCAATTTACTAAGGACAAAGTTTTCTTTTCTTAGAGAGTTCTCTTTTACCACTCAAAGACAACTTGGCAGAGAGGAAAACTTGTGCATTTATGATACATAAGAGCCCCAAAGTTCCCCATCTCATCCCATTTCTTGGGTTTTTTTAATCTTATTATAAGTGGATCATGTATAAGATGCAGCAAGAGAAGCTGATTTCCAAAGTGGCATGTGCTTTAAAATGAAGATGCTTCACCACAGAGGCAAACAGTAGAAACAATCTTCCTCTTTGTTGTGGACTATATTTAGTTGAAACAAACCCACAAAACCTCTCTAACAAAATCAGTACCTGATGTGGCTACTCTTAAAATCCAAATTGTTGTTACAGAAGCCCGGGCATCCTCCAGTTCAGAGGTGAGTTTTTGATCATCTGGCGTTATGATCACCAACTCACAGTATCTCACCAAGGTGAAGGAGGTGTGTGGCTGGCTCTTGCTGAAGGGCCATGGGCACTTCATGATTGTTTGTACTTACCTCCTTCCCCTCATTTAAATATTACCTTTAATTCCAACATACTACGAGTACACCATTCTACTACACAAGAGAACCATGAGGTGGCAATATCACATCTCCACTACTTATTTAAGAAGAAATCTTTAGTTTTCAAAAGCATACATAAAACTGTGGTAGTGGAACAATGCTTTTGCACATATTGGGGATTTTCACATAAATATATCCACACAAAGACCTGACATATAACCATGCATACTAGATATTATCACCCAAATCCTCAAAGGTATTTAGGCACCTAACTCCCATTGATTTCAGTGAATGTAAGGTGCCTACATACCTTTGAGGATCTGGGCCTATGTGCCTGTTGTGGGTCAGGCCTGCGGTCATGGCTGTGCACCCCCAGCTGGGGCTGCGTGGTCTAGCTGCCGGAGTCAATCACTGCCCCCAGGCTTGGGGCTGCAGCTGTAGTATCCTGCCAGGCCCAGGAATTGGCATACCTGCCTTTTTGTTGAAGGTGTTGGGCAGTCCCATAAGGCTTGTATTTTGTCCACCAGGGGACGTAAAGTCCCTTGGCACACCGTATACCGCAGATATGTTACCTCTTGCTGCCCATGGTGGCACTTGGCTGGGTTGGCGGTGAGTCCAGATTCTCCTAGGGCTTGCAAGACCACTGCAAGGTGTTGAAGATGTCCTTCCCATGTGTGGCTGTACACCACTATGTCATCTATAATGGCAGCTGTGTATGGGTGGTGGGGTTGTAACAGTCTATCCATCAGTCGTTGGAATGTGGCCACGGCCCCGTGAAGGCCAAAAGGTATGGTGACGAAGTGGTACAGCCTGAACGGGGTAGGGAAGGCCCTCTTCTCCTGGGATGTGGGCACCCGGCGTATTTTCCAGTACCTCCTTGTGATGTCTAACATTGCGATAAATGTCGCGTTACCCAGCTGTTCCAGTAGTTCATCCACTCTGGCCATTGGGTATGTGTCAAACCAGGATATTGCTTTGACCTTGCGAAAGTCTGTGCAGAATTGTACAGTCCCGTTGGATTTAGAGACTAATACGGTAGGACTCCGGCATTCACTGCTTGATTCCTCCATGACCCCCAGAGTTTCTTCTGGACCAACCCCCACATCTCTGGCAGTGGCTGGTAGTTATTGTGGACCTTCTTGCCAGGTAGGATGGTGACTCAGCAGTTCAGTCTTCCCCGGGTGAGGCGACAGCACGGGGCAAAGGCTCTGACTAGCTGCCGCAACTCCTCCGGTTGCCCCGTGTCCAGTCCTACTCCAATCATGGACTTTTTTCCATCTTCCTGGCAACCACACTTCATAGTCCACGGGTCCAACCTGCCTAACCACCTCAAATGGCTTGTCCAGCAGTTTGGATTCTGTAGAGGGTAGAAGTAACAGGACACTATCTCATGGTTCAAAAGTGTGCAGTCGCATCCCTCAATTGTAGTGATGTGCCTGGGTCCACTGTGCCCATAGAAGGTTTTCTCTTGCAAATGCTCTGAGCTTCTGGAGCCGCTCCTGGGGCTGCAGTATTTAGGGGACTGAGCCTGAGGCACCTAACTCCCATTGATTTCAGTGAATGTAAGGTGCCTACATACCTTTGAGGATCTGGGCCTATGTGCCTGTTGTGGGTCAGGCCTGCGGTCATGGCTGTGCACCCCCCGCTGCTCCTCCCAGACTCCTTCAGTAGGTCAAGTATTCCCCAGGGTTGTTGCCTGTACATCAGTTCAAAGGCCCCCCATAGAGGCCTGGGGAACCTCCCGCACCTCGAACAGCAGGGCTGGCAACAGTTTGTCCCAGTGGAGTGGGTCATCCTCTAGGAAATTCCTAAGCATGGACTTCAGCATCCTGTTGAATTTTTCCATGAGGCCATCCATCTGCGAGTGATATACCAAAGTCTTTAGCACTTGCATATTCAGCAATTGATATAGCTCTGCCATCAGTTTAGATGAGACATTGGTCCGCTTATCAGTTAGTATCTCCCTGGGTATTCCTACCCAGGAGAAGGTTTTCAGGAACTTGGATGCTATAGTCAGTGCTGTGATGTTCTGTAGTGGGACTGCCTCAGGTTATCGGATCGCACAATCCACCACCACTGCTATGTTTTGGCAGCCTTATCTGCTTTACTCCAGGGGCCCAACCAGGGCCAGGCCAATTCTCTCAAACGGAACCCCAACTACAGGATGGATGACCAAGGATGCCTTTGGTACACCCTTTGGGCCAGCCTGTTGACATTCTGGACAGACCACACAGAAGTCCTGCACTTCACGATGAATGCCAGGCCAGAAGAACCTTTGGGCCATTCGCTGCAGGGTCTTCTCTCTCCCCAAGTGCCCAGCCCAGGGCACAGAGTGTGTAGGTCGTAACAAGCCCCTCCAGTACTTACGCAGGACTAGTAGTTCTCATAATTCTTCCCAGGTCTGGGGTTCCTGGAACACCCAGTATAGACAGTCTTTGTGGACCTCGAAGTGGGGTCCCTGCAGAGTCTGTTTCTCCCCATCACCATCCACATCAGGGCTTGTCATCTGCTCCCAGACCCTACTCAATGTTTGATCCTCCCATTATTTCTTCATAAAGTCCTCCCCCGCCCCCTGCCCCCGGTGTCTAGTCATTCAGGGCCTCTCCGGTGGGCCTGGAATCCTGTGGCTAATGTGTGGCCGTAATTGCAGTCCATAAAAGGACAGTCATCATGGAAATGCCATTCCTGGCCACACTTGTAGCACTTCCCCCATCTTGCCTTGGACGGGGCTTCTACACCTGGGCCCACTGGTTTCCCAGGCAGCCCGTTCCTCCTGTGACCAAGGGTTGGGTCACTCTGTTGTTTTCTCGTGGGCACTCCCCCCAGCTGTCATGAGATGTGGTTGGGGACTTACACCCCTTGACTCATGCAGGCAGGTGACTTACTCCGGAGGTTGGCCTAAGTGCCTGGCGGTCTTGGAACTTTTATCTCGCGCCTCCAACAGCCAGGTAGCCTTCCATCAGGGTGACAGCCTCCAAGAGAAAGAGCAAGGCCAGGCAATGATGTTTCACCCACTACCTTTCTCCAGAGAGGAGGATCTCTATGAATTGCTCCAGCACTACCACTTCAGCCACCTCAGCCCCTGTACACTTCTATGGCTCCAGCCAGTGCCAACTGTAGTCCAGTAGCTTCTGGGCCATGGCCCTGGGGCAAGCCTCTGGTGGGCACCACTCCCAATGGAAATGTTGTCTGTAAGTTTTGGGGGACATGACTGCCTGGTCAAGGATAGCCGCTTTGATCTTCTGGTAATCTAAAGGATCCTTCAGCTCTAGATTGTGACAGGCAGCCTGCATGGAGTCAGTCAAATATGGTGCCAGAAGAGTGGCCCAGTGTTCCCATGGCCACTGCACATGGGAATGTAAAAAAAATACAGTACTTTTTGTTCATTTAAAGTTAAGATTTTTCTGTACATTTTTTAAATTTACATTTTTTATACATTTTATAAACTTTTGTATAAGTTTATAAAACTGAAAGAATATAACATTTAGGAAATTACGTCACCATTCACATCTGCACATCCTAGAAAGATGTTTACTTCTACAAACATTAAACTTCAGCGTGTCATTTTTTTTGCCCCTTCATTTTTATGTTGCACATGGGGCCATGGTGGCGACCCTTTCAAAGGTGACCAGAAATGCCTCAGGGTTATCAGCAGGCCCCATCTTGGTCAAGCGTAGAGGTATCCCGTCAGATCCAGTGCAGCCCCCAACCCACTGGCATGGGCATCCAGTGGGGAGGTGGGCCTCCATAACGTCACCGCCTGTTGCATCAGGCGCTTCTGTTGGGCCTGGTGTAGGACGGACACCTCCCACAGTAGCTGTTGTTGCTGTTCCTGCTGCTGGGCCAAATTGCTGCTGCTGCTGAACAGCCATCTGTTGCAAAAGCTGCACTTGATGCTGCTGCTGGACCTCCTGCTGTTGCTGGCTCTCCAGCAGCCATTTTAGGACCTTCTCGGCTTCCATTCCAGTAGGACACTAGGGCCAGAGTCAATCACTGCCCCCAAGCTCTGGCCTGTGCAGCATAGTGGCCAGAGTCAGTTACTGTCAGGATGGGCTGCCACCTCAGGGTGGGCAGCAGCCAGGATAGTGGGACCCAGGTCCTCCGTCTCCACTGGGTCCCAACCCAGGGCCCTGTCAGTGACAGGATTGTCTGCCACCAGCTCGGCGGGATCTGGCTGAAACTCACCGAGCTATCCTCTGGTTGTTCCACCAACTCCTCACAAAGACTTTCTGGATTACTTCCTACCCACTTCTCTGCATCTCTTAGCTTCCTAGTTCCCCTGGTTATTTCTCCCTCAGTCACATCCAGCACCTGGGAGTTGAGGGTTGCTGTCAGCTGGCTGGCCTCTGCATCGTGAAGTGCCCATGGCACTTCAGCAGGAGCCAGCCACACACTTCCTTTGCCTATGGCAGTCTGCCCAGATTGAGCCAGGCTGCTTCCTCTTATACTAGTGTTGCACTTTGAGCATGCCCAGTAGGGCTGTGGGGGCATGGCTTCTTCAGCCCACAATGAAGGGTTAACCCTTTGCAGTCCCAGTGCGGGACATGCACACCCTGCTACAGTGCCTATAAACAGGTTTGCACAGTTTTGCTGAGGCAATTTAAGATTTGGACCATAATGTTTTCATTCTGCTGTATTTGTGAACTTGTTTACTTTGTGAATTAGGCAAATGAAGCTTGCTGACTGTGGTAAAGAATTTTGTGTGGCTTAAATTAAAGGAGGAGATTAGTGCTTGTTTCCACAATCAGGACTAATTTATAATTAAGTCTAAAACTGTTGTATACGCAGAGTTTATGGATGCTGTGTAGGAGAAAAAGAATCTGAAGTATCTACAAGATGTGCTGCTGAGTTATGGCTATATTTATTTGCTGAGTGTTGATAAGAGAAAATAAAGATGCGTTGGAGTTTAGCCCATGTTACTAGTCATTGTATGTTGGCTGAAGAATGATAACATCTGCCACTAACACACACACAAAAAATACTGCCATATTTCCCATTCTTGCAAATGGTGTCTTGAATAGATCTCTTCATGTAATACTTGGCATTTTCCTCAGCTGTGATGTGTCTCAGCTTCAAGACATCCATGTGTCCCATTAAAAGTGTTCCAGCCCAAAAGCATTTGATATCCATTGTAAGCTGATAAACAGCCACACTGCAATTCCCCCATTAAAGAGACAAAGATAGCAGTTACAATATGGTTACATGTGTATAACACCACTGTAAAGACAGATAAGTCGGAAACATCATTTATCCATGAACAATTATTATCACAGCATTGTAAACAATATTGATAAGCAAGGATGTGCAAATTGCTGTAGCCCCAAGGCATCAGTAATTTGAATGCTGACAAGAAAGACAGGTTGTACCTCCCTATTTAGTCTAAGTTAAATAAAAATGGTTCATTACTGTAGCAACCTCTGAGATACAAGAAAAGCCATGGCTCCTACTAAAAGAGAAATACTCCTTTGGGTAAAGTGTAGGAAAATTCCAAGTGTCCCATTGATTTGAATAGGTATTTCTGAGTCTTTCTCATGGGCTGCTGTTCAGCAGTCTGCATCATACTTCTGTATGAAGAGAAGCTGAAATACATGCCAAGTAATCTTCTGCACACAAGTCACTAAAATTAAACATTTAAAATCATTACCTTCTCTTCCTGAGTATAAGAGCCTGGAAGATTCCAGTTGTTTGTCAGTTGATCAGCTGACTTGAAAGGATGTAGGATCAGAACCTAATGCTGTAAAAAGGTACTTTGAGGAGGACAATTTACTAAAAGAAAGATTTCTGTGAACACCAAGGAAAGTTCCTCAATTGGTGAAAGTTACCATAACTCCACTATAGTCTATTTACCCAAATTCCAGTCAACAATCTAAGGAAAGTTCCTATTTGTTTCTTAGATATATGTAACTACCTCTTCTAAGCCCTGATCTACACTACAGACTTATGTCCATATAACTATGTTACTCAGGGCTGTGGAAAATCCACACCCCTGAGCAACACAATTATAAGCACTGAACTCCTAGTGTAGAAGGTGCTATGTTGACAGAACAGCTTCTCCCATCAACATAGTTACCGCCTCTCAGGGAGATGGAGTATTTAGGCTGATGAGAGAAGCTCCCCCATTGGTGCAATTAGCATCTTCACTAGGTACTAAAGAGACGCTGCTTCACCGGTACAGTTGAGCTGCTTAAATTACTGTCAGCAGCACTGTCACTGTAGACAAGCCCAAGTATCTTGGTTCCTACCATCCAACACTTATTCCAAAAGACTGATCAGGCTGGCTCAAAGAGAATAAGAGATGAACATGTCTGTGGATAGAACTCAAGTAGTCGTGTTATCCAACAGCAACGTTCTATAAGTGCATCTTTGGGGCAGGAAACGTTTGTACAGTGCCTTGCATAATTGGATGTGCTCTAGGCAACACTAAAATAGAAATAAAATTATCCATAATAGTTTATTATGTTTAATAGTGTTATTAAATGTAGTTGCTGGCCACATAAACTGGAAAGCCCTGCATGTTATAACAGTGATTCATTCGTCCACCAACACTCAACCTGCGGCTGTGTCCAATGCTTATTGAACTAAATGGGAACCTTCAATTCCCTTCTGGCATTCCAAAGACCATACTATCTTATTATCCCCGTTACCTTGCTATACTGAACAGTATGAGCCTGATAAGTGCTGGAGACACCCCCTTACCCCCCAGGTGAAATATTTATTCGCCATACTCAGTTTCAGCAAGTACCTTGAAACTTATTTTCCTTTGACTCTTAATGAACCCTTGCATCACGTTCACCACATCAGTATCTGATATTTTTGGACCATGTACTCGTCACTTAATTCAAATATCACCATCTTGAGCTAGACACACATGATCTAACATCTTAGCCCCTTTCTGCTGCATTGTCTCTTGTAAAAAGAGTTGTGGGTATACTGAATGGAATGTCCATTCCAAAATCAAAACTAAAGAAGAATTCTTTAAGTCAGTGAGCTTGTCTTAAGGCCATTCTAAATAGTTTGCTTAGCACAAGATGGATTTTTTTAAAAGCTATGTTTCATTTTTCAGCTTTTGTTTCCCCTTTGTTTCCTCTATTTCCCTACATTTCCCATCTGTCAGTGGCAAAAAAAAAAAAAAAAAAGAAAGAAAGAAAGAATTGGATGCAGATCTACTGATTCTCATTCAAGTGCCCTTAATTATAAGACCACCCTTCCAAGGGTAAGGATAGAGGGTTGGTGAGAGTCATTAATGGATTTTTTTGTTTTAAACTCCCCCTCTTTAGCTTGAGTACACTCAATTCATTGTGTAAGCAGCCAAAGGCTGTTTTGGTAATCCTCAACTTTATGAGTAATAATGTACATTCACTAGGTGTGGACACGTCTCTTGTAATTTTCTCTTTCTTTACTGTTTATGAAATAAGTACATAATATTTCTTATAATTGATTACTGAGTTACATTTCACTTTCTGTCTAAGAAATGTCCCCAAATATCTTACATTGCACAGCTTAAATGCCAACTAAATGTTGGTTGAATTATAGTGTTTCTCTTGGCATCCCTGTAACTACAATACCTATCCTGTCACTATAGAAACTATGGTACAAGTTATTTGCTATGCCTCTTGTGCAAAAATATAACTTATGAACCCTTTACAAAGGAATACAGCTAAGTCAGAGTGGAGAAACATCATTAGAGTCCCAGGACTGCATAATAAAGGGAACAAAAACTTGTTTACAAGCCTGTATAGTTTGCCTTTCAAAACAGAGTACGTGAATTTTGCTTCTAAATACAAGAGATGCCATATATAACTCTTTTTTCTAGATAAAGAATGTAGGAAATAATGAAAAGCAGAATCTTACTGTGAAGTAGCATATGAGCCATATACTCCCATCATTCCAAGAACAGATCTCTTACTCTAACCTACAACAAAAAAGCCTGGTTTGCAGATCAGTGTTGGGAACAATTTTATTTCACAGCCCAGCATAGAGGTTGTGGATTTAATTGTCATTTTGTCACAAGATTTACAGAATAGGTGGAATACACAGTGAATCTGCAAGAGGTTGAATCTAGGAGAGATTCAAGCTTCTCGAGAAGATAGAATTATGATATTCACTTTATAAGTGAGATTTCATGTCTCAAGAATATTTCTATTGTAGGTCCAATTCTGAAATATTGAAATTGCAGACCAAATTAGGCCCTCATATTTTAATGTACAGCACAGTCAGGTCTTGATTTTCGTGAGTCTGGTCAGCTACATTCATCAGGAAAGCAAATAACAGGAAAGTCTGTGAACAACTTGAGTGTGATCCATTGTTATTAGTGGGATCATACAAGCCATTATTCAAAAGTATTCAGGTGATTGTCAGTTGATCCTGATAATACTCACAAATGCCAAAAATTTCATTCGTTCATATCTAAGGGCTTGGCTACACTCGAAACTCCAAATCGCTGCCATGGCAGCGCTCCCGCAGCAGCGCTTTGAAGTATGAGTGTAGTTGTGGCACCGGGGCTGGGGGTATGGCTACATTTGGAATTTCAAAGCGCTCCCCCGGCAGCGCTGCAGGAGCGCTGCCGTGGCAGCGCTTTGAAGTGTGAGTGCAGTCAGAGCGGCAGCGCTGGGAGAGAGCTCTCCCAGCGCTGCATGTAAACCACATCCCTTAGGGGTGTAGCGTGCAGCGCTGGGATCCGCGCTCCCAGCGCTGCTGCCCTGATTACACTGACGCTTTACAGTGCTGTATCTTGCAGCGCTCAGGGGGGTGTTTTTTCACACCCCAGTTGCAGCGCTGTAAAAGTGGGAGAGAGCTCTCCCAGCGCTGCAGGTACTCCACCTCACCGTGGGGATTAGCTGGGGTACTGTTTACACTGGCGCTTTGCAGCGCTGTAACTTGCTGCACTCAGGGGGGTGTTTTTTCACACCCCTGAGCGAGAAAGTTGCAGCGCTGTAAAGCGCCAGTGTAGCCAAGGCCTTAGGGTATGGCTACACTGGCAGCTGTACAGCACTGGGAGTTACAGCTGTCTTCGTACAGCTGTGTAGGGAAAGTACTGCAGTGTGGCCACACTGACAGCTACCAGCGCTGCAGTGTGGACACATTTGCAGCATTTGCAGTGCTGTTGGGAGTGGTGCATTATGTGCAGCAATCCCACAGAGCACCTCGTCCCATTTTGGCACTGTGGGTTGTGGGAAGGGGACGGAAGGGTGCTGGTCATTCCGCTTCCTGTCCCAATGCCCCGTGATGCATCACTTCACATCCCAGCAGTCACTGTTTTTCTGTCCAAGTTTGGCGCCATAGTGACTCTCCCAACGGTTTCTGTGCAGCGCGATTTCTGTGGGAAATGGAGCCCGAGCTGCTGAGGAGTATGCTGATGAGTCTCGCCAGCATATCACGTTTGGCAGTTGAGCTATTCCTGCAGCTCCAAAGTGACAGTGAGGAGTCAGACGATGATATCGAGTTGCCTGACACGTATGACACTAAATTGCTTGTGGCATTCACAGAAATGCTCAGCACCATGGAACGCCACTTTTGGGCTTGGGAAACAAGCACTGAGTGGTGGGATGACATCGTCATGGAAGTCTGGGGTGACGAGCAGTGGCTGCAGAACTTTCGGATGAGAAAAGCCACTTTCATGGGACTGTGTGCTGAGCTCGCCTCCATCCTGCGGCGCAAGGACAAGAGAGTGAGAGCTGCCCTGCCAGTGGAGAAGCGGGTGGCTATTGTAATCTGGAAGCTGGCAACTCCAGACAGCTACCGATCGGTCGCGAACCAGTTTGGAGTGGGAAAGTCGACCGTTGGAATCATGTTGATGCAAGTTTTCAGGGCCATTAATCGCATCCTGCTAAGAAGAACATTGACTCTGGGGAACGTGCAGGACATTCTGGATGGCTTTGCACAAATGGGTTTCCCGAACTGTGGAGAAGCGATAGATGGGACGCATATTCCTATTCTAGCACCACCCCACCTAGCATCCGAGTACATTAATCGGAATGGGTATTTCTCTATGGTTCTCCAGGCGCTTGTGGATCACTGTGGGCGTTTCATTGACATTAACACAGGCTGGCCTGGAAAGATGCATGATGCACGCATATTTCGGAACAGTGGCCTGTTCAGGAAGATGCAGGCCAGGACTTTTTTCCCAGACCAGAAGATCACAGTAGGGGACATCGAAATGCCCATTGTGATCCTTGGAGACCCCGCTTACCCATTAATGCTTGGTTCATGAAACCGTATACAGGGAAGCTTGACAGGAGCAAGGACCTGTTCAACTACAGGCTGAGCCGGTGCCGAATGACTGTGGAGTGTGCTTTTGGCCGTTTAAAAGGACGTTGGCTATCTCTATATGGGAAGCTAGACTTGGGGGAAAGCAGCATCCCTGCTGTTATATCAGCGTGCTGTACCCTCCATAATATTTGTGAAGGGAAGGGTGAAACATTCAGTCAAGAATGGACCTCAGAGGTTCAACGCCTGGAGGCTGAATTTGCACAGCCAGAGAGCAGGGTTACTAGAGAGGCCCAGGACAGGGCTACAAGGATTAGGGATGCCTTGAGGGAGGAATTTGAGGCTGAAAACCAACAGGAATGTTTGGTGCCTTGCAAGGGAGTGAAGTGCAGTGGTTACAGTATTAGTAGGAATTTGTTTTTCCTAAAATGATTTACAGTGCCTGTTTCTTTCCTGGGCTACGGTATCTTTCACTTTCTGCAATAATAAAGACTGTTTTCATAGCCAAGAATTCATTTATTGAAAAGAAAATAACTTTCTTGACAGACACACAACATTTTGGGAACCTAAAAGGGCAAGGGGGTGGGGTGGTGAACTGCACAGTCACAGGTTTGAATATGTCCTGTCTGGAGTGCTGTGCAATGACTGCTGCACTTCAGGATGAAAATACTGCATAGCGATGTGGGTTGAGTGCAGAGGGTAAGGGTCGTAGTTCTCAGGGCTGGTTGGTGAACGTACAGGTATTGTGGGCAGCTGGTGGTGGTAAGAACCTGGATGCTGGGGAAGGGGGTTTGGAGCTGACATTGGGGCACAAGGAAAAGAGCTTTGGGATGGGAGGGGGGCCGGCACGGTAGTGCTCTGCCTGCATGGCTACGAGTGACTGGACAGAGTCCGCTTGGCGTGCCAGGATGCTTATCAGCTGCTTTGTGCTTTTCTTCTTAGCCACTGCTTTTCTCTGGTGGATCCTGCTTTCCCTTTCCCTCCAGTCCTGCAGTTTTTTCCTCCAGTCCTGCAGTTTTTTACTCTCTCCGGCAGAGTGATCCATAACTGCTTTCAGCATGTCTTCTTTGTTTTTTCTCGGCTTCTTCCTGAGGTTTTGTAGCCTCTGAGCAGTCGATGATACAGGCAGTTGAGTAGTCAAGGACACTTCAAAAGGCAAAAATGGCAACAGTTAACAGAGGCAGCATTGTTTATAATCTCACCCAGACAATTATTCCCACACAGTGAAGGAGTTTACAGTCTTCACTTTAGCATACTTTTCCCATATCAAACAGAGCACACATAACCCACAGGAGCCACGAAATGGTGAGTAAGGGGGATTGATTGCTTCAGGGATGTGCAGGGGTTTCTGTGCGTTGGGGAAAGCAAACTGCTGCAGGGGGTATCTACACTGAACAGTCTCCCAACATTTTCCACAGGAGTTAATCCTGGAAGATATCTCACTGCTGCTGGTCACCTGGGAAGAGCGGGAGGGTCTTCTACAGCAATGCAGATTCCGCTCTGGCCCCTATGCAGCTTGCCTGTGTGCAGCAATGGTCCCCCCACCCCTCGCGGCACAGTGGCGCGGACGCGTTAGCCTGGCTGGGACAAGGACCACAGTGGCTCTCCCTATAAACTTGCGCAAGTGCATTGCCCACTCTTTGGCTGAAACTTTTGAAGAGATTACCGAGGCCGATTACCGCGACGTGATAGACCACATCAATGGGCTATTCCACATCTAGGCATGCATGCATGCCTAACCCCGCCTTCTCTTCCAAAACATTTCCATCCTGAAAATAAATGCCGCTTACTGGTAACCCGCTCCTCTGCTTGTCCTTCACCAAGAACTGACTGCTGCGACTGGCTGCCTTCCTCCTGGCTTGAGAAGAGCTCCTGGCTGCATGCCTCCTGGGACTCCGGGGTGTCTCCCCCCACCTCAGTACCCTCAGTCTCGGTTTCCTTCCCCCCCTCCCCCTCCTCCTGCTCTCCCCCCTCCCCCCCCCCGCTCTGAAGTGTCCATCGTGGTCGTTGGATTGGCAGTGGGGCCACCCCGAAGTATCACGTCCAGCTCCTTGTAAAAACAGCAGGTCATGGGGGCAGTGCCGGAGAGGTGGTTTCCCTCGTGGGCTTTGCAATAGGCACTCCACAGCTCCTTCACTTTAACCCTGCACTGTACAGTGTCCCGGTCATGGCCCCTTTCCAGCATGACCCTTGAGATCTGCCCATAGGTATCGTAATTCCTATGACTGGAGCACAGCTGTGGCTGCACAGCTTCCTCCCCCCAAACACTGAGGTCCAGCAACTCGCCATTGCTCCATGCTGGGGCTCGTTTGGCATGTGGAGGTATGGTCACCTGGAAAGATTCACTGATTGCACTCCACACCTGGCTGAGCAAACAGGAAGGGGATTTTTAAAATTCCCGGGGCATTTAAAGGGAGGGGTCACCTGAGGCCAGAGCAGTAGAGTGCGATTGATGAGCAGAGTGGCTGAACAGGCATTCTGGGATACCTCTGAATACCTCTGGAGGCCAATTACAGCACTTTTGGTGGCCACATTGGCATAGCAGCGCTGCATCACCAGCGCTGCAATCGTTATACCTCAGGGAGAGCAGGAGTACAGCCAGCGCTGCAGCCAGGGAGATGCAGCGCTCTATGTGCCTTGCAAGTGTGGATAGTGAGTAAGTTGCAGCGCTGTAAACCCACCACCAGCACTGCAACTCTCCAGTGTAGCCAAGGCCTTAGACATTTTTTTCATATCTGACATCCATAATTTTATCTCTTCCTCGTAGAATTCTCCAACAAAGAAGCAAAAATACATGTGACCAATATACACCACAAATGCTGAAGAGTCAAAGTGAACAGTTCATTAGAAACCCATAGTCAAAAATTAGTTGTTCAATAAAGAAAGGTCCACAAATGATTCATGAGCAATGCCCATCCCTTCCTAGAAGGGAGGAAAAAAGCATAATTTGCCAAATTGTAAGAAGTTTACTCAATTCAAAAAAATTACAAGAAAAGATCTAGGGTTCAGGCTACTAGAAGTTAAATAGTTCTAATTCTGTAATTATAAATTAAACAAACAAATACATTTCTCTTTTCAACTTCACTCCTTCCAACTGTTTATCATGTTACCTCCATTCTCTGTAACAATGTTATATCTTCTTGGACTCCCCCACACACGCACCGTAGTTGTGGCTACTATATCTGGGAGGTTATTGCTATTGTTAAAGAGGAGGAAGATCTCTCTTCCTTTATTGTTTTCTTCTGCTCAGTAAATTGACAGTCCAGCTTGTCTAGCCTCTGTAGAGTGAGAACTGTATAGTATATATATCAGAGTAAGTGCAATGTACCACAGGCCAAGGTGGATGCTATCCAAAAGTGGTCTGTCCCACGGTCCAAAAAGCAGGTCCAATCCTTCTTAGGCTTGGCCGGATACTACAGGCGATTTGTACCACGCTACAGCCAAATCGCTGCCCCACTGACCGACCTAACCAAAAAGACCCAGCCAAATGCAGTTAAGTGAACTGATGAGTGTCAAAAGGCCTTTACCCAGCTTAAGGCGATGCTCATGTCTGACCTTGTGCTCAGGGCCCCGGATTTTGACAAGCCATTACTGGTAACCACGGATGCATCTGAGCGTGGTATAGCAGCAGTGCTCATGCAGGAAGCAACAGATCACAACTTCCATCCTGTCATGTTTCTCAGCAAAAAACTGTCTGAGAGGGAAAGTCACAAATGTTAAAGTCTGTTAGTTATATACTTAGTGGTATATGTAAAGGTGCATGTGTTGTATTAATCTGTTTATTTTAAAGTTCTAGAAGGAAATCGCCACCAGTGAGCTTCCCCACTGTCTGCAATTTGGGAGGCGTGTCATAAACAGATAGCTAAGGGTTAATGTCTCTTTCACCTGAAGCACCTGACCAGAGGACCAATCAGGAAACCGGATTTTTTTTCAACTCTGGGTGGAGGGAAGGTTGTGGCTGAGTCTTTGTCTGTCTGCCTGCTTTTCTCTCAGCTTTGAGAAGTGATTTCTGTTTTCTAATCTTCTGTTTCCAAGTGTGAGTACCAAACATGGTTTTGTTGTTTTTGAATTTACATGTCTATAGTGGCTGGAGTGCTTTGATTTGTATTCTTTTTGAATAAGGCTGTTTATTCAATATTCTTTTAAGCAATTGACCCTGTATTTGTCACCTTAATACAGAGAGACCATTTGTATGTATTTTTCTTTCTTTTTTATATAAAGCTTTCTTTTAAGACCTGTTGGAGTTTTTCTTTAGTGGGGAACTTCAGGGAAATTGAGTCTGTACTCACCAGGGAATTGGTGGGAGGAAGAAATCAGGGGGAGATCTGTGTGTGTTGGACTTGCTAGCCTGATTTTGCATTCCCTCTGGGTGAAGAGGAAAGTGCTTTTGTTTCCAGGACTGGAATTACAGAGGGTGGACTCCCTCTGCTTGGATTCACGGAGGTTGCTTCTGTGTATCTCTCCAGGAGCACCTGGAGGGGGGGAGGGAAAAAGGATTATTTCCCTTCGTTGTGAGACTCAAGGGATTTGGGTCTTGGGGTCCCCAGGGAAGGTTTTTGTGGGGACCAGAGTGCCCCAAAACACTCTAATTTTTTGGGTGGTGGCAGCCGTACCAGGTCCAAACTGGTAACTAAGCTTGGAGGTTTCCATGCTAACCCCCATATTTTGGAAACTAAGGTCCAAATCTGGGACTTAGTTATGACAACCCAGCCTTCTGATAATGTTGTCATCAGCCAAGTGGAGAGCTGGTAGCCACCATCAACATAAATAAGTGGCCACTCACTAAGGATACTCTGAAGTTGACTGCAGCTGCATCTTGGGTCATTAGAAAAACCCCATTTAAAGAAACTGGTTGTACTGTTGCCCTGTCCTGTTCAAAACTGATTCAGAGATAACTACAGGTGCCTTGGAAGATCAAAATCTAGTGGACAGATGGTTGGGTGAATGACAAGAGAGTGATTAACAACTATCATCTCTGAGTCCACTCATTGCGCCAAGCAGATTCTACCGTCATGACCTATGGTGGCTTAAATGACCATAAAGGGCATCTAGAAGACAGGCAAGTTGGCAGGTGGTTGAAGAGGTCTGTGTACAAATATAGGTCACTGTTCTCATGGATCTTGGCCAGCAGCATGACAGAGGCCTTCTCATGGCAAATATGAGGCAGTGTTTTGTTATTAAGTATCAGGAGCCATGGCAATGGAGTTGCCCATAAACTCCCTATAACAATACATAAAGCTTTGTTAAGCACTATATCAACCAGCCTTGTGTGAAACAAGCAACTACAGACAGGAGCACAGTACTCTGCTGTTGAGTAGCAGAGGGCCAGGGCTGATGCTTTAAGAAACCAAGTGCTTGCACTCCAGGTTGAACCAGCCAATCTTCTGAGCAGTTTCCTCCAAGTGCTGACTTTGGTTGCCATCTTCCTCAAATAGTTGTGGTACGTTAAGAACGTATTCAATGTCACACTGAGGTAAACTGGGTTTGCATCATGCTGCAGGTGTTGGCCATTGAGGAAAATGTTTACCTTGTGGCTTGTGCTTGAATTATTCAGAGGGAATATACCAGAAACCATCTTGGAGAAGCTCAGCTGCAGAGACCATTGACTACTATAGTCTGCTATGAGCTGCATATCATCATTCAACACCCTGTCAATTTTTGAGAAGGACTGACTTTGACAGCTGCAGCATATGGCATCGAGATAGATAAAATTGTGCATGAGTGGAGCTGGCAGGTCACTGAGCCTTCAGGAAGGCTGTTGCCCATGTGTACTCTAAACTACCTGTTTTAGAGAAAGAGCTCTACTACTTTGACCACATAATGCGGGGAAATTCAATAGAGTTTATAAACAGAAGACCTTTATGCCAAACTCTGTCATAGGTGATGATCAAATCCAAGAAGATGGCTACCATTTTTAGATTTTGTTGAAAACCACTTTTGATAAAGATGGTCAAGGCCAGGACTTCATCACAGGTGCTGCATCCTTTCCTGAACCTGCCTGCTCAACCTGCAAGACATTATGTAAATCTGGAGCAATTCATTGCAGGATCAAATGCTCAAACACTTTGAAACACGTTGACAACAAGACAGTAACTTGATACGTTGTAGGGGTCCTTGCCTGGCTTAAGAATGACAATATTTTTTGCTGGATGTCAAATTCATGGTAACGTCTTCTCATTAATGACCATTATGTAGAAGTTAGTAAGCCACAGTGCCACCTTTAATCCAAGGTGTCATGGTACAATTCCCCACTCTGAACCTTAGCGTCCAAAAGATGGGGTACCAGCATGAATTCCTCTAAGCTCAATTACCAGCTTAGAACCTGTAGTGCTGCCACCAACCAGGAATTTCAGTGCCTGGTACACTCTGGTCCCCACAAAACCTTGCCCGAGGACCCCCAAGACCCAGACCCTCTGGATCTTAACACAAGGAAAGTAAACCCTTTCCCTCACCGTTGCCTCTCCCAGGCTTCCCCTCCCTGGGTTACCCTGGAAGATCACTGTGTGATTCAGACTCCTTGAATCACAAAACAGAAAGGACAATTCACCTTCCTCCCTCCTTCTTTTTCCCCCTCCCAGACTCTTCCTGAGAAAAAGTAATCCTGGCACAGAGAGAAATCAGCCTCTCTCTCCCTCTTCCCTCCTTTCTCCCCACCAATTCCCTGGTGAATCCTAACCCAGTTCCCTGGGGTCTCACCAGAATAAAAAAACAATCAGGTTTTTAAACAAGAAAAGCTTTTAATTAAAGAAGGAAAAAACTGTAAAAATTATCTTTGTAAATTTAAAAAAAATGGAATAGGTACAGGGTTTTTCAGCTATAGACACTGGAAACACCCTCCCAGCCTAAGTATACAAGTACAAATTAAAATCTTTTCAGTAAAATACCAATTTGAACTCCTTTCAGCCAAATACACAGTTGAACTTCTTCCAAGCAAATACACATTTGCAAATAAAGAAAACAACCATAAGCCTAACTCGCTTTATCTACATAGTACTCACTAGTCTGAACTTATAAGAGCCTGTATTGGAGAGATTGGAGAGAAACTTGGTTGCACGTCTGGTCCTTCTGAGCCCCCAGAGTGAACAACAACCAAATTCTAACAGCACACACAGAAACTTCCCTCCCTCAAGATTTGAAAGTATCCTGTCTCCTGATTGGTCCTCTGGTCAGGTGATAGCCAGGCTTACTGAACTTGTTAACCCTTTATAGTCAAAGAGGTATAAAGTACTTCTGTGCTATTAACTTTTCTTATCTGTTTATGACACAAGGTGTTTGAGGAATTCCAGCAAGATGTTGTCATAGCCCTCTGCCATGCTTGGCTTGATGGAGTTAAAAGCCTTACCTAGCTCATCAGCCATAAATGTCTCTGGTTGACTCCTACCCACATTCTGATGTTGAAGTTGTCAGCATTCATCATATACTTCGCCTTCGGATGGTTTCTCCGGTGGACCTTTGCTACCTGTAGTGAAAACTTGTTTTTCCAGAGGCCAGAAGTTACATCTGTTTTTATTTCAGTTGTATCTGGGTTCAGTACCATGGAAAGATGGTAACAATATTTTTAATTGTATCAGCTTTTTAAAATTGATATTACTTGTGTTCCAGGACTGGACTGGACACTAGTCTTTAATCCATGCAGCTTATTTGTCTCTCATTTTATCTGAAATAATCCAACATTACAGATCCTCTCCTCCCCTAAAAAAAAAACCAAAACTGGGCCATCTATAGCTTTAATCAAAAGAATCCTGTTACTCAAATTCTGCACCTGATATTTCTAGGGTATTTTGAACATTGATTTATTTCCAAGAATTCAGGAGAAGACAAGAGACTGATCTTAGATAACTGGAGTCTATACTGCAGCCTCATTGGGCTTGATCCTGAGTGGCAATGAAACCCTACAGCTCCCATGGACTCCAACATTCCTCCAAACCAAGCCCATTATTCTGACCCATAAACCCAAGATTGACTACATTTCAAGAAAAGCAGTGAATGTATATACTCCTCTCACATCTTTATAAACAGAAAAAGGTCTTAGAAGTCTAATTTGAGGTAGTTTTGTTAAGCTATACTGTCTTTGAATTAAGTTGCTTGAGAAACTACAGGCATTTTTTGCTTCATTCCCATGTTTAAAGTAGCTTTTCACCTCCCCTAAATACAATTTCCCCATTCTCTTAGAAAAAAATGGAATGGAAGGGGAATTCTACTTCCCTAACCCATCTCCCCACCTTCTCATTTAGCTATGAGGCCTCAGCCAACTCCTTATTTTATTTTATTTTATTTTGTTTTATTTAAGAATTCGTGAGTTACACTCAGCACTTGCACCTGCAGCTCTTTTGTGTGCACAATGCACTTTCTGACTAAGGTAATTATGTGACTCTTTAGTACTTTGGCATCTTTATTTTCAAGCCCACAGCACAATAAGTTGGGCCCCACCAGATGGTAGGCACCATAAAACAATGTTTATTTGTTCTGAGACATGAATCAATGTTTCTAACAGTGAAAGTATATAAACATCCAAAGCATAGAATTGGCAACATTGTTCAGAAACAGCTCTCACAATCTGTTATTGGGAGGAAGAAGTTTGTGATATCTTTAGTTTAAAAACTGTTTTTGAAGATCTGGAGATAGAACTATATCCCTTTAATATGATATAATTATATACATAATATTTGATCATAATTATTTTATATAGACATGCAATACATGTTGTACATAGGAAATTATTCTATCTATAGAACTTAAGAACATAAGAATGGCCCTACTGGGTCATACCAAAGGTTCATCTAGCCCAGTATCTTGGTTTCTGACAGTGGCCAATGCCAGGTGCCCCAGAGGAAATGAACAGAACAGGTAATCATCAAGTAATCCATTCCCTGTCGCTCATTTCCGGCTTCTGGAAAACAGAGGCTAGACACAACGTTCCTGCCCATCCTGGCTAATAGTCACTGATGGACCTATCCTCCATGAATTTATCTAGCTCTTTTTTTAACCCAGTTATGGTCTTGGCCTTCACAACATCCTTTGGCAAGGAGTTCCACAGGTTGATTGTGTGTTGTGTGAAGAAATACTTCCTTTCATTTGTTCTAAACCTGCTGCCTATTAATTTCATTCGGTGACCCCTATTTCTTGTGTTATGAGAAGTAATAAACAACACTTCTTAATCTACTTTCTCTACACCAGTCATGATTTTATAGACCTCAATCATATTTCCCCTTAGACATCTTTTACAAACTGAAAAGTCCCAGTCTTATTAATCTCTAAGCTGTTCCATACCCTTAATCATTTTTGTTGCCCTTTTCTGAACCTTTTCCAATTCCAATATATCTTTTTTGAGATGGGGCGACCACATCTGCACTTAGAATTCAAGATGTGGACATACCAAGGATTTATATAGAGGCAACATGATATTTTCTATCCTATTTTCTACCCCCTTCTTAATTATTACCAGTATTTTGTTAGCTTTTTTGTTTTCAGAGATCTATCCACAATGACTCCAAGATCTCTTTCTTGAGTGGTAACAGCTAATTTAGACCCCATCATTTTATATGTATAGTTGGGATTTTGCTTTCTAATGTGCATTACTTTGCATTTATCAACATTAAATTTCTTCTGCCATTTTGTTGCCTAGTCACCCAGTTTTGAGAGATATTTTTTTTTTTTTTTTGCTCTTCGCAGTCTGCCTGGGTCTTAACTATCTTCAGTAATTTTTTATCATCTGCAAATTTTGCCATGTCACTGTTTACCCTTTTTTCCAGATCATTTATGAATATGTTGAGTAGGACTAGTCCCAGAACAGACTCCTGGGGGACACCATTATTTATCTCTCTCCATTCTGAAAACTGACCATTTATACCTATACTTTGCTTCCTATCTTTTAAACAGTTACCAGTTCATGAGAGCACCTTCCCTCTTATCCCATGGCAGCTTACTTTGTGTAAGAGCCTGTGGTGAGAGACCTTGTCAAAGGCTTTCTGAAAATCTAAGTACACTATATCCACTGCATCCTCTTGGTCCACATTCTTGTTGATCCCCCTCAAAGAATTCTAGTAGATTGGTGAGCCATGATTTCCACTTACTAAAACCATGTTAACTTTTCCTCAACAAATTATATTTATATATATGTGTCTGATAATATTATTCTTTATTATAGTTTCAACCAGTTTTCCCAGTACTGACGTCAGGATTACAGGCCTGTAATTGCCGGGATCAGCCTTTTTAAAAATTGGCGTCACTTTAGCTATCTTCCAGTCATCTGGTACAGAAGCTGATTTAAATGATAGGTTACAGACTACAGTTAGAATGGTTATATGTGTTCAATACAATATAATAGTGTCTTAAAAATACAGAGATAGTTTCTCTAAAGACAGCTTCTCTTTCATTAATATAATTCAATACAGAGAGAAAACAAAGCATCTTGAATTTTATCAGAATTAAATTTATTATATTTATATTAATTTCTATTAGATTTGAGAGTTATATTTCATGTGTGACTTTTTCATGTCTGGATTTTAGCTGTAACTAAACACTAACATATCTGAAGCTTTCAGAGGGAGTGGGAACCCACACAGATGTCACATTTTGGTGCATGGCATAATATGTTTTTTGAAGGATAACACCAAGTCATCACATATATAGGGAGAAGAAAAATACCTTCCCTGGTTTTAAAATTATGTAACTGGAATAAAGGAGTGGCTCCATTGCATGTGGGGAATACACTAGTCATGCTTTTAAAATGGGGTATATGGTTTGAACCACTAATCTCTCCTATAATGGAAGATTGTTTCCCCTTATGCACTTTATAATATAACTCTTAATCCTCCATAAATCTTAATCAGATTAATATTTATTAAAAATATTCAAATTGGAAAAACAGCATCAGGTCACACCTATGGTGCACTCAATCTCAAATTTGCATAAATACTTCTAAAGTGGGGGTTGGGGTGGGAGGAAAGCCACATTCAATTACAGGACAATCCTTTTTCCACTATTCAGAGAAATTAAAGATAATATAGTACACCTGAAGAAAAAAGCCAACCCTACCCCCACCCAAAATGTCTTTTGCCATTAGAAAAAAGTTAATAAATTAACCTGATGAAATTCTAATTCATTAACAATGTAAAGAGTGAAACAGTATAATTACAGCTGGAGTCTATAGCTTTGGGATAGCCTTTTCCACCAAAATATTCTTCATTCTAAGGCAAAATATTCTTCATTGTATCTCAAATAATGGCATACAAGTTGGTGGATAAGTGTTACCAATGTTGACTTGTTTTGCTCAAAATTACACGCCTGGTTAAAATGAGGTAAGATTATCAGACTTCTACCTCATTTGCTATATACCCGTGTATATAGATGTTGCTAGTAATTATTAGAACTGGGAGCACTGGCTGTTGGGAGTCTAAAAGTATAGGAAACAGGAATGAGGGGGGAGGAGTTGAGGAGGCAGACTGAGAGTTACAGAGGGTGCAGCAGCAGCTTGGTAAAGAGGTTCCCCTTTAAAAAATAAAGTCCTGTTGAAGTTTGTTAGTACCTTGCCTGGTTGTTACAACATTTTGGTGATGAGGATGGGATCTTCTGCCTCTGAACCCACCTGACCCTTTCTGCAAAGCCCAGGTGAGCCTCTAATTGTTTTTACTGCCTGGATCCATATGTTTGAGACTTATCTGCTTTCAATCAGTGCTACAGAGATTTCTGAAGTAAGAAAGCGTACTCTGCTAATCCTCTGCATTGGAGCAGAAAGGCAGCATATATTTTACACTTTTCCACTTGCAGATGAAAAATATGAGACTGCACTCACTGCATTAAAGAACATTTTTGTGCCCAAAAGTGAATGTAGTAGCTAATCGCTACAGATTTCGCCAGCGTGAGCAGAAACCGGAGGGAGACTATGATGCTGTATATGGCTTCCCTGAGGAGTCTGACTGTAACTTGTGACTTTGAGAATATGGCAGATGAGATGATTAGAGATCAGCTCATTGAGAGAACAACCGTGCTTCATGTAAGAGGATGCTTAGTTCTAGAATCACAACTTACACTAGAAAAAGCAATATCCATTGCTACTCAGATTGAGTCAGCTACAGCTGAAGCCAAAATAATGAGGACATTCCAGGCTGTGACTCCTTTGCAGAAAAGTTCACTATCGCTGCAGACAAACAATTGCAGGAGGAAAACTAATGAAAAGCCACTGAATCAGCAAATTCAAAATACAGTAAAAGCATGCTTTTGCTGTGGATCCCCAAAACACCTTGCAAGTTACACAGGCTATCCAGCAAAAGTAGCTCAGTGCAATCATTGCAAAAAGATTGGACATTTTGCTAAAGTATGTCGCAGTAGCCAGTTCAATCAAGAGGTGCATGCAGTTACAATACCAGAGGTTACTGTGCTGAGTGTGGACAAAACCACTACTGCACTTATTCCAGAACAGATAAAGTGCACTGTAAACGTTTCCGCCATACCCTCAGGCAAATCACACTCTGTTCAGCTACTGGCTCAGCAGTATCTATACTACCTGATTCCATCTATTTGCATTGCTTTAAAGATGTGCATCTTACTGAACCCAAACTTCAGTTGGTGTGCTATTTGAAAAACCATATTTCAGTACACGGCTGCCTGCCAGCAACAGTTACTTTTGGTGATTGCTATGTAACTGCAGAGTTCTACATTGTCCACAATGGCACTCATATCTCTGGCAGAGATTTATTGGCTGCTTTAAATCTCAAGGTAGTTAATGAACTAATTGATCTTCCTCAGCAAACCATTCTTCTGGTACACACACCAGTTTCAGCTGGGACCCAACACCAGGTTGAGGAGAAACTCAACCATGCTTATGGGTTTCTGCATAAAGTTAAAATGTGGAATAATGTGAGGCCTGTAAGACAGAAATTACGGCACTTACCATTTTCAGTCAGGGAAGCTGTTTCAGAGGAACTTAGAAAATGGGTTCAAAATGACATTATTGAAGAGACTAACTCCTCGGAATGGATTTCACCTATAGTAGTGATGCAGAAGAAGGGTGGAGGCATTCGTCTTTGTGTGGACTTAAGGGAGCCAAATAAAGCTATTGTGATTGACAGCCATCCTCTTCCTCACATAGAAGAAGTATTTGCAGAACTCCGTGGAGCAAAGATGTTTTCTACTCTTGATTTGCAGAGCGCATATGACCAGGTTATGTTGCATGAAGACAGCAGAGACCTCACAGCATTTATTACACATGAGGGACTATTTCGTTTTAAATGTGTTCCATGTGGTCTCACATCAGCCCCAAGTGCCTTCCAAAAAATGAGGTCAATGATTCTGAAGAATCAACATGGAGTTCAATGCTATTTAGATGATATTATCGTGTTTGGAAATACTACTGAGGAGCATGACAATAACCTGCAGTCTGTACTAAACTGCATCAGAAAAGCAGGCCTCAACTCAATAGGCCCAAATACAAAATTAAATAAACTGAACTCTCCCTTCTGGGGAATACAATTTCACAGGTTAGACTAAAACCTGATCCAGATCATATCCTGGCAATTTCAAATGCCCCTCCTCCAATAGATTTGCAAACTTTATGTTCCTTCTTGGGTCTTACCTCCTGGTATGCAAAATTCATTCCCAATTATGCTTCTGTCATTGAACAGTTACGAGAATTACTATGGAGAAGTTCAACCTTAGTGTGGACAACGGATGCACAAGCTAGTTTCGAAACAGTGAAAGACTTGATTGTACATAGTCCAGTACTTGCACTCTTCAGTTCTGCATTGCCCACAATTGTAACTACTGATGTTTCTGATTATGGACTTGGGGCTGTCCTCACACAACTTCATGAGGAGAACACAGAAAGGACTGTTGTGTTTGCTTCAAGGACACTAAGTAATGCTGAGAGAAAATATTCTACAGTCCAAAAAGAAGCACTTGCTTATGTCTAGGCTACTGAAAAATGGAGAACTTACCTGTGGGGTCACACATTCAAATTGTGCATGACTACAGCCCTTCCTGGCCACCATTTCCAGCAGCTCTCATTGGCCTGGAGCAGTGATCCGCGGCCAGTGGGAGCCGCAATCGGCCAGACTTGTGGGATGGGGCAGGTAAACATAGTGGCTCGGCCTGCCAGGAGCTTTCCCTACACAAACAGCAACCCCTGTTTGAGAAACCCTGCAGTATAACTTCCCGATTCAGGAGGGCTGTGTTGCCTAGTGGCCAGAGTTCCTAAGATCAGCTTCTCTCAGGGCTCTGTGGCCCAATGACCAGAGTCAGTACTACTGCCCACTTCCATTGCGCTGTGCGGCCCAGTGACCAGAGTCAGTAAGGCCACCCTCTCTTGGGTCTTTGTGGCCTGCTGGCCAGAATCAGTATAATGCTCCTTTCCGGAGGGCTGTGTGGCCTAGTGGCCAGAGTCAGTATAAATGTCCCTTTCTATATTGCTATGTGGCCTATTGGCCTATCAGGAGAGTGGGCTGGGGTGGGTGGTGGTCAGGTAGGGAGACCTAGGCCCTCCCTGGTCCACTGGCTTCCAGCTCAGGGCCCCTTCAGTGGCAAGTATGGTTAGTGGGGAATCTGCCTGAAACATACTGACTCTACTAGGCACAATAACTAGTCCTGCTGAGCTACTTCCTACCCTGTTTCTGATGCAGCAGTCCCAGAGTCTCTGGGCTCCTCGATCAATGCGGCTCCCAACAGCTCCATCACTCCTTGGGTGTCCCCTTGAGTCTCAGTGTCCCTGGCTTCCACCATATGGGACTTTCACATTTCCCAGGCTGGAGCTCACAGTGTCCTCCCTCTTCGGCTGTCAGCCCTGAATGAGTCGAGCTGCTCCCTTTTATACCTAGTCTCCAGCCAAAGCATGCCCAGCAAGGCTTCAGGGGCATGGCCTTCTCGGTACAGAGAGTAGAGTCAACTCTCAGAAGTGCTTCCCATCACACCCCCACACAGTTATTTTTTTCTATTTAATTTATAAATTGCATACATAGTGATATTGTTAAAGAATCCCGCCTTATAAGCCAACTTCCTGGAGTCTTAAGGGGCTGTCCTAGAGTAAATTCAATTACAAAATACAGTTCCGCTCCAACTGTTAGATGATTATATCCATTGAGCAATGTATTCTTATCAATTATCAAGGAGAGAGTTATGCATTTGCTCTCTATTAATACTTTGACTGAAATTGGAGAATCCAGGAGGAAGAGCAGAAGAATGCATGCAGCTGAAATGTAGGGCTTGCTCCAACAAAAGGCAAGAGTTGAACTCCTGCCCTCACTAAAGTCAATGGCAAGACTCACTGAATACAGTGGGACCAGGATTTCACTCTAATTACTGCTGCTCCCATAGAGCCTGCTCTGAACTCATGTTTTTTTGTGTTTGTTTTGTTTCTTTTCCATATCTGAATTGTAACATTAGAAGTCACTAGCTTGTGCTATTACTGGTAATGCTAAGTTGTTTTAAATGTACACAGGTTGGATACTGGAGAAGTGCCGAATTTTGACTGTGATGCAGTTCTTCTATGCTGAGAATATCACCAGTAAGATTTGTTAGGAGACTCTCTCTGAGTAAATCCAGGTGTCTATCAGAAGCACACTTACTTAAATTGAGTACCAAAGCTCTGAGGATGGCTCAAATGTGCTAACCTCTCATCACCTCTTGTGTTGAAACACAAAATAAAAGCCACTTGTTTAAGGAGGAAGATCACTAATTCAAGACATTACAGGTGAAATCTGGCCCCTGGAAGTCAGAGGCAAAACACCCACTGATGTCAACAAGGTCAGGATTTTACCCCAGAACTTTATCTTCTGCTGTTAAGGCCTAAAAGGGCATCTGTTATCCTCACCAATAATTAACTCTTCCTGTGGAATCTCAGCTCAGAAATGAATTTCAATAAAGGTATTCATTTCAATTGTAATGAGTGACAGGAGAAAGAAACTGCAAACTTAGACTAATCCAGTACATTTATGCCTAATGACAATGCTGACCTAAGAATCCAAAAACTTATCTTTATTCATCTTTAATTTGTTATGCTTTATTCTTTTTCCTGCCTCCCACATTTCTAAAATCCACTTTTTATGCAAATAATAAGGTTCTTATAATTACATTGAACACAGTAAATATGAGATTTCTAATTTCCCCAACATGTGGACATACAAAGAAGCCCTATAAATGCCAAAGGTAGAATTAAAACTCAGCAATAAATAAGACTTGGAATTTTTTTCCATCTTTGTCACACTTCCGCTGAAATGTCTTGGATGTACTTGCCTGCAGCACTTAAAATAACATGTAATAATATGGAAAGAAAAGAACAAAACGTTCAGAGGAGCTTTGGAGGCTTTACAGATATACACACAGTTAGTGAAATAATTTATAAGAACATTTTGAAGAAATGATTAAACAAGACTTAGTCTCTTTCAACTCAATAGAAGCTTTATCAGAAGCTCTCATATTGTGTTTTATAATCTTCTACTGGCATTGATTAGTGTTTTGCTGACTTAAATAATGTGCTTGTTTTTGAAAAAAATACAGAAGTCACTTTGTATGGTTCAGAAATAGCACAAAAGTTTCTCATGTATTGAAGTCATTTCCCCCTCAACTTGCGAAGCTGAATAAGAAAGCCTAATGACTGTGTGAAAGAATAGACTGTTATGCTAGATAATTCAACTAGTTAGCATCATCTCTTAATATTGGTTTAGATTAGGCAGTATTTTTATAGTGACATCTTTTCCTAGTTATTGTACTTCTGATTAAGAAAACAAAGTTTTTGAAGGAACCTAAAGGAGTTAGACACTCATTTTCATTAAAATTCAATAAGATCTGATTAATTCCTTTAGGCTCCTTTAGGAAATAAATCCTGATTACATCAGAATTCAGGTATGTATACATGAGTGATTTTATTATTTGAAGTTCTGTGGATGGAAGAAAGACAATGACACTGGCCATCCAATTATATTTTTTATTTCAAGGATAGCTGTAAAATATTTGTAAGATTAGCACACTCGTCAAGCTACTCACACTCAATTCACCATTTCCCTATTGGTCTTAAAACGTTTTTTTCTCAATTTTTTTTCTCCAAAAAATCCAGGTTGTCAGGTTTTATGATGGGCTTTGAGAAAGAATAAGGGGAAGATGTTTGGACTACTGTACATGGTTGTCAGAGAGTCTCAGGTGTAGGACCACTGGAGAACATTGAAGTTATGAGAGAGAAGCCACTGAACTGGAGGAGTAGGTGAGAAATAAAGGTAATAATGAAAGCAAGTCTGGCCCTATTAAGGTCAGCTACAAACCTAGGTATTGTAAAGTGTGCTGACCAATAATGCTGTTCTTCATTCTCTTAATTCCTTGGCGGTATGATTTCTTTTTACCAGATAACTGCAGCGAATGAAGAGGACGCCCACAGCTGTTACTCTCTACCTTTCTTTGAGAGTGGAGAGAAGCTAAATGGCTTAACACCCATTTCTGTATTTTTTTAAATATAAGGTATGCACATTAATAACTTCTAGTAAAAAAAAATTACCTTCTCCCCTCTCCTACAAAGGAAGAGTATTACACAGTATTAGGAAGAAACAGAGGTTCTAATTTAATATTTTAAAGAGTAAAGAAGTTCACACAAAAACATAGATTTCTTAGTCTTTGTTAAAAGTTAAAGTGGACTAGAATGATAGCCTTCTCCCATCTCAAAGTGAACTCATATTAATAACATTTGTTGGTTGGTTGATAGAGAGTAGAATTTGCACTATTTTCATGAAGTGAAATGAGCCCCTGCACTGAAGTGATCCCCAAGGGCTTGTCTACACCAAAAAAAAAATCACTTTAACTATACCTGAAAAATAAATGGTACCCCACTTCCAACCCCCCCATCTGATTGTAGACTCGTATCATGGTGATGGTAGTGGTTTCAGAATTTCAACAGATGAGAATATACACAGATACAGATGTTTTCATTAAAACCACCAATTACAACTGGATTTTACATACTTAGGGTCTAAGAAAAAACAAAAGTTATTAGCAAAAGCTTATGAGTTCAATAGGCACATAATGCCATGGGAAAAGCAAAGTTAAACAAACATTTTATATGAGGGCTACTAAAATGACACAAAATATGTTTAGTTATTCATTCAAGTTCTACTGATATTCAAGATGTTTGAAAATCAGACTTAATTTACTATACTTGTCTATTTTGGTTAGACAAACCCACAGGTAAAAGAAAAAGGGTGATTTGCATGTTTTGCCATTAACTGGAAGACCTATTGTTTTTTTTTCAGCCTTTGGGATTGATACATTTTTAGAAAGAAAAAAAAATGGAGTTTCAGTTTTGGGAGTTGTTCTGGCATAGAAGACTCACCCTTCTTGCATCATGGCGGGCATGGCATAGCAGGAGCTCTTCCTCTAGATGCTCTTGATAACATTCCCCTCTTGTAATTCATCCCTCCAGCCAGGTCACTTATAGTTCCCTTCCCCCCTTCTGAGATAACCAGAAGTCCAACAAATAATAGGCTCATGGCCTCAATCTAAGACTTTGGCCCAAGTTCCAACTCGTTAGTCCTGCCATCCCTGGTCTCTAGAATATTCACATCACCTTTTTAGGTGGTTAATAGGGAAACCCAGGCCCTACCTGTTCTCTTAGTTCCATTCCAGGGGCCCCGTAATAAGCAGGCAAGGTCTCTCAGGCTCCCTCCTTCCTCCCTGAGTTTCTTTCTACATCAGCTCATCGGCAGGACTTTCCCCCGCAGCTTCTTCCCAAGTTTACTCGATACCTGCCTTCCTCGTGTTCCCCAACATCTCACTCTCACCTGTCCTATAGGGCCATCCCTTACAGAATGCCCCTGGAGTTCTCCAACAAATCTCAAGCCAAAAAGTACCAATTTAAGGCACGTTCACCCCTCCCAGGCTTGACCTTTAGTCCTTCAGCAGTCTTCCAGAACACTCTGCTCCTCAGCTGAACACCAGCATCCCATTGCTACCTTCCTGGAAGCTTGCTTCTAGTTAGAGAGCATCCCCTGGAACTTTCTCCTCTCTTCTGACTTCTATCAGGCAATTTTCAGAGAACTCACAGCTGCCTACCTCCAGGTTCTTTCTCTAGCTTACCTTTGTCAGTCCTTCTAAAGAAATCTGACTCCTTCCAGGTGAATCTGTTAATTGACCTACTTAACACTTCTCCAGATCTCTTTGGATGAATTCACCTCTCAAGCTCCTGTTAATCCTCCTCTCTAAGGCTACACTACAGCTTACATTGGTGCTGCTAATGCAGATGCTCTAAGGTGAGAGGAGAGCTCACCCATCTATTTCATTACTCCAGCTCCTGCAAGCGGTGATGGCTATGTTGGCGAGAGAAGCTCTCCTGTTGAAATAGCGCTGTCCACACTGGTGCATCAGTCAGTATAACTTATGTAGCTCGGGGGGGGATGGCTTAGGATATGTCTACACTAAGAAATTAGGTCGAATTTATAGAAGTTGTTTTATTAGAAATAGTGTTTATACAGTATGCATATCCCCATACAAAATGCTCTAAGTGCATTAAGTCAGAGGACTGCATCCTCAGTACTGAGGCTAGCATCAACTTCTGGAGCATTGCACTGTGGGTAGCTATCCCACAGTTCCCGCAGTCTCTGCTGTCCATTGGAATTCTGTGTTGAGATCCCAATGCCTGATCAGGCAAAAACAGTGTTGCTGGTGGTTCTGGGTACATGTTGTCAGGACCCCCTCTCCCTCCCTCCCTCCATGAAAGCAATGGCAGACAATCATTTCATGCCTTTTTTCCTGGGGTACCTGAGCAGACGCCATACCCTGGAAAGCATGGAGCCTGCTCAGCCCACCGTCATCGTACGTCTCTTGGGTGCTGGCAGACATGGGACTGCATTGCTACACAGCAGCAGCTCATTGCCTTTTGGCAGCAGACAGTGCATTATGATTGCTGCCATCGTCGTCATACTCCTTGGTGCTCTTTTAGCTGACCTTGGTGAGGTTGGTCAGGGGCGCCTGGGCAGACATGGGAGTGACTCTCAGCCAGGTCATTCCCATCTTCTGCCAAGCACCCAGGAGATGACAATGGCTAGCAATTGTACTGCACCACCTTCTGGTGAGCACCCAGGAGATGATGATGGCAAGCAATCGTAATGCAGCATCTTCTGCCGAGCACCCAGGAGATGAGGATGGCTAGCAGTCGTATTGCACCATCTGCTGCCAGGCTAAGGTTTAAAAGATAGATGAAGTGGATCAAAACAAGAAATTGACCTGATTTATTTTGTGAAATCAACGGCCTGCTAAATACTCAGTTTATTGCCTGTTTGGGTATTAATGTGATTTCTAACAAAGTACAGTACATCTCTGTACTCTGCTGTATTTCCTCTACTAAAGAAAATCACTAGTGTTTGCCAACTGTCCGATTATGTCAAAAGTAATTGCTGAGAGAGTGTCATATGGGGTATTGTAAGTAACACATAAAATGAGATAGAAATGGCAATGAGATTTTCTCTGTTTAAATTGGCATAGAGGAAAACACTTGTAAGGAATACCTAAGAGATACTAGAGTGATCTACTTTGTTTGTCATCATTTATCATGTGAA
This sequence comes from Gopherus flavomarginatus, assembly GCF_025201925.1. NCBI lineage: Eukaryota > Metazoa > Chordata > Testudines > Testudinidae > Gopherus > Gopherus flavomarginatus. The sequence goes on along the minus strand of NC_066617.1, from coordinate 194,945,627 downwards.
AGAGGAAGTAAAACATATATTATATTTCATATCTGATTCTCAACTAGGGAAGTTCTGAACACCTAGAAATACAAAGAATGTAAGATTAGAAATACAAGCCAAATATAACACATTTAAATTTAACTTGGAAAATATACAATCTAATTGAATAACACAGTCAATGGGATTTAGAATGCCAGGAAGTGGTAATATAAAAAAAGACAGCAAATTAAACAACTTTGCAATAAATGCAAAAAGGCCCCATCACTTTTAGGCTGCATATAAGAGGGATATTGGAATGCAGTAAAGGGGCAAGTGTCTGTCTCTAAAGGGCTCTGGTGTGACTGTTCTGTGATGTTGCATTTCATTCTGGGCAGCAGTTTCCAGAACATGTTGAATGGGCAGTTCGGAATTTGAGAAGAAGCTGCCTCTGCTAAATAATGTTAGTGTTTAAACGATTTCAATTATGTTTTGACATTTACACCTTACCCCCATGGATTACCGCTATGAAGAGATGGTCAAACTTTTTTATGAGATTTTTCATCTAATTTTTTTTTTCATAACTCCCTCAAAGTTCATGCTGACTTTACTTCCTTTTTAAATTAGCTTTTGAGCTGATTGAAACTTTTCAAAAAATTAAATTTCAAAAAAGCAGAAAAACATGACCTTACAAAAAGCTTTTAGTGAATTATACTGCTGTGTGTTCCCGAGCATAGCTTTTGGCCTGGTCTACACTACGCGTTTGAACCGAATTTAGCAGCGTTAAACCAATTTAACCCTGCACCCGTCCACACAACTAGGCCTTTTATATCGATATAAAGGGCTCTTTAAACCGATTTCTGTACTCTTCCCCGATGAGAGGAGTAGTGCTGAAATTGGTATTGCCATGTCAGATCAGGATTAGTGTGGCCGCAAATTTTTAGTACACTTGCCCCATATTCTAGGCAGGACTGACTCTATTTTTAGACAAAACATAAAGAAGGGAATGACGAGGGGAGTCATTCTCATTTTTGTCCATGCACCCCCGTCCAACCTCAGCGAGGCCAGCCAGGAGCACCCATGACAGCAGCAGAGGGTACAGAACGACAGATAACCGTCATCTCATCGCCAATTTACAATGGCATGGCAGACGGTGCAATAGGGATGGTAACCGTCTCTGCTACCTTGCAAAAACAAATGAATGTTGTTGTGTAGCACTGCAGTACCGCGTCTGTCAGAAGCATCCAGTACACATACGGTGACAGTGACAAAAGGCAAAATGGGCTCCATGGTTGCCATGCTATGGCATCTGCCAGGGCAATCCAGGGAAAAAGGGCGCAAAATGATTGTCTGCCATTGCTTTCACGGAGGAAGGATTGAGTGAAGATATTTACCCAGAATCACCCGCGAAACTGTTTTTGCATTGGGATCTCAACCCAGAATTCCAATGGGCAGGGGAGACTGCGGGAACTATGAGATAGCTACGGGATAGCTACCCACAATGCAACACTCCAGAAAATGATGCTAGTCTCGGTACCTGGACTCACACGGCGAAATAAATGTGGTTATTATGGCCACGTGCACTCCACTTTATACAATCTGTTTTACAGAACCGGTTTATGTAAAATCAGAATAATACTGTAGTGTTGACATACCCTTCTACTAGTTTAAATTGCAATGTCTAAATCTTTTCAATGGAAGAAGGTAGATATTGGGGGAGCAGAGAGGTACCAGCACAAGTGAAATCCTCACACGATAGCATCTGTGATTCTTCCCCTCATGCCTATGATTTTCTCCTGATATTAAAAGTGATTTTATATATTTATTTTATGTAGAAATATACTTTTTGTGTTCTCTGAATCACTCAGTTCCTATCCTATACAAGTTATAGGCAGCAACTCCTGTCCCTATCTCTCTCTCACACACACACACACACACACACACACACACACACACATTTTGTTAAGCCAAGGCACTAAGGACTGATATAGGCACTAATCTCCACTCTGGTTTCTCAACTGTGAACTCTCTCCTGAAGTTAGATGTATAAGCCAAGTCAGTTCTTTCTACTGAAAAATCAGAGACAGAAAGACATCCCTCTGCCCAATCTTATTATAATAATCACCCAGGTGGATACAACAGTCTCCTGAACTGTGGGAGACCTGTTTTCAAATCCCATTTCTGTCTGATTTGAAGCAGGGATTTGAACGCAGGTGTCCTATCTCCCAAATAAGTTCACTAACCACTGGGCTATTGAATATTCAGGGAAGGGGCGGGGAATGCAAATACACCAGACAACCTGAAAAAATCCTGCTCGCTGGTCTATGAAGATGTCTTATGTCAGTCAGGCAAGCTCGGTGCATGCCTCCCAGATCTGACCCTGAAGACTAGATTGGCAGAGAACGTCTAGTTTGAGTATCCCTCCAAGGGTCAGGCACAAGTTAAGCATGCAGCAGCCTGGAGGTGTCAGGACTTTGTGTATGACTACTGGTGGACACTTAGCTGCCTATGGGAATTTAGGTGCTTACAGGGTTAGGCGAGAGCTGAATGGTGGTTTGAGGTTGTCAATAACATCTAAATGTTGGATTTAGGTGCTTAAATCCCTTTGTGAATCTAGTGCCAAGTTACTCCTTCCCTCTCCCCAAAGAAAAATGTATTTCTGTACTGTCACTATTTTATAACCAGCTGAGGGAATTTTACTCAAACTCCAAACCCCGTAAACTCAAACTCCGTAATTACTTGGTGTCCCAGACCTGTGGGTCCTCCCCTTAGGCTGGAGGGAGGTCCTTTAGAAGTGTGCGGGCTTCGCCCGCCCACCCCCACTGGATGCCGATAGGACTCAAACTCCAAAACATTTTTTTTAAATGACAGCCTTCAAGCAGAGACCAAACATGCAAAGTATTATTTAAAAGTATGATTCATAAAATTATGATCAAATGAGAAGGGTCAGATTATAATTCAAACAGCTTGGTAGCTAGCTATAGTGAGTGCAGCCAGGTTCCCACTATGATAAGTACACCTTTAACGCATACTTGATATGAAATTGGCCTGTTTAGTATGTTATTTTCCATTTCTCATTTCTATCAGGCATTGAATCTAAAGATTCATGTATGTGTATATGCTGTAATCTGTGCTACTCATGATGTTTGCTCAAACCTACACTTTTTAGTTTCCTCCAACAAGCAATGACTGCCTTGGTTAAGTGTACCTATGTAAACCTATGACAGACAGAATATTTTTTTCCAAGTATAATCTGAAAGGTGATAGAGTATGTGGCCTGGATATTTTTGGATTTACAAGTGTAGTTCTTTTATGAAAGACCTCATATTCTCTAATAAAAACTTGGTTTTGCTGAGGACTGAGAATATAATATCCAGGCCTCAAGGTCTCTATTAAAGAAAACTATCTCATATATAATATTTTGGCATGATCAAACATTATTAAAACTTTTTTAAAACATGAAATATAACAGAATTAAATTATCCTTAAATTAAAAGGTGGTAATATTGTGTGCTCACATCTTTTATTCTTCTCTGTTTCCGACAGAGTAATCGCCTGATAATATTTTAATAGATAGATTCCAAGCCAGTTCTTAGCAGAAAGTCAAAGTCTACATTGTAATTCAGATACATTATAGTTTAACCCCCTGGAGGCTTTAATTATCAATTTATTTTTTACTGGATATCTATGTTCTACTTTGGTTCACATTTCCATTATATTAATGAATGGGTGACTAGATGCAGGGTATCAATTTGCTATATAAGAACTATACTTGAGAGCCTTTTCAAGTTCACATAAAGCACATTAGGGAATCTTGAGGCAGCAGTAAAAACAGCACAAGTACAAAAGTGCCGTTTGGGATGTTTCCTGCACTCATTTTATCAACATTTTAGCTGCAGTGGTTAGCAAAGTCTTAATTTGCAAAACTGAAGGCCAGATAGTGTCTTTTTAACTCACACAGGAAGAGTACTTTGCCTGCAGAAATCCGCCTCCCCGGGCACAAGGGTGTGAGCCTAATTATGCTCTGCCCTGTTTCCAAACCTCACATAAGACTCTCTGTGGATCCATGCCTGGGGAGGAGTGACAAGCTAGAGAAGATAGACCTAGAGCCTCTTATTCTCTCCCAGCATTCATTGCAAATACAAGAGAAAAGTCAACACAACCTCTAACTGCACTTCCTCAGGAGCCTCTCTCACAAATCTGATGGACACTTTCCAGATTGCAGTGAAGGAATCCAAAAACTAAATCCTATATGCCCTTAGTTTGGTGTTGGGTACAGTTTAGGCAATGTGCCTGGTTTTGGACCTCTTGGCAGGCACTCCAGGTACAGACCTCATGTCTGATATCCCTCTTAGCAGTTCGGACCTCATGGACTCTATTGCCTAGGCCCTGAAACTAGTGCCCTCTCTGCCAAGGTTCCCCAGTAGCTCTTTCATGTTTCCAAGAATTCCACCAAAAGTGTGAGCCTACTGGTTTACAGTGTACATATCCTCAGGGGTATGTGAGAGTGAGAGCAAACAAACAGATGTGCACAGGATTCTAAACACCATTACTCTTTAGTTAGTTGAGAAAAACTTCATTTTTTGTGCATCTGAAACTATTTGGCCTGACTTAGTGAATAATTTTAGTTCCCCAATGTCACATTGGTCATCAAATAAGAAATATTTGACTGAAATTTTCACCCAGTAATAGATAGGAGTATTCTTATGAGTAAAGGTTATAGGATGAGGACCTCAGTCTTACATAATCCCAGTTGCTCACTCAGCTGGGACAAGAAATAATTATGCTCAACACCATCATCAACTTTAGCAGAATCTAGTTTCCATTTCTGACAACAACATTAAATTTCTAGTTTTATGTTCATGAAGAAAATCTTAAAGTCAATGTAACAGATAATGCAGCTGCTAGACCATGTGAGAGCAGATGTTGTTCTTACAGTCTCAAGCCTGCAAGTTCTACTCAGTCTACATCACTTCAGCAAACAAAAGAAGGAAAGGAACAGCTGCATACAACAGCCCCTGCTGAATACGATGGGCATCTGACTCTCCCTTTGCCAGGGCATTTGGGAGTGCAAGTGAAGATCTGCAGCTCCTCCCCACAGCTGACCCTCTTCCCTTCCTTACCCCTTGGTCAACTGAGGCAAGATAAAAAAAAAAGTGCTCTGCTCCCCTGCAGACTACTCCTAATGCAAGTCCAAACCTCATCATTGTGCCCAGCTCCATTGGTCACTTCCCCATTCATAGAGAAGAAAACAGGAGGTATTCGGCTCCTTATATTCCTTTAGTAAGGTGACAGAGCTCAGCAGCTGGGATGACCTCTTTACCTATCCAGCTGAGCATGCTTAGTCAATCCTTTGGCCTCTATACAAGAACTGGTCCTGCAAATGGAGTATCCAGTGAACAAGTGGGGCACCTGCAGTCAGGGGATGGCTTGAAATCTGACTGGGAAACAAGGGATGAGACAGCTGCTACAGCTTAGAAAATATGATGCAGAGACAGTAGATTTGGTGGGGCAGGGAAAACTGAATCAATTAACTGTGTGGAGGAGAAAAGAACTGTTTAAGTCGCTGTGTGAGAAAGAATCAATGAATCAGAGGATGCTGAGTGCAGTCAACTTGTGGAAATCCTTGCCAGAGGATGTTGTGAAGGCCAAGACACTAATAGGTTAAAAAAAGAACTAGGTAAGTTCACGGACGATAGGTTCATCAATGGCTATTAGCCCAGAGAGACAGGAATGGTGTTCTTAGCCTCTGTTTGCCAGAAGCTGGGAATGGGTGACAGGGGATGTATGAGTTGATGATTACCTGTTCTCTTCATTCCCTCTGAGGCACTTCAGATTAGCCCCTTTCAGAAGAGAGGATACGAGGCTAGATGGACTATGGGTCTGTCCCCTATGGCTGTTCTTATGTAAACTCATGTAAAGTAAATAGAATGGTGACTGGGTGGGTAGGATGTGATGGAGTGTGTGATGTGAACAATGAGAGGTGTGGCTGCGTGGTTCATGTGAGACAGAGTTGTATGTCAGTGTGGCAGGCTGTGAGAGGGAGTGACCAGCGTAATGTGCTCATATATGAGTAGGGGGAAAAGCGGTGTACTCCTCCAGCTGCCACCTATGAACACACTACCTCAATGTGAATCATCAAAATGAGACTGCGCACAGTAAATTGTGTGTAAATGCAAAATATGATTGTATGCTCTCTCAGCTCCACCGGGCTACCTGAGCTTGTCTCCTTCTTTGTGTGGCTCAATCTGCTAGGTTTCTTGGCCTTGTGTCCTTCTTGACTGGGAAAAAAGAGAGAGATTTCCCAAATACCATCCGCTTGTGGCACCAAAATGAGACATCAGGTACAGTAAATTGTATCTGAGATCCCCCTTCACCTTTCTTACAGAAAGAATTCAATTGCTAACTCAGATAGCCAGTGATAATAACTTAGGTGTCAATACCCCATTGAAATAAATGGGGCAGTTCACACTTGGCAGAAAGCCTGGAACAATAGTTCTGAGGACTCACACAGACATCTCTACATCAGTTAAAGTTTGTCAAATATTTGAGTTTTGTTCCACAGCCATAATGGCTAATGGCTTTCAATTTTTATTAAATTTATTCTGGAGAAGAAAGTAGCTTCAGAGAGGTACAGTGCTTGGACATGTATCATCTGTTTTCTAGTCTACTGTGTAAAAGCCCAGAGGTGTGTGTGCATTCACATATCAATTTTTGTGTGTCCATTGTGATAGACCCAGGCCAGTTGGGAACAGCACAGTAGTAGAAGGGAGATATATTGGCCACTGGATAAGCAGTTTTCTGTTCCCTGAGTGACCAGAGCAGGGGCTGCTCCAGGCTAATGAGAACACCTGACTCCAATTAACCTGCTAAGAGTCAGGTGAGGCTGTTAAGCACCTGACTCTAATTAAGGTCCCTCTGATGCTATAAAAGGGCTCAGTCCAGTCTGGCCAGAGGAGAGGAAGTGAGTGAGAAACTGGGAGCAAGAGGTGTGCAAGAAGCTGAGACTGCTGGAGGACTGAGCAGTACAAGCGTTAACAGACATCAGGAGGAAGGTCCAGTGGTGAGGACAAAGAAGGTGTTGGGAGGAGGCCATGGGGAAGTAGCCCAGGGAGCTGTAGCTGTTGCACAGTTGTACCAGGAGGCACTCTAGACAGCTGCAGTCCACAGGACCCTGGGTTGGAACCCAGAGTAGAGGGTGGCCCTGTGTTCCCCATAAACCTGTAGGTGGCAGGTTATATGGGCTCCAGGTGCCCCAGCTCCAGGAATATTCAGGGCTGGGGGCTGTGCTCCACCAATATCTGGAGCTGGATTTTTTCCCCTGGCCCTGCCAGGAGTGGGCACTGGCCCCTGCCACCACCACTACTCCCGCCTAGTGGGGGGAAGCAGCTGCTCCCCTCTGAGCACATTTCCAAAATCAACTTCTTTCCAAGCAGCCAGCACTGGGCTCCGGACTCGGACTCTGGAGCCAGGTTTTATGTGTGGCTGCCAGCTGGCTCCTGCTCGCTGGCTCCAGGGCTTCAGGCAGCATCGGCTGGTTGCCGGGCTCCCCAGGGGTAAGGAGGAGGTGCCAGTCTGCAGCTGCCTGGCTCCCTGAGCCAGGGTGGACCCTGCTGGGAGGGGAAGGGGTGGCAGTGCAGCCCCCCAGTGTGGCGGGGGACTGAGGAGCAGCAGCCCAGTTGGTCCCAGGGAGCCCCATGCAGAGCAAGGTGGCCACATGGCAGGGAAGGGGGCTCTGAAGCCCAGCTGGTACTGGCGGAGAAGGAAGGAAAAGGGGGGGGATGTTTTTTTCTCGTGATCTCTCATCAGTGGAGAGAGCTGAGGGAGCAGCAGGACCAGAAGGCAAAGGAGCAACTTTGGGTTATTGCCCTCCCACTGTACTTACCCCCCCCCCTCAGTGTTGCGCCCGGGCTGTGAAACTGTGCTTAGTGCAGTTTGTGAAGGAGGAAGGGGTAAATGTGCTTTAAGGTGCCAGTTATGTCTCCTCAGTCTCACTGCTGAATAGCTGCAGACCCAGTGCTCAGAATTCAGCAGTGTTCTCAGGGACTGTACTGTGCTCTAACTGTACTGTGCTCTATACGAGTTTTCAATTGCCTGCTAAATGCTTCAGCAATGCCACCTTTGCACTTAGCTATCTCCTGAATAGTGGTGACTGGGGGCAGGGGGGTGGGGGGAGTGTAGCAGATGCCAATTTGAGGTGAATAGTCTCTTGGCCTGATTCTACTGGGTTTATGGTGCTTTGTGCTATGGACTGGAGCAGTGGCTGGTGGATAACCAGGAATCTGGTTAATAATTGTTCTCTAAATTCAGCTTTCTTCTTTCTCTCTTTGTGAATTATCACTAATTCAAAATAGTAGTGTGCAAGCTGACTGGATAATGGTAACAGCAGATTCTCTTGTTATAGCATTGTAAACCCTACTACCTGATTAGTAATTGGATATGTCGGGTGGCACCTTTTTTTAAGTGTTTGCTCCCCCTGATGTTAGAACCTGGCTACACCACTGGGGAGGGGAGCTTCCTAGACCTAAGCAGCTGGGGCTTGGGTGAATTTTGTGACACCCTGCCCCCCCAGCCACCACCCTGCAGTCCCCACTCCTGCACCACGCTGGGCAAGGGGCAGCCCCATTGCCAGTGAGGCTATGGTGAGGGGCAGCAGCAGGGAAGGCCACATGTGATGGCAAACCCCCCCGGTACCCACCATAGGGGAGGCGAATGGGCTTTCTGGACCTGAAAGGGGCCCTAGGAGCATGTGCAGTGACTGGGGGTGGGGGGAGAGGAGGGGTCCCTCCCCTGGAGCTTGCTGCTGCCAGTGGGGGGGTGGGGAGGTGTCCTCTCTGGCCCTAGCCCTGGGGCAGCCTGTCTGCATCCCAAGTTCCTTATCCCCAGCCCTGTCCCACCCCAGATCCTGTGCCGTCAGCACCCCAACCCTGAGCCCCAGCCCTGAGCACCCTCCTGCATTGTGAACCCCTCATCCCCAGCCCTACCCCAGAGTCCTCACCTGAGGGGAAAAACACACAACTTAAATTTGGTGGTCAGTTTAGAGTATCATAGAATATCAGGGTTGAAAGGGGCCTCAGGAGGTGATCTAGGCTAACCCCCTGCTCAAAGCAGGACCAATTCCCAACTAAATCATCCCAGCCAGGGCTTTGTCAAGCCAGGCCTTAAAAACCTCTAAGAAAGAAGATTCCACCCCCTCCCTAGGTAACCCATTCCAGTGCTTCACCACCCTCCTAGTGAAAACGTTTTTCCTAATATCCAACCTAAACCTCCCCCACTGCAACTTGACACCATTACTCTTTGTTCTGTCCTCTGCTACCACAGAGAACAATCTAGATCCATCCTCTTTGGAACTCCCTTTCAGGTAGTTGAAAGCAGCTATCAAATCCACCCTCATTCTTCTCTTCTGCAGACTAAACAATCCCAGTTCCCTCAGCCTCTCCTCATAAGTCATGTGCTCCAGCTCCCTAATAATTTTTGTTGCCCTTCGCTGGACTCCTTCCAATTTTTCCACATCCTTCTTGGAATGTGAGGCCCAAAACTGGACACAATACTCCAGATGAGGCCTCACCAAAGTCGAATAGAGGGGAATGATCACGTCTCTCGGATCTGCTGGCAATGCCCTTACTTATACAGCCCAAAATTCTGTTAGCATTCTTGGCAACAAGGGCACACTGTTGACTCATATCCAGCTTCTCATCCACTGTAACCCCTAGGTCCTTTTCTGCAGAACTGCTTCCTAGCCATTCGGTCCCTAGTCTGTAACAGTGAATGGGATTCTTCTGCCCTAAGTGCAGGATTCTGCACTTGTCCTTGTTGAACCTCATCAGGTTTTTTTGGCCCAATCCTCTAATTTGTCTGGGTCCCTCTGTTTCCCATCCCTACCCTCCAGCGTATGTACCACTCCTCCCAGTTTAGTGTCCTCTGCAAACTTGCTGAGGGTGCAATCCACACCATCCTCCAGATCATTAATGAAGATATTGAACAAAACCAGCCCCAGGACCGACCCTTGAGGCACTCAGCTTGAAACTGGCTGCCAACTGGACATGGAGCTGTTGATCACTGCCCATTGAGCCTGATGATCTAGCCAGCTTTTTATCCACCTTTATAGTCCATTCATCCAGCACTTACTACTTTAACTTGCCATCAAGAATACTGTGGGAGATCGTATCAAAAGCTTAGCTAAAGTCAAGGAATAAAACATCCACTGCTTTCCCCTCATCCACAGAGCCAGTTATCTCCTCATAGAAGGCAATTAAGTTAGTCAGGCATGACTTGCCCTTGGTGAATCCATGCTGACTGTTCCTGATCACTTTTCTCTCCTCTAAGTGCTTGAGAATTGATTCCTTGGGGACCTGCTCCATGATTTTTCCAGGGACTGAGGTGAGGCTGACTGGCCTATAGTTCCCCAGGTTCTCCTCCTTCCCTTTTTTAAAGATGGGCACTACATTAGCCTTTTTCCAGTCATCTGGGACCTCCCTCATTCGCCATGAGTTTTCAAAGATAATGGCCAATGGCTCTGCAATCACATCCGCCAACTCCTTTAGCACCCTCGGATGCAATGCATCCTGCCACATAGACTTGTGCTCGTCCAGTTTTTCTAAATAGTCCTGAACCACTTCTTTCTCCACAGAGCACTGGTCACCTTCTCCTCATATTGTGCTGCCCAGTGCAGCAGTCTGGGAGCTGACCTTATTTGTGAAGACAGAGGCAAAAAAATCATGAAGTACATTAGCTTTTTCCACATCCTCTGTCACTAGGTTGCCTCCCTCATTCAGTAAGGGGCCCACACTTTCCTTGACTTTCTTCTTGTTGCTAACACACCTGAAGAAACCCTTCTTGTTACTCTTAACATCTCTTGCTAGCTGCAACTCCAAGTGTGATTTGGCCTTCCTGATTCCACTCCTGTATGCCTGAGCAATATTTTTATATTCCTCCCTGGTCATTTGTCCAATCTTCCACTTCTTGTAAGCTTCTTTTTTTGTGTTTAAGATCAGCAAGGATTTCACTGTTAAGCCAAACCAGTCACCTACCATATTTACTATTCCTTTTAAAAATCGTGATGTTTTTTCCTGCCACCTCAATAAGGATTCTTTAAAATACAGCCAGCTCTCCTGGACTCCTTTCCCCCTCATGTTATTCTCCCAGGGCATCCTGTCCATCAGTTCCCTGAGGGAGTCAAAGTCTGCTTTTCTGAAGTCCAGGGTCCATATTCTATTGCTCTCCTTTCTGCCTTGTGTCAGGATCCTGAACTCGACCATGTCATGGTCACTGCCTCCCAGGTTCCCATCCACTTTTGCTTCCCCTACTAACTAGTATCATGTTTAGCACAATACTTGATTATTTTACACCCTTTAAAGTATATAACTAGTTGTATACAGGTGTTACGAAGTGGGAATGTTAATGTTTTCTCTGAATACTGTGTGAGTGCCTCAGTTTCCCTTATGCATTTCTTAACAATCTAGATGGTGGCATAAGGGGGTGTGATTGTTGTAGAGCCCTAGAGGGCCAGTGTGATGCTGTCTGTACAGAGAATGGCCAAAACCCTGTGTCCGGGCAACTGATGGCCTGGGCCACTCTCCTGCAAGGTGCCAACTGAAGGTGTTGGAGAACCAAGAGATCATGTGGCCTCCTAATGCCTAGAAAAGAGACAAAGCCAGAGGAGGGAGTATTAGTGCCTGTGCAGACTTCCAGGAAGCGCATGGTGTGGAAGGGGATGCTCTGGAACCACTCCTTCAAAGCCAGTCAGGACTCTCTGGGGGAACCTCCTCTCTCTGAGCATACTGTCTCCAGGGCAAGAAGCTAACACCTTCCTGGGTCTGTCCTCAGAGCATTCAGCATGCCCTTCCACACTGTGCACTTTCAACAGTGAGTCCGCCCAGGTGGGGTCCTGGGGCAGCCAGAGGTCCCTGCACCCTAACTCTGCAGTCAGACATGACTCTCAGCCAGCCGGTAAAACAGAAGGTTTATTACACAACAGGATCACAGTCTAGAACAGAGCTTGTAGGTACAGAAAACAGGACCCCTCAGTCAGGTCCATCTTGGGGGGCTGGGGAGCCCAGACCCAAGTTCTGGGCCTCTCCCCATTTCTCCAGCCAGCTCCAAACTGATACTTCCTCCTCTGGCCTTTGTGTCTCTTCCAGACAAGGAGGCCACCTGATCTTTGTCCCCAACACCTTCATTTGGCACCTTGCAGGGGAAGCTGATGTACCCACACAATATTCAGAGAAAACATTAAGAACATTCCCACAAAATATAATACTGTATATTAAAGCAAGCAAGTGCTGCTTCTGACTTTCCACTTTTAATTGACGCTTGTAAGCTTGTGGCGCCAACGGTTTGTAGATTCATTTTATCCCAGCAGCAAATTCTTGATTTGTAGGACCACTAATAATCATCAATGGATTTTTCTGATAGTGATATTGTGCAATAAAGAGAAACTTAAATGCTTATGGCTTCCAGTCCATGTTTACACTATTTAATAAAATATATGTATTGGCTTACAGGGTGGGAGTGGGGGGAGGCATCACCATTTTGGGCACCACCAAAAATTATACAAACTTGCCGCCTATGCACAAACCTCCAAACTCTTGATCAAACACAGGAGAAATTGACCTGGACTCTGGTTTCTACCAGAGGGGAAGGACTCTGGGCTGTTTCCAACCCGCAGGGTGACTCTATGAGGTGAGCAAATCCACCAATAAGCACGGGACCCACCAAGGTAGAGGAGAAACTTTGTCACACCATATATGTGTGAAAACAAGTGATGGGCACTAAATATGCAGAAGTTGCACATGTTGGTGTTTGTAACAATGGTGGTTTCAGGAATTTTTTTCTGAGCTGGTGATTTGTACAAATTTTATGCATCTATAAGACCTGCTCTCAGAGGTGATCAGTGCAGTTACATAGAAGTAAAACTTCTGTATAAAAGAGCATGCCTATTATGCAGTGCCCCCTGGCGGTCTAATATAGCTCTGTGGTGCCTTTCCTTGATTTCTCCTTGACAGGGTCCCTGAAATAATACATAGGCTTATGTTCAATCACAAACCTCCTTCTTGAGGAATGGTTTATCAACATAAAAATAAACCCAAAATAAAATCAAACCCACAGTAAAGTATTTGGCCCCTTGTCTCCCATTCGTCACAGTCTCTTTCCCTGGATGTCTGTCTGGCTCCAAGCATCTTTGCTATGCACAGTTGTCAGCCCTCCTTCTAGGTCCTGCTCAGTATCTCTCCTTGAGGTTGCACAGGTCTCCCTTTTGAACTTGTGATTTCTGGACTCTCAGGCTGGTCCTCCAACAGCTTCCCCAGCTGCTTACTTCCCAAGCCTTTTCAACAGCTTCACAACTGTTCTTCTGCATCTTTCCTAGCTCTTCATCCACTCTAAAAAGGACCACGACTTTAAGGAGGACACAATAGAATAGGTGTTGACTGACCATAAGTCCTTGCCTCCTTAAAGGGACAATCACTGCTACATGCAATGGCGAATCAGACCTGCAGCACTTTTTCTTCCAAAACCAAGATTTTAAAAACTCAGTGTTTAAAATTAAATGTGAATTTGAATATAATTATAGGAAGCCATTTTATAAATCTTGGCCAGTAGCCTATGCACTTATGATGCTGCAGATAAAGGAATGGCAATGCTATAACAGAAACTCTCTGGACGTAGCTACAAGTTTGAAAGAAAATCCAAGATAGTCTTGTGAATCATCAGTAACGTTTGTACTTTTTAGCCTGGCATTATTTCTTTATAAAGTCTTGCTCCACAAAGAAGAAAATAAGACTGTGACATACCTATTGAACATTGATAATTGCAGAATAGAAAGTAACATTAAACTCAACTGGACTACTCACATCAGACAACTTACTTATATGTTAAGTGTGTGCAATGTTTGATTCAAAGTAGAGGCCTAATACTGAAAATGCTACTAATGTGAGCCATCCTGTTGATTCATGAATTAGTGTCAAAGTCCTTCAATCTTATCTTTCTCCCTCCCACACACTTTGGGCCAATCCTGATCCAAATGAAATCAAAGGGGAGTTTCATCAACGCAAATGGACACAGAAATGGAAGCTTAGCCTGTAAGCACAGAATGATGGAATTGGAGAAATGAAAACATTATTGTGGTGCATCAGGAAGAACATCTTAAAGGATATAATTTTCCTCAGGAGTAGTTATGAAGTACAAATCTGGAATGCTGAAGGCCTTTTTCTTATCATTCAAATATGCAAAAAGGTTTGTGTAATATTTATAAGTTATTGAGATACCATTTTATACAAATAAACTACAGATTTACTGACCATATGCAAACTTGAGGTTTTGAATTGATATCAATTACAAAATTAGGTAAAATGACAATATGATGTTAAAAAGCCAGAATAGGTTAACTCCTACAGACTAGGGTCTCTATCAATAATTTTAATAAAGACAACAGTTTCATAATCCATAAAGCATACAGTTTCAATTCAGTTTGCCACTGACAAAAGTGGACTACATGTAAATATGGCATACTTTTAATTATCCAAATTCCCATTATCTGAAAATCTGAATAAACAGTGTGTTCCCAGTGTAGTCCTATGCTAGTTAATACTACTTCCATTTATATAATTTTCCAGTTAGTCAAAACTTTTGAATGTCTCCCCAGGTCACTTGGATGAACTGGAATGTACTGTAGAAATGACCTAGGAAAATACATAAAGGCTACATCTACACTTGGAGCTAGAGGTGTGATTCCCAGCTTCTCAGTAGACATAAAAGTGCGCTACTTCTCATAGAACTAGTGTTCTAAAAATTGTAGTGTACCCATCCATGGTAGCATGGGCTAACCACCCTAAGTACTTACTCATGAAATCTAAGAGGGTTTATGTTTGGGAACTCCACCAGAGAGGTCCTTTGGGGCCATCTGCCTGTCCCACGTCAGGATAAAGGAGGAGGGTTGGGCGTGGGGCTAGCAACTCCACCCCATTTTAAAAAAAAAATCAACCTGCTACAGAAAAGCCGACAACAGAGACTTTTACCCTGGAAAAAGAAGGGTCTTCAATTCGAAGATGCATGACGCTGGGTGGTAAAAGCCGTGAGGAAGCCAGTAAGCCGATTACCCTTCTTGCAACCAGGAGGATTACCATAGGCACATGGAACGTGAGGACCATGTACGAGTCAGGAAAGACGGTGCAGATTGCAGCAGAGATGAGGAGCAACAACCTGACCCTATTAGGCATTAGCGAGACAAGATGGACGCAAGCAGGACAGAGACGACTGTTGACAGGAGAGCTGTTGCTGTATTCAGGACATGAAGAGAGTGACGCACCCCACACACAGGGAGTAGGCTTCATGTTGTCCAAGCAGGCACAGAGAGCACTGATTTGTTGGGAGGCACATGGTCCCAGGATCATCACAGCATCCTTCAGAACTAAAATGAAGAGGATTAAGATGAATGTTGTTCAGTGCTATGCTCCAACTAATGACAGCGAAGAGGAGGACAGATTATTTTTGCAACAGACTCCAGAGAATATTAGAGATTCTCCCAGACAGAGACATTACCATCCTTATGGGAGACTTTAATGCCAAAATTGGACCTGACAACACAGGATACGAACAAGTCATGGGGACCCACGCACTGGGAGAGATGAGTGAGAATGGAGATGGATTTGTGTGCACTTAACAACCTAGTCATAGGAGGTAGCATCTTTCCTCACAAGCGGATCTACAAGAGTACCTGGGTATCACTAGCAGGCAAGACAGAAAATCAGATCGATCATGTCTGCATTTAGCAAGAAGTTTAGAAGATCCTTGCAGGACTTTAGAGTTAGAAGAGGAGCAGACGCGGCATCTGACCATCATTTAGTGGTGGCCAGATTGAAGCTGAAGCTGAAAAAGAACTGGATAGACACGTCAGACAGAAGAGTGAAGTACAACGTCAGCCTTCTGAAGGACCATAAGACCAAGGAAGATTTTTGAACTGAGGCTGAAGAATAAGTTTTCAGTATTACAGGATCGGTCTGAGGAAGAGGAAGACCATGTACTAAACAGATGGCAGAAAGTGAGAGAGACACTTAGGTCAGTATGCCAGGAAGTGCTTGGAATTAAGAAACACCAGCAGAAAGAGTGGATCACAGCACAGACCTTGATCAAGATAGAAGACAGAAGAAGGCAGCAGTCAACAACAGTAGGACTAGAGCAACAAAGGCCAAAACTCAAAAAGAGAGTGCTGAAGTCCACAGAGCAGTGAAGAGGAATATCAGGAAGGACAAGAGTATATGGGTGAACTGGCAACAGAAGCGGAGCAGGCAACATACAGCGGTAATATGAAACAGCTGTATGATACCACCAAGAGACTGTCTGGAAAGTTCAGCAAGCCAGAACGTCCCGTTAAAGACAAGCAGGGAAAGTCTAACAGGAATAGAAGAACAGATGGGCGGAGCACTTTGAGGAACTCCTGAACAGACCAGCACCACCAAATCCACCAGATATCAACTCAGCTAACGAGGACCTCCCAATTAATTGCGATAAACCAACCAGAGACGAGATCAGAAAAGCCATCACCATGATGAAGAATAGGAAGGCGGCTGGACCTGATGACATCCCAGCAGAGGCCCTGAAAACAGACCTGGATGCTTCAGTGGAAATGCTATACCCCCTCTTTGAGAAGATATGGGAAGAAGAAGTGATTCCGGTAGACTGGAAAGAGGGATATCTCCTCAAAATCTCCAAGAAAGGAGACCTTAGCAACTGTGCCAATTATAGAGAAATCACACTTATGTCGGTGCCAGGGAAGGTCTTCAACCGAGTCCTCTTAGAGAATGAAGGATGCCGTCGATCCACAGCTACGAGATGAACAGGCAGGTTTCTGGCAGAACAGATCATGCACGGATCAGATAGCAATGCTTTGCATCATAGTCGAGCAGTCTATAGAGTGGAACTCCTTGTTGTACATCAATTTTGTTGACTATGAGAAAGCGTTCGATAGCATGGCTCGAGAGACCTTTTGGAAGCTCCTTCGGCACTACGGCATCCCAGCAAAGGTGGTCAACCTGATCAAGAACTCTTATGACGGTATACACTGTAGAGTGATCCATGGAGGGCAGCTTACTAACAGCTTCCAGGTGCAAACTGAAGTCAGGCAAGGATGCTTGTTGTCACCACTTCTCTTTCTTCTCGTCATCGATTTTGGATTATGAAGACATCCACCCATGAGTGTAGGAATGGAATCCAGTGGACGTTGTGGACCTAGCTTGATGACCTGGACTTTGCTGATGACCTTGCACTCCTTTTGCATAGTAAACAGCAGATGCAAGAGAAGATCAACATAGTGGCAGCCACGTCATCACAGGTTGGCCTCAACATTCACAAGGACAAGACCAAGATCCTTAGGATTAACTCCACTAGCAATGGCCCAGTCACACTGAATGGAAGCCCCCTGGAAGAAGTGCAGTCCTTCACCTACCTAGGTAGCATCATCGACCAGCAGGGTGGCACAGATGCAGACATCAAAGTAAGGATTGGTAAGGCAAGAGCAGCCTTCTTATAGCTCAAAAACATCTGGAGCTCTAGAGAGCTGTCTTTGGCAATAAAAATTCTACTGTTCAACTCCAATGTGAAATCAGTCCTACTGTATGGAGCTGAAACCTGGAGGACAATCAAAACAACTATCGGGAAGATCCAGACCTTCATAAATAGCTGCCTCAGAAGGATTCTCCAGATCCGCTGGCCAGACACAATCAGTAACATCCACCTCTTGGAGAGGACCTGTCAACTCCCAGCAGAGGAAGAAATCAGAAGGAGAAGGTGGAGTTGGATAGGACATACACTACGCAAGCAGCCAACTAACATCACCAGATAGGCACTGTAGTGGAACCCCCAAGGCAAGCGGAAAAGAGGCTGTCTAAGAAACACCTGGCGACGTGATCTTCAGGCTGATAGCAAAAAAATGGGCTATACCTGGAACCAGTTAGAACGAATGGCCAGGATAGAGGACTCTGGAGATCTGTTGTGGTTGGCGGCCCATACCCCGATTGGGGTGACGGGCATGAGTGAGTGTTATGTTTGGGGAAGTTGGCCCATGCTGCTGTTCATCACTGTCTGTGCTATGGCTGCTATTCTGCTATTTAGTGTGCTAGCTCAATGGCAGCTCATGTGAGAGTGTCTGCCTGAACTAGAAATAACAAGCTCCAAATGTAGGCATAGCCAAAATTGTGAAGCCTGATACACGAGAATTACATTTCAGCACCTTAGCCAGCAAACAACAGAATTTGAAAGTATACCTAAACTGGTGCAGAAATATATACATTTACCTCCTTATGCCACCATGAGTTATTGGAAGTTTCAGGGACAGGGTGGGAAACAGTATTGCTGACACATCCTTCATTATGGGTGACCAATGGGAGGAAGCAACTTTAAAGTGTCCTCTGAAAGTCCCGTTTGGAGAGGCTGCTTGCGGAATGTGCAAGATCAGCTTCAGCCTCTAGCTAACCTTTCATTCCCTCTTTCTTGCTAGTCTTCCTCTTGTCGACTGTGCTGGACTCTATAAACTTCCAGGCAAAGTGGATGTTGAAGACACATTTCCTTCCTCAGATTGGATGTCCTCAGAAATTCTGCTTCTCAATTTCCCTCCTGGATATAAACCTCCTGTTTCTTTCAGGTACCTTTTAGCTTTGCTGTTCTTCTTGCCTCTCAGCTCCCTTTCTCCAATATCACTTATGCCTGCAAATCTATCCGTGACCAGATCCTTATAATTGTCCCTGTAGCCACATTTGCTTAAATAGTCATCCCTGTCTTCATCTCTTTTCTATTAATTCCTCCAATTACAGCATGCCAATCCTACAGCATGCAGAATGCTGCTGCCCAGCTTCTCATACCTTTAAATGTAAGGAAATTAAGCAAGTGTACTCTAAACTCCTGATCAGCACTGAGGTTTGCTTAGCAGTTTCCAATTCAGAGAGAGAACAAACAAAACTAAAAAAAGCAAATGTAAGACATGTTCTCTGCAGATACCAGGAAGGAAAAGGAATTTCAAATAAGTTCATGTCCAGTATAGATAGGAAAGTACTATTACTGAAGTTTGATGTAAATATTAGTTCTGTGTTGTATATTCCCAGTAAAATCTATTACCTCTTAAATTTCATCCTCCTAGATAAAGGACAGCTACATCATCCCATCCTCATACAACCCTACTGCACCATATTCATGTCAGGTCAAGTTCAGTATTACCTCTTATGACTTTTGCTCCAGAACTCCCAGACTTTGTCGTCTTTTGATGTCCAGATCCATCTAGCTGTTCTTCTTTCTCTTTTTTAATATGAAATCTTTCTCCTTTACAGCTTCTGTTACCTGGATTAGGGCTCCATCTCCTAGGTTCTCCATCTTAATTGGAATCTCAGCAGAAGACAGCAGTATTTATTAGCGCTCTCTGTTTTCTCCAACTGCTACATTCTCATCTTAGACAAAAAGCTCTTTAGGGCAGGGTCTGCCTTTTTTCCTTGAATAGCACAATGGGGTCCTGGTCTATGATGGGGGCTTCTTGGCACAACTATAATACAAATAAAATTCTGTAATTATCATGTCTGCAAAGTATTGATAATAAATTGATATGAAAAAAAAGCTGTATTGTACAGTGAAAAACAAGAGACAAAGTTTGTTCTCCAAATCTTGAAGACATGACTTGTAGTTGCCTAGAGTTTGAGAAGGGATCTTTTTCCCATTAAACACATATATTTCAATCCTGATTACATTCCAGTAAAAAATCAATTATTTTCCAATAAAAATGCACATTTACAATCACTGTATATCACTTGCTTAGTTTTCAGTGTTGGGAACAACAGGTGCACTTACAAAAAATTATGCACATTCATTGCAGGGAAAGAAGGCACTTGTACATGAAAATTGAGTAGCTCCACTTGTAACTGGGAAAACAGTATTCCGTTTGTGTGTAAATCATGCTCATTTACACCACCTGAGAATCTGACCCATGTAGTTTCCACAGTTTAAAAAAATAACTTATTTTTGCCCCAGTCTGTTACATTCACAAGTTCTCATGTGGGACTGAGAATCTTAAGGTGTCCAAACAAAAGCACTTCAGAGGTGTCAAAACAACGTTGACACCATCTCCTTGGAAAGATTCCTTTTTATAGACAGATATGATTGATTCATTCAGCATTATATAAACAAGAAATTTTCCTATTCATCATTTTTAAATTATGCAAATACCTGGCATCATTATCATTAGTTGGAAAGAGGAAATGTATTTGCTCAAATTTAGTTTTGATGGTATCTGCTTTCAGGATTTTATACTGTCATTTAAGAGATTTCTTTAATGAGTCACACTTACCAAATATTAATATATGAAAGCCCAAAATTAGAAAGTAGTGTTAACTTGAAATTCACATAGTGGAAGACTTTCTAGAACACTTAAAGCAGGTAGGGAGGTGGGGAAGAGGGAGGGGGGGAGGGAGAAAGGCGGTGTAGAGTATAGGATTAACCTGCTTGCGCGCGTGTGTGTGTGTGTGTGTGTGTGTGTATATATATTTTTTTTCTTATAGTTTAAGTATTTAGTTTATTGTAATAGGTTTAGAAATGTATATTAAAAGTAAGTTTGGCTGTAATGCAAGAGACCTATTGGTCATATCCTGTGTGTTAAGCTAAGGCAAAGTTAGTACACTATATTAAGACTTTTATCCAGAAAAGTAAAGTTGACCTTTATCTTGTTGTTCAAAGTACCCCCGCCTATGTCTAAGACCTTTACCTAGACCAGTGGTTCCCAAACATGTTCCGCCACTTGTTTAGGAAAAGCCCCTGCGGGCCAGGTGAGTTTGTTTACCTGCCACATCCACAGGTTTGGCCGATCATGGCTCTCAGTGGCTACAGTTCGCTGCTCTAGGCCAATGGGAGCTGCTGGAAGCAGTGCAGGCCGAGGGACGTACTGCACAAGTGGTGGAACAAGTTTGGGAACCACTGATCTAGACCAATAGACAATGAAGAATGGCATAGGGGGTTTTCAGTGTTGTACCCACAGACTTAACAAGTACACCACAAGAGACTGATGTGCATACATACCTGTCATCAATACGCATATACATACTAGCCTACGGGGTTAGTGTACCCTAACATTTCTGTGGGTGAGGAATGAAATTTGGCATAAGAGGAAGGATTTCTGGCATTTGCCCTATAAAAAGAAGTGACCCACCTCAACAGAGTACTCCATTTCTCACTTTACTCCATCTCCATTTCTCACTTTACTCTATTCTAACCTACTTATTCTATTTCTACTCTAGCTATTCTATCTATCTACGATGACTGCTACTACTAGTAGGCTATACTAGTTCTTCTTAAACTTTTTAAGTTTCAAAAGAACTAGGTTAACCTTGATTTCCCTTAAGTTTTATTCTTTGTTTATTAGGTTTTGATTTTAAGTTAGTCAAGTAAAACCCTAAGTTTGCTTTAATAGCTCATAGCGTTAATTTCTTCTAAGCACTGCATCCCTCACTCAGTAATTGAGAAACCTGAACTGCAAGGCTGTTCCTGTGTCTCTTGCCACTAGGTTATCAAGGAAGGGTGTGAGTATATAAACAAAACTTTGTTGTATATAATACTATATTAGCATATGTATTTTTTGAATATCAGTAATGCAATTGTAACTTACCATTTACTTACTATTATTGATTTTAATAAAAAGTCTTTAAGACTATATCTGTCTGAATGTGAGCTTCCTGTCATATTCCTGAGGGTCGTTTTTAAATTCTGTGGACCCTGATTCAGGACAAGAACTTTTATCTTCTGATCAAACACATTGGAGAGCCTAAAGCCCATACTAATTAATATTGATAATAGTTAATACTATTAATACATTAAAATTAAATAAAAAATTAATAAATTAAATTCCCATATTATCCAAATTAATATTAATCAGTACACTCTAAATCAGGCTACAGGGGGAGTGGTAGTACCACACAAGTGGCACTACACAAGGAGGGACTCTTCTTGCTGACCACAAATAGGTTTTTAAGGGGAGGAGAGGGAGGATATTGGGGGCACTGATCCTGTGGTCCCAAAACCCCATGTAGGGGGTGTTGAGCACCAGCTATCCATCCCCTACCAATCCAGATGAGATGCCTGCACAGAGAGTGTTTACTTGGGCTTTGCACGGGGAATGGAATGGGGAGAAATATCACCTCAATGAAGAATATAGGTCCTGTTGAAAATATGTGTTATCTTCAGATTTACTGCTGTCAATCAAATAAAAATATTACTGATGCTGATGAGATACCAAAATACACGGTTGTCTTTTTTCCCCTCTCTATTGTAGCTGGGAAAAATGGGAGCAATGCTGTAATTTTCTGCAGTATTACAATATCAGTAATGCTGACAGTTTAATTCCCTTTAAAATTTTCTTTTTAAGAAATCCCATTATTCTGTTGCAATGTTTTTCCAATAATCACTGCAAATTTGACTGCCACTAAAGCTGTTTAGCATCTCTATTTATGATTAAATTAAGTAAAAACATTCAAATGACATTTCATTCAGAGCTAAAAAAGCTAATTTCTTTGAATTCTCACATTCAATAATTCTAGTCATTTTACAGACAAGAAACAGAATGTAAGTCTGAGCACATCTTTGGAGAATAGGACCTAATGGTTAAAGAAGAGCTCTTACATTAATATATTGTTCAGCTTTCTTCTGATGACTTACACCATCATAGTTCCCCAACAAAGTCAATAGAAATTTCAGACCTATGATACATACCCTTTAGAGAGATCCTCAAATTGTTGGTGAGGTCCAAAAATAATGTTAGAGTTATAGCTAGTACTCAACAGCTCAATTGACTCTTCAAAGTTAGGCTGCACATGGGACATGAGAAGAACAAGCAGCAGCAGTCATGTTAGACTTCCTGATGTATGGTATAGCATTCTTGGGCATATGTGCTGTACCATATGTATATGACACTGCAACTACATTCTGTGTTGTACTATTACTAGATTGGAATTAGAAATACTAATGGTCCTTAGTACTTCCAAAGTATAGAATTGGGCCTATTTTCCTCAAATTTATGAGAATGATGTATAATTGCCTATATTTATTAACTTAATCATGATAAGCTTTTGCTTAGCTCTTTCAGTCTTCAATGCAATGTACAAACATCAATTAATTAATCTTCACAACCCCCTAGAGAACTAGTTAAGTGCTATCCCATTTATGACACTTAGACATATGGGCCAAATTCACTTGCACCTTAACCGTGCAGTGTTGTTACAGTCAATAAAGTGACATCAATGTACTGCAATGCTGAGTTTGATTGGGAAAATGTTCACAGTTCACCACTGATTTGTGAGACTCAAGTTTTAGGTATCCAACATGAGATATCTCAATCTGATTTTCAAAGATGCCAGGGACTTGCAGATCACATTGAACTCAGCGAAGATTGAAAATTTGGTTAGAAGTTATTTGTTCAAGCAGCAGCGGCTCTAGGGATTTTGCCGCCCCAAGCACGACAGGGGCCTGGAGCCGCCCCTGTGTCCAAGACCACCACTGGCAGAGAAAGGAATGAAACTGTAGTTCTTGCCTCAATAATCTTTGCTGATTATGCTACACTGTCCCTTAGAGTCACTTTACACTGTAATTTTTGCAGCAAGACTTATTTAATTTTGCTGCTTTCTTGTAACTTTACTATAAATAAACATGAGTCTATTTTTAAAAAATGTCTACAGGGCTCAATGTTTTCTGTATTCCCCGACACTGTACTGCTTAATGTGGCATTAGTGAATATAGTGTCAGGCAATTAACAATGTAATAGTTATACCCCCTTGCTCAACAGATGAGCTCTAGGGAAGAGATTTTTCTCCCCTCCACCCATCCAAGTCTCTCTGTCAGCATAAAGTGACCAAAAAGCCCAACACAAAGTAGGGAAAAAATTCCCCCCACCCCAGTGCAGGCACTGCATCCAGCTGCCTAAGGCTCTTATAGGTGCCTGCGTGCTTAGAGCACAGCACAGAAACTCATCCAATATGTCATCTTAATCATAGTATGGGCATCAATGGGACTACTCACCAGATCCTCAGCCTCTGCTGTGGTTGCTTTGTGCTCCTCTGGAACAAATAGAAAAACATCAGTGCAAACAAACCCCTATTAATGCAATATCTGCTATGAAATAATGCACACACAAGTGTGCTGTTTAGATGTTGCTTGACATTATTAGAACTGGGAGCACTGGCTGTTGGGAGTCTGAAAGTACAGAAAACAGGAAGGAAGGGGGAGGAGCTGAGGGGGCCAAGTGAGAGTTACAGAGGGTGCAGGAGATGCGTGATAAAGAGGTTTCCACTTTAAAAATAAAGTCCTGTTGAAGTTTGTTAGTACCTTGCCTGGTTGATACAAGAACAAGGAACTTTATGACTTAATGAAAAAATCTACTTGAAATCTATAAAAGCAGCAAAGAGTACTGTGGCACCTTATAGACTAACAGACATACTGGAGCATGAGCTTTCGTGGATGAATACCCACTTCGTCGGATGCATGTGGATATTCACCCACGAAAGCTCATGCTCCAATATGTCTGTTAGTCTATAAGGTGCTTTTACAGATCCAGACTAACACGGCTACCCCTCTGATACTTGAAATCTAATCTAATCTTTTTTTAAAGAGTTTAGATTTACTTTCAGATACTTAAATAAGTCTTTATGCTTATATTTATAATTTTACAATCACATTTTCCTCTTTTTAAAAATGTTTCTCTATACTCAGACAGAGAACAGTGGGGAAAATTAACTAAGCATTCCAGGAAAAACAGTGAAACTAACTATGCATGTGGCAAATAAACTAAAAATTTTTTTCAAAAAATGGAGAAATTCAACTTCTCTCTAGTCTCTCCCAGAGACATCACTTGCAACAAATGGTAGATAAGAAGTTTAACAGAAGTGTGATTTTTAAAAGTGATAGTGTCCCCTTTAAGTAGTCCATTAATATTGTAGGAAAACACTAAAAAGTAAGGTCTTATTCAGATAAGTGTTGCTGTAAATGATACATGCCATTTTTTATTCCAGAGTTTCTCAAACAGGGGTCACCGCTTGTGTAGGGAAAGCTGCTGGAAGCGGCAGCCAGTACGTCCCTCGGCCCACGCCGCTTCCAGCAGCTCCCATTGGCCCGGAGCAGCAATCCGTGGCCAGTGGGAGCCGCGATCAGCTGGACCTCTGGACAGGGCAGGTAAACACACTGGCCTGGCCCTCCAGGGGCTTTCCGTACACAAGCGCCGACCCCTGTTTGAGAAACCCTGTTCTATTCCTATTTCCTTAGCAAATATGGGACATTTGATATTAATGCATATAATTAAACATACAGGTTGTGTAATAAAGGACAGTTAACATTCTTGGAGACTTTCGCTTTTGGAATTTTCAGACGTGAGGGTTTTTGTTGTTTTTTTCTATTTCATAGAATATAACTGACTCTTTGTGAAGCATTTTCTGATGCTTCTGTATGCCAAATTCTATAAAAATAAGTTATTTTGCATGGCATTATGCAGATACATATCTATGCCCACCTACTGTTAGACTTTGACATCAGCAAGAGCAATTTTTTTCTATTATGGAGTTATAAATGAACTAGCTGCTCTATTAAATGCTACTCACTTAGTTACCTAAATTTCCCACTTTGAGCACATGTAAGAAATTGTAGAGGACACAGAATACTTTTATTTTTTCCTTTTTTCAGAAAATTGTTTCCAGTAGGTCACCTTGATTAGCTCTTCCTTTTCATTCTACAGCAGTGATCTGGTTCTTCTAGCACTCCAGCACCAGAATCCTCTTTTTACATATGTTTTGAATTAATTGCAGAAAGTTTCAATAGATTGTTTTACATATGCAGTTTAAGACCTTTAGTTAGAACAGTGGTATTCTACCTGTAAGCTGACTTCTGATATTTTTGCTCATATAGAAGAACACATTATTCTATCTGTGGTCTCAATAATTTCAATGGGACCATTTGTAGAGTAAGGGCCTGTCTACATTAACAGTTAGTCCATGGCAAGCTGGAATGTAAATTTACTTTTTGC
The DNA here is from genome assembly GCF_025201925.1 of Gopherus flavomarginatus. Classification (NCBI taxonomy): domain Eukaryota; kingdom Metazoa; phylum Chordata; order Testudines; family Testudinidae; genus Gopherus; species Gopherus flavomarginatus. The sequence continues at coordinate 194,919,643 of NC_066617.1, read as the reverse complement.
TATACTACTGCACATTGTCCATATGGACCCTGTTGATGTGCATCAATAGTTCCTTAGTGTGCTTTTACTTACCTTGCTTTGAAATGGGTCAATGTGCATTAAGGAACCATTAGGGTATATCAGCAGGGTTCACACTGACGCTTAGTGCATGCCATGCTAATGTGAGGTAGATTTGCACCCCAGCTTGTCGCATACTAAATATTTGAGTAAACAATTCCTGAGTTGTTATACATCACAAGTGAAGATGCCAGACTCAGGGCTTTTAAAAGGAAAAGCTCGATGTTATTGAAAGGCATTGCATAGTGGTTGTGTTGCAAAGTTTCTGACAGGATGTTTCACCCACAAATGACACTGAGTCTGCACTCTGATTCCATTCAGTGGCAAATTGTATCTTAAATTCCTTTCTCCCTCCTGGCTCTTGTTCATTTCTCTCTCTCTTCTGCTTACAAAGAGGGAATATGGCAAGCCATTTTTCTGCTGGTTGCTAAAGAGGCAGAAGATTGGTTCTGCTGGGAAAGATACCTGAAGAACCCTGGAACTTGAGAATTAACTGACTTAGAACCTCACCAACATGACTTCTTCAGCAGCTGAACTAAATTAATCTGAACACAGTTTTACTTGGTGTCTACAGAAATCTTTTATCCACTGATAGTTTTAGCAGCAACAAGATGAATGAGGTAATATCTTTTAGTGCACTAACTTCCGTTTCTGAGAGGGACAAACTTTCAAGCTTGCCCAGAGTTGTTCTTCAGATCTGGAAAATTACTGTGTATCACAGCTAAATACAATATGAAAGAGATTGTTTAGCATAAGTAGTTAATGCATATTTCAAGTGAACGTTTGAGGTGAAGTGGGCTGTTAACACCTTTCCAGTCATAGGGAGGAAAGGAACTGAGGGGGAGGGGGAAGCAGCTGGAGGCAGGGGTCATCAGTGAGTTGTAAATTGTTGTAATAAGACATAAATCCAATGTCTCTATTCGGTCCATGATTTTTAGTGTCTAGCAAAGTTATGAATTTAAGCTTCCAGGCTTGTCTTTTGAAAGTATTGTGCAGGTTTCTTTAAAGGATGAGCACTGAGAAGTTAGATATAGAGTGATCACTTTGTGAAAAGTGTTCACTCACATATGATATGGGGGTTTTGTCATTTTCCTGTGTGAGTTTATTCGAGAGCATATTGATTGTCTGGGTTCACGCACATAGTTGCTGTTAGGCTGCTGACTGCACTGGAAGAGGTACTCTACATGTTGTGATAATCATGTGTAAGAACCATGGATCTTGAAAAGTGTGTTGTGAGGGGTGTTGATCACTGTAACAATGGAGATAAGTCTGCAGGTTTTGCCTTTGTTGTTCTGGCAGGATCTGGTGTCACTTGGAGTTGGTGTGTCCTGGTCTGTGGGGAGGTTGCATCTGATGATGAGTTTGGAGAGGTTTGGGGTTTGTTTGAAGACCAGAAGTGTGGGGCTCAAGAAAGACTTCTTTCAGGATGGGGTCCCCATTGAGTATGGGCTGTAGTTGTCTGATGATAGCCCATATGGATTCCATTGCAGGATGTGCAGTCAGAGAGGGTTGTATTTTTGTATTGAAGCAAGTTCTCTCAGTGCATTTGGGTGGCCTTTTTCAATGATGTGATGTCCTTCTCCGCTGGAGTGTCCTTATACAGCAAAGGGGATTTTGAATGTGTTAAGGTAGGGGTAGGCAACCTTTCCAAAGTGGTGTGCCAAGTCTTCATTTATTCATTCTGATTTAAGGTTTCGCGTGCCAGTAATTTTAATGTTTTTAGAAAGTGTCTTTCTATAAGTCTATAATATATAACTAAACTGTTGTTGTATGTAAAGTAAATAAAGTTTTTAAAATGTTTAAGAAGCTTCATTTAAAATTAAATTTAAAATGCAGAGCCCCCCTGGACCAGTGGCCAGGACCCGGGTAGTGTAAGTGCCACTCAAAATCAGCTCGCGTGCTGCCTTCGGCACCCATGCCATAGGCTGCCCACCCCTGTGTTAAGGTATGTATCCCGGACTTTCTACTCAGAGCATATTCTGTGGTATCGGAGGGCCTGGTTGTGGATAATAGTGTCTTTGTGATAGTTACTGGATGTATGAAGGTAGATGTCATGATCTGTGTGGTTAGCTGCAGTGATCTTGACTACTATTGAATCATCTTCAATATATTCCACTTTGGTAAGGTGTTCAAAAAGTTTGGACCCATTGCCTTTGTAAAATCAGCTAAATCAATCCACAAAAAAAGATATAAAAGGGAATAAACATGAATAAAAACATCATGCAAACAGAATAGTATGATTTTAAAGTTCAGAGTCTTCAGGGCAGACTACTTAAATTTTTAGGAACTTTTATTGATATCAAATACTTCTATAAGACTTCCTTGCAATGGAAGAGGTAAAGGAGCAGATTCCATTACCATTTATTTATGCTGAATGGTTAGTTTCTTCATGAGACTTCATTAAAGTCAATCAGATTAAGTTGATAATCACTGTAAGAGCATCAGACTGAGTAGTGTTTAGGTGTACAGGTATTTTTATATTACTAATCTGAGTCATGTTGCTTATCAAGGACAATTTAGATAGTTTAATAACAATTTATTCTCCAATCCTATTCTTTAGATGAGAGATTTTCTTTAAAGAACAAAAAAAAATGCCCATGAGATTTTAGCATTATTGTCAAACATCCATTATTTGAGGCAGTATGGGCTGCTTGAAGAGGAAGTACTTTCTTTATCTGTAACTATAAAACCCTATTTTCAGACCTGTGAGTCTATCCTGATAAAGGATATTTCATCGCCACAGTAACACTCTTTATTTCAGTGTGCTTTGGTTGTGAAGGATTTAGCTGCATTTCATCTGTTCAAGAGATATGTAGTTCTTATAAAATGAATTATTCCCAAGTGCTTCAGATGCTTTTGGTTATCACTTCAACTATGTCAGGTGTTTCTTTCAATAACAAAATTTAAAAGACTCATTGGAAAACTTGATTTTTGTTTTCTTTATTTGCTACTTTGCTTTCCCAAAAAGTCTATTTCATAGAGTTGGTCACAGTAACATGGCCTGAAAAAAGATAAAACTATTTTTTCTTATGATAGAACTTTACCATAAAGAACATTTTTCCACTGGTTTTTGGAACTGCAACTGCTACATTTTATCCAACTTTGGAGACATATATTTTGAGAGAGAGACATATATTTTGAGCATCAAGATTTACAATTTACCATCATAATTTTCTTCACATTCCTAACAGGGATTTAATAAAGCAACTGTAAATTTGTTAGGCATGAATTGGTTCCCAAATGGATTGACTCAGTCCATGGACTGAAATAGTGACTCACAGAGTTTAACATAAAATCCAGATGAATGTAGACAGAGAAATTTCAGAAATACAGACGTTCCCATCAGGTGCCATTGATTTCAGTAGCTGGTGGTTGTTCAGCAATTTTGGGGAAAAAAGTTAGGCCACTTACGTAAGTGCCTAAATTATGGACTCCAATGCCCAGTTGAGGCACTCAGTTTTGAAAAATTTGGCCAGCGCATACAACTTAAATTATATTATATTTAAGAAAAGATCTTAAGTTTGGATCCTACATTGAAACACAAGTGATCTGGAAAAAGAACCAACTAATGGTTCAGTGTTGACATTGGTGGACATACAAACTGTCAAGGAGGATGGAAAATTTTTAATTTGGTGGATAAGGAACATTTTGTAATCTTTTGGCATTTCTCCATTCTCCAAATAAGGACATCAAGGTCTGAATATTGGAAAATGCAACAAAAGGCTACACAGAACTAGTGTTTTTATTACATAATGTTCGCCACTGTGGGTGGTTGGCTCCAACTGTACAATTTCAGGAAGAAAGGGCTTGCAGAAAAATATTCTAGGAAGCCTGTATAATATGTAAATTAATCTATAAATTAAAGGATGATGCAGCTAGCACTATGCAATACGACATTGTATTTGATATTTTGATACTGTACTTAAACTATCACTGTATTTTGAGACCATTTTAAGAATAATATTAAATTTAGTAATGTAGAAGGCTGAGCAGCTACAATGCAAGATATCAAAAAAAAAATAGGAAAAACAAATGAGAGGATCTTGTGGGAAGAAAATAGTATTAAACAATAATAGAAGAAAACCTGGGCACATCTCTAAAGGTTAAGGAATCATCAACCATGGTCGAGTTTGCTGTTATTATTCCAGTAATCCTGATACTTTTTCACTTACGTTTTTTGTTTCATTTTTTGAAGGACAGCGATCTCCACAGCCTGCAATTTGCATGTATTTATTTTAATTAGTTAATTTACCATTATTTTACTAATTGGAGTTTGAATTAAATATATAAAAGCAATGGTTAGCAAAACAAGAGCTCGTTTTTAGACAGATAGAAAAAAGGAAACAGGTTAGTGGTTTTATGTTCTATAGCTCAACTATGTGTGGCACAGGCCCACTACCAGTTAAAGTAGATGACCCATTTGTTCATGTAGTAGGGAGGTTGTATTTTGAATCAGGAGGATCAAAACATGATCACTGTCACTGTGAAGTTCCAAGTAGACCTCTCCTACAGAATAATGGTAATGGTTTTTAGCTGAGCACGGATCCCGTATTCTCTCTAACCACTGTCTCTCTCTCACACACACAAATTATGTTAAAAGAATGATGAGGTTGCAAAACAAAATCTACAAATGTTGAAGTTAGGGTAGAGTGTGCATCTCCCCAACTCTCCCCACTGTGTGAATACATTACCATTGTCTTTAATTACATTAATATTACCACGTGGCCCTTGCCTTAGTCAATGCACTACTGGAGAGTGGTCAGTGTATTTTTATATGCATTTTTATCCCCACTTCTAAATGAATAAATTACTGCCTTATCCTCTACATGCCATCCAACCTCTAAGCTGAGGACCAAGAACTAGTTTAAGCAGCATCAGTGCAAATTCGGAGCAATGGCATTGACTTCAATAGATTTTACAGTGTGGTAATTACAAAGAGAATTTAGCCATCCATGAAGGGACACACCCTCACACTGGTGGAGAGGATAACAACGAGCACCTTTGGGTACACCTGCAAGTTTTGTTCTGCCTGGGTGGGGGTGGGAATGGGGATGGGGGGGAGACACTTGCCACAGGAAGGAGTGCTGAATAGGAATAAGACTGCCCTGTCTCAGACAGCTATGAGGAACATAGCAGCAAGCCTCACTGCTCCCGAAGCTGCATGATGCAGCCTCAGAGCAGTATGCCTCATGAGAAGGGGCTGGAGGTAGACCCCGTTTAGACTAAGCCCAAAGAGTTGACCCAGGAAGACTACGTGATACCCAGGTCACTATTCCCTCTCTTTATTTTCCTGTGGACTCCCCTCTCCCATGAGGGGAGAGGACTTTTATTTTGTTTGTTTCCTCCAAGAACCTCCTTGGGTGTCTGATGGGGGATGAGACTGGGGGAGGGGGAAGAGAAAGACAGTATAAGGATCTAAAGCAGATTCTGGAGGGGACTTGAGGGAACCCCTGCCTCCCACACCATCTTTTTTCCTACCGTTGCCTTTGGGCGTACATACAATTCAGAGAATCTGACTGGTTTTCTGAATATGATGTTACGGCCTAAATCTGCAAGGTGTTGATCACCTGTTGGCTGCATTGCATGTTGTCAACTCCCACTGATTTTTAAGAACATATGCCTTTATTTATTATTTCTTGGCCCAAAAAGGTTAAGCATGGGTTTATCAAAGGTGCTTAAGGGGTCAAAACATTTTCCACAGGTGCCTGGAAATTGTCTGAAGATTTAGCAAACATCAAACATAACTCCACAAATCAGACACCAAATGTGGCACAATTCATGTACTATTTGTCAGTTTTTAAATTATATACAAAATATCCAAACAACTCTACTATTTGAGAAATAGTAGGAATTTGGGTATTAAAGACTGTGTCGTAATATGAGTTCAAAGGGCCATAGTTATTCTTGCATGGTTATGCTTAATTCTGGCATTCCTTCACTTCTAAGCAAAGCTGTTTTGATTAAACAGTTGTTGGGTTTTTTTGTCAAAAAGTGCCAATTAGTCAAAACTAAAACTTTTGGAAAGGATCAGTTTTGACAAAACTTTTATCAGGAAGATTTCTCAGTCCAGGATGGAATTTCTGTTGTCAGAGAGGACATGCTGTCCCAGGATAGCTAATAGGCATATGGAGACCCATGTTCAAGTTGCCACATTGCCTGATTTAAAGCAAGGACTTGAACCTCCCATGTGAGTGCCTGAACCACAGGGCTATTGGATAAAATTGGGTGTGGGAGGTCTGTTTCTCAAATATTATTTTTTAACAAAAAAAATTTTTTAGAAGGTTCAGCCTTTTCCTGATGCAGAATGGGAATAACTTTGAAATCATGACAATTTTTGTGACACAGGAAGAATGTTTCCTGCCCAATTCTACTTCTGAGTACGTAACTGTTTTACCATAAGTGTCTTCCAACATAGGGTTTTTTTTTTAATGGAGTTATTATAACAGCTTCGTCTCTGACTCAGCAAAGAACATTTTTCGATATTTGTTTGTTTTTAATGGGGTCCTACATGGAACATACAAGTGTCTTAACTTGACCTCAAAGGAAACTGTCCCAAGACAAAAACAATGCAGCACAGTGCTGCATAAGTTTCCCTTCTGGGGCAGGAGTGCAAATTGCAGTATTTAGCATCATGAATCCCCGTCCCTTCAGTCTAGACTTTCTTTTGATCCAAAAATTGGAATGGGGAGGGTGTCATTGGAGTAATTAAGCCTCCCAGGCTGCAGTTTTGTGGAGACTTGTGAACACCAGCCTGGGAACATCCATATGCATGTGTAGAGCTTGGCCTATAGAAGCGCCTCCACGGCTTTCCTCAAAAAGGATTTGTTAATGATGATATGAAAAGATAAAAAAGCCTCCAAGTTTCCCACGAAGCCACCCAAAATGCTGCACTTCCCAATGTACAGTATGTCAGCTAGGTTAATTCACACTCCCATGTTTAACAGAACCTGGAGCTGTTGCTTTTCTCACATCCATTATATAGAGAGTGAATAAAGGAAAATGCATATAGCAGTTGCACGAACATGATGTTGCTACTGGTGCAAATGTGCAGCATGTCAAACTCTCTCAATTTGCATAGCAATTAGTATATGAGAACAAGCTGTCAAACTGAACACAGACAAATCTGATATGAAAACAAATTTCATGCTGGGGTTATTAAAGTGTTATTAGAAACATAGCTAAGTGAAAAACAAGATACTAACGCAATATTGAGCCTGATCCACCACTGTGTTCCTTCAGCTTTACACTAGTTTACTGATTTCAACGGAATTGCACCAGTAAAAAAAACTAAATAAGTAGCTATAGTGATGAATTGTATCAAGTTGGAGGTATCCCTTTCAGCTTCAAAAGGGAAATTGGCTAGAAATCTCACAGCTGCCTGAACTGACATCCTCTCCAGCTCTTCACACTCCCGGAAGCCATGCCCCACCCCGGGCAAACAGGAGTTGTGGTGCAGGTGAGAACTAGTAGAAGCTCAGGTAAAGGGAATGTAACAATATGCTTTTTAAATCCTGCTCTCTGCTTATTCTTCCCATGTGATTTTTGGCCATCGTTCAATTTGACTGCAATGCTTGGAATTTCTTTCCTGTTGGGCTTTCAAAGGTTGTTATGGTAGACTTAGTTGGCAAATAAACATATGTTTAAAAGTACATGAATATCTGGTAGAACTTCTCTAGCTAAACTGCTATTTAATATGCATGGATATTCTGATATCCTGGGACTTTCCTAGAAAAAAATATTGTTCATCACATATGACTGTTATGGTGAGCAACATTTTTAACTAGAGAAAAAGTGTTATTGCTAATCAGAACAGACATAGGAGACCTTTAATGTAAATTACCATTTCTTACTAGCATTCAATGGGAAACTTTCATTCTAATGTCAGGTTCTATGTGATGGACCATTATAAAAAATTAACATCTGAATATTAAAATTTCAAAACTCAATATGTAATTTGTATGTCAGAGAATGTCATCTTGTGTTTTATGGATTCTCTCTATATACTTACACATTTCATGTATTTTTAGGTGCAAAGGGTCCAATTCTATCCGTTACAATGTACCCGGGGTCCCATGCACCCATGTAAAGTTCAACTGAAGTTAATGGGGCTCTGTAGAGTGTAGGAGTCCGTCCATGTGTTCTATACTGCAGGATCAGGACCATATTCTGTTCTAGGCTGCATAAAAGGTACATTATTTCACCAAAATGTTTTGTAAACTTTACAGTTCAAAGAAAACCAAAAATATTTGATTTGAAAGACAGTATGACACACTATTTGTCAAATATTGCTAAGGAAAGTAATCACACCATTCAAATCAGTTGAAACTTTTTTTCCTCTTGGGATTCAACTAGCTTTGGTTATTTGAATAATATACAGTAAATAATACTGATTATTTTCTTAAATATGTTCTGTTCATTACTTACTTCTGCATAGTTCTTTAGCTTGGATGGAGTGGGCTTCAAGTAAAGTACCAAGGGTGAAATCCAGACCTCACTGAAGTCAATGGGAGCTTTGCCACTTCAATAGGAACAGAATATCAACTATTTGGTTTGAACGAAACCAATTATATATCTTTTGGAGGACAGAGAATTAGAAGGCCTAGTCATATATTGATCCTTCTTCACCAGGGCCAGGATTTCACTGCAAAAAGATAACTGTTGAACAGAATCATTTGAAATTGCTAGTAGACTGAGGTATTAATTCTATGTGTGTTGCTGTTTTGTTTCCTTAACTGTGTAAAAGAAAATTCCAAATAAGAATAGAATGTAGTCATTAGGAAGCTATGCAGCTAAGCATAGATTTATTTGTACTCACTGTTTTGCTGGAAGAGAAGAAGAGTTTGGGTTCAGTATTTAATTTTTGTAACTATATAATTCCTTGTCATTAAATTACAGGGTATTATAGGCATTACAGGTAGTAAGAGGACAGTGAAGTGAAGGTAATCAATGCTCTTCCTGAAATCAATGCAAGCCAAACCCCCTATAATTTACCTATAATGATTCTCTGTGAACCATATTATTATTAGATATAGAAGCCTGTAACAGGCGTATTTACATTCTTATTATCATTCCACATTTGAGATCGCAGTAGGAAAGTGCAGAATGGTATGGCTAGAAAGACCAAAAAAACATCACAGAGGAAGAAACCTAATAAATAAACAGAAGTGAGGAGCCAAAGACAAAATAGGAGTAAGAAAGTTAAGCAGACTATGTAATTAAATATAACTGTGTTCCTACAATGTACATAAACTATACACAAATTGTTCTAAAAGGATTAACCAATACATAGGAATGCATGAGACATAACAAAGATGGACTATTAAGGGCTGCAGAGAAAGAGGACAAGTGGAATTTCTCTGTCACGATGTCTGGAGTGGTTCATGACAACGAGTGCTATCCTCAGAGCTGACTGTCAAAAAGCAGGGAAGTGTTGTAGGTGGGTGAGGTAATATATTTTAATGGACCAACTTCTGCTGGTAAAGGAGACAAGCTTTCAAGCACACAGTGGTTACTAGGGTGTAGATTACAGGGGAGTACATGCAATGAAGGGGACAGCTAAATAAGGAACAACATACAAGTGTCACATTACTGTGGGTCATGATGAAACTAATTTTCAAAGCCTCATGAAGATGCAGCATGCCTCAGCGTGCTCTTCTTATTGCCCTGGTGTCTGGCTGCTCAAAAATTGGCTGCCAGACAATCTGCCTCCACCCACCCCAGCCTGCCGGACACTTTTCTCCCTTTATTTCACAGATATTATAGAGCACACAGAACCAACAAGGGGGATATTATGTTTGCTGAGGTTTACTCTAGTAAGCAAACTATGCCAGTGAGTTTTAAAATGTCCAAAGGCACATTCCACCACCATTCTGCACTTGCTCACCCTATGGTTGAACTGCTCCTTACTGCTGCCCAAGCTGCCTGCATACGGCTTCATGATCCATGGGATCAAGGGGTAGGCTGGGGCTCCCAGGATCATGACTGGAATTTCAACATCACCTATGGTTATTTTGCAGTCTGAAAGAAATTTCCTGCTTGCAGATTTCTGAAAAGACTGGAGTTCCTAAAGAAGTGCGTGTCATGCATCTTTCCTGACCATCCTACGTTGGTGTTGGTGAAACAGTCCCTGTCATCCACTAGCGTTTGCACCACTATTGAGAAGTACTCTTTCAATTTATGTACTCTTTAGCAAGGTGGTCTGGTGCCAAGATAGGGATATGAGTTCCATCTACTACCACACCACAGTTAGGAAACCCCATCATGGCAAAGCCATCCACTATCGCTGCACGTTTCCCAGAGTCATTATCCTTCTTAGCAGAAGTCTTTGGATTGACCTGGCAACTTGGATCACAGCAGACCCCACATTAGATTTACTCACTCCAAACTGATTCCCCACACCAGCAGTCTGGCATTGTAAGCTTCTACAGACCTATTACCACTTGCTTCTCAACTGTCAGAGCAATACTCATTTTAGTATTGCTGCAGTTCAGAGCTGGTAAAAGCCCTTTGCACAGTTCCATGAAAGTAGCCTTATGCATCTGAAAGCTCTGTAGCCATAGCTCATCATCGCATAGCAACATAACTACCACCAGTTAGTGCTTGTTTCTTGGGCCCAGAAGTGGTGCTCCACTATGTCAAGGTGATGCGCAACAGTTGCCAGCATCTGCAAATTGCTCCGCTCTATGGCTTCCAGAAGGACTGTTTACGGTGGCATTACATTGCTCTGTGTGGTAGTTCCTGCTTTGCTTCAGCTAAGAAAATACTTCAGGATAAGGCATGAGATGTTTATAATGCTCACAACAGTGTACAGCTGAGTGCTGTCCATGCTTGCCATGCTATGGCATCTGTGTGGGTAACCCAGGCTTAGGGAAAAAGGCTTGGTTTGTTTGCCACTGACTTCAGGGAGTGAGTGAGGGAGATGCATCATGGGAGGCTAGTGTCACGTTCCCATAACCACCTGGGCAAATGTTTTGGTCCCGTGAGGCATTGCAATTCCAAGTCATCATTCCACTCAGCTCCATGCACTGCGGGATAGCTACCCATAGAGCAGTGCTCTGTGAGTCAATGCAAGCCCTGCTAGTAAGGATGCACTCCGCCAACACAATGTGCATAGTGTGGACATGCAGAATTGACTTGCTTAAATCAGAGGGTCAGTGTCAACTTAAATAAAATTGACCTAAATTTGTAGTATGGACATACTTTAGGATGAGTCAGGTAGAGCAGGGACTTCAGTCTGACTCTCCAAAGTCCCAAGTGAATGCCCTAATCTCTAGGCTATCCCTCTCTCTCAATCTCACCTGTTGGAACTGTTCCAATGAGTAGAAATACTTAAATGTTCACAGAGCTAGAGAAAATGATTACATGGCCAGAACACTCACCTGTGTTAGGGGTGAACGACATACAAAACCCTGCTCTGAATCAGGGAGAGCAGGGACTTGAATGTAGGTCTCCCACATTCCAAGTGAGTGCCTGAACCATGGAGCTATTGGCTATTCTAGGATAGGGTACTCTTTCCCTGGGAACATTTCACAGGTTGAGAGAGAAAGTTTTGCACAAACCAATACATTTCTATTGAAACATTTCATTTTCAATATATTGGCATTTTCTGCCCTCCCCTCCCCCGAAAAAGTTTAATTGAAAAATTCTCAACCAATTCTACAGTTAATGCACTGATGGCTTGTCATCAAGTAATTTAAGAAATATATAGTAGTTGAAGTTCAGTAAAAATAATGCTGTGTGCTTCAGACCTCAGTTGAGCAAGATACTAACTCAAAAGTAGACCTGTCAAAGTCATTTATTCCCATGCTTAAAATTAGTGACATAATTAAATCACACACAGAATCAGTATTTCACATGGCACTTTTCACTAGAGGAGCTCAAAGGTCTTTGGAAAGCAGAATAACATCCTCCTTTTAGAGAGAGAGAAAACGAGGCACAGAGTGTAACTGACTTATCTATAGTCACACAGCAAGTGAGGGCAAGGTTGAGAAGAGTGCCATTCCCTTGCTGTAATCACTAGACCACACTCCCTCTCTAAGATAGATTTAGACAAATTGTCATAAACAGATAGCTAAGGGTTAATGTCTCTTTCACCTGAAGCACCTGACCAGAGGACCAATCAGGAAACCGGATTTTTTCAACTTTGGGTGGAGGGAATTGAGTGTCTGAGTCTTTTGTCTTTTGTCGTCTGCCTGCTTTCTCTGAGCTTTGGAGAAGTAGTTCTACTTTCTAATTTTCTGTTTCTAAGTGTAAGGACAAAAAGATCAAATAGTAAGTTCTATGGTTTCTTTTCTTTGGTATTTGTGTGAATATAAGTGCTGGAGTGCTTTAATTTGTATTCTTTTTAAATAAGGCTGTTTATTCAATATTCTTTTAAGCAATTAACCCTGTGTTGTATCATCTTTATACAGAGAGCCCATTTGTATTTTTCTTTCTTTTTATATAAAGCTTTCTTTTAAGACCTGTTGGAGTTTTTCTTTACTTCAGGGAAATTGAGTCTGTACTCACCAGGGAATTGGTGAGAGGAAGAAATCGGGGAAATCTGTGTGTTGGATTGCTAGCCTAATTTTGCATTCCCTCTGGGGGAATAGGAAAGTACTTTTTGTTTCCAGGATTGGGAACAGAGAGGGGGAGTCTCTCTGTGTAGTTTCACAGAGCTTGTGTCTGTGTATCTCTCCAGGAGCACCTGGAGGGGGGAAGGGAAAAAGGATTATTTCCCTTTGTTGTGAGACTCAAGGGATTTGGGTCTTGGGGTCCCCAGGGAAGGTTTTTCAGAGGGACCAGAGTGCCCCAAAACACTCTAATTTTTTGGGTGGTGGCAGCAGGTACCAGGTCCAAGCTGGTAACTAAGCTTGAAGGTTTTCATGCTAACCCCCATATTTTGGACGCTAAGGTCCAAATCTGGGACTAAGGTTATGATACAAATCTTATAGAAAATGGTGACATAAGCATACTGACTGATGATGCACACTGGAATCAATTGAAGTGAATCTCCTTTATTAACATATTGGTCAAAAAAAAAAGGTCTCTGCTTCTGTCAGTTGTTCAAGAGTTAATGTCTCCAGATACCCTTAAACTGCATAATAAAAGACAGGCAAAGGACATCAAAATAGGGTAAAAAGCATTGAAAATTTAACACTGTAAATTATATTTAGTTACAGCAACAAAAAGGCTGGAGTTTATAAAAACTGCTGTGCTGGTCAAGTATTGGCCGATCACTCCTCCAGAGGGAGAAAAATAAATCTGAGAAAGCATTTTCTGCTCTGTCTCCCTTAGGCAAAGCTTCAGCATTTAAGTGAACTCCACTAGTTTATGGTTTTGTTCTAAACTAAAAACAAGGAAAGCAGAGCAAAAACACCCTCAACTTAATAGTAGCTCAAGCTGGAAATCTTAAGTATGTCAAATGAGTTAAAAAAAAAAAAGAAGAGAAAGTTGAGTAGATGGAGATTGCTGATGAGAAAGGAAGCAGTGAGATTCCAGAATGACTAGGGGAAAGGAAGTGACAGTTCAGAAGCTACTGTGAGATGAAATATGACAGAACACTTTGGGGCTAATAAATCTACAAAAATGGATAAGACAAGTTAAGCAAAAGAAAGCAAAGCTCATGGAAACTGCAGATGCAAACAGAAACAAATGGGATTCAAAGTCACTTAAGGAAACTAAGGGTATGTCTACACTACGAAATTAGGTTGAATTTATAGAAGTCGATTTCTTAGAAATCAATTTTATACAATCAATTGTGTGTGTCCCCACTTAAGGCCATTAAGACCATTAACTCAGTGGAGTGCATGGTACCAAGGCTAGTGTCGACTTCTGGAATGTTGCACTGTGCGTAGCTATCCTACAGTTCCCGCAGTCTCCGCCGCTGTCATAAACAGATAGCTAAGGGTTAATGTCTCTTTCACCTGGAAAGAAGTAACCTGAAACACCTGACCAGAGGACCAATCAGGAAACAAGACTTTTTAAAATCTGGGTGGAGGGAAGTTTGTGTGTGTCTTTTGTTTTCGGTCTTCTGCCTGTACGCTCTCTCGGCTATAAGAGGATTTCTATCTCCTGCCTTTCTAATCTTCTGTTTCCCAGTTGTAAGTAGAAAAGATCAGATAGTGATTTATATTTTTTTTTTGTATTTACATGTGTGTAGTTGCTGGAATGTGTTAAATTGTATTCTTTTTGAATAAGGCTGTTTATTCATATTTCTTTTAAGCAATTGACCCTGTATTTGTCACCTTGATACAGAGAGACCACTTTTATGTATTTTTTCTTTCTTTTTATATAAAGCTTTCTTTTTAAGACCTGTTGGAGTTTTTCTTTTAGTGGGGAACTCCAGGGAACTGAGTCTGTACTCACCAGGGAATTGGTGGGAGGAAGAAGTCAGGGGGAAATCTGTGTGTGTTAGATTTACTAGCCTGACTTTGCATACCCTCTGGGTGAAGAGGGAAGTACTTCTGTTTCCAGGACTGGAAATAGAGAGGGTGAAATCCCTCTGTTTAGATTCACGGAGCTTGCTTCTGTGTATCTCTCCAGGAACACCTGGAGGGGGGAAGGGAAAAGGTTTATTTCCCTTTGTTGTGAGACTCAAGGGATTTGGGTCTTGGGGTCCCCAGGGAAGGTTTTTTGGGGGGACCAGAGTGCCCCAAAACACTCTAAGTTTGTGGGTGGTGGCAGCTTTACCAGGTCCAAGCTGGTAACTAAGCTTGGAGGTTTTCATGCTAACCTCCATATTTTGGACGCTAAGGTCCAAATCTGGGAATAGGTTATGACAGTCGCCTATTGGAATTCTGGGTTGAGCTCCCAATGCCTGATGGTGCAAAAACATTGTTGCTGGTGGTTTTGGGTAAATGTCATCAGCTCTCCCCCCTCCCCTCTGTGAAAGCAATGGCAGACAATCAGTTCTCGCCTATTTTCCTAGGTTACCCATGCAGACGACATACCGCGGCAAGCATGGAGCCCGCTCAGCTCACCATCACCGTATGTCTCCTGGGTGCTGCCAGACATGGTACTGCATTGCTACACAGCAGTAGCGCATTGCCTTTTGCCAGCAGACGGTGCATCACGATTGGTGGCTATCAGCGTCATCTCCTGGGTGCTCTTTTAGCTGACCTGCTGAGGTCAATCGGGGGCACCTGAGTAGATATGTGTGCAACTGGCTGGCCTTGGTGAAGTCAGCCAAGGGCGCCTGGACACAAATGGGAGATGACGATGGCCAGCACTCTTACTGCACCATCTTCTGGCGAGCAGCCAGGAGACGACAATGGCTAGCAGTCGTATTGCACCATCTGCTGCCAGTCTAAGACGTATAAAAGAGATGGAGTGGATCAAAACAATACAGAGACCAGATTTATTTTGTATTAATTTGCTCCTCCCTCCTTCACTAGTGGTGGGAGGGATAGCTCAGTGATTTGAGCATTGGTCTGCTAAAACAAGGGTTATGAATTCAGTCCCTGAGGGGGGCATTCTGTGCGACAACCCTGTAAGCCATTACATCAGTCGCCCCTTGCAACAGCAGACAATCGTTTCACACCTTCTTTTCAGCACAAGATGCCATAGCATGGCAAGCATAGAGCCCGCTCAGATCACTGCCGCAATTATCAGCACTATAAACACCACGCGCATTATCCTGCAGTATATGCAGAATAAGAACCTGCAAAAGCAAAACCAGGCGAGGGGGCAACCGCAGAGCAGTGACAAGAGTGATGAGGACATGGACACAATCTTCTCTCATAGTACGGGCCCCGGTAATGCCGACATCATGGTGTTAATGGGGCAGGTTCATGCCGTGGAACACTGATTCTGGTCCTGGGAAACAAGCACAAACTGATGGTACCACATAAGGTTGCATGTCTGGGACGATTCCCAGTGTCTGTGAAACTTTCGCATGTGTAAGGGCACTTTCATGGAACTTTGTGACTTGCTTTCCCCTGCCCTGAAGTGCCAGAATACCAAGATGAGAGCAGCCCTCACAGTTGAGAAGTGAGTGGCGAAAGCCCTGTGGAAGCTTGCAGTACCAGACAACTACCGGTCAGTCAGGCATCAATTTGGAGCGGGCAAATCTACCATGAGGGTTGCTGTGATCCAAGTAGCCAACGCAATCAAAGAGCTGCTGATATCAAGGGTAAGGACCCTGGGAAATGTGCAAGTCATAGTGGATGGCTTTGCTGCAATGGGATTCCCTAACTGTGGCATGGCAATAGATGGAACCCATATCCTTATCTTGGCACTGCAGCACCAAGGCAGCAAGTACATAACCAAAAGGGGTACTTTTCTGTGGTGCTGCAAGCTCTAGTGGATCACAAGGGCCATTTCACCAACATCAACGTGGGATGGCCAGGAAAGGTATATGACGCTCACATCTTCAGGAACTTTGGTCTATTTAAAAACTGCAGGTAGGGACTTTCTTAAGGAGAAGGTGGGGTTGGATAGGACATACACTACATAAGCAGCCAACTAACATCACCAGACAGGCACTGTGGTGGAACCCCTAAGGCAAGCGGAAAAGAGGCCGTCCAAGAAACACCTGGTGATGCGACCTTCAGGCTGATAGCAAAAAAATGGACTATACCTGGAACCAGCTAGAGCGAATGGCCCAGGATAGAGGACTCTGGAGATCTGTGGCTGGCGGCCCATACCCCGATTGGGGTGACGGGCATGAGTGAGTGAGTGAGGGACTTTCTTCCCAGACCAGAAAATAACTATTGGGGATGTTGAAATGCCTATAGTTATCCTTGGGGACCCAGCCTACCCCTCAATGCCATGGCTCATGAAGCCATATACAGGCAGACTAGACAGTAGTCAGGAGCTGTTCAACTATAGGCTGAGCAAGTGCAGAATGGTGGCAGAATGTGCATTTGGACATTTAAAATCGTGCTGGTGCAATTTACTGACTCGGATAGACCTCAGCGAAACCAATATTCCCATTGTTATTACTGCTTGCTGTGCACTCCACAATATCTGTGAGAGTAAGGGGGAGCCATTTATGATGGGATGGGAGGTTGAGGCAAATAGTCTGACCACTGATTACGTGCAGCCAGACACCAGGGCAGTTAGCAGAGTACAGGAGGGCATGGTGCACATCAGAGAAGCTTTGAAAACCAATTTCATGACTGGCCAGACTACCGTGTGAAAGTTCTATTTGTTTCTCCTTGATGAACTCCCACCCCCTTGGTTCATTCTACTTCCCTGTAAGCTAACCAGCCTCCCCTCCACCCTTTGATCACTGCTTGCAGAGACAATAAAGTCATTGTTGCTTCACATTCATGCATTCTTTATTAATTCATCACACAAATAGGGAGATAACTCTCAGGGTAGCCCAAGAGGGGCAGGGGAGGAGGGAAGCACCAGGTGGGATGGGGGAGGAGGGAAGGACAAGGCCACACTGCACTTTTAAACTTACTGAATGCCAGCTTTCTGTTGCTTGGGCAGTTCTCTGGGGTGGAGTGATTGAGTGCCTGGAGGCCTCCCCACTGCGTTCTTGGGCGTCTGGGTGAGGAGACTATGGAACTTGGGGAGGAGAGCAGTTGGTTACACAGGGGCTGTAGCGGTGGTCTGTGCTCAAGCTGCCTTTCCTGAACCTCAACCATATGCCGAAGCATATCAGTTTGTTCCTCCAGTAGCCTCAGCATTGCCTCTTGCCTTCTGTCACCAAGCTGACACTACCTAACATCTTCAGCCCGCCACTTATTATCTTCAGCCCACCACCTCTCGTATTCATATTGTGCTTTCCTGCACTCTGACATTGTCTGCCTCCACACATTCTGCTGGGCTCTTTCAGTGTCGGAGGACTGCATGAGCTCAGAGAACATTTTATCGCGAGTGCATTTTTTCCCTCTTCTAATCTTTGCTAGCCTCTGGGAAGGAGAAGATAGTGTGAGCATTTAAACATTTGCAGCTGGTGGAGGAAGAAAAAGGGAGAGTGGTAGTTAAAAAGACACATTTTAGAGAACAATGGGTAGACTCTTCCACGGCAAACCTTGCTGTTAACATTACATAGCACATGTGCTTTCAGTACAAGGGCACATTTTACCTCTTACTGAGGGTATGCCGGGTTGGTGTGAGAGACCTTTCATGCAGGGCCAGGCAACAGAATTTGGCTTGCAGGTAAGACACAGTCTTCAGGCTTCTTTAACCCTCATAACATGTGGGAATGGTTTCAAACAGCAATGCCCTCATTTCCCATACCAAGCAGCCGTTGGGTTAGCCATTTAAAATGGGTTTGCCATTTAAAAGGAGGAGGAGCTGTGGTTTTCGAGTTAACATGCAGCACAAACCCAACTACCCCCTCACATACACACCCAATTCTCTGGGATGATCGCTTCACCCCTCCCCCCACCACGTGGCTAACAGCAGGGAGCATTTCTCTTCAGCCACAGGTAAACAGCCCAGCAGGAACAGGCACCTCTGAATGTCCCCTTAATAAAATCACTCTATTTCAAGCAGGTGTCCAGGAATGATATCACTCTCCTGAAGATAACACAGAGAGATAAAGAAAGTATGCTGTTTGAATGCCAGCAAACACCAGGACCATATGCTGCCATGCTTTGTTATGCAATGATTCCAGACTATGTGCTACTGGTCTGGCCTGCTAAAGTGTCCTACCATGGAGGATGGAATAAGGCTGCCCTCCCCAGAAACCTTTTGCAAAGGCTTTGGGAGTACATCCAGGAGAGATTTATGGAGATGTCCCTGGAGGATTTCCACTCCATCTCCAAACACGTTAACAGACTTTCTTCAGTATCTGTATTGGCCGCGAATGCCAGGGCAAATTAATCATTAAACACATGCTTTTAAAATATGTATATTTAGAAAGGTACACTCACCAGAAGTCCCTTCCCCACCTGGTGGGTCCAGGAGGCAGCCTTGGGTGGGTTGGGGGGATATTGACTCCAGGTCCAGAGTTAGAAACAGTTGAGGCTGTCGGGGAAAATGATTTCTCCACTTCCTTGCTGTGAGTTCTCTTCAAATTCCTCCTCATCATTTTCCTCATCCCGAAAACCTGCATCCCTGTTGCATGCTACTCCATTGACGGAGTCAAAGCACAGGGGTGGAGTAGTGGTGGCTGCACCACCTAGAATGGCTTGCAGCTCATCATAGAAGTGGCATGTCTGGGGCTGTGTCTGGGGCTCTGAGGCATGTCTGCCTCTCTTTTTTTTTTTTTTTTTTTTTTTTTTGTAGGCTTGCCTCAGTTCCTTAAGTTTCTTGTGGCACTGCTGCGGGTCCCTGTTATAGCCTCTGTCCTTCATACCCTTTGAGATTTCTTCAAATGTTTGGTCATTTCATCTTTTGGAATGGAGTTCTGATAGCATGGATTTGTCTCCCCATACAGCAATCAGATCCCATACCACCCGTTCGGTCCACGTTCTTTTGCGAGTCTGGGACTCCGTCACGGTCACCTCTGCTGATGAGATCTGCACTCACCAGCAGATTGCCATGCTGGGCAAACAGGAAATGAGATTCAAACATTTGTGGGCCTTTCTCTGTCTACCTGGTCAGTCTATCCGAGTAGAGAGTGTTGTCCAGAGCGGTCACAATGGAGCACTCTGGGATAGCTCCTAGAGGCCAATACCGTCAAATTGCGACCACACTACCCCAAATTCGACCTGGCAAGGTCGATTTCAGCGCTAATCCCCTCATCGGGGAAGGAGTACCAAAATCAATTTTAACAGCCCTTTAAGTGAAAAATAACGGCTTCATCGTGTGGATGGGTGCAGGGTTAAATAGATCTAACGCTGCTAAATTTGACCTAAACTCATAGTGAAGACTAGGGATAAGTCTAATGAGATGACCTAGAGTAGTGGACCTCAAACTTCCAGTTCAAGAACTCTTTTAAATATGGTTCCAAAATTTGCAACTCATCTCCCTCTACTTACTCACGTAGTAATTTTAGTTAAAGTGTCCTGCCCCTCCTCTCCTTGTACACATTTGCTGGGGTTACTTTAGTCATCTCAGCATGGACTGGGCTTTTCCCCCAAAAGAATAATCTAAAGAATATCCTCCATTGGGGAAAAAAAAATTGAAAAAACACATACTATTTTGTGCAATAGTATGAGAAGGAGGAAAGAATCATATAAAAATTCAGAGATAACGTTAACCCTTGTAGGGACAGTATAAGCAGCAGCCATGGAAAAGGATGACATCCACCAGAGGCTGAGAAATGTACATACTCACAAGAATTTACTGTATGTAAGAGACTTTACATAAATTAATTATTTTTAAATTCCAACATATTATAGCAGACATCTTACTAGCCCACTTGTTCATTTTCTCTTCCTTCTTGCCATACTACTCCCTCATTCTGTTTTTTTCTATTGTATATCTTGTATTGTTCCCCCTTTCTTTCAGTGTCTGTCATCTCATTTTTCCTTTAATCTTCCTCATTACCCTTTCTTTTTTCTTCTGTACCCTTTGTGGCACAAAAGGAGAGGCTAATATATGGCCCTATATGTTGAAAAGGCTATAATGGCCATATTATCTATAAACATATTGTAGTAAACTCAATTTTGAGTTCTCTCTGCCTGAGGCTACTTTATATATCACACTCTGAAAACTCTGAGAACCATGAGATTACAAATTTAAGATTGCAGTGAGAATAGGTCAAGTTTCCACCACATTACATGCTTATTGTAATCTTTTCTTCACAGGAATGAATCAGTGTTATGCCATTTTCTTTTTCCTTTGAAATTTTGGTCACTAAAACAAAATATCAACATTTTAGATGTCTCATTCTGTGAAAGGTGCTTTATTACGTCAGCCTTTTCAATAGTCCATAGCCCCTCCACTCCACATACACTTTACAAGCTCACTAAACAAAACAATGAAGATCAAAGATTAAAAAAAATCAAAAGTTTCAAAGCCCACTTTCTTATTAAACATAATTCTTGAGATTATTATTTTTCTCAGAGCTCTTTCCTTGTTAGAGAGTGTAATGGACAGGGAAAGAGACTCAATGTGATTCAATGGTCTTCTAAATATTATTAGAAGAATGAGAAGCAGTTTGAGGATCGAGTGCAGACTCAATGTGTCTGCTGAGTTACAACATTTGGGCAACACTGCATGCAAGAACTCCGCTCTGTTAAATTACTGAACAAAACTGGGGATGCGTTGCTACGTGTTAACTTTTCTGATAATCTTTTGAATCACTGTGTATACGTGCTGAACATAACATTGTAGATTATAAATTAGTCTCACAAATTCAAAACTATTCTGCTCTCCATTTATATACAAAAGTTCTATTGCTGTTAATAGATGATCTGTACACACTGAGGGAAAAAGTAGACTAGTCCTACTTATACATCTGGTGTAAATCTGCATTACTCCATGGAAGCCAAAGGAGCTACACAGAATTATGCCAGCTGAGGATCTGATTGAGAGAAACAAAGACAGATGTTATTGATTCATCCGATGTCACAGAAAAATCCATGGAAATGTAGGGAACAGAAGTCAGGTCTCTTGATTCCTATACCCCTGTCCATTCTAATCATTAGAAAATGCTGCCTCAGGTTTCCTTCAGTAATTAACCTATAACAAGCCAAACAAATGGTAGGAGGCTATGGAGAGGTATCAGAAGTTAAAAAAATAGCAAGACAGGTTCCAGGATTCTCCCTGATATTTTGTAATATCAGGAACAATGTCCTTCATTTTAGAAGTGGAATCATAATTCAATGGGTGAGTTTCTAGTGAGGTCCTGCAGATATCAATTCTTGGTCCTACACTTATTAATATTTTTTCTCAATGACCTGGAAGAAAACATAAAATAATCACTGATAAAGTTTGCAGAGGACACAAAGTTGGGGGGCACATGTGGTAAATAGTGAAAGTCACTGCCACATCTGGATCATTTGGTAAATTGGGCACAAGCAAACAATGTGTTTTTAATAAGGCTAAAGGCAAATGTACACATCTAGGAACAAAGAAAGTAGACCATTAGTATGTTCCTGAATTAGGGATAAAATCCATTCCTGTGGCAACCACAAGAGTAGGCTTAGGCACCACTTAAGTCCTATCTTAAAAGCTCAAATGGGACTGAAGTGGTGCATGGGCCTTGTGCTGCATCTCTGCACAGGGATGAGTGTTTCCCTATTTGATCAGTTCTACAGCTGGTCAGATACTACTCTGCAATTATTCATAGTACATTCTATCTTTTCCACCATTAAATGATTAGCTGGGAAATTCTCACATGCCCTACACCCCTCTTACTTGATTTGTTCTAAAAGTTTCCGTTATCGTCTTTTCTACTTACCCATGGTCAGTCTAAGATACCTATCATCTGTCTATTCAGTGGATACATTCTGTGCAGCTTTGCTCTCTTTTGTATATTCATGTGAACTGTCTTTTCTTTAAAACATAAAGAAAAAGTTTTCATAGAAATCTTAATTTCCAGATTAATCACCATGAATGCAAGCAACAGCAGGGTGTAGTGTTGCAGCTGCTGGCCTCTTTTAAATTGTCCTTTTATGAAATAAATATATGATGGCTATAAGAACGGGAGAAAAGAGTGTTGTGTCCTCAGTCACTAAGTGTGCTTGACAAACAGAAAGCAAGCAATACTTAAATGGGAGAGTTATGTATTTTAAATGTTTACAAAGCTCTTGACTTGTTTCTCATGTAATTGCCTCTCTTGATATTACAGTTTGACACATTCAGATAGAAAGAGTAAAGCAGATCCTCCAGTCACAGCTGTTTTGTTTTGTTTTTTAAATTATTTATATTTTATTTGAAGGAATGAGGCATTAGTTTACTTTTTCTTTAATGACTACACCATCCATCAGTGAAAACTGAGATAACCACTTTTGATCCACTGTTGTTTTTGGCCTTTCTCTTGTTTTAAAATGGAGCTATTTCAGAGAAAGCAGGATAGAATGTGCCTACACTCTGTAGTCCTATGCAATATGATTCTCTCCCAGAGCACTTAAACATCAGTTTTACGTATAACTTTCTGACATTATTAAAACTAAAATACATTAGCAAACAGAGGGCTAGATTCAGCCCAGTAGATTTACTCCATGAGTAATCCGTCTACTCACTATGGGAAAGGGTACTGGGATGTGATAGCAGGGATATTACATAAGAGCAAACAAATCTTTAACAAAAATTGAGTTACTCATTTTTGTTCATAAAGAATATTGGGTTGGATTCATCAGTCTGTTTTGGTCATTTGCTCTACTGAGCTACTGCGGTAGCATGAAGTGGCTGTATTCTGTCTGTAGCAGACCAAAAGTAAATTTCCTTTGTTAATGAACTTTTCACTGGTGTAAAGCTGATGGAGATAAAGCCCCAAACACCAGTTTCCCCACCTGACCACTACTAGTGCAGAGAACGGGAGGAAGCAAGTTTGAAACATTCTGGAGGCAAGGAAAAATGGAAGGGGAACATGGCAGAGAACAGTTCCTCTATGCCCAAGTCTTTACTAGCATAAAAGGTCCCTGAGGGACCTTATGCCAATAGTTTAAGTATGACCTCCTCTTCAGTAGCATTTGTAAGTTATACTTGGGCTGGGCATTGCAGATTCTAGCAATAGCGTAGAATCAGGGAGCACTAAAGCACATTTGAAAATCTGGCCACTTAGTTGTTATATTTATGGGCCTTAGACACAAGTCATATTTCAAATGTTATTGCCTATGATAAGTGTGATATTACCACATTCCTACAATTGTTCTATTCCCCAGCCAACTCTGGAACCCCAAAACCTTCAAATAATTTTAATGAAGAGTAATTTAGCTTTACCAATAATCCTGAATTTCATGAGACCTCCTCAGATTGGACAAATCTATTCTCAATCCCTCAAGTCTTGCTTGCCAAACAGTCAGTAGGACTCCAAATTATTTTGGGATTTATGAAGTAAATATTAGAGATCAGAAAATACATTTTTTTTCTCATGAAGTATTTCAAAAACACATATTTTTAAAATAGTTTTAAATCAAAATCTTTTCACTTTTTCATTGAAAAGACATTTTTTCCACAGAAACCAGACAGATTTTGTGAAAAATGTTGGTTACTGAAAAATCCAATTTTCCACCAAAAAGCAATTTTGATGAAAAGTTTCTTACCAGAACTATATGATGTGTTATTGCATTTCTTCAATATGGGCCTAATGGTTAACATTAGTGGAAATTTTGCCATTGACTGTGGTGGGAGCAGAATTAGGTTCCTTGTGCATCTCGGTAGCCACCTCAATTAGTTCAGATTAAGTACAGTTCTGCCACCCTTTAGTTATACAAGAAGGATAACAACATTTCATTATCCTTGCATCCAAGACTTAAGGGTATTTTAGCTCCAAACAGCCAAAATATATCACTTTGGCAAAGCATGCATGTCTATTGATTATCTAGGAAAAGTAGGTGTGACAATGCAAATATGGTCTGTCCTTGAGGTCTTCCCCCCAATTTCATAAATAGATGGCAAGGAGAGCTAGTTCAGACCAATACCTTACATATTGTAATGCATTGCTTTATAGGTGTCATAATAATTTTCCCTGTGATGTGAAATTAAGTCATTA
Source organism: Gopherus flavomarginatus (assembly GCF_025201925.1). Taxonomy (NCBI): domain Eukaryota; kingdom Metazoa; phylum Chordata; order Testudines; family Testudinidae; genus Gopherus; species Gopherus flavomarginatus. The sequence continues at coordinate 194,895,099 of NC_066617.1, read as the reverse complement.
CTTTTCACACCTCTACTTTTGTCAACAAGAGTAAATTATTTTACTGTTGAATAAGAATGTCTTACAGATATATGAGAAAGTGAGACCTCTCAGCAAGATTTTTTTTTATGAACACATATTCATTACTGACCAGGCAGCACTGGCATTTAATACCCTGAATCCAGATTTGAGGTTTATCAGAGTCTTCAGTATCTGGAGTTCAGTTTGAAAGGCACAATATAGAAAATAAAATCCTAAATATCATAAAAATTGACCTGTGCAGAGCTTCAGTCTTTAAGGACAGTTTTCCTGCCACTTACACAGCTGAGGGCAAAGATATGCACCATTCTGTTCTGTCTTAACAGACTTTGAAATATTGCTTGAACAGCAAAAAAGTGCTAAAGGTTATAGATATAATGAAACTATCTGAGAAGCAATGAACAGGAGTGAACAGATAATACTAGTATAATTGTTTATGTCTTAGAGGAAATATTATAGCGGGTGGATCCATTTCAGCTCATTGGTAATTAAGGTCTTCTATAGACTAGAAGTAACAGAATATTTTCTTTTATTGCATTGTTGTTTTTTAAGACTAACACAACAGAGGTGATAGATATGTACTAGCTGCTATGACACATACAGTGGCTAATTCTGACAGTAATTCTTACCTGCTCAACAGTCAGTTACACTGTGTCTCAGGTTTCAGAGTGGTAGCCGTGTTAGTCTGTATCACCAAAAAGAATGAGGAGTCCTTGTGGCACCTTAGAGACTAACAAATGTATTTGAGTATAAGCTTTCATGGGATAAAAGCCACTTCATCAGCTGCATTGCAGTGGAAAATACAATAGGAAGATATATATACACAGAGGACATGAAAAAATGGGTGTTGCCATACTAACTATAACAAGAGTAATCAGGTAAAGTGGGCTATTATCAACAGAAGGAAAAAAAAAACTTTTGTAGTGATAATCAGGATGGCCCATTTCCAACAGTTGACAAGAAGGTATGAGTAACAGTAGGGAAAAAATTAGCATGGGGAAACAGGTTTTACTTTGTGTAATGACCCATCCACTCCCAGTCTTTATTCAAGCCTAATTTAATGGTGTCCAGTTTGCAAATTAATTCCAGTTCTGCAGTTTCTCATTGCCAACTCTGTCCACATATCTATTCAGGGAACACCATCATAGGACCTATTCACTATCAGAGGCTTTTTCACCTGCCATCTACCAATGTGATATATGCCATTATCTGTGAGCAATGCCCCTCTGCCATGTACATTGGCCAAACCGCACAGTCTATACGCAAAAGAATAAATGGACTCAAATCAGACGTCAAGAATTATAACCTTCAAAAACCAGTCGGAGAACACTTCAACCACTCTGGTCACTCAGTTACAGACCTCAAAGTCACAATACTCCAACAAAACACCTTCAAAAACAGACTCCAACAAGAAACTGCAGAATTAGAATTAATTTGCAAACTGGACACCATTAAATTAGGCTTGAATAAAGACTGAGACTGGATGGGTCATTACACAAAGCAAAACCTATTTCCCCATGCTAGTTTACGCCCCCCCCCCCCACACACTGTTACTCACACCTTCTTGTCAACCGTTGGAAATGGGCCATCGCTACAAGCATTTTTTTTCTCCTGCTGATAATAGCCCACCTTAACTGATTATTCTCATTATAGTTAGTATAGCAACACCCATTTTTTCATGTTCTCTGTGTATATATATCTTCCTACTGTATTTTCCACTGCATGCATCTGATGAAATGGATTTTAGCACACAAAAGCTTATGCTCAAATACATTTGTTAGTCTCTAAGCTGTGTCTCAGTGTCCCTTGCCTCAGTGCCTCACTTTTCAGTTGTTTCTGTGTTGCAAGCAATTCAGTGAAGTTTGCCTTACAAACAAATCAACATTGCTCCCATTTAGGGCAAACAAACTCCCAAAGTCAAAGTACATAGTGCACACGTGCGTGCACACACACACATACTTCAAACCCAAAAACTATTTCCTTCCATTAGGGTCTGTCTGACTTCTGCCCTTTCCAGGGTATAACAATATTTCATCCTCAAGCAACTCCTTCCTTTCCAAGTGCTTCCCTTTGTAAGGTTTTTTTTTAAACAGCAGCACCAAGGGGTGCCATAGGGGATCCCAGACACACCCTCTACACCAGGGTTCATGCCTAGGGCCCTGTACTATAGGCAGCTGTCAACACTTAGTCTCCAAACTTGCCTACTTCTTTGCTTCTTTCTTTGTCTGTCTCTGTTTAGGACCTTCTCCTTAGCCTCTTCTCTACATTCTGCATCATACTCTTTTGTGGGTTCTATTCTCAGCTTCCAGTCCCACTGGTCTCTGTTCAGACTCTCAGCTCCTTGAGATTGTTGCCAACAAGTTGCAACTGCTGCTTTCATACCTCTTCCCTGGATTTCTCACTATTTTGAACCATGGGCAGCTCTTTATAGCCTGGTCCCCTTCCCCAGCAGGCCTCACTTCCATCCTGAAGGCACATGACCCTGCAGGGACTACAATTCCCCGAAGAACTGGTTTTTAAAGGGACAGAACATGGAGGTGGGATGCACTAGCCCAGGCTGACCCTTAAAAGGGCCGTCCCATGTTGGCATTAAACTTCTGAACATTTAAATAGTTTTTATAGGCCATCTTCTGATGTTCTTACAAATTCAAAATTGTACTTGGAGTCAATGAGAATTTTGGCTGAATAAGGCATGAGTGAAAAAACAAGTAAACATCTCATTAGACCCTATATAGATATATTGTACTGGTACTCTTGAGGAAATAGGTTTCCCTAGCTAAACATGGCTGGGTACCTATCCAAATGTGTGGACTGGAAATCACTAGTACATCACAAATGTATTAATGACAAATAGAAAATCTGAAGTCTATGTGAAGTAATTTGAAATGAAGTTGCAGACACATAAAAAAGAGATGTATAGTCTGATGGAAAATTATATATAATGTATTAAAATATATATTTAAGGATTTACAATTCTCTGCAAGATACAAGCACCCCACCACCCACACCTTAATGAAAGGCTAGGTTTAGCTCTACTTGTTTCCTTAGCTCAAAGAAAGAATAACAATGTATTTTTACTTGTGAAAACTGAAGAACTATTACAACAAATAGCATAGCAAATACTTTATTTCCGAAGGAAACTCCTATATTCACCATCCTCCTTTTGGAGATTCCCTATTATAACAATCTGGAAATTTTTGGTCACATAATAAAAGCTGACAGTCACCATTCCTGTGAATATACTGAGGAGGGATAGGGTGCAGAAGAGGGGGGTGGCCATCCTCATCAGTGGCCCCCCTAAATGTAATGAGTGGGTCATCTTTCTACCATCCAAGATCTAGAAGGCTGAAAATGATCATCCAGCTGATGTGTGTAAAGGGACCACACTGGTCCCATTGGAAGGGAATAGAGTACTGAAGAAGACAGGAAATAAATGACCAATTTCACTTTGGAAAGAGTTAATAATATTATATTTTTTTTCAGTTTTGTTTGGGGGTGTAATAGGCAATTATTACCAAAATATTGTGTGTGGGGTTGGGAGAGCGAGAGAGAGAGAGAAAGTGCTAATTAAAGCAAAATTTCCAGAGTTTGCTGTAACTTTTACAGGTATGTAACCATGATGTATTTTTAAAAAGAATAATTGATGCAACCGGATTAAGGGACTACATTTAAAACACTTCCCGCCCAAATTAATGCTTACAGTAAATATATACTTTTTTATTTCTTGTGCATAGAAAACCATGATTTAGCCACGGTATAGCTCATGTCAGTGAGAGGATTTCAAAGCTACTCTTCCATGCCGCAAGTAGATGGCTCAATGAAAGTAAATGGTATGCTCTGAGTACAGGTTTTAACATTTCGCTCTTCCCTGAAAATAAGCTAAAATTAAACAATTGTATACCGAATACAACTAAAATTAACCTTCTTAAAACATAAACAGATGGAACAAAACAGGATGAGGGGAGCATTAAATGCCCTCTGAAATAAAAATGAAATCTGAAAGAGAATGAAAAGTAACAATAAATAAAGGGCACAACAGTGGTTATTCTAAAAATATCTTTAGCAATATAGCTCCCAAGATGCCTTGGCAAGACAATTCTTTATAATTAATATTATTATTGGTCTAGTATGGCAACTTCCTGTTTGTCATCTGTTTCTAAAGGTCACTTGGTAATACTCCCCTAAAAGAAAGATTGTAAATATTTATTTGTAAATAAATATATTCCACGATAATTTTAATGACACTTAACTACCCATTGATGTGAAATCACCCCTAACAAGGGTACTGTTTCTACTTACTGTAATTATAGTAAGTATAGCATAGTGATTCCATATGTACACCTAACCACTAAGTAAATGATAGGCTATATTGATAATTACAAACACTGCTGAGCTAACAAAATAAAAATGTTTTTCAAAGTCCCCTTATAATCTTCCCTGTAGGCAGTTCCCCTATTATATATGAGCTGTATAGAAACCTGAAGCAATTGTCATAATGCTGAACTATTGGTTTGAATTGTTCCTACTGCCAGCAGCAAACAATAACACTGCTCTACAGCCAAAATGCTTCTGAAATAAATGTAGTCCAACTTTACTAATTCTGGGTCACTGAGAACGAAAATGATGCTTAAAATTGTTGATTGGCTCTAGTTTTCAAGATATGCTATTGGGTCAGTATATACGACCCTTGACTTGGGAATGGCGGAGGAGAAGTGAGTTATAAAGGGAAGAGATCTCAATCCCAATCTCAAACCAGAAATGACTAAAATACATCTTTGACTGGATCTATGAATAAATCTATGATTGGGTTTGGACAGTACTTGCTTTTGAGACAAAACAATGAATGATGCAATCTGAAGCTGGTGTTGCGTCATACATGATATGAATTGCATCATGTTATTCCTAGAAGTCATGGATGATGCAATCATAACGAAGCTTACATCACTCTGCTGAACAAATTGCCCTATATCAGCTCTAGAAATCATACAGTGTCGTGCTCTCTTATTTGTCAGTGTTTGATTTTGCAAAGGGACACATTTCTGTTTAGCCAAAGTGAGCAGAGATGCCTCGTACTTGTGTGAACAGTGCAGATATCGTCTGCTATGTTTGTGGTGAAGTGACTTTTGCATCACAAAAGTGCAGTCTAACCACTATGGTTAAGAAAGCCTATCACCTTTCTTTTGGCTGCAAAATTGGAGATCAGGACAAGAGGTGGGCCCCACACATATGCTGCAACACTTGGGCAACAAATCTTCGCCAGTGGTTGAACAGGAAAAGGAAATCTATGCCTTTTGCAGTGCCAATGATTTGGAGAGAGCCAACAGATCATTGTTACTTCTGCATGGTGCCTCCAGTTGGGAAAGGTGTGTCAAAGAAGAAAAAGTGGACTGTGCATTATCCAAACATTCCATCAGCTATACGCCCAGTACCCCACGGAGAAGGACTGCCGGTTCCTGATGCACCAGAATCATTCTCACTTGAGTCAGACAAGGAAGAGGAAGAGGATGAAACTTCTGGTCCTGGACCATCAATATCACAGAACCCACATTTTCTCCCATCCTCCTCCTCTGAACCACACCTCATAACACAAGGTGAACTGAATGACCTTGTCAGGGATTTGGAACTACCCAAGAGTAAGGCAGAGCTGTTGGGCTCCAGACTACAGCAGTGGAATCTCCTGGCAGGCTATCAGGGCAAATGGAGCCCATCAATGCTTGCAGACTATTGCTGGACAGTGACAAGAGATGCTCCATTGAATGAATACAAGAGACAAGCCAAGAAGCGCCGAGTAGACACTGAATAGGACTAAACTATGCACATCATAGTTTTTTGCCTTTCGTTTCATAATAAATTTTATTTATATAACCCTTTTGCTGATTTTTAAAGTGTTACATAAACAAGACAGGTGAAATATTATCATGTAAAGCAACCATAAACACACAAAGACCTAGGTTTACAATTTATGATTAAAACTCTGCTATCTGCACAATATACATAGACATAAAATGTAAAAACTTAAATATCTTAGAAACAATAGCCAATCAGTTGTTTTAATTGTCATATTTGAATTCAGCACATCAAAATACATAATAAATATCACATTTTATCTCTAAAGCAGACAACTTCTCAAAAATTGTAGACCAGTGTAATTAAAGGACAGGGTGAATATTTTGGTAAAAGGATATTAGAAATCATTTCAAATCCCATTACAGAAGCAGTAGAGAATGTAGGAGCTTTGTTGTTGTCTCAGCAGCAAAGGTGAATTCTTGAGGATTTCCAATCAATGTGAGTGTACAAAAATCAATTGAATATTACTAACTCCGTTATAGTCATTGTGGTCTTTAATTACCTACATTTGGGGAAAAAAGGTCATGGGGAAAGAAGGAGTCAGGAATAAGTAAAGGAGGGCAGTATGCAAACATTAAGAAACCTCAGGACACAATAAATATTAAATTGTAGCAACTGAGTAGACTGTGGTTCTTATCCATATGGTATCATTAGCTGTAGATCTGCAAATGCATAACTAATTCCTTCCTAGAAAATAGAATATAATTGTCATGCTAACTGCACCGCTGTTTCTTTTCTTTTTCTCTGAGTTTGCTCAGCTCAGGTGTTTGGCATCTTGCCCTGACTTGTCTCAGAATGAAATCTCATGATTCTTCCATCATGGACAAGGACCAGTATAGCAACCACTTATCACCCTGAAGGTCTGACTGGGTTTTGGAAGCGAGTGCACAATGATAGTGACCAACAGTCTTCTTAAAACAAAGCATTTTTATTTAATAGTGGAAACAGAGCATTATACACAGATTTTAAACAGCAAACAGCCTATAGGCATATTTAGTCTCAGTTTATCTTACATTTCACTACAAGCTAAATGAAATAGTTTTTTCTCTTAAGTTACAGGAACAGAACAGAACCAATTTATATTCTCCCAGTCAGTCCTGTGGGTCCTTCAATTTCCTCAGTAGCGAATTAACACACAAGTCCAGAGGTATTGTGCCCAGGAGCGCTAGCCAATTTGGGGGCCCTGTCAGGAGTGCCAGAACCTATGTAGAATTGGGGGGGGCAATGTCTCCGTAACTGTGTCCCCGTCCATTGCTTATCCTCTTCTCCCGAAGGCCCCGTCCTCTGGTCAGGCTGGAAGTTGGAACCAGGCTGTGGTGAGAGCCGCCCGTGGTGGGGAGCCCTGGACCCTCCACTTACCCTGGTAAGCATGCCCTGGTTTGCAAGGACATGGGCCGGGACTTGCTTTGGGGCCCAGGATAGGTGGGCTTTCTGTACAGCTCTTAGCATGGCCTGGCTCCAGCTTCTGACCTGGCCAGGGCGTGGGGTCTCATGGTGGGGAAAGGAGGAACGGGGGTAGGTCCTCATGGCAAGGGAGGGCTAGGCCCATCTCTCTGCCACACACCGGGAAGAGGTTACTCCACCCATGTTAAGAATTGGGCAGGCCTGCCCCCCTACTTTTAAAAGTGTTGGGGGGAGGGGTATGATCCCCCTAGCACTTCTGGTTCTGGTGCCCCTCAGCCCCGTGGATGTGCTGGGACCAAATGTTCTTTGTGCCCCAGACCCCAATAAATGTAATCCATCTCTGGATCTGGTTCTGTTAGCGACACACCTTGTTTAAACTAGTTTGGGTGCTCCCTAGAAGAGGGGCTTAGTGTCACTAAAGCTACTTGCTCTGGATTGTCTCTTAGTGACTCTTAAATGTAAGCTGCTAGGCAACTATATTCAGTCTCTTGGCCGGGATGGATAGGCTTTTTCACCCAGTCAAACCTCTGGCTGAAATATGCATTCTCACTTTTAGTACAGATACATCATGTTAATGACATCCAGTCCAGATACAATGTTATTAATCATCAAATGCACCCCCACATTAGTCACAGTCAACCAAAATGCATGTTTTCAAAATTTACAAAAGAATGTTTCCGCTGGACAGAGGTGGGTCCTCTGACATATCCCCATGCAACTCTTTAGGTTTCCAACCCACGCCCTCAAGTTGCAAATTTCCCCCAAAATTTACGGATGTCTGCCAGCAGCCAGGCTACTCGCTATTAGTATCATAGTGTCAATCTTTTAATCAAGCTTGTGCAGTTATTATTTTTATTTTAGTCTTTCATATAGAGGAAATGAAAATGACTGGGTTCAACTTTTGTCCCTGATTCATCCACTTTGTACTGCTCCAGGGAAAAACTGCTCCAAATGGTGAAATCCCCGGATTGAGGAAAGCTGGTGTAACCAGCTTTATGCCACTATCTCCTAAACATCCTCTCCCCTCCTGTGACTGCCCCAAGTGTAGGGGGCATGCCAGGCTAGGAAGGAAGCATCACCATGAGTTTCTGTTGTGCTACAATAATCCCTGCCTTGAATAACAGATCTCGGGCACAAAATCAGTGGAGTTGTGTGGCAACTGCCATCTTGGCCAATACTGGGGATTGAGGTGATAATTGCTAGAGCCAAACACAGGAGTCTCTACAGCCTGATTTACATAATCAGGCTCTCAAACTCTCAGTTGTAAAAATATCTCCGGTACTAGAGTGGAACATAAAACAGGCTGACCAGTATGTTATAGTTACTCTGGCATAAATCTCGAGTAACAAAGTCAGTCAGTTCCCTCATAATCAAACTTTTCTCTTCGTTTTCAGATGCCACCATTGTGACTCGTTGGAACTCAAAGTAGCACCCTGTAGCCTCCCTATTCATCAATGGTATATGGTAATGGTATTTCATACAAGGTATGCCTTGCAATATACCATATGAAAGGTCATGATTTGCTGAAATGCATTTTTCTGTCAAAATATGTATATAGTTATTGTGTATGAAGTTATGAGATTTTGCTATATGGTTGTTATTGAAATATGTTGTGAATTTGGGAGTTGTCCACAGCTAGCTGTGCAGTGACAAGAAACCCCCAGCCAGGCGGACATTAAATGACCATTAATCAGCAGGGGAATTGTAAACAAGAGATTTATAATTCTGTAAAACACAGTTGCACAAGCACCACAATGAGGATTGCTCAAATCTGTGACTCAGCAAGACCCACCAGGACATGCGCAGGCCAGTATTTTTTTCAGGCACATAAATTTAGGGTATAAAATAAGAGACACTGGGATAATGAGACCTCCTCTGTCCTCCCCCATCTATTTTGAAGGCAACAAGAACACTGGTAAATAGACTTCGAACTAAGGAGATTGGTCCCAGGGTGAGAAGGCAATTCAACCTGTATATTAAACTGTAACATACCTGCAACATCCAGTGGGGTGAGAAAAGCTGTTTGATTCAACTCTTGCTTAGTCTAAAAGTTTAGGATTTAGAATGCATGTTTACTTTTTATTTTTTTAAGGTAACTAGCTCTGATCTTTATGCCTACCACTTATAATCACATAAAGTCTGTCCTTCTGAAGTTAATAAACTTATCGTAATGTTTTATCCTTACCACTGAGTTTGTCTAAAGTGCTTGGGAAATCTCCTCAGGTTATCAAGACTGGTGCCTGTCCACTTTTCTTCGATGAAGTGGCAAACTAATGAATAAGCTTGCACTGTTAAAGAGAAGGTCTTGAGCAGTGTAAGATGTTACATTTTGGGGTGCAAGGCTGAGGGTTTGGGAAAATTGCTGGTGTTTCCCTGTGTATAGTTCATGCGTGTCTTAGAGAGTATTCATGCAACTTAGCTGGGTGTACTTCTGCCTGCTGATGACTGAGTGATGACAGCCCATGGAAGGGTTTGTTGCTTGTCACTGGCAAAGCATTGTGACAGACAGTCTAAGATGGAGAGTTAAGGGGACACAGCAGTCCCATAGTTCTACATTGTACCTTGGTTGTACCTGTCACAACCATTCATTTGTAAGTTGGAGGAGTATCTACCCTGGTCCTAATAAAATATATATATTGTGGATCAGATTCTCTCATCTGCCAAGCGGGGGTCAACACAGGACCAGACAATGACCCCAAGATCCTGAGGCTGGTCAAGAATCAGTATGCTCCTCTGGCTAAATCAAAGCAGGCGAAAAATTGCTCTTATGCCTGGTTGCCCATTGTGGACCCATCATGGCAACTGGGAATCACTGGTGTTCAGAGGTCCCCTTGCCACAGCCCTTTTGTGATGTGCTGAGGGCCAGAGAAAGACCAAAAAAGAGGCCAGAATTTGTCATCTGTATATAGGCAAATGTATCACTCTTCCTCAGATTTGGTTTTATTGATTATTTAAAAACATACACCTCAGTCTAAGCTCCTTCTCTGAGCTTGGCATTTCCGTTCATAACCTGTTCTCTGTTTTACACCCTAGCAGTTTCCTCTACATCTGGGTGGGGCACCTGCTCTTTCACATCTTATTTACAGACAAGCAAGTCCACCAACTAGTGGAACTGCTTTTGCATTTTGCCCAAAAATGTTTTTGGCCATTTTATTAACAACTTATTACCAATTTTTCAAACAGCTCTGCAAGCCAGTATAACTCAGCAGTTATTCCACTGAACCTTAAGGAAATTTTCAATCACCTTCTACCAAGATGTCTCTAAACAGCATCCTTGATTCCCTGTGTAGGGTTCTGGAGTTTACCATCTATTTAAACCAACAAATACCATGCTCTTTCTTAGAACTGAAAGCAGTGTCTGTAGTAATAATTCTTTATCTTCCTACTTTTTGTACAGTTATGATTCTGCCTCAGTGGTTGTCTTCAAAATGAGGCTGTGTTTTCATTTCAGTGTTGCTGTTTGATTAGAAAAAAAAGTTTAACAGTCTTCTTATTGCTATACCTTGCTCTTTATTCTCACCTTGCTTTATATAATTATCATTTCTACCTTATTGACTATATTCATGTCTCTTAAGGTTGCACTCTTGTAGCCGTTTGGGAGAGCAATGCTGCCCAGTTGGCTTTTTTAAGTAATCTAGAGCAGAATCATGAAACAGAAGTTCACTAAAATGTGTTGGGTTTTTTATGATTAAGGAACTGTACTCCCAGCATTTTTAGCTTAATGCACTAATTATTTTTTTAGGTTCTATAGTTGGAGATTTGTTCAGCCCTTAGCTTTCATAGATTGCTACACCTTGGCTCAAAAGCCTGACCCTGGAACACTCTTCTGCAGCTGCTGTCACAAAGGATGTTTCCTGTCACAGAGGTCCTGACAGCAGCATTTTTATAATTGTTGGGTAGAGCTAGAATCAGCAGGTGAAACGCCTATTTCACCTAGGCCACCTTTGCCTACCACCTTGTTAGAATTTGGTTCACGATTTTGATCAAATACCCTTTGAAGTCAAAAGGAAACCTGCCTGTTGCCTTCACTGGGGTTTGTTTCAGGCCTTTGCTCAGCGATTATATTTTCCCTTTCTTTTTGCCCCCAATAACCAATGGATATTTCCAAAAGAAGACATGGATGAAATGAAATTGGCACGTTACAGGAACTAGAAAAATGAAGGTTAACTTAATTCCTATAATAGTTCCTAAACACCCCACATGAGGCTCAGGCCAGCTGCTCTGGGTATCCTTTGGTGCCTGGGCTTGGGACACCACTTCTTAATGGAGTTCCCTAGGACAGAGAGGACTGTGCAGGAACAACAATATATCTGTCTGCATTAAATTACTTTCTGTGCTTAGCCTGGTTCCAGGCAGTGACTAGTGTTGGTCAAATGACAGGGGAAAGTATTTGTGACTTTTAAATAAATATCCAGTCCCCATTCCACTCTCACAGAGTCATTGAAATTTGAAAGTTTGTAAAATTTTGGCCACTTATATAGACAACAAGGAATTTCATCTTGCTGGGTCCTTGGTCAGATCATTCCTCCCCTGACCTACCCACTCTCTGTTTGCTTGCCAGTCCACATTCTCTGCAGGAAACACTGCACTGAATGTGGCTGCAATACTTCCTCCCCTCCATTTAGATCCTCTGTGCACTGATTGCAAGCATACTATGTGGGCCTCACAATAATAATGAAAACCTAGTGCTGGTAGTAATAATGCTGAAATAGGAATCTAGGAACCATATGAGAGTGTTGTCAAGGTGTCACCCCTACTCTGATGTGGGTACAGATGTGAGGACCTGAATGAGATAACCCCTAAGCTTATTTACCAGCTTAGGTTAACAGTAAGCTGCCACCACCAAGCATGTTCCAAATCTTAGGGCAGAGCCACTTGGAATTCTGCCTTCGCCCAAATATTTCCCCAGTCTTTATCCTCCTTTTCCTGGCAGGATTAAGACTGATTCACCTCCCACCAATTCCTGGTAAACCCAGATCCAAAAATCCCTTGGATCCAAACAAGGAAAAATCAATCAGGTTCTTACAAGAAGACTTTTAATTAAAGTCTAAGAGTGAAAGGAATACCTCTGTGAGATTAGCATGCAAGCTACTCTCACAGACAACAGATTCAAAACACAGAGGATGTCTCTCTAGGCAAAAGACTTAAAGTTACACAAAGAAACTCAATTCGATTCTCCCTCTCATGCAAAACGAAGTCACAAAAGAAAATAAACATAATCTAATACATTCTTTCTCTAAACACTTACTACTTTTAAGAAATGTTAGATGGCTGATTTCTGGATCCTTCACTCCAGCACAAACATTTCTGAACAGAGAAAAAATGATTTCCCTCCTCCCTCTTTGAAAACATCTTGTCCCTCCATTGGTTCCTCTGGTCAGGTGTCAGCTAGACTATCTGAACTTCTTAACCCTTTACAGGTAAAAGAGGAATTAACCCTTAACTGTCTGCTTATGACAAGTGTGCATTACCCAGTCATAAAAAAGCAGTTGAATAGGAATGAGGTCGAGATGGATTATTATGAGTGAATCTAACTGAAAAGGAATGAGGCCTATAACTCTGATTTAGCAGGGCACTTAAGCACATATCTAACTCTAAGCACTTGTATAGTCCCTTTGAAGTCAATGGCCCTGTACTCACATGGTTAAAGTGACATGCAGGCTTGTTGTGTAGGGGCCTAAATGGCCTTCCAGGTCTCCAGCTTTTATGACATTTTATATGTTGAGATGTGTATGGTACTTAGAAGTTTAGCCATTGGCTTCAATGGGGCCCTTAATTTGCAAAGTATTTCTTGTCTGTTTCCACTCTTTGTTGTGTCTCTTCCCTCCCCCCAATCATGCTAGCCATGTCATTTTAACATACACATTTCTACAAAGGCACAACTGTAATTTTCCTCTTCAAGGAACAGTAATTATGTCCACTACATAAAAATCATAGATAAGTCTGGAGAAGACTAGGTTATCTAATTCAAGGGGAGGAGGGATAGCTCAGTGATTTGGGCATTGGCCTGCTTAAACCAAGGATTACGAGTTCAATACTTGATGGGGCCATTTAGGGATCTGGAGCACAAATCTGTTTAGGGAGTGGTCCTGCTTTGAGCAGGGGGTTGAATTAGATGACTTCCTGAGGTCCCTTCCAACTCTGATATTCTATACCCTGGAAGCAGTACAGGATTTTTCTGTATCAATATTATGAAGATAGGGACCACATCCTAATTTCTTCTATGTATTGGAGTGTCAAGATATGGGGATTTAGTTCAAGCCTTTCTTTAAAGTTGTTTGTCCTTAGTTTTAATATTTGGCAGATTGATTTGACTTGGTAAAGAAACATTGTCAAATAGTTAAAATGCTATATAATCCAGCTGACATTCTCTCAAAAAGGAAGGATGGTCATGTGGATAAATCACTGGGCTAGGACTCAGATGTCTGTTCTGTGACATTTGTCTCATAGTGAACAGTTCCAAATTCTTGAGTCTTGCCTGTGCAACTGTCATGAACAGATGGTTAAGGGTTAATGTCTTTTTTACCTGTAAAGGGTTAACTAGCTCAGTAAACCTGAAACACCTGACCAGAGGACCAATCAGGAGATAAGATACTTTCAAATCTCCGTGGAGGGAAGCCTTTGTTTGTGCTTTTGGGTTTTTTCTTTGTTCTCTCTGGGTTCTGAGGGGGGACAGACATGTAAGCAGATTTCTCCGATCTTTCTGAAAAAGCCTCTTCTGTTCAATTTAGTAAGTACCAGTTAGAAAGGCAGTTTAGTCTTTTTGTTTGTTTTCTTTATTTGCAAATGTGTATTTTGCTGGAAAGATTGTATCTCTGTGGTTGCAACTTGTATTTGTGCTGGGGGGAAGATTCTCTCTAGTGTTTAAAAGCTGAAAGACCCTGTAACATTTTCCATCTTGATTTTATAGAGACAATTTTTACTTTTTTCTTTCTTTTATTAAAAGTTTTCCTTTTTAAGAACCTGACTGATTTTTTGGTTATCTTGTGTAAGACCCAAGGGGAGGGGGTCTGTACTCACCAGGAAATTGGTGGGAGAAAGGAGAGAAGGGGGAGGAAAAACCTGATTTCTCTCTGTGTTAGGATTACTGTCTCTCTCTCAGGGAGAGTCTGGGAGGAGGAGAGAAGGGGGGGAGGTGAATTTCCTCTCTGTTTTAAGATTCAAGGAATTGAATCACAGGGATCTCCCAGTGTTACCCAGGGAGGGGAGAATCTGGGAGGAAGAAAGGAGGGGAATGGTTTATTTCCCTTTGTTTTGAGATCCAAGGGGTTTGGGTCTTGGGGTCCCCAGGGAAGGGTTTGGGGGCCAGAAAGTGCCCCAAAACACTATATTTTTGGGTGGTGGCAGCTCTACCATTTCTAAGCTAGTAATTAAGCTTAGGGGGGTTCATGAAGGTACCCCACCTTTTGGACGCTAAGGTTCAGAGTGCGGGTTCATACCTTGACAGCAACTAAACCCCAAATCAGGCAAGTTTCACATAGATTCAGCTTTCACAGTGAATATTTCATGCAGTTCCAGGTTTAAAACTTTTACCCTGCCTAATCCATTGTGTATTACATATAAAATTCACCCTGTTGCACAGGATTCACCCTTATGCAACATCTTACAAGAGATATGTGGGGTGAAACCATGCACAGACACTATGCATTCAAAGCCATGATCTTGCAAGGTGGATTCTCAAGATTCCACTATCCCCACTGAAGTCAGTGGGGTTTCACATGTGTGAGGATCTGCCCTGCACAACAGCTTGTGGGATGATTTGTAATAATTTCTTAAATCAGTTAAAAGTCCCCATAACAGAACAAGTACTAAAATATTCTTCTATAATCTCTCTTAGACACAGTCAATAGTTTATTACAATATTTCACGACACTGCTTAAAACTGCATTATGCAAAAACGTCATCTAAATCTAGTATGTACATTTCAGTTGCATAAAATAATTAATTCTTTAAAAATCTCCATAAAATATGCATAATAAATGCCAAATGAATAATTTATCCAGCGTAAGAGAGAAAGGAAGGAAGACATTACCTCTGACAAGTTATTACTAAACCACTAGAGTTTTGTTCTACGGTATGCGTATTCAGGGCACAGCAATCAAACAAGATGTTTTTTTTCAGGTGTGTACTCCTGACACGTAATAATGACTGAACAAATATTTCCATGAAGGACTTTTTGAAGATTTTATTTCTATATACGTTACTGTTTTAAACTACCATCAGTTTCATTAATTCATATTAAGGGATAGTTTATTGAAATTAGCAGATCCGTAAATCAAACATACACTAGTTTTATAGAGAAAAGGGAAGGATAGCTCAGTGGTTTGAGCAATGGTCTGCTAAATCCAAGGTTGTGAGCTCCCTCCTTGAGGGGGTCACTTAGGGATCTGGGGCAAAAATCAGTACTTGGTCCTGCTAGTGAAGGCAGGGGGCTGGACTCAATGACCTTTTGAGGTCCCTTCCAGTTCTAGGAGATTGGTATATCTCCAATTATTACTATTACTTATTTCCATATTATGTCCTTGTGAACTTATAAATATTATTAGATCTTAAAGTGTGTAAAGTGCATATTTTTGGATAAGTTTTAGCCCAGTTAAAAATAACTTGGTGTAATTCATCCTGAAAGCTTTCAATTTTTGAAGGTCCGATCTTGGTTCACAATAATAATGATCACCTAGTGTTTGTAGTAACACCAGTAAAATAGGAATCTAGGAACCATGTGAGTGTGTGTTGTTACCCAGCCATGAATATTAAATAATACTTATCAATAGTCTTACCAGCTCCAAGCATTCCAAAATCATGAGTCAGTCCCATCCAAAATCATGAGATTGGGTTAAAAAGCATGAGTTGGTATTTTTAAAATTAATTGTAGGTAATTAGTATGTGACTTCTGGCTTTTTGAGGCTTTAAGGTTCATGTTTGCAAGGTTTCTTTTGCAATTCTGAGAGCTAGAAATGTACTTTATATGAGAAAGAGAGAGAGATCTGAGAGTCTCACATAATCACATGACCTCAGGAGCTCAGGCTTTAAGAAAGCCCCCAAATATCATGAGACTCTTAATAAGACTTGGCAACTCTGTAACATATTATACTATTGTATGCATCTCTTGTCTGAATCAGAAATAATGTCCCCATTAATGCTTAATTCTCCTTTCCTTGATTGTCAGTATTATGCACTATTTCCTTAAAAAGCCATCTGGCAGGCACTTGGCAGGAAGCACATTAGTAATAGTCATGAATTATATTAATAACGCCCCCCGTGTTTATACAACCTTGTATCTTTCTCATTTAAGGCACATGAAACATTATGTCAATAATCCTTACTCACAGAGCAGATGAATAGATTGTAAGGCCAGAAGGGACCACTAGATCATCTAGTCTGACCTCCTGCATAAAACAGGCCATAGAGCTTCACCCAGTAATCCCTGCGGAGAAATGATTGGAAGCACTCACTTGAGTAAGAACTACTTGTGCAGTTGAGACTATTTTTGCAGGATTGGAGACGAAATAAGATGCACTAGCCTTTTGGAGCTCAAAAGGGAGGCTTCAAGAGCCAGAAACACCAGACTTTATTTTAATGACCACATGCACGCAGGAAGAAAGAACACAGCAGCAGGGAGTAATGAAGCAGAGCTGCATCCCTCTCTGTGCTTGGATTGTTGGCCTGAGGCCCACTCAAAGAGGGCTGGTGGACCCTATTCTCCTATTTGAAGGAGCTCTCCTCAGAGGATAAGAGCTGGGAAGTGAGGCTGATCTGACTGGATGAGTATTCCACTATTTCTTCTCCTTCACTTATCTCCTACTTTATGCTTATTCTGAAGTTGAATATAATCAGAGATTACATCTGGAAAAAAAGCTTTTTAATCTTTGTGACCTTTACCCCTTCCTCATTTGTAGGACAAATATGAGCTATAAATAAGGCTACAATTTAATCACTGGTATTTTTAGTAAAAGTTATGGACAGGTCACTAGCAATAAACAAAAATTCATGGTTCTTTTATGCTCATTGACAGTTTGTTTTGCCCCTAACCCTTCTGAGGAAGACTCAGGAAGTTTGATAACAGCAAAGGTAAGGTTTATTCTTCTCACTCTTTCACAGAGCTCATGTTCTTCCTTTCTTTTCTTCTTTCTCCTCCTCCTCCTCCTCCCCTGGTGCATCCTGGGAATTGTTGTTCCTGGACTCAAAGCTACCTAGGAACAAATTTATAAACCAAAAACTGGAGTAGCTATTTGCACCTAGCTACATACAATGTTTGAATTGAAAACTGAATTAATGACAACTTTTGTATATACAAATGTGATAAATTACACTGGTCTACAATTTTTGAGAAGTCGTCTGCTTCAGAGATAAAATGTGATATTTATTATGTATTTTGATGTGCTGAATTCAAATATGACAATTAAAACAACTGATTGCTATTGTTTCTAAGATATTTAAGTTTTTACATTTTATGTCTATGTATATTGTGTAGATAGCAGAGTTTTAATCATAAATTGTAAACCTAGGTCTTTTCATGTGTTTATGGTTGCTTTACATGATAATATTTCACCTGTCCTGTTTCTGTAACACTTTAAAAATCAGCAAAAGGGTTATATAAATAAAATTTATTATGAAACAAAAGGCAAAAAACTATGATGTACATAGTTTAGTCCTATTCAGTGTCTACTCGGCACTTCTTGGCTTGTCTCTTGTATTCATTCAATGGAGCATCTCTTGTCACTGTCCAGCAATAGTCTGCAAGCATTGATGGGCTCCATTTGCCCTGATAACCTGCTAAAAGATTCCACTGTTGTAGTCTGGAGCCCAACAGCTCTGTCTTACTCTTGGGTAGTTCCAAATCCCTGACAAGGTCATTCAGTTCACCTTGTGTTATGAGGTGTGGTTCAGAGGAGGAGGATGGGAGAAAATGTGGGTTCTGTGAAATTGATGGTTCAGGACCAGAAGTTTCATCCTCTTCCTCTTCCTCGTCTGACTCAAGTGAGAATGATTCTGGTGCATCAGGAACCGGCAGTCCTTCTCCGTGGGGTACTGGGTATATAGCTGATGGAATGTTTGGATAATGCACAGTCCACTTTTTCTTCTTTGACACACCTTTCCCAACTGAGGCACCATGCAGAAGTAACAATAGCTGGTATGATCTGTTGGCTCTCTCCAAATCATTGGCACTGCAAAAGGCATAGATTTCCTTTTCCTGTTCAACCATTGGCAAAGATTTGTTGCCCAAGCATTGCAGCATATGTGTGGGGCCCACCTCTTGTCCTGAATTCCAATTTTGCAGCCAAAAGAAAGGTGATAGGCTTTCTTAACCGTAGTGGTTAGACTGCACTTCTGTGATGCAAAAGTCACTTCACCACAAACATAGCAGAAGTTATCTGCACTGTTCACATAAGTACGAGGCATCTCTTCTCACTTTGGCTAAACAGAAATGTGTCCCTTTGCAAAATCAAACACTGACAAATAAGAGAGCACGACACTGTATGATTTCTAGAGCTGATTTAGGGCAATTTGTTCAGCAGAGTGATGTAAGCTTCGTTATGATTGCATCATCCATGACTTCTAGGAATAACATGATGCAATTCATATCATGTATGATGCAATACCAGCTTCAGATTGCATCATTCATTGTTTTGCCTCAAAAGCAAGTACTGTCCAAACCCAGTCATAGATTTATTCATAGATCCAGTCAAAGATGTATTTTAGTCATTTCTGGTTTAAATTGAGATCCCTTCCCTTTATAACTCACTTCTCCTCCGCCATTCCCAAGTCAAGGGTCGTATATACTGACCCAATAGCATATCTTGAAAACTAGAGCCAATCAACAATTTTAAGCATCATTTTCATTCTCAGTGACCCAGAATTAGTAAAGTTGGGCTACATTTATTTCAGAAGCACTTTGGCTGTAGAGCAGTGTTGTATTACAGTCTTACTGTGTTTTTTTTCCTCACAGTCTCTTGAACAGTGATCTTCATTCCATTTCATGCCCCTTATTTGTTTTTCTGCCTGTCTCCATTACACTTTGGCTATAGAGTTTTAATCTTAATTTTCTTTTCTTAAATTCAGACAAAAGATTTTACTTTCAATAAAATGCTTTTTCACTTACTCTGAAACCTAAGTTAAGGCTGTAGAGCCTAGTCATTTGTATGCTTGAGCCTATTAAATGTAGCTCACCATGCTTTGGGTTGGCAGGAACATTTTAATGTAAGAGAAATCCTTGACTATTGTGCTTTGGCTACTGTGATTTGAGAAAATTCTGCTTTCAGAATACATTTCAGCTGAATACATTTTTATTGTCTTTGAAAGAAAAGCAGGAGGGATATAAATCACTTATTTTCATGCTACTGTGTTTTCTTTCAGGAAGGGCTGTAACTGTCCAAAACAATTTGTTACAATTCTCACTAGTTCATAGAGGTGTTGTTTCCCTTTAGTTTTCAATGGAAAGTCAACACTGCCTCACTGAATAAATGTTTGCCTTTTTAAAACTTTGAATTAAAATTCTTGGATTTTTTGTAACCATTTGGAATTTAGGGGATCAATGACACTGCCTGCAGGTTAAATTAAGCAGAGCATCTGTGCATACAGTAAATATGTCCACAGTTGAGCTGAATAAAATGGACAATTGTAGTTCTATTCCTTAATGATCTGTATGATACTAACTGAAGGATAAAGTGACTGTCTACGCTATATGGTCACCATATTTACAAAACTGTGATAAATTTTGTACAGAGTATGCCTTATGAGGTATCATTGGAAAAGGTGTACTCTGCTGAGTATGATAATCTTGTTATAATGTACATATCAACTTTGTGTGTGGAAGTATGAAAAGTTTGCCATATGTTTGTAACTCAAACATGTTTGTGAGTGTCAGAAATGTCCAAAGGCTAGTTCTTCTGGAATAACAAAAGAACTGTAAACAAAAATCCTTGCATGTTGGACCTGAAAACATCTCAAATGGTACGTATGAAGAATGTGCAAGCAAAATTTATACTTCATATGAAGAACTGATGGCAAATCACATATGCCATGGAACTGCCTGACCCCATGACATAGCAAAGATTTTTCCAGCAAAAAGGATCAAGATATGGAAAGAAAGAACAAAGGCCCCTGGCCACCTCTTTTCTACTCCATCTCTGGACTGGTGAATTTTGACAGAGGAAATTTTAAACAAAAGGACTGAGGTGCCCAAAAACTATTTGGGCAACCGAGAAACTTATAGAAAAATAGTGGATTTCATATTCCTGCTGTCATTTTGAACGACATACTTTGATCCAAAAGTAATGCATTTTATTTGCTTTAATCTTTTAGTAATTCTTTTTTTTCTTAGTTAATAAATCTTTAGTTAGTTTACTAAAGGATTATCTACAGTGTTATCTTTGGTGTAAGGTCCTGAGCATCCATTGACTTGAGTAAGTGACTGCCCCCCAGGGGCTGGAAGACCCTAATGTGTGGTGATTTGGGTGTTTTAGTGAACTTTCATCATGGAAGCCCAGTTTGTCTGGATGTTAATATAGGCTGGAGTGTGTAAGAGATGGTCTGTGGCTCTAAGTTAAGCTTATACAGAGATCGTGGAGCACACACTTGATGCTGGTTTGGTTATATCTAATTATAGAATATACTACCAGCATGGGGATGTCTGTCCACTGTGACCTGAAATTGGCCCTCTCAGCTGTGATCCATACTGGGTATGGCAACACTCTGTAGTTTTTTTTAAATTAAAAGTACATCCTAAATTATTCAATTTATCCTAACAAGAGTTCATGAGGAAGCTGAGAAATGGGTCATAATGTTTAAATTCAACCTCTGATTCCTCTTCAAGATACTAAAGGACCTGGTTTGCAGGAGGGATGTGACGGTGAAAGTGTGTGCCAGAACATGGATATGCACAAATTCAGCAGACCAGCAGCTTGAACCAGAAGCCCACTAAATTCAATGGGAGTCTTTCTATTCACTTCAGAGGGCTTTGGTTGAGACCACCAAGTGGTATTTCTAAAGTTAAGATACAATTGTTCTTCAGATACTGAATTTAGACCAAAAGGATATTAAATGTATTACATTATTGCTCTCTGGAAGGAATAATCATAATCACAACCTATGCCAGGGGCGGGCAAACTTTGGCCTGAGGGCCACATCGGGATTGAGAAACTGTATGGAGAGCCGGATAGGGAAGTCTGTGCCTTCCCAAACAGCCTGGCCCCCGCACCTTATCTGCCCCCTCCCACTTACTGCCTCTTGAATGCCCCCCTCAGAACTCCTGACCCAGCCACCCCTCCTGCTTCTTGTTCCCTGACTGCCCCTTCCAGGGACCCCCCACCTCTAACTTCCCCCCGGGTCCCCTCCCCCATCTAACCCCCCATGCTCCCTGTGCTCTGACCCCTATCAACACCCCCAGCCCCAGCAAGACCCCTGGGACTCCCACGCCTATCCAACCCCCCCGTTCCCCATCCCCTGACTGCCCCCTCCAAAACCTCCACCCCATCCAACGGCCCCCGCTCCCTGTCCCCTGATTGACTCCCTGCCCCTTATCCAACCCCCATACTCCCCACCCCCTTACCATGCTGCTCAGAGCAGTATGTCTGGCAAGTGCGCCACCTGGCCAGAGCCAGCCATGTCGCCGCACGGCAGGAGCTCACAACCATGCTGCCCAGAGTGCTGGCGGCACAGCAAGCTCAGGCTGCAGGGGACGGGGGAGAGCAGGGGAGGGACAAGGGGCTAGCCTCCCTGGCTGGGAACCAAAGGCTGGGCAGGACGGTCCTGCGGACTGTAGTTTGTCCACCTCTGACCTATGCCCACCAGGGTTCTTTACAATGTTTCTGTTAGGATTGTCAGTTTATCACAGTTAACTCATGAAATTAACTAAAAAAAATTAATTAAAATTTAAAATATTAATTGTAAGTAATCGCACTTTTAATTGCACTGTTAAACAATAGAATACCAATTGAAATTTATTAAATATTCTGGATGTTTTTCTGCATTTTCAGATATATATTGATTTCAATTACAACACAGAATACAAAGTACACAGTGCTCACTTTATATTATTTTTATTACAATATTTGCACTTTGTAAAAATGATATAAGAAATTGAAGAATACTATTAATCTCATACAAGCACCATAGTGCAATTTCTTTACTGTGAAAGTGCAATTTACAAATATAGATTTTTTGTTACATAACGGCACTAAAAAAAAAGAAGTAAAACTGACAAGTCTATTCAGTCCTACTTTTTGTGCAGCCAATCACTAAGAGAAATAAGTTTGTTTACATTTACTGGAGATAATGCTGCCAGCTTCTTATTTACAATGTCACCTGAAAATGAGAACAGACTTTTGCATGGCACTTTTGTAGCTGGCATTTCAAGGTAGATATTTGCCAGATATGCTAAACATTCATATGCCACTTCATGCTTTGGCCACCATTCCAGAGGACATGCTTCCATGCCGATGACGTTCGTTAAAAAATAATGCATTAATTAAATTTGTGACTGAAGTCCTTGGGGGATAATTGTATGTCTCCTGCTCTGTGTTTTACCTTCTGCCATATATTTCTGCCATATATTTCATGTTATAGCAGTCTCAGATGATGACCCAGCATGTTGTTCATTTTAAGAACACTTTCACTTTCAGATTTGACAAAACACGAAGAAGGCACCAATCTGAGATTTCTAAAGATAGCTACAGCACTCAACTCAAGATTTAAAAATCTGATGTGCCTTCCGAAATCTGAGAGGGATCCGGTATGGAGCATGCTTTCAGAAGTCTCAAAAGAGCAACACTCCCATGTGGAAACTACAGAACCCAAACCACCAAAGAAAAAAAGAATCAACCTTCTGCTGTTGACATTGGACTTCAATGATGAGAATGAACATGCACTGGTCTGGATTGCTTGGATCATTATCAGGCAGGACTCATCAGCATGGACTCAAGTCCTCTGGAATGGTAGTTGAAGCATGAAGGGACATATGAATCTTTAGCACATCTAGCACGTAACTATCTTGCAACGGCGGTTACAACAGTGCACTGCGAATGCCTGTTCTTACTTTCACCTGACATAGTAAACTAGAAGCAGGCAGCATTATGTCTGAGCGATTGGCTGAACAAGAAGTAGGACTGAGTGGATGTGTAGGCTCTAAAGTTTTACATTGCATTCGAAAATAAGTTGTTTTTTGTAGATAACTCTACATTTGTAAGTTCAACTTTCATGATAAAGAGATTTCAGTTAAGGTGTAAGGTAGTAGTACTTGTTTTAAGTGAATTCAAAAATACTATTTCTTTTATTTTTACATTGCAAATATTTATAATTAAAATAAAAATAAAATGAGCACTGTACATTTTGCGTTCTGTGTTGTAATTGAAATCAATATTTTGAAAATGTGGAAAACATCCAAAATATTTATATAAATGGTATTCTGTTATTAACACTGTGATTAATCATGATTAAAAAAATAATCAGGTGAGTAATCGCATGATTTATTTTTTAAATAGTGATTCATCTTTTAAATCACTTAACAGCCCTAGTTTCTATATAAATTAGAGAAATCGCTTTAACTTGACAGTAGTGTTTTTAAAGCTCTCGTGTTGCCCCTGAATATATTTAACACAGAATCCTTAAGCTCTTTATTCATGTATGTATACCCCTACCCCACTAGCTTTGTGTCTGAAGACAGGAGGTGATTATACTTTTGCTGTAGCAATACAATGTGAAATTTGTTTTTCTCCACTTTCAAAAAAGAAAAAAAAGAATAGCTTTTTCATTTATTATCCTTGGGGCTAAATTTATCAATCCATTTTCTATTTTGTTGAACTGCATCCTGCGTGTGTTGTCCAAGGATGGGTAGCACTATACAAGAGGTAGTTATAATTAAACCGTATATTTTACACAGAAACTATACAACTACAGCAAGTAACAACAAGTTTGCTACTGACATCACAGAACACAACAGCACAAAGGCCTGCTGTCAATCCATTCATTCAACCCCTTTGCCATCAATGAAATTGCATGAGTCAATTGAGGGTTGCTTGAGCAGGACACACCAACTCAAAGCGACACCAGACCCTACCAGAACAGCAGATTAAAAACCTGCAGACATATCTCCACTGCTAAGAGGACCAACACCTCCCACAACACACCTTTCAAGATCCATGACTCCTACATATGCCTATCACAACATAGGGCATACCTCATTTTGTGCACTAAATGCCCCAACAAGTATATGCTTGAAATGAGACAATCACTACACTATCAAATGAACACTTACAGAAAAATGATAAAAGGCAAAAACACCATCACTTATGGTTTAATTCTTTTCACAAAGCATTCACTCTATATCTGACCTCTCAGTCCCCATCCTCAAAGGAAACCTGCACAATAGCTTCAGAAGACAAGCTTGGAAACTCAAATTCACAACTTTGCTAGACAATAAAATCATGGACTTAATATAGACGCTAGATTTATGGCTTATTGCAGCAATCTATTACCTACTAATACCCTCACCCTCACCTACCCACCCACACAAACTTCCTTTTCCCTCTGTGACTGGAGGGGTGCTAATGGGCCTCATCAACTTGACTAGTCTCTTGAAATGTGTCTCAACTACTTACGCTAAACAATCTATTCTACCTTGTTTTTAGCTCTGATGCTGAGTGTGTTTCCTAAACCTGAAAAAGATTTCTGTATAAGCTTGAAAGCTTGACTTTCTCATGACCAGAAGTTGGTCCAATAAAAGATAATACCTCACCCACAGTGTGTCGCTAATATCCTGTGACCAACATAACTACAATTCTTCACACAGCACTCACTGTGGCAATTTCTACTCCTATACTGGAGACAGCCATGTAATCTCACAGAAGCTATAGTAACTATCTTTCACCCAGGGGTAGCATGCAGTCTAACACTCATATTGCCACTCAGTTCTACTTGTCTTTGTAGTTCAGTGATATAAAGTACAGTAGAACCTCAGAGTTATGAACTAACTGATCAATCACACACTTTTTTGTAACCGGAAGTATGCAATCAGGCAACAGCAAAGACCAAAGAAATTTTAAACTTTAAAAATAAAAAGCAAATATATTGAAGTACTGTGTTAAGAGTAAACTACTGAAAAATAAAGAGAAAGTTAAAAAAAGATTTGACAAAGTAATGAAACTTTCTGTGCTTGTTTCATTTAAATTATGACGGGTAAAAGCAGCATTTGTCTACTCCACGATAGTTTCAAAGCTATATTAAGTCAATGTTCAGTTGTAAACTTTTGAAAGAATCATGTTTTGTTCAGAGTTACGAACATTTAAGTTACAAACAACATCCAGTCCCGAGGTGTTTGTAACTCTGAGGTTCCATTGTAATGAGCAAATTACTTTCTGTTCCCAGATCTGCTATCTGTCTTGTGTGTGAACTTGGACAAGCTACTTTGCCTTTCTGAGCCTCTCTGTTTTCCCTCCTACCTTTTGTCTGTCTTGCCTATGTAGGCCGTAAACTCTTAAAGGCAGGGATTGTCTCCTACCAGGTGTTGGTACCACTCTCACTGGGGGCCTCTAGATGCTATTGTAGTTCAAATAATAATAAATAGTGAATAATTTATTCAACCAATGAGTTCCGTGAATTGTCTGAACAGCTTGGATTTGTTTCTTATTGAAAAGAGTCAAAGAACACTTTCTCTGAATAATACTTAGTCTACTGATTGGAAGCGGGTTATAGCACATATAGTGTTCAGAATACTAGTAGCATTGGCCAGTGATACTTACTTGGATATATTGATTGCATGTCATGCTTCAGTTCCTTGATTGGATGAGTATAACTTTTATTTAGGTTTTATGAATATTCACGTTTAGTGAATATATTTCTATAAACATTCCTCACTCATGCAAATATTTGTGGAAACTGAACACAAAATGGGAGTGAACAGCGCTGATGTAAGTTAAATTTTTAATCTGAAAAAAGTGCACTGTGAATTTTTGAAAGATATTCACACAACAAGAATATGAGGTAAGAAAATGAGCTAGAAATACTAAATCAGATCTTCACCAGTTATAAATGGAAGCCAATGTAATCAGGCCTAATATTATCAATTTAATTGTTATTTACGTAAGATTTATTTGCAGTGCACTAATGTTTAAGAAGATATTTGCATTGCAAACAAAAAATAATAATTCTTCTCAGTTGTTCCAGTGAATCTCTGAAGACCATGATTTTCTTGTAAACTTGTCTATCTGACGAGAATTTTGTGTAACAAACATCTTGTCTCGCATGTTCAAAAGACAGATTATTAAAGGAGCTTTACAGCAGCCAGCAAACAGAGCTGTAAACAGGGGAGTTTCAGAGGGAGTTCTGTTGGAGGAGCAGGTTTTTGTAGTTTATGGATTGTATTGTATAGTGTGTGTGTGTGGAGGCTGCTAGGGGCAGTGTGCTGGGAAAGCAGCAGAGCCCTGATTAGGGGTCCTATAAAAGTAGCCAGCCAGTCAGGCAGCAGCACAGCAGCCAGCAAACAGAGCTGTAAACAGGGGAGTTTCAGAGGGAGTTGACAAGGGGAGGTTGCAGGGGAGACTAGGACAGAGGGACTGACAGGCTAGGTAAAGGAGTGGGTGGTGGTCTGGTGCCTGCTGGGGGTTTGTGTTGTGTTGTGTTCCGTGGACTACCAGGCTTTAGGTGGGAAGGCTATGACTGATACAGAGGTAGCAGTGAAAGACACAATGAGAATGACTGGATGTGGAAGCTGCGGCATGTACATGATCCTGGTGGTGGTACCTGAAAACAGTTTTGTCTGCATGAAGTGCTGCCTGATAGAGCTGATGGAAGAAAAGATCCAAGGACTGGAGATGCAGATGGAAACTCTGGTTGAGTTTAGAAGTGGGTTTGAGCAGATGATGGAGCACAGACACGAAGGGGCTGAAGGGATAAGCTCAGACGTGCAGATGGAAGCAGGACCAAATAATTCAGAGGAGAGACTGCTTGGTGAGGAAAGTGGACGGTGGAAGCATGTGACTAAGAGAACCAGGCAGAGGAAATGACGGGCCAGTCAAGGAGAAATAGAACTCAGGAACAGGTTTGCAGAGTTGGAAAATGAAGAAGGAGCACAGCAGGTGGTGGCTGAAGGAGAGAGGGCAAGGAAAAAGAGAAGAGCTGATAGTCCTACAAGAGGAGGGGAGGAGTCAATGGAGGCAACACCAAATATAAGCCCCAGGAGGATTGCAAGGGTGAATAGGAATCGAGAGGACTTGCAGCCAATGGGTGCAGGGGATAGACCGGAGAATCACACTGTCACCAGGAAAAGGCAGGTCTACGTGATTGGAGACTCCTTACTGAGAAGAATAGACAGGCCTGTAACTAGAGCTGATCGGGAGAAAAGAAGAGTGTGCTGTCTGCCAGGTGCTAAGATACAGGATGTGGACCTGAGGCTGAAAAGGATCCTGGCGGTAGCGGGAAAGAATCCGTTGATTGTCCTTCATGTAGGAACGAATGATACGGCTAGATACTCTCTGGAATGTATCAAGGGAGACTATGCCAGACTGGTGAAGAGGCTTAAGGAAATTGAGGCTCAGGTGATCTTCAGTGGGATTCTGCCGGTTCCTAGAGAAGGGCGACAAAGGTGTAACAAGATTATGACGATCAACAGATGGCTCAGGCAGTGGTGCTATAAGGAGGGCTTTGGGATGTACGGCCATTGGGAAGCATTTACGGACAGAAGACCGTTCTCTCGGGATGGCCTTCACCTGAGTAAGGAGGGGAATAGACTTCTAGGATGGAGGCTCGCCAAACTGATTAAGAGAGCTGTAAACTAGGAATTTGGGGGAGATGGTTGGGAGATGTCCAGGAGATCTCCAGGCCAGAATTTAACCTTGAGAGGGAAGTAAACAAAGTAAGAGGGGATACAGTCATGGACAGAAGAATTGGCATAAGGAGGAAGGGTAGTGTAGATAGCAGACTAACAGGTAGAATGTCTGTGCCTAACAGAGTAAAGAATGTCAGTGAAGCCAAACGGCAAAAACTAAGATGTCTGTACATTAATGCGAGGAGCCTAGGGAACAAAATGGAGGAACTAGAACTACTGGTGCAGGAAATGAAACCGGATATTATAGGGATAACAGAAACATAGTGGAATAGTAGTCATGACTGGAGTACAGTATTGAAGGCTATGTGCTGTTTAGGAAAGACAGAAATAAAGGCAAAGGTGGTGGAGTAGCATTGTACATCAATGAGGAGGTTAACTGTAAAGGAATAAGAAGTGATGGAATGGACAAGACAGAGTCTGTCTGGGCAAAAATCACACTGGGAAAGAAAGCTACTAGAGCCTCCCCTGAGATAGTGCTTGGGGTGTGCTACAGACCGCAGGGATCTGATTTGGATATGGATAGAGACCTCTTTAATGTTTTTAATGAAGTAAACACTAATGGGAAATGTGTGATCATGGGAGACTTTAACTTCCCAGATATAGACTGGAAGATAAGTGCTAGCAAGAATAATAGGGCTCAGATTTTTCTGGATATGATAGCAGATGGATTTCTTCACCAAGTAGTTGAAGAAACAACAAGAGGGGATGCCATTTTAGATTTGGTTTTGGTAAGTAGTGAGGACCTCATCGAAGAAATGGTGGGGGACAACCTTGGTTCGAGTGATCATGAGCTAATTCAGTTCAAACTATATGGAAGGATAAATAAAAATAGATCTAGGACTAGGGTTTTTGACTTCTCGAGGGCTAACTTTAAAGAATTAAGGAAATTAGTTAGAGAAGTGAATTGGACTGAAGAAGTTGTGGATTCAAATGCAGAGGAGGCCTGAAATTACTTTAAGTCACAGCTGCAGAAACTATCGGAAACCTGCATCCCAAAAAAGGGGAAAAAAACCACAGGCAGGAGTTGTAGACCAAGCTGGATGAGCAAGCATCTCAGAGAGGTGATTAAGAAAAAGCAGAAAGCCTATAAGGAGTGGAAGAAAGGTGAGATTAGCAAGGAAAACTACCTTAGTGAGGTCAGAACATGTAGGGATAAAGTGAGAAAGGCTAAAAGCCAAGTAGAGTTGGACCTTGCAAAGGGAATTAAAACCAATAGTAAAAGGTTCTATAGCCATATAAATAAGAAGAAAACAAAGAAAGAAGAAGTGGGACCGCAAAACACTGAGGATGGAAAGGAGGTTAAGGATAACCTAGGCATGGCCCAATATCTAAATAAGTACTTTGCCTCAGTCTTTAATAAGGCTAATGAGGAGCTTAGGGATAATGGAAGGATGACAAATGGGAATGAGGATATGGAGGTGGATATTACCACATCTGAGGTAGAAGCCAAACTTGAACAGCTTAATGGGACAAAATCGGAGGACCCAGACAATCTTCATCCAAGAATATTAAAGGAACTGGCACATAAAATTGCAAGCCCATTAGCAAGAATTTTTAATGAATCGATAAACTCAGGGGTTGTACCGTATGACTGGAGAATTGCTAACATAGTTCCTATCTTTAAGAAAGGGAAAAAAAGTGATCCGAGTAACTATAGGCCTGTTAGTTTGACATCTGTAGTATGTAAGGTCTTGGAAAAAATTTTGAAGGAGAAAGTAGTTAAGGACATTGAGGTCAATGGTAATTGGGACAAATTACAACATGGTTTTACTAAAGGTAGATAGTGCCAAACCAACCTGATCTCCTTCTTTGAGAAGGTGACAGATTATTTAGACAAAGGAAATGCAGTAGACCTAATTTACCTCGATTTCAGTAAGGCATTTGACACGGTTCCTCATGGGGAATTATTAGTCAAATTGGAAAAGATGGGGATCAATATGAAAATTGAAAAGTGGATAAGGAACTGGTTAAAGGGGAGACTACAATGGGTCGTACTGAAGGGTGAACTGTCAGGCTGGAAAGAGGTTACTAGTGGAGTTCCTCTAGGATCGGTTTTGGGACCAATCTTATTTAACCTTTTTATTACTGATCTTGGCACAAAAAGCGGGAATGTGCTAATAAAGTTTGCGGATGACACAAAGCTGGGGGGTATTGCTAACACGGAGAAGGACCAGGATATCATACAGGAAGATCTGGATGACCTTGCAAACTGAAGTAATAGTAATAGGATGAAATTTAATAGTGAAAAGTGCAAGGTCATGCACTTAGGGATTAATAATAATAATTTTAGATATACAATGGGGACACATCAGTTGGAAGCAACAGAGGAGGAGAGGGACCTTGGAGTACTGGTTGATCATAGGATGACTATGAGCCGCCAATGTGATATGGCCGTTAAAAAAGCTAATGCAGTTTTAGGATGCATCCGGCGAGGTATTTCCAGCAAAGATAAGGAGGTGTTAGTACTGTTATATAAGGCACTGGTTAGACCTCACCTGGAATACTGTGTGCAGTTCTGGTCTCCCATATTTAAGAAGGATGAATTCAAATTGCAACAGGTTCAGAGACGGGCTACTAGGATGATCCGAGGAATGGAAAACTTGTCATATGAAAGGAGACTGAAAGAGCTTGACTTGTTTAGTCTAGCCAAAAGAAGGCTGAGGGGGGATATGCTTGTTCTTTATAAATATATCAGAGGGATTAATATTAGGGAGGGAGAGGAATTATTTAAGCTTATTACCAATGTAGACACAAGAATGAATGGGTATTAACTGGACACTAGGAAGTTTAGACTTGAAATTAGACGAAGGTTTCTAACCATTAGAGGAGTGAAGTTCTGGAACAGCCTTCCAAGGGGAGTAGTGGGGGCAAAAGACATATCTGGCTTTAAGACTAAGCTTGATACGTTTATGGAAGGGATGGTATGATGGGATAGCTTAATTTTGGCAATTGATCTTTGATTACTAGCGGATAAGTATGCCCAGTGGTCGGTGATGGGATGTGGGATGGGTGATGGGATGTGGGATCTGAGTTATTGCAGAGAATTCTTTCCTGAGTGCTGGCTGGTGAGTCCTGCCCACATGCTCAGGGTTTAGCTGATCGCCATATTTGGGGTCGGGAAGGAATTTTCCTCCAGGGCAGATTGGCAGAGGCCCTGGAGGTTTTTCGCCTTCCTCTGCAGCGTGGGGCATGGGTCACTTGCTGGTGGATTCTCTGCAGCTTGAGGTCTTCAAACCACAATTTGAAGACTTCAATAACTTGGACATAGATTAGGGGTTTGTTATAGAAATGAATGGGTAGGGTTCTGTGGCCTGCTTTGTGCAGGAGGTCAGACTAGATTATCATATTGGTCCCTTCTGACCCTAAAGTCTATGAGTATGAGTCTATGAGTCTACAGTCATGTAATTAATTGGCAAAATGAATCCACTTCATCTTGTCTCCTGAAACCACGTAGACTTATGTGTGAATGTAAGTTTCTAAACACTTTGAAAAAAAAAGTGTTACTGTAACAAGAAATGTAAAGACTAACAAAACAGTTGCTACATCAATAATCTGAAATACTAAATCGGTTGTTCAGTGGTTAATTATCTACTGTCATTAAGATTTTTTTTCAAAGTGCATTTTAGCAAACATCCCATCAGATACAAATCTAAAGATTTTGCCAAATGATATGCCACTATACAACATGATTGTAAATGTCTAAAAATGCAGGTTTATAATGTGATCTCTGACTCACTCTAAATGCTAGTGACTCTTGTACCTAGAGTACCTGCAAAGGGGATTCATCAAAGAAAAGATATTTCAGTTATTATTGATACATGGCCTATTTTCTCTTTGTTGTGTGGTTTGATTGTAAACAGAACAAACATCTGTATACTTTTATTTTTTAAGAACACTATCAAGATCTGAGCTAGGTTTATGCAACAGGTTGTACCTATATATAAAAAAAAAATGAAATTTTTCAACAGTAATCTAAGAAACATCAGATAAAAATAGGTCAATGATAATCTACATAGTCTGTCTAGGAAAATAAAGGATTTCAGTCATCAAAACATATGCTTAGCAGCAAATATTTTGATATAACATTTCATTTTTCAGTGTGCATGATTTTTGAAATGACACATTAAGAGAGTAAAAACCTAGCACAATTAATTTGTTTATGCTGAGTATCTGAAAATAGTTATCATTAGAGAATATTCATTATGAAGTCTCCACCAGCATTTAAAAGAACTGACGGACACCTTTATGGAAATTTGTATATCAAAAGGGCTGTGAATATTTATAGATCAGCAAGTAAGACCTGCTTATCTCTTTCAGCACCCTATGCTGGGGAAATTATCCTGCTTTAGAAGGCAGAAGATGGGCCAGTTCCCAAGAGAAGTTAAGAGCTGAAGACAGCATTAACTTAAATTACTGTCTTCTAAGCTTGGGAGTTGCCATCGTCCCATCCATGTACTTAGAAATGCCCCCACTCCTCACCACCACTTCAGTATAACTTTGCCCTAAAAGGGCTGAATTGCTCCAATTAAAGCACTCAAACAGTTTAGGAAAAACCTTGTTCACTTGTATCATCTGTAATATTCTGTCAACCTTGTCACTAGCACTTAGGCAGTGAGCCCAACCCTGCATCAGGACTGACAGTTTTAGCCAAGAAAAGGAGAGTCACCTTCAGCAAGATTTCTAAGTTTCCCAATTGTCACTCCAGTTGGAGAAAGTCTAACATTCATACCCCGTGCAACCACAGTATCACAATAAACTATTGGTCAGTAATACATGGTCTTTTTTTTTCCCTCAAGTTGGAATATATGTGTTGTTATAAACCAGATAAAAGCCTCCTCCAAAACGAGGGCTTTAAAAGAGTCTAAAGCAGATGATCCTACAGGTCTTCTCAACTCTTCTTCATGGTGTCAGAGTATGAGATTAGGGCAGAAGTTAGAAAGCAAAATTTGCAGGCTCTCCCTTATGAAGTGCTGGTGAATAGTGCATGCAGTGGAGAAGAGTCCTAATCCAGGCATTCTTCTGAGAACTTGCTCTGTGCTTCTTAGATTTAAGAGGGTGGAAATTCTTCAGAAAGCAAGGCTGCGGCTGACATGGGAGGGAAGGACCTCTTGGCTGGGAGACGCCCTCAGCCAAATAACCCAAAACTGTACATGTGCAAGGCATGCTGCAAAGCCGATCCCTTCTCCCAAGCTTTAGATGAAGGAAGCTTGTGCTGAGGGCTGTGATCGGTGGATGAAGTAATTGTGGGACGACTCCTATACTCTTCATTTATTTGTATTTTAGTAAATGTCAGAGACATGTAGAGGTTTGAAAAGGTCCATTGAAATGTTTTGCATAAACACAGAAATGAATAAAATAAATGAATACATAAAATCTGGATACAATCTCTCCATTATATTGTAATAGGTATGGCATTCAGAGCCTCCTCCAATGCAAGTCCATCATAACAGAATAAGTTATGGATGGAGAGGCAAACTTCAGTTTCCTTAATTACGTGCATTTATCTGTCAAGCTATGTGTTTGTAATATTATTATTTAGTTATTTTATTTATTAGCATTTACTCTATTTCCCCCTAGATCTTTCTGTCAGAAAGATTAGCTTTTCTTTCTGTACAATCCAAAATAAAATATTGGGTTCAAAACTCTATTTTAACCAGTATTTTTTAAGATTTGGTAGTAGGTTTGCATGTCTCATTGCATTCCTGCACTTTCTCCTCTACAAATTACTTCAACTTAATGATTCTTGCAAGCTCATGGTATAAAACTATGCAAACCACATCTTTAACATTACCTTACAGAATGCTGCAGAGAAATTTGGGGGAATAGTTTAAATCTGAAACAGTCATTTTCAGGTAGTATCCTCCTGAATCATTGGTCACAGCCTTGTTCTCCATATGACAGCACAAGTTTCTGTAAATGTAACTAAAATGGTAATCAAAAGATAATTTACTTTTGCCCCTGACAAGATACAGCCTAGAGGAAATTGGATCAAAGTATAGGCTACTGATCTTTGCATGTAAAAAGAAGAAAAAAATTTATGGCTCCAGTTGTAGAAGGTTGATAAGGAATATCACACTTGGGCTATGGCACGTTAGACAAACAGGATAATTCTGTCTAAAAACAAAACAGGAGAAATAAAAAACTACAACTGTGGAGCAAGATTTTCTATTTCATTAATAGTTAGAAAGTTAGGGAGAATTCATCCTCCTGCCCTTCTCCTTTCTGTATAGAGGCAATAACTAATAAACTACACTTTTGATTACTTCCTTTCTATTTTGCCCCCTCAACCATCTCCAATAGGATATCCATCCTAGAATGAGTTCTACATGGTCAGACCCCATGACCTGTGCAGAGCTCCACTGTCTTGAATAGGGCTCCTTGTTGGTTCAGGGGGACTTCCTAAATGGTGCTTATTGCAGGATCAGAGCCTAGAAATGTTTCTAACAATTGAGAACATTGGGGAACTTCAAACAGCTGCCATAGTTTTAAAATTCAGCAAGCATAAAAATATTTTCCTTCTTTACCTCAAATCTGGAACTTTTTCCCAAAATTACACTGGTTTGAGTTTCAGCAACATTGTGCCCTATATTAGTGACAAGATTTAAGATCCAATAATTCAAGATGCATAGAAATAGAAGGTGTATGACATTGGAGAGTAGAGATACCAAGTTTCAGATTTGAATCCAACCATAAAAGGTTCTGGACCTTAAAATATATTTGATGTGAAGTTTAACATTTAATAGTCATCATTTCTCTTTCCCATAGCAGTTTCTGTAGTTGTAATTATAGCATTAAGGCACCGAGCATGATAAGTGGAGGGATATGTAGAGTAGTATACCAAAACACTAAGTTAACATAATACATGTGGCACATACAAAAAACATACCTGATGGCATGGTGGGATAGAAAGGTTATTTTATCCTTCAGAGTTTACAAGTTTACTAGCTCACAAATGTTTTGGCCGTCTCAGAAAACATGCCTATATATAAGCTATTGCAGAATGAAGCAGATGAGATGCATTATTTTCTCTGAAACTTACAGTACCTCTAAAATTGAAATGAAAGTGTTCCCTGTGAATACAGATAGGCTTATTGCATATGGGCTTTGTGGATTTTTTCCATACTAAAATTCTAAGTAACAGTCCCATTCATGTTGCAGTAAATGGTAATCAATCACCAGGCAACTGATGTTAATAATGTAAAATTAGTTCACAAACTTAAAGGATATGGTGATACATCAGACTGAGAGAGGGGACCGAAATGTGTTTAAAGAATTCAGTCTTATTTGGCAAAAAGGTCCTTGTCTCACCAGAAGTGCCTTAAATTATTTCCTAATATTATCTGAGGTTTACAGAGAAATCCTTTGATGATCTCTGGCCTAGTCTCAAGAAGCCACCAGCAGGGGACTCTAGGATAGAGACAGTACAAACAGGTTTATAACTGGTAAACATTAAGAATCTAAAAGTTTTATACAATTATTGTGTCTGAATTAAAATACCCTTGCATGGTGAATTGGGCATGAATTAGACTTGCAGTTAAAAGACTCATAATTGGTGAAAATCTCAGTAAATGAACAGAATCAAATGCAATTTAACGTTCAGATTTACTTGGGTTCAGTATACACATTTGTCCAAAATACATACAAGAAGTCAAAATATTATTTTTTTCCACAACACATTTCTGAAACATTTCTATTTGGAAATGCTGAAGCACTTTATTTTAACATATTCAGTCAATAAAGAAAAAAAAAAGTAACGTGTGTTGTAATCAACATTAAAAATTACTTTTTAATTTGTTTCAATGTTTAATGGAAGTTCTTTTATGGGAGTTGTAGTTGAAGTGCTTCCTCCCCTTATTCCTCCCTATAGACTGGGCTCACTGGCAAGACATGTCACATGATGGTGCACTCCTGTCCGTGGTATATTATGGCAGCCAAAGAACCCAGCCCATAGGAGAGAATGGGGACATGAAGCATTCATACTACAACTCCCATGAAACGATGCTACCTTATTGGCAAATATAATTTAATCTCCTACTGATTCAAAATGAAATGTTTCACTTCAGTTCCATAAATCAAAATATTTTATTTTGGTCAAATGGATCAAAAATAATATATTCTATTTAGTTTTCTCAATGAAAAACATTTCAAAATTTTCAGGGAAAATACCCCTTTTGTGGAAACTATGCTTTTCATCAAAAAATAATTTTGATGGAAAATTCCCACCTAGATCTAATATATAAACATGCACAGAGATATCACATATACCCTTACGTGTATTAAATAAATGCAGTATTTGTTTCTGGACTATCATTCCAATGTGAGAAGTCATTTTCTGACATCTTTGGACTGCAGCACACTGCAACCTTCTCCAGCCAGAGTAAAAGTGTCAGCTACAATAGGATTTGCTTGCTTGTACAGTAACTGAGATCCATTTACAAAACAGATTAAAAGAATTATTACTTAAGAAAAGGGATATGGGCCTAACGTCAAAATTGCCCTTCAAGAAAGATGCAGAAAATGGGTTTGTCTATTTCAGCCACATGTACAGTCAACTATCTCTTGTGGTTTACATTTCCTTGGGCTAATAAGGTCTTCATTGCCTAGAACTCGAATGAGTCTCAAATGATGTTTTATTTGCCAGGACAGCAGGTCTTGAATGATGTTGCCTTACTTCTCAACAATAGCTATATTCATTGCTGTCTTTATCTAGACACCTTGTAGCCTGCTGCATAATACTTATAGAATAAGAGTAAAAGAGATGTGTTCTTATTAAGACACCAACAGGAAAAATAACAACAAAATGTCTTTTTATTAGAGCCTAATTCGCTTACACATACTGGTCTATTAAAATAAATGCCATAGAGCATTACATTGTTATGACAAAAAGAATAAGGTATGTTCCCTTTAACAATGGGACAAATCCTTTTTTACAGCTCCCTTTTCTATCCTTCTCTTGCAGTTTCACAAACAAAAGGTCTCTTTGATTTCGCTGTTTTCTGCACAGTTCTTCAGGAGTACCAATAGAGAAAAAAAAACAGAAGTGATTTTTGTGAGTGCTTACCATTGTGACACCATAATGCATAAGCATATGCCAATGCTCTTAATAAAAATATAAATGCAGAAACACTGGATTTGTTTGTAGGTAAGTGTAAGTAAAATATAAGAATGGCAGGGGCAGGATCCAAGCAGCTGAAGAAAAAGTTCAGAGTGCATCTGCATTCCCTTCCTGCAATTTAATAGTCTGAAAAACTCCAACCAAATAAAAGAAATTCCAAACATAACAATATAATTAGGGTGACTCAATGCTTTTAAGCTCTATGACCTGACTATTAGTGAGCAAAACACCTCCAACCTTTGTTCTTTCCTTACAAGATCCCAGCCTTATTTTAAAACTCTGATAATACCTAGGTGCAGCTGCACTCAATTACTTCAAGTGCATACAAGAAACTGGAATTTTACCTTGAAAGACCCATATCTGTGTTTGGCATGATGGTTTTTAACTCTAGACTGCAGTGAGTGGGATGCATCATGGCTATGAGGCCCTCAATAGGAGCCACCAAATTATGAGTATAGTTTCTCACAGTAACACACAGTATATTAAAATGGAACTTTCTTAATAATCACAGGATAGCCCATGCTCCTACATGATTTATTGTACATATCAATGTGTCAAAACTCTTATCGAGTACATTACCTGTGTGAAACAAGAAGTATGAGTTTGATGGCCATTACATAACATAAGCCAAATCATCGCAGGCATAAATCCATTAAAATAAATTTAGGATAGAACAAAATTGGCCCTGTGAAATTTTTTGTTGTTACACATCTCTATCCCGAAATAATGCAATCCGATATAACACAAATTCGGATATAATGCGGTAAAGCAGTGCTCGGGGTGGGTGAGGCTGTGCAATCCAGCAGATCAAAGCAAGTTTGATATAACGTGGTTTCACCTATAACGCAGTAAGATTTTTTGGCTCCCGAGGACAGCATTATATCAGGGTAGAGGTGTATATATTTGTTATATACAGACATAGATATATCAAACTACATATAAAAACAACATTACAAGAGCATTAGAACATTGAAGTTTGCAAAATCAAGCATTTAAAAACTAGGAAATGTTAATGCTAAAGTTCCCCCTTAATTTGGTTTCCTTGAGTCTTGCCTAATATCCCAGAGGGGGTCTTTGGCAAAGTCAAGAATAGAACCTACTTCATCAGGGACCCATCCTTGTGCATTGAACACAATAGCTTTTCTTTTCTTGCCTCCTCTGCCAGGAGTCATGTAGAGTAAGTATTGTGTGATTATGTTATTCACAATTGCCTCATACCACATTTAATCTTTGTATGCAATGTCCTGTGGGATTTTTTCCCTCTAGAAAAGAAAATGAGAAATTCTGTCACCCATATTTCCCCCTTGCATGAGTCATCAGCGCGGTTCAAACCTATAAATGGTAGAAATAATAGGCTTTATCCTGTATATTCACCAACCACTAGAAGGGTGGTTTGTGTAAGCCACATTCTTTGCCAGTGGCTTACCCAAATATGTGTCAGACGTCAGTTAGGAGCCAGGATTTCTGGGTTCTGTCCCTGGCTGTGGAATAAGAATGTGGTCAAGTGAATAAAGACTGCATATCCATAGCCATATCTGCAGTCAGGAAGGATTTTTTCCCAGGGTCAGATTGGCAGAGACCCTGGAGGTTTTTTCACGTTCCTCTGCATTATGGAGCACAGGTCACTTGCAGGTTAAACCCAAAGGTTACATGGCAATCAGAGAAAAGGGTTAAAACAACAAATGCCTATATGCATTTGATCTTACCTAAAACTTATTTTTTCCTTGCAGCATTAGGTAGGTTCCACTTAACTCAGGAACCCTCAACTCTGGGCTGGGAGGGACAGATTACTCTACTGCAGTCTCTTCCTCTGTCAGCGTCTCCCCTCAAAGACTTTCTAACAACTCATCTCCCTCCCTTTTAACCATTAATTGACCCTTTGACTTCTGGGCTCTCAGGTGGGTGCCTGGAAGACATCACATCCACTTTAGAATTACTAGCTTGCCTATTGTCTTGAAAGTGTTTACTGGACTGTTATTTATCTCAGGCTTTTGAGTTATCATTCTTCAATTTTCCCAACAGCCCACTATTAACTGAACCAGTATACATTCATACATTCCACTGTGAATAACCCAACATGGCCTCTCATTAGCTAGGTAACACATTCATAACATTATTATT
Organism: Gopherus flavomarginatus; assembly: GCF_025201925.1. Classification (NCBI taxonomy): domain Eukaryota; kingdom Metazoa; phylum Chordata; order Testudines; family Testudinidae; genus Gopherus; species Gopherus flavomarginatus. The sequence continues at coordinate 194,855,776 of NC_066617.1, read as the reverse complement.
ACAGATCAACTCCATGTTCTCTACAGTGGTAATGATACTGGTCTGCTTCCTAAGGTCAGAACATGAGCCTTTACTCAGTAATAAGGGTGGTGAAGTGCACAGAAATATAACCAGAAGTAAGCAGAAGAGCTAAGACTAGAATTCATGTGAGATAGGAGGTGGGTGGGTGTGTCCTAGTAATGGTAACTACAAAACAAATGACAGAAAATTGTGTACTAGCAAGTAGTTATATATATTCTCAAATAATATTGTCATTTTCATGTTTAAATCTAATATATTTATTCAAAACAATTTTGAATTATAGCCAGCAGAGGTATTAATTGATAAATTTCTGGTGTTGCTTACATAGCTTATTATGTTATCTGTAAACAGGAAGGGAGGCACTCAATCTGAAAGCGCACAGTGCTGGCAATATAACACTGAAAACAGAAAATGAGACTCAGAAAAGATTGTGACCTCCCTCCCACTACATTTGCTTATTGTTTGGAAGAGTTTTGTATTAACATCATAAACAATAGCTTGTCTAAATAAATGACATTTTAATCCCACATGCCTGATAATATGATTTGGCCAAGACTTTGCAGACCTTTTATCTGGAACAGGTTTGCATGAATAACCAGACTGAAGTATTAATACACTTCCCCTGAGCCAAATTCCTCTTGTGTGTGTGCACCTCTGTTGCCATGACACAATCACAGAAAGCAAATAGTCAGGTAAGTGGAATTAAAATTTGTCTTTCTGTTCCTAATTACATGACTGCACACCTTGGGTTCATAATAGCTGTAGCCTAGAAGGCATCCAGGGAGGAAGAGCAAATACGGTGGTACACATTTCTGTGATGTCAGTGGCTCATAAGTTCTAGCTTGCTGGGCTGATGTTAAACCACAGACCCAGGGCCCCTATTTTGCTAATTTGAAATTAAGGGATAAATTAGGTCCTTGTAACAGCACATCTGTTTGCTATGATGTCAGTGAGTGAGTGTCAGGTTGATTCAGCCATGTTGCATCATGAGAAGAGATCAAACTACTTCCCTTTGACAAGGTAAGGAGATCTGTGAACTAGACTGTGCTTCTAGTGGAAAAAAAATGACTAAATATCTGGGGGCATTCTTCAGAAGCATCTAGATGGCCACCAATTTCTATTCTTCTCTGCCTCAGCTCCCATGACAGCCCCAGTCCAATCAACTGTGGGAACAAGCACTTGCGAGGAATCAGCAACCAGTTCTCTTCCCCATCACTGGAGCTTGTGAGACAGTTTCACTCACTTGGACAACCTCTTAAACCTTACTTCAGAGAAGAAAACCCAAAGGAATGGTTGAGGATCCCATAACGGAAAGAATGATGACAAATGTGAGTCCATATGGAAATAAGAGGAGGAGAGAGAAGCTTCTGGAAGAATGAGGATGGTGGATGTGAACAGGACCCATAAAAAGAAGGGGAGAGTGGATTTTGAAAGAGTGGGAAGCAGCCAGTAATGGTGAATGAGGGTGTATTTTGTCTGAATAATTCTGGATACAAAATAGCCTGCTCTTGAATGCATGCTCTGTGTGTGAGAGAGAGAGTGGGATGCTTTGAACCTTTGGGTTCCAATCACATTGATATACTTCTGAGACTAAGATAATGTCTGTGACATCTCTCATTCCATTTCCATCCCTGATATGCTATGAAATGCTGTTGCAATCATATCTCACATTTTGCACAAGCAGTTTCTATTCCAGACTATTTGCCAGGGTGTTGAAAATCTATTACAAAACCTAAATACCATTAACTCATACTTGAAGAATGAAGTTTTGATAGATAATAAAGCATCAATAATCATGCCATATGTGGTTTTTCATACTTAAAGATTGTATCTTTTGCAATCTCAGAGCTCTTGTCTATATGGGAAAAAAAAGGGGGACACAGTTTTCCTTTATTGGGTGTAGCCATGTTACTCTGTATCCACACAAACAACAAGGAGTCTGGTGGCACCTTAAAGACTAATAGATTTATTGGGCATAAGCTTTCATGGGTAAAAGACCCATTTCTTCAGATGCACGGAGTGAAACCTCACTTGCTAATCTGAAATTAAGCGACAAATCTCTGTAAGGTCCTTGTAACAGCACTTTTGTTTGCTATGATGTCAGTGAGTGAGTGAGTGTCAGGTTGATTCAGCCAGGATGCATCATGAAAAGAGATCAAACCTCCATGCATGGGTAAAAAACTTCACTTCTTCAGATGCATGGAGTGCATGCATCTGAAGAAGTCAGGTTTTTTTTACCCGCGAAAGCTTATGTATAAAAAAATCTGGTAGTTTTCCTTTAGGTAACATGTATAATGCTGAAGTGTTTATCTGTCACAGAAGGAATTATTTGAAAAAAACAACAACTATTCTTTGTATCAGAGTAGTCCAGGTTTATGACTCTGAAGTCCTTCAGGGAATAATCCACACAATGTCCCTGAGGATAAAGGTTTACATTTGGATCTCTGATTTAGCTGACAGATGAATAAAATTACAAGAAGCCAGAATACTCCCTAGTGACCGCTTGACTGCTCAGCTGAGAATACTGAATGCTGAGCTACAGGTTATTCCAGCTAAGTTCAGCATTAGCTTCCAATCAAAATTTTCCCTGTACATCTGCCTTTTGCCACTAATATAATGTGATTGTGGTTTTTTGATTTGAAGGTTTTCCCAACTTGTTTAACAAGTGTGAAAAATGTCAAATTTGGAGAGCTGTTCAGTTTGAAAAATCTTTATCAGCAGATCTTAAATTAGGTGTAGACTTTGTGGGCAGTCCCTTAACTGTATGAACAAAGTCACACTGCTGAGCTCTACTGTACAAAGCTGATAAATTCATATGACCCTTAATGGGTAAGGTTAAAATGCCATTCATAATAGAAAGAGACAGCAGCCCATGTTTTGAGAAATAAGTGTGACAGAGTGTAACAAGACTTGTCAAAACTAAAGTGGATGGCAGCTCATAGCAGCTGTCAAATCTTGTGTCACAGAAGGCCACCTCTTTGTCTGGGAGTGTGTAGTGTGATAGAGTTATTGATAAAGCATTAGGGATTCAGTTACTAAGTAACCAACACAGCCTGGTTCAAGGACTTGATCTTTAAACCTCTTTCCATTTAAATTACTTGTAATGTCTCATATGAACCCCTCCTCCCTTTTTTTTTGGTCTTCCTTCTTTTATTTAGTTTTGTCCCAAAGCACCACTTTTTTACAGTAATAACTTAAGCCATTTTATTATTATGTAACCCACATGACATAGTAAATTACATAAACTGTGCTGAATAGAAGCAATTTAAATCGTGTGGAGATTAAGAAAACAATTTAAGATTAAACTAAATCCTGCAAGTGTAACTAAAATTTGATATTCATTTTAAAATAAATTGCTAGTCAAGAAAAATCAGTGATAATTTTAGAATGCAGTAGTCCCTGAAAAAGCCATCTTAAAATGAATGCTAAATCTGAAGGCACTGTATTCAGTGTAGTTGGGTACATTTTCAGTAAAGTATCCAGGGAATTAACTGTGTAATTCTCATTGTTAATGAGTTATTCAGCCAAATCTTCATGCACAAATCACAATTAACAAATACCCTTTATGATTTCTCTACCTCATATATAGAATTAATGTAAGATAAGTAAAGAAATTCCTAGCAGCTGCTAACTGTATTGGGGCTGATTCTAATGCCACATCAGTCCCAGTTCAGCAAGGTTCAATTTTAGCATATACTGAAAGTTAAAAGAGTCACATACTTTAAGGCCAGAAGTGACCACCAGATCATCTAGTCTGACCTACTAGGCCACTAAATACCAACACATTAATTCTGAATGAAGCCCAGCAATCTGGATTAGATTAAAATATTGCAGCCCTCTGTGTACCCCAGACAGAAAATAAAAAGAGATGATGGTGCACCAATGCCTCTAGACCCTGCAATGGCAGGGAATTATTTTGGTGAGGTATAATCAGGTGATTCTAGCAAGCAACTTGTGCCCTATACTTCTGACAAAGGCAAAAAACAAAACAAGGTCCCTCCCGATCTGACCAGAGGAAAATTCCTTCCTGATTCTGCTTGTATTCTGCCTGATCTGTAGATGCCAAAATTCATTAATTAGTTGGTGACAAATTGTAACACACAAGAAAGTTGTAACTGTCACCAGAAAGACAGTTTATATGTATATTTTTAGATCATCTGAGTATCTTGAGAAAGTCTGTAGATTATAATTATTCTTTGTATTACATTAGTAACTCAGATGTGTTAAGCACTGCTCAGACAGGAAAATACAGTCGTCTCATTGAAGCTTACACTCTTAAAGAAGAAAAAAAGTATTAAATGGACTTCTGATTCTATTAGCTTCTTTTAGTAGTAACAGATACAAACTGATTTGGTAACAATCTCTATGAGCCAAGAATAATGGTAGGAAAATACATAGGTATTAACATTTTGGACCATGAACTAGATGCTTATGAATTGACAAGTAGAATTGCTAGAAGCTGGGCCAGCTCCAGTGGTGGCGGGGGAAAAAAAAAAGCTCCACTGCGTCGCTTTCTTCTTCAGTGGCAATTCAGTGGCAGGTCCTTCCCTCTGAGAGGGACCAAGGGACCCGCCGCTGAATTGCCGCCGAAGAGCCCAAAGTGCTGCCCCTTCCCCTTGGCCACCTCAAGCATCTGCTTGCTGAGCTGGTGCCTGGAGCCGGCCCTGGCTAGAATCATCTGTCACAGGAGGTCTACCTGAGCAGAGCTCATTGCAGGGTTGAGGCCTCAGTATATAGGGAAGCTGAAACAGCCTATGCAGAAAGATCCTCAGAGGGTAGAAGCGGCCTCTCCATTGGCATCAATATAACTGCTCTGATTTACAGTAGCTGAAGATCTGGTCCCTGGGGCTGTCAAAAGCACAAAGTAAAACTATAAAACTTACTTTTTTCCTATCTAATTTCTTTCCTACCTTAAAACACACACTTACACACAATACTTGTTTAGTCTGACCTTTTTACATTAAAACATAGCACAGTTGAAATAGTTCTTTGAAATGTTAAGCCTTTTTTTTCTTAAGCATAGTTTATGAGGGAACCTTGAAGCTGTAATCTGTGAGCGTAGAAATGAGTCTCCTTGTCGCACAGGGAATGGGTTTTTCATTGTAGGGTTGCTCATAGTAAGTGCTGAGCCTCTAGCCTTTAAAGAAGAAAAAAAAAGTGAGCTCAAGAGATTTGGAAAAAATGTAAATTACTTTACATGGATTTTTAAACAAGAAGAATACAGCAAAAAGTACAGTAGGTGAAATTGTGGGCCTTGCTAAACTGGTTCTGTGAAGGCTGAACATGAAGCAAATAAAAAAGTCCAAAGTAACAGCACTAGGCTCTTAGTTTAAAGAGAAGTGTGGTATTATTGTGATAATTGAGATTTTGTGTAATCAAAAATTGTCATATTAAATGTTCAGCATCTAAGGCCTGCAGATGGGGCATATAGCCATCCAGAATGAAGATTCATTTCCATAGTTCAAATATCTGCAGTTTATTTGGGATACCTACAAATAAATTCCAAAATATTTGCATACAAATGAAAATCTGGAAGATATCTTTTTGACCACAGCATTTGAAACATATTGCTAGGATTCTATTTCCCCACTGTGACTGGTACTTTACCTATCAGTTTAATATTTTGTGACACTCCCCTATATTTATCACAAAAAAGGGTGACTTTAACAAAAGCTGAGTCTGCATAGGGAACACAAGGTGTGCTAATTAACACTTTTAAATTAACATATTGAACACTACTTTAGGAACTAATGTAGACAGATAGTTGTGTTTAAAATGGTTAGCCTGTTGTGATTAACCCTAGGAAGAACCCTAGGGTTAACCATGCCCATTGTTAAAATCTAATACATTAGATTATAAGCTCCCTGAGACCATCTTTTTGTTCTATTTTTACAGCACATAGCACAATGGAGTCCTTATCCATGACTAGGACTCCTGGGTACTTCTGCAATGCAAATAATAATAAACAACATCTCATTTCCCCAGTGTGGATAAAACCTTAGTTGCAACTACTGTTAATAAGGACAGAGTGAGTTGAAAAGATCTGAACCCCAACAGTTCATAAACTACAAAGGTCCCACCAAGTACCCTCCCAAACTCTGCATTTCAGGAGAGGGGCAGGGTATAGGGAAACCCTATCAAGATCCAAAAATCTGCCCTGGCCCTTTCTTAATTTTAAAAACAAGTAAATAGAAAAAAATCTTTGTTAAATTATCTAACAGCGGCCATTAGGATTTTTTAAAAACCTTAAGAATTTAAAGTTATGGAAATTAACAGTTAAGAAAAGGTGGATAAATATTCAAATGCTCTCCCAGTTCATACAACCCCATAAATAAAGTCACAATCCCACTATATATTCTAAAAATCAATCTTAGCTCTACTTCCACTTACCCATAAACTATTGACATGTTCATGACATCATTATCAATATTTTGAAATCATTGACAAGTGAGAATGATTTCAATTAACTAATCAGCATGAGTAAGGATAACAGAATATGGTCCATAGCTGTATAATAGGTGGGCAACAATGTTGTTTATGAACTCTATACAGAGAATAAAATGTGATGATTTCAGGGATAGGGTAGATGTGACAGATACCTCTTAGCAAAGAATCCCCTGTTCTTTGCAAATGACTCTGACCTGAAAAACTCACTACACCAAACACTTCTTACAGGATATTTATCCATAAAGAGTAACATAAAGAGTAACATGTAAAGTATCTAAAAGCTGTTAAGACTCAATCATTGTGATATGTATGGATGGGTAATATTTAAGGAATCTTGAATTTATATTGAAAGTATGCTTTATTGACATGGAGTAGAAATTAGTCACCAATGATAGCATGCCTTGTTGATGATTCATTCAAGCAAGAGGGAGTTGTCACCCGTCCTTAGTGTGGTGGTGCAAAGTTCTGTTGTCTACCCTTTCCACATCCCAGAATAGTCAATGGGAAAACATTCAAGACAATTGCAAACAATCAAAACCACTTGGAGCTGAAGAGAAACAGGCAGGAGATCGCCTTGGCTATGAATAAAAGACAAAAGACTGTTTAGATATAGTAAAGTATAGGAAAAGGCACTCTGGATCCATTCACAGAGGAGCAGGGGGTTTTCATAAACATGAAATGGATCCTGAATGGATCCTGGCTGTTGTGGAACTAACCAGTTCTGCAATAGACAACTTTGAGGGGAGGGAGAGAAATCTACTTGATTAGACAGGAAAGTAAACTACCATGTGTAGACCCAGATTTTCATTTTCCTGATTTTGTTTTATGTTGTAACTAGTTGTTTCCATCATGTGCCCTCATTTCTAGTTAAATCTTTATTCTTTCTTGAAAAAAATACTTTTGTTTTATCATAAGTGCTTACAAATGCTGTATGGTTTACAAGAGAGATGGTTTAAGGCAGGGGTTCTCCAACTTTTTCTTTCTGAGGCCTCCAAGCCTACTTTAAAACCTCCATGGTCCAACTGTGCCACAACAACTGATTTTATGCATATAAAAGCCAGGGCCAGAGTTAGGGGGTAGCAAACGGAGCAACTGCTTAGGGCCCCATGAACCTAAGCCGCTCAAGCTTCGGCTCCAGCACCAGGTGGTAGGGCTCAGGGCCCTGGACTTCAGCCCCATGCAGTGGGGCTTTGACTTTCTGCCCAAGGCCCCAGTGAGTCTGATGCTTGTCCTGCTTTACAGACCCCCTGAAACCTGCTTGCAGCCCCAGAGGGCCCCGGACCTCTGATTGAGAACCACTGCTTTAAGGTAAAACTGGTAAATGGTGGTACACTGCACCTTTGGGTGCAGATGACCTGGAATTTCTGTGAGTAGCCAGTGTCAAAGGCTGGATAACACAGGTGAATGTTTGAAAGAAACTCCAGGATGGGGTGTGTAAGAGGGTGTATAGTCCCCACATGGATGAGAAAGGGGTCAGAAAGGCCCTGGCAGCAGCACTGGCCCAACTCCACTGACCCTATCAATCATGTACCATAGGGAGGGAGCCTTTAAAAGGGAGGAAACTGCAGGCAGTGGGGGGGGGAGTCGAGTAGTTGTGATGGTGGTAGTAGTGGGATTGTCCTAAGCAGTAGACTGCAGGAGTGACTCTTAAACCTGTTGAGGGAACATCTAGAGAGGAAACATTCACTGTAGCCATTGAGAGAGTACAGCAGACTCTCAGAGCCTGTCTCAGACACCCAGCCAGAGTGATTTCCCCAAACTCATTATACTGCGGATGGATCATTGGCAAAATTATAGACTTGCCGCACACCCCTTTTTGCTGAGACTGCATGGAGGGAATATCCTGGATGTGTGGGGTTTCTGGCTTTCATTTTGACTCCCGCAGCTGGAGAGACGTAAGAAGGCCCCTGAAGTGGGGCAAATAATAGGGAAGTGGGGCCTGAGTTGTGACCGTGCAGTGAAGATAACTGGATGTGATCAGATTAACCCACACTATGAGGGAGGAATTGCCAAGGACTCTGTTACAAGGTACACCTATTGTTAACTTGAAAGGTGAAGTTAGGGCTCACCTAGCCCAGATGAGAGATGTTGAGTGGCCAACAGGCTGGTGGTGCTGGAGAGCTGATACCCAGCTACCACAAGAAAAACTCTCTCTCATGAGTGCCCCAAGTACCAGCACAATAGGGTCAAGTTTTTGATTTGTGGATTGATGAAAAGAGATATGATGTTGATGTTCCTAGTTATTAATGCACTGGTTAATTGAAGAAGTCTGTGTAGGACTGTGTGCCATATGCTGTTGGTGATAGGAGTTCTCTTTTATATTTGCATTTTGGTCTAATTTTAGTAAACATGGAAAGTCTTTAATAAACAAAACATTTTATTAAAAAAATTTAATTTATTGAGTGGTACCTGTTTGCCTTCCAATTAGTTTGGGCAATGAAACTGCAACTGTTTATTTATACAATTACTCTTGTGAGTAAAGTTACATATGTCCATACATGCGCCATAGTCAGATTTGCTTTATATTTTTTAAAACCTCTTTTTTAATTATTGTTATTTTATAAATTATATTCACTGTGTATGTGTTTATCTTTAAATTATTGGGCAATGTACCTTCAAATATTTATGTTCAAAACAGTAAGAATGAAGAGTGGAAAATACTGTCAAATATTTCTTGTGACAAGAATTTATTTCCAAGTACTCCATTATCTGATTGCAAATGAGGGGTAAAAATCTTGGCTCCATTGAAGTAATATGGCAAATTTTTTATTGACTTCAATAGTGCCAGCATTTTACATTAGTCATTTAACATTTTAACAGAAAAAAGGTGAATAATATTACTCTAATGGAGTGTAGTTTTCTGGATTAAAAAGCAGAACCTCTATGCCCAGCAGGCTACAAGAATAAATCACTTTAAAGCAACAATGCATGGATCTTTTTACATGTACAAAGAAGACCCCATTTGGGTACAAAAAAAAAAGATAGTGTTAAATTATTCAAGTCTGAGCGTATAAATATAGAACTGATTCTGGAAGGTTCTAGAGATCCAATGAAATCAAAAGGACTTTTGAGTACTCAGTTTTTTTCTGAAAATCAGGCCATTTTTATTAAGGTGCCTACATATTGGAGTTGGCCGGGACTTTTCCATCAAAATCTTGTTGGTGTTTTTAAGTGGTGATGTAATAGGATCATAAATATCAATGTTAATTGCATATCTCAATCTGTAGCCCTAAAACATTGATTTGTTTGCTTAATTTCTAAAAATCGGGATCAGACAGTATCAAAACCTCCGCCTACAGCAGACACAGTCTACAACTCAGTGAAACCAAATGGACATAACTGCCCAAAATATGGAGCAGCCATCCTGGAAATATTCTCCATGTTAAGTCCTGATTGATGCTCCTGCTATCTCAGTGAGGGAGAGGACAACAGTTTCAACAATGGGAGTTAAAGGCCACCTTCCTGATAGGCTCACAGACCATCGCAGAGTAGCAAGGAGAAAAGAAAAAATTGCAGAATATGAGGTCTATGACCAGAATGGATCACAGAAGGATCTAGAATTGCTAGGAAACTGTAGTTGTTCTATTTCTGCAATTTAAGAGGAAAATCTAACAACTTAAAGTGAAATGTAAGATAAGATGTAACTAAATGTGTGCCAGCTGTTTGTTGTTTTGAAATCTTATTTTTCCTCTCTTATACTTTGTTCCAACTGCTAAATAAAACGACTCCTTTAAAAAGGCTGTTGGTCACAGTCATTGGTTAGGGGGTTCCCATAGGGAACTCATGTGTACAAAATCCAGTCAGACCTAGGGTGATAAGCTGTTGGTACATTTGGGGAAGTGTATCCAGGTCCCAGACTACAGCTATGTCTGGAGCTAGGGGTATGATTTTCAGCTCACATATTCATAATTTTCACTAGCTCTTATCAAGCCAGTACATTACAAAGTGTAGCCATGGTAGCAAGGGCAGTAGTGAACAGCAACACAGGTTAGCCACTCTGAGTGGAAACCCACCTGGACCCTGTGGGTATGTACTCAGGCAGCTAGCCCATGCCACCATTTGCATGGTGATACCCCAGCTACATTATTTTTTAGCATGCAAGCTTGATTAGAGCTAGCACAAGTGTGTCTACTCAATCTGGAATCACACCCACAGCTACAAGCATAGACATAGCCTAACAGTGGAAGACTTGTGAGATTCCACCCTGAGATATGTAAGGGCAAGGAACCTCAGATCTGTGCTAGGAAAAGGGGCATGGGAAATTTTTAAATTTTGCTGATTCTTTTTTATTTCCCACTTGGAAAACTGAAACAAAATATTTAATTTCTGGTGAGGTCAACATTTATCTATGCCTGCCTGGGATGCTGCAGTGCCTCATTGGAAGTTGTAATTCAGACGCCTTATACCTCCTTTTCTTCTGTTGGCCAGGCTCCCAGGCTGAACTGTATCTCACATGATGCATTGTGGTCTCTCCTCTTATTGGACTACTGCAATGCATCATTTTTCACATGACCATGGCGCTTTATGCGGGGGTAGTCTGATCAGGTGCTGGACTAAAGAGGAGAATACAGTTATGAGGCATCTGAACTACCATGTGTCATCACAGAAGCTCCAGCAAATGAAGTTCAATGTTAAATTAAGTTGAAATGGGACATTTATGAATCAAAGTTTTTCAGAACCTTTTGTTCCACAAAAGAAAAAAAATAGGTATTTCAACTTTCCAGTCATCATAATTCAGGATGAAAACAAATGTTGAAAAACAGAAAATTCCCACAGTATGAAAATTCCAATTTTTGAAGAGCTCTACTAATAGTGGATCTAAGAGTATAACTTTTTACAGCCAGATGTTCTTTTTTTGGACAATTGATAATGAAACAAACACTAAAATTATAAAGCAACAGAGAGTCCTGTGGCACCTTTAAGACTAACAGGTGTATTGGAGCATAAGCTTTCATGGGTGAATACCGACTTCATCAGATGCATGTAATGGAAATTTCCAGAGGCAAGTATAAATGTGCAGGCAAGAATCAGTCTGGAGATAATGAGGTTAGTTCAGTCAGTAAGGGTGAGGTCCTCTCCTAGCAATTGAGGTGTGAACACCAAGGGAGGAGAAATCTCTTTTGTAGTTGGCTAGCCATTCACAGTGTTTGTTTAATCCTGATCTGATTTACAATTTGCAAATTTGACACCATCAAATACTTGACCAAAATTATAAACAGCAATAATTACAACAAACAGCTATATGAGCACAGCTCCTGCAAATATGTAGGCACAAAGATAATTTTACTCGTATGAACAAAGTCAGGCATATGTGTAAGTATTTGCAGGCTCTGGGCCATACTGCCTTCCAGCTGCAAATGTCAAAAGGCCTTTACTAGTTGTGATGCTTGCAAGGGTTATCCACGGTTGTGAGGCACCTTGCATCCACCTGCCCATAGCATGAGGAAGCTTTGTCTGTGTCTGTCAGCAGTCAGCTCCTCAACTCCACCAGCCATAGGCAACACAAGCACGTCCCTCTAGGCCTCACAGATCCCACTGTCACGTTACAGGTTGGTACACACCAATCATCAAGCCTCCGTAGGGTCTCCCTGGAGTGTCCAGCTCCTGAACACTCACTGTATTCACAGATTCACTGTTTCCAAAGAAATAGTACACCCTAGCTTACCAGTTCAACCTCAGATCACCACGCCGCTTAACACACAGCACTGAGATATGTTTATAGTGAAATTGAGTGTAAGTTTATTTAACAAATCATAGAGCTTCAAGAAGTAGCAAGTGGAAATATTGGAAACAAATGGTTACATATAAAATCATGATATGCATTCTAGAGCCCAGATTTAATTAACTAGAAACTCATGTCTTTTAAGAGTATTGTTCACCCAAAATCCTTGCAGCACTTTATAGCCATGTTCCTTTCATGCTGTCAGTTTGAAGGAATCAGTGTCTCTCATTGCATGCTAAGATAAAGAAGAACAATCCATTGTCTTTATCCATAAAATGGACAATCCTGCTGCTTGTTTCATTCTGCAGATTTCCTGTTTTGTAGATTTTGCAGTCTCTCAGGTCAGGCCTGACACAGCTTGTAAATAGGTAAACAGTGGGAAGCATACAATAACCAAATGGCCAGACAGAGAGATAAGTGGCTGTTACCTCCGAAATATAACTTTTAGGTAGGAGATATATCGCCTCCTGGTGGCATCTCTTATCTCCAAGACCTTAAGAGCATATTTTTTCCTATAGATGCATAAGTCTTTAGGTATTATCCATTCTTACATTTCACAATGATTATGATTACCAGTGGGCTACTGGCTTTTGCTAAAGACCTTGCATGCTATGCTTTGGTGAAATATTAGGCTGATATCCCATGCAGGGGATCCCTGTACATCCTCTGTGCCATCCGTCAGTTGGCATAAGGTTTGTATTATTATCTCCTTTGTACAGATGGGATTCTGAAGCAGAAAGAGACTAAGGGCCTGATTTTCACTGGTACTGAGGAACCACAATATTACTTGTCTTCACTGAGAGCTGCAAGTGCTCAGCATCTGTGAACTTTCATGTCCCTACAACTGTCCTGCCGCAAAGAGAACTGTGTGGATGGACCCTTGTTCTCATATAGAGTTCTGTGTTGGTATAGGGGTCTGCCTAGACAGTTCTTCTTAGAGGATGGGAGCCTAAGTGTCTTGTCATACAAATAATCTCTGTGGCAGAGCGAATAGGACTCATATCTCCTAGTTTTAGTCTCATGCCTTAACCACAAAACTCTCCATCACCTCAACTCAAGCAGAAATCTTTCAAAAAAAAATCAAACAAAAAAACACCAAAGAAATCTTTCAGAAGCAGATATATTCTGATCCTCACCAGTTTGCCACTTAAGTACCACATATTCAAATAGATACATACAAAAAAATGCTTCCCCCTGCAACACAACAACTGAAAGTAATTGGCCTATAAAAAAAGACTCGCTTCTCCTAGAAATAGAAAATGAAACTGGAGACAGCTTTGCTCTGCTCAACATCTGTTAGTAATGGAAAACATATTTTGTCCTTGGCCAAATATCTGAAATATTGCTTTTTATGCTAAAACCATTTTGTTATTTTATATTCCCTTCATATTTTGTTTTGCAGATTTCATGCTGTAGCCGCAACAGTGTCATTAGCACCAATAACGTTTTTGTCTTCCTTAATAAAAAAACCCTATGGTTTCAAATTAAAACACCACCAGATTTAACATTTACATAGTCATTGTAGAGGAGTGATTAGACTAATCAAAATTCTTTGATTAAAGAATGTTTCCCAAGTGTCTGTCCCTGATAATTACTATGCAACCACTACATTTTAAGATAGCATAATTGAAGGCTCCGATGCAAATGTTAGTCTTTACAGAGCAATTTCTCTTTCTACTTTCCCCCCATGAATATAATTACATACATTGTGTTTTATTTTATGGGATGGAATGAATTGCTTTACCAAGAAAACCTGACTGAATCATAACATTTAGAGATGGAAGAGACCGATTATATCATTCAATCAATTTCCCTGTCAATGTACTTAAAGCAATACTCACCCCTGCTATTTTTGGTGCTACCCCATAAGACCCCCAATCCCACAAACACATGGGAAAATTTATTCAGGATTTTCAGTGGAATTATTCATGTGTATAAACTGATCAACATGCATAAGTATTTGTAGGACCAAAGCCTTAATGTCTGCATACAAATATACAGTATGAGACCTTTCCTGATGTTTGTCATGTCTGGCATTGACCTGGTTTCATACATTGAGCTAGGATCTACTAGTGTACTGTTTGCTCAGTACACTTCTTTTTGGAGTGAGAAGATGCATCGGTGTATAACTATATCACCAACGCTGAGCATTGAAAAAGTCACGTGTCAAGCCTCAAAATCATGACATTGGCTTAAAAACCAACAGTTTTTTTTAAAAACCAATAAAAATTGAGATTCATTTTGTGTGCCTTTTGGCTTCTGAACTCTTTGGTTTCGTGATTTTTTCCATAGCCAGGTGATCTGGGAATTTTCTTTTTTGGAAAAAATGAAAGATGAGATCCTGACAATCACATGACTTTAGGAGCTGTGGCTTTAAGGAAAATCACTAAGTATTCTCAGACTTGTTACTGAGGTAGAAACTCTAGTATAAGGCAAAGTGGGATAGGTTTCAGTCAGTCTTCTTAATGCAGTGATAGCTCATTTTTATCCTTCATCCATTGCAAGGAGGAAAAAATAGTGTAGCAATGCCTCCATGTATTCTCTTTTTGTTAATTTGCATGACTGAACAGGAACACTGAAAACTAGTAGAGTCAACATTTTGAAGTCTATTTACCATGGGTACTTATTGAGCCCAGTGTCATAGTATATAAACACCTCATAATCATTGAAGATTTTATCCTCAGGGAAGCACGTGAAGTAGGGAAATGCTATTATCCCAATTTTACAGATGGGGAACTGAGGCATAGGAGGGATTAAACCGCAGATCCTCAAAAAGTATTTAGGCACCTAACTACATTTGGGATCTAGGAGTAAGTGACTTACCCAGGCTCACACAGGAATTCTGTGGTAGAGCAGGGATTTCAACCCAAGTCTTCCGACTCCTAGATGAGTGCTGTAATCACAGGGTCATCCTTCTCTTCTAGGGTTGACATTTAACAACGATTATAAACACAGGGCAGTAACTGTTACTTTTTTTTTTAAATGGCAACCACTATCCAAAATCATCCCTATACGGTATCTAAAAATAAAAGGGATTCAACTTTGTGCACTTTGAATATTTGAATTATTTATTTAGGTAGGAATTGGAAATATGCTTAAAGAAAGTTATCTGGAAGAAACCATGCAGAAAAATTATGGTGTTCTTCTGGTCACATTTAATACCAAACTAAAATATATCTAAACTGTGGACTGATGTCTGGGAAGCAAAACATACATATAAATGAAATCATTGTATTAATTCAATATTCAACTGACTCCTGTTTGGTAAAGTCAACACAGATGTTTTTATGATGGATCATCATTCAAGGAGGACATCTCACTCCATTTCTATGTAAGCCAAAAGCAATCAACATTAGTTGCTTTTGCATGTTTCCAAAACATTTTGGTTCATACTGTAGGTTGCAACAGCAATGTGCTATTGGCAGAAAAAGAAAAACATTGGGAATTTTGTATGTGTACTAAAAACTGATGGCTTGATGATTTGGAGCTCTCTCAGGCACAAATGTTAGTTTGATAGCTATTACTGTGACTCAGTGATGTAGTGGTTTTCTGGAAGGAAAGGAAACAAAAGCAAAAACAAAATGGAATCCATCCAAACTTTCTGTCACATTCATATTTTGGGATCAAGGAGATGATGACAGTGTTGAAAAGAATAATGAGGGAGGTAGCTACATGGTATAATGGGTTAGTGAACTAGCCTTTTACTTCAGAAACAGTAAGCTAAATCCTGGGCTTGGTTACAAGTGAACCAGAAATTGGTTCTCTTAATATACTCCCTATGGATATTTATTCCTATTATAAAACCTCTGCTGAGTTTGGCATAGTTGGCAAAGATTATAGGTGAGAATTGAACTGCAAGTTTGTGAAAGTTTGCTTAGAATTTGGCTCAGGTCAGTGCTATTAGTCCCGCAGGGTGTTTTTTTTTTCTTTAAAAAAAATTAAAAACAAATATTACCTTCCCTGACATATTTCTCTTAAGGCATAAACATGAAACAGTCCCCACTCTCAGGGTTTCATTTCGAACTTTAAACACTATCTTGCTGCTTTGTTTTGTATTTAAATATTAATATTTGTGGTTTACTGACACTGAAAAATTAAAATCTTTTACCATGAAATTTAATTTCATGCATTACTTAATAAACATTAAAAACTATGCTTAAATGTATTTGTATTCAAAAATACAGCATTTTATTACCACAGAGGTTAAAATATATTAGCATATTGGAAAGTTCATCCGCTCATATAAGGTTTAACCCTGTGATTATTTATGGCCAGATATTGTTGTGTTTGTGCAATGTCTGGCACAGTGGGGAACTGATCTATGACTTAGAGTCTGGGGTGCTTCTGCAGTATAGACAACGATGATGATACTGGCTCCCAGATCTCACTGTGGTCCTGTACACCCCCTTTCCTCCTCAAATTAAGACAATAATGAATGCTATACCATGTAAATGAAGCAAAGTAAAATACCAAAAGGAGCGTTGATTGTTAATTACTCCGTTTTGTCTTTAAATATACTGTTTGGTCCCACCCCATCCCTCCCATTACAAATGGTTCAGGATAGATTCCAGCCCTATTAGCTTTGATTCTGCACAACATTTTTGTCTAACTTTCTGCTACTTACCATTTAGTGTGATTATTTTTCCAGTGGAGACAGGATTTCAATGTTAAAATGTCCACTGACTTCAATGGGTCCCAGATTTCATCCCATGTTTTCTTTGTTTTGCTAAGACAAACTGAATTTGTCAGTAGTGTTGGCCAGACACCCCTCAAGATAAAAAGCCTATCTTCTGACTTCATGAAAGGCAGAAACAGGGAGGTATCAGAGTCCAGACCTTCACTCTTGTGAGCAGGAGCTGCAGAGAACACCTCCAAAAATCACAACCGGGATGAAGTCAGAATAAGCAAAGGTGAAATCTAAATACAAAGATCCATGTGCAGGTGGTAAAGTGTTTTTCATTAAAATTTCTTAAAATGAATATAAAATTAGAAGCAACATCTATATACAAGGTTGACAAAATAATAAAGATTAAAAGAAACAGGCTAAAATGTTCAATTTTCAGCTTAGTTTTATTCTATTTATTATATAGGTACTGAGCTGAAATTGGTATAGTCATGAAGTAGTTGATATTCCCAGTATATAGCAGTTGATAAATAATTTAGTTCATTTCTGAGAGCTGGCCTATACTGAAAAGTTATATCCGCATTGCTAAGCCCTGGTCCACACTACGATTTTAGGTCGAATTTAGCAGCATTATCTTGATGTAAGCCTGGACCCGTCCACATGACAAAGCCTTTTTTTTTCTACTTCAAGGGCTCTTTAAATCAATTTCTTTACTCTACCTTCGACCAGGGGATTAGCGCTGAAATAGGCCTTGTCGGGTCAAATTTGGGGTAGTGTGGATGCAATTTGACAGTATTGCCCTCCGGGAGATATACCAGAGTGCTCCATTGTGACCGCTCTGGACAGCGCTCTCAACTCAGATGCACTGGCCAGGTAGACAGGAAAAGGCGAGTGAACTTTTGAATCTCATTTCCTGTTTGGCCAGTGTGGCAAGGTGCAGGTGAGTGCAGATTTCATCAGATCTCCTCAGCAGAGGTGACCATGATGGAGTCCAGGATCGCAAAAGAGCTCTAGCATGGTCCGAATGGGAGGTATGGGATCTGCTCTCCCTACGGAGAGACGAATCCATGCTAGCTGAACTCCGTTCCAGTAAACAAAATGCCAAAACATTAGAAAAAGTCTCAAAGGGCATGAAAGACAGAGGCTATAACAGGGACACACAGAAAATTAAGGAGCTAAGGCAAGCCTACCACAAAACCTGAGAGGCAAATGGCCGCTCTGGATCAGAGCCCTGAACATGCCGTTTCTATGATAACCTGTATGCCACGGTAGGGGGTGTAGCCAGAACTACCCCAACCCTGTGCTTTGACTCCGTCAATGAAGAATCACACAACACAGAAGCGGGTTTTGGGGATGAGGAAGATGATGGTGAAGAGATTGAAGATGGCTCACAGCAAGGAAGTGGAGAAACCGGTTTCCCCAACAGCCAAGATATGTTTTTCACCCTGGACCTTGAGCCAGTAACCCCCGAACCCACTCAAGGTGGGCTCCCGGACCCTGAAGGCAAAGAAGGGACCTCTGCTGAGTGTATCTTTGTAAATATTACACATGGTTTAAAAGCAAGCGTATTTAATGATCCATTTGCCCTGGCATACGTGGCCAGTACAGCTACTTGAAAAGTCTGTTAATGTGTCTGGGGATGGAGTGGAAATCCTCCACATCTCCATAAGTATTATACAAGCCAGTAGCACGTAGTCAGGAATCATTGCATAACAAAGCATGGCAGCATATGGTCCCGGTGTTTGCTGGCATTCAAACAACACCCGTTCTTTATCTTGCTGTGTTATCCTCAGGAGAGTGATATCATTCATGGCCACCTGGTTGAAATAGGGTGCTTTTATTAAGGGGACATTCAGAGGTGCCTGTTCCTGCTGAGCTGTTTGCCTGTGGCTGAACAGAAATGTTCCCCGCTGTTAGACACACGGTGGGGGAAGGGGTGAAGCATGAGTGATCTCTCACACCAAACCAGCAGGCCCTCAATACAAGAGGCAAAATGCGACCTTGTAATGAAAGCACATGTGCTGTGTAATGTGAACAGCAAGGTTTAACGTGAAAAAGTGTACCCATTTTTCTCTAAAATGTGTCTTTTTAACCACTCTCCCTTTTCCTCCAACAGCTACAAATGTTTCTCCTTCACAGAGGCTAGTGAAGATTAGAAGGTGAAAAAATGCACTCTGGATGAAATGTTCTCTGAGCTCATGCTATCCTCCCACACTGACAGCACAACAGAATGAGTGGAGGCAGACAATGTCAGAGTGCAGGAAAGCACAATATGAACACAAGGAGAGGTGGCGGGCTGAAGAGAGTAAGTAGTGGGCTGAAGATGACAGGTGACATCAGCTTGCTGACAGAAGGCAAGAGTCGATGCTCAGGCTTCTGGAAGATCAAACTCATATGCTCCAGTGTATGGTTGAGCTGCAGAAAAGGCAGCAGGAGCACAGACCACCGCTACAGCCCCTCTGTAACAAACCACCCTGCTCCCCAAGTTCCATAGCCTCCTCACCCAGACACCCAAGAAAGCGATGGGGGGGCTTCTGGCCACCCAGCCACTCCATCCCAGAGAATTGCCCAAGCAACAGAAGGCTGGCCTTCAATAAGTTTTAAAGTTTTAAAGTTTTAAAGTGCAGTGTGTCCTTATCCTTCTCTCATTCCCTCATTCACCACACCACCACAGCAGGTGCTTCCCTCCTCCACCACCCCTTCCGGGATACCTTGGCAGTTTTCCCCCTATTTGTATGATGAATTAATAAAGAATGCATGAATGTGAAGCAACAATGACTTTATTGCCTCTGCAAGTGATGATCGAAAGGGGAAGAGGAGGGTGGCTATCTTACAGGGAAGTAGAGTAAACCAGGGTATGGCGGGGATTCAATAAGGAGAAACGAACAGAACTTTCACACCATTGCCTGGCCAGTCATGAAACTGGTTTTCAAAGTTTCTGTGATGCGCACTGTGCCCTCCTGTGCTCTTCTAACTGCCCTGGTGTGCGTAATCAGTGACCAGGTGATTTGCCTCAACCTCCCACCCCGCCATAAAAGTCTCCCCCTTACTCTTACAGATATTATGGTGCTAACAGCAAGCTGTAATAACAATGGGAATGTTGGTTTTGCTGAGGTCTATCCAAGTCAGTACCAGTGAGCCTTTAAATGTCCAAATGCACATTCTACCACCATTCTGCAGTTGCTTAGCCTATAGTTGAACAGGTCCTGACTACTGTCCAGGCTGTCTGTGTATGGCCCCATGAGCCATGGCATTAAGGGGTAGGCTGGGTCCCCAAGGATATCTATAGGTATTTCAACATCCTCAAAGGTTATTTTCTGGTCTGGGAAGAAAGTCCCTTCCTGCAGCTTTTGAAACAGACCAGAGTTCCTGAAGACACAAATGTCATGTACCTTTCCCGGTCATCCCACATTGGTGTTGGTGAAACATCCCTTGTAAGACACCAGTGCTTGTACCACCATTGAAAAGTACCCCTTTCAGTTCATGTACTCACTGGCTTGGTGGTCCGGTGACAAGATAGGGATATGGGTTCCGTCTATTGCCCCACCACAGTTAGGGAATCCCTTTGCAGCAAAGCCATCCACTATGACTTGCACATTTTCCAGAGTCACTATCCTTCATATCAGCAGCTCTTTGACTGCGCTGGCTACTTGAATCACAGCAGCCCCCACAGTAGATTTACGCACTCCAAATTGATGCCCGACTGACCAGTAGCTGTTTGGCGTTGCAAGCTTCCACCGGGCTATCACCACTTGCTTGTGAACTGTGAGGGCTGCTCTCATCTTGGTATTCTGGCTCTTCAGGGTAGGGGAAAGCAAGTCACAAAGTTCCATGAAAGTGCCCTTACGCATGCGAAAGTTTCACAGCCACTGGGAATCGTCCCAGACATGCAACACTATGCAGTCCCACCAGTCTGCTTGTTTCCCGGGCCCAGAAACAGCATTCCACAGCATGAACCTGCCCCATTAACACCATGATGTGCACATTGCCAGGGCCCGTACTTTGCAAGAAATCTATGTCCATGTCTACGTCCTCATCACTCTTGTTACCATGCTGCCATCGCCTCCTCGCCTGGTTTTGCTTTGGCAGGTTCTGGTTCTGTATATACTGCAGGATAATGCACGTGGTGTTTACAGTGCTCATAATTGCCGCGATGATCTGAGAGGGCTGCATGATCCCAATGCTATGGCGTCTGGGTTGAAAAAAGGCGTGAAACAATTGTCTGCTCTGACGGAATGAGGGGCGACTGAGGACATGGCTTACAGGGAATTACAGTCCACAAAGAGGGTAGTTTTGCATCAAGGAGAAACACAAAAAACTATCACACAGAATGGCCCCCTCAAGGATCGCACTCAAAACCCTGGGTTTAGCAGACCATTGATTTCATGGAGGGAGGGAGGGAGGAAGCAAATGAATACAAAAAATTGGGTCTATTTCTTTTTTTGATCCACTCCATCTATCCTTTACTCTTTAGGGTGGCAGCAGACGGTGCAGCTCAACTGCTAGCCATCATCATCTCCTGGCTGCTTGCCAGAAGATGGTGCAGTAGGACTACTAGCCATCGTCATCTCCTGGGTGCTCGGCAGAAGATGGGTATGACCTGGCTGAGTCACTCCCATGTCTGCCTAGTCACCCTGACTGACCTCACTGAGGTCGGATAAAAGAGCACCCAGGAATACGACGATGATGGCTACCAGTCGTAACACACCATCTGCTGCCAAAAGGCAATGAGCTACTGCTGTGTAGCAATGCAGTCCCACGTCTGCCAGCACCCAGGAGACTACAGTGACGGTCAGCTGTGTGGGCTCCATGCTTGCTGTGGTATGGCATCTGCACAGGTAACCCAGGAAAAAAGGTGCGAAATGATTATCTGCTGTTGCTTTCAAGAAGGGGGGGGCTGATGACATGTACCCAGAATCACCCGCAACACTGTTTTTGTCCCATCAGGCATTGGGATCTCAATCCAGAATTCCAATGGGCAGCAGAAACTGCGGGAACTGTGGGATAGCTACCCACAGCTACTCACAGTGCAACTCTCTGGAAGTCGACACTGACCTCAGTACTGTGGATGCAGTCCGCCAACTTACTGCACTTAGAGCATTTTCTGTGGGGGACACACACAATAGACTGTATAAAAGCGATTTTTGGAAAAACGACTTCTATAAATTCAACCTAATTTCGTAGTGTAGACATACCCTCAGTCTCTCAGAGGGGTGAAAAATCCACACCCTTGAGAGATGGAGTTAAGCCAACCTAATCCCTGGTGTGAACAATGCTAAGTTGACAAAATAATTATTCTGTTGACCTAGCTACTGCCACTTGGGGATGTAGATTTCTTGCAGGGATGGGAAAACCCCTTCCATCACTGCAGCCCATGTCTATACTGAAGCGCTAGAACGGCACAGTTGCTGTGCTGTAGCTGTGGGACTGTAGGCATAGTCTGAAATAAAATATGGTTTTAGACAGGAATAGTTAAAAAGGACAAAATAAATTCTCATAAATAACTGAAAACTTAACATTCTATTCATTTATGTCTAACTTAATGCTCCATTATTTATATGCCTATGTGTCACCCATAAATCCTTCAGACCAATCAGGGAGTAATTGATTTTTGCCCTAAGCAATTAATTCCACTAAAGGTTTATTCTCTGTGTTAGACAAAATAAACATAACTTGAGCCAAAATTTAAGGCATGAATGCTGTGCATTACATTCAGATCAAAGATGGTGGATAGTTACTATAAAATGGCATCCTGGA
Source organism: Gopherus flavomarginatus (assembly GCF_025201925.1). Lineage (NCBI taxonomy): Eukaryota > Metazoa > Chordata > Testudines > Testudinidae > Gopherus > Gopherus flavomarginatus. Next base: position 194,833,205 of record NC_066617.1, on the reverse strand, counting down.
TCTAAACAGAAAGAATTCCCCCCACCAGCCCATACCTCATTCCTGGTGCTAGTTCTCCCATGACACAAGTCTCTACCTCCTGGCACTGCTGGGCCTCTTATATTTCATGGTACGACATCACTCATGAAGGACGTGATCCAAATCCAGCTGAAGACAATGGGACTTTTCACAATGATTTCATTGGGAGCAAAAGCAAGCCTTACAGGCTCCACAGTACCATTTAGGCACAGCCTTATGTTGAATCTAGCCCAGAGTTACACTGCCTTGGAGAGCACAGCGAGGCATTCTGCCTCAGATAGAATGCCTTCCTGAAGCTCCAGAACACCACGTTTGCTGGGCCTTACCTCGTCCTATTTTACTTTATTTATGCAGATGATACATATTTTTTTTGGTGAGGGGCTACCTGAGCTCAGGGCTCCTATACAGTTGTCTCCCCTTTCCCTCCCTCTCTTGTCAACCATGTGTACATTGCTAAACACCTCCGCGGGTGCAGCATATTTCCATAGGATTTTTTTTTTATTAAGGAAGTCTTACTTATTGCTCTTCCCTTCACTGTGCAGCACAGGGCCAGCACTTTGATGGACCATATGAGGTAGAGAAAAGTTCCTTCCTCTCCACTGTGCATCTTCCTAGAAACTGAGCCAAATCTAGCCCTTTACCACAACCTACTGAAGACTGAAATCAGGGCTCAGTTCTATTGCACAGAGGTGAAGGGTACATTCACTGACAGACGTGCAGTGAATATCATAAGCGTACTGATGCTACACATCAAACTTGGAACTAACACCACAACTTTGGAAACTGAGCCGGCTTTTTCCTGTCTTTATAGCAACTGCCCTATTTTATTTTTGGGGGACATACAAACACCTCGACTTCCCAGAAGAAAGGAAGCAAACTAGAGCTAATTTATAATGTTATCATTTGGGTTATCAGTGTGGATCACCAACAGCATCTACATTTTTTCTGTGTTTTATTGCAGTATTTGTTAAGCACAGTGTCCATTGTCCATGAAACCACTAAGTAGTGGCAAATATATTAGCAAAGCATTCACCTGTAAGACAGTCTCGTGCCACCTGCTCTCCATGCTCGTGCATGGCTTCCTTAGTTTTAAATGCAGTAGATTAATTTTTATTATGATTGTTTCAAGGTGAGAAAATGGAAGATGCCAGCAATAAAGGCCTGGATCCTGATATCTTTACTCACACACAAGGAATAAAAGGAAAGTCCCACTTCAAGGTGTAGCCCTGTCCTCTGAGGCATGAGGTGATGAAGGAAGGGGAGATTTGCAGCAGCAAACTATTTGCCTTAAAAACATATCAACCAACACTGCCTACATTAGATTTAAAGGTTTAATTTTGTTTTCCCTTTTGTATTCAATCTCAAAGAGCCAAAACTAGCAACAAAACTTTGGTAATTATCTAGGGTCGGATTCTGCCCACCTTGTACTAGGAGCAATCACACTGATTTCAAAGGATCTACTTGTGGAGTGAGGTACTATTAAACATGAGCAAGAAAAACAGACACTGGCTCAGTGGGGTTATTTTCAGAGTAAGGTAGATCTCAACATGACCAGAGGTGGCACAAACTGCCCTTGAAAGGCAAGTTTAAAGAATTATAAAGTAAGGTAAGGCAACTAAACTGAGTCAGTCTTAAGGAACATAAGCATGAAATATCATTTGTCCAATAACACTATGTCCTTATGAAAGCCCTGGCCTGGTGTTGGTATAGTCTCTTGACTGGCATATTATTTGTACATCCATCTTTCAGACCTCCCCAGACAATCTAAAGCACATTAGCTTTGCTATATAATATGTCAGTACCTATTAATTGTTTCCTGAGAAGGTTTTGGTGTAAGTTCAATGAAAGGTATAATTTAGCAAACAGATTTAGCAAGCAACAGATAAAACAATTAGAGAAAAGCTCTTTTGTGAAAGAAGTGGCTGGCAGTACACCCGCAGCGAAGACTGACTTTGTAATTTAGCAAACAGATTTAGTAAGTGGCAGATACAACAATTAGAGGAAAAATCTTTTGAGAGAGAAATAGCTCACCAAATTCTCACAGGGCAGGTACATTTGCATGAAAGTGATATGTTTAGATTACACTGAAAATCAAGCCATTTTTTCCACCTTTTAATTTTTTTCTCCCCTCTCCTCTCCCTGCCAGGGCTGGTAGCATCAGGATTTTGACAATTTGTGCACTTACTAATGGGATGAATTCAGAGTGAGGAATCTGGACATATAAGCAGCAACCTCAAAAAAAAAAAAAAGTACTCTGAGTAGAAATTTTTGCATTAGAAATCAGTCTCCCCTCCCCCTTTAATCTTGAGAAGATTTCTTTTTTTAGTTATGCTTTCTTTTTTTAAGTTTGCAGTGCTTTATTGCTGTATTTTAAAAAGATGTCTATAGTCAACTGACTGAAACAGTTTGCTGTGAAACGATTGCAAAGTACATGACATGCTGTAATTTCACAGTTACTGTGGGGGAAATGTTTCAAGATATACTATAAGATCTCTTGATATTAGGTAACAATTTATTACACCACACTGTAAAATGGGTAGGTACTGTGCTAAACTAACAAGCTGCTTCCCTAAGAGCTTACAGTCTTAGTCACAAATGGGAACAAGAACAACATAGCATAGTACAGTACCAAAAAAAAGAGTTGGAAAAATATTGATGTCTCTGATTAACGAAGATCATCATGAGATAGTGATATTTTTCTGTAATAGATCATGTAACAGTAATAAAACAAATTTGCCCCCATGACTCTGAAGAGCCCTGACTCAGCAGAACTTGTGCAGTTCCACTGCAGAAGACAATAAGAGGCCAGCACCCTATGTAGCCAATTGTCATACCATGCAGGTCAGAGGAGTTATACTTCACAGGGGCTCATTGACCCCCAGCACATGGGGTGAAATTCACCCTACACAGAGGGGCAGAAAATGACATATACAGCATTTATTCCCACTTAACCCTTGTTTTGATGGAAATGAGAGAGACAGGTGGATCTGAGTCTCCATGAATGTCCTATGGATTGGGTACAAAAGGGCTGATGGTGCTACAGAAGCCCTGCAAGACTATGATAGCAACCACAAACACAACAGCTCCATTGCCACTTCCCAGCTTGGTGGGCTGAATATTTGTTCCCCTTGCAGAGAAACCTGGAAAGTATCACAGTTACTCAGTCTGTAGAATCAGCCCTATGAAATTACTATCCATCACAAATGTTTAGAATCATAGAAGATTTGGGTTGGAAGAGTCCTCAGGAGGTCATCTAGTCCAACCCTCAAAGCAGGACCAACACCAACTAAATCATACTAGTCAGGGATTTGTCAAGCTGGGCCCTAAAAACCTCTAAGGATGGGGATTCCACCACGTCCCTAGGCAACCCATTCCAGTGCTTCACCACCCTCCTAGTGAAATAGTGTTTTCCAATATCCAACATAGACCTTCCGCACTGCAACTTGAGTCCGTTGCTTCTAGTTCTGTCATTTGTCACCACTCTGAACAGATGAGTTCCATCCTCATTGAAAACCCCCTTAAGATAGTTGAAGACTGCTATCAAATCCCCCCCCTCACTCTTCTCTTCTGCAGACTAAACAAGCCCAGTTCCCTAAGCCTCTCCTTATATCTCATGTGTCCCAGCCCTCTGATCATTTCCGTTGCCTTCACTGGACTCGCTCCAATTTGTCCACAAACTTTCTGTAATGGGGGAGGGGGCTCAAAACAGGATGCAATCTCCAGGTGTGGCCTCACCAGTACCAAATAGAGAGGAATAATCACTTCCCTCGATCTGCTGGCAGTGCTCCTAATAATGCAGCCCAATATGCTGTTAGCCTTCTTGGCAACAAGGGCACACTGCTGACTCATATCTAGCTTCTCGTCCACTGTAGTCCCCAGGTCCTTTTCTGCAGAACTGCCACTTAGACAGTCGGTCCCCAGCCTGTAGCAGTGCCTGGGATTCTTCCATTTTAAGTGCAAGACTCTTAAGTTGTCCTTGTTGAACCTCGTCAGATTTCTTTTGGCCCAATCCTCCAATGTGTCTAAGTCACTCTGGACCCTCCAGTATATCTCCCTCTCCCCCCACCTTAGCATCAGCTGCAAACTTGCTGAGGGTGCAATCCATACCATCATCCAGAACATTAATAAAGATGTTGAATAAAACCGACCTCAGGACCGACCCCTGGGGCACTCACCTTGATACTGAAGCCAATTAGACATTGTTCACTACTGACTGAGCCTGACAATCTAGCCAGTTTTCTATCCACCTTATAGACCATATAGCAAATTTTAAAAGTGTGAATTGGATGAATCAAAAGCTTTGCTAAAGTCAAGATATATCATGTCCACTGCTTTCCGCATATCTACAGAGCCAGTTATCTCATCATAGAAGGCGATCATGTTGATCTGGCATGACTTGCCCTTGGTGAATCCATGCTGATTGTTCCTGATCACCTTCCTCTCCTCCAAGTGCTTCAAAATGGTTTCCTTGAGGACCTGCTCCATGATTTTTCCAGGGACTGAGGTGAGGCTAACTGGTCTGTAGTTCCCCAGGCATTCCTTCTTCCTTTTTCCAAAGATGGGCACTACATTTCCTTTCTTGAGTAGCTGCGGAAAAGATTGTACATATATTGCAAACATTATTATTGCATTTCTGTATTGAAACAAATTCAATTATGTTCAGGTTTAGATGGGATAGTCTGAATGTTGACTTTTTTTTTTGGTGTTGTTTCCAAAGCCCAAGGCAGGACACTACTATTGATTAGAGTGAAGTTTCCAAGCGAGTGAGACTATCATTAGCTTCTTTTCTATTTCCTCAAGCAAAAATCTTTAAAGAATTATCAAATAGCAACAATAGCTTTTAGTATTCCATCTGTTCAAAAAAATTGCTGGCATCTCTGAATCTGACTAATAAAAATAAAGTACTTAACTTGGGATACACTAGCTTTTCTATTGTTTTAAAACAAATACAACAATAAATACATATATCTGACCTGGTATTTCCAATATATTTGGAGATAAAACAATATGGGAAAGATAGACATACACAGTCTTAAGAAAAGCCACAGCTATATTTATTTATTAGAATATCAGTGTCATAAACAGATGGTAAAGGGTAAATGTCTCTTGTACCTGTAAAGGGTTAACAAGCTCAGTAAACCTGGCTGACACCTGACCAAAGAACCAATCGGGAGACAAGATACTTTCAAATCTGGGTGGAGGGAAGTCTTTGTTTTGTGCTGTTTTCTTTGTTCTCTGTTCTCTCTGGGGTCTGAGAAGGACCAGACATGTATACAGGCTCTCCAATCTTTCTGAAAAAGTCTCTTCTATTCAATACTGTAAGTACTGGATAACAGGCGGATTAGGCATTTGTTTGTTTTCTTTATTGCAAATGTGTATTTTGCGGGAAGGATTTTAACTCTGTTTGCTGTAACTTGTATACTTAGGCTGGGAGGGGGAGTCCCTCTGGTCTAGGTGAAGCTGAAAGACCCTGTAACATATTCCATCTTGATTTTACAGAGATAATTTTTACTTTTTTATTTCTTTAATTAAAAGCTTTTTCTTTTAAGAACCTGATTGATTTTTTTTTATTCTTGTATGAGACCCCAGGGGACGGGGTCTGGACTCACTAGGGATTGGTGGGGGGAAAGGAGAGAAGGGGGAGGGAAAGGTTAATTTCTCTCTGTGTTAGGATCACTGTCTCTCTCTCAGGGAGAGTCTGGGAGGGGGAGAGAAGGGGGGAGAAAGGTGAATTTCCTCTCTGTTTTAAGATTCAAGGAGGTTGAATCACAGTGATCTCTCAGTGTAACCCAGGGAGGGGAAAATCTGGGAGGAAGAAAGGAGGGGGGAATGGTTTATTTCTCTTTGTTTTGAGACCCAGGGAGTTTGGGTCTTGAATCCCCCAGGAAAGGTTTTGGGGGACCGGGAGAGTACCCAAACACTATATTTTGGGTTGGTGGCAGCGTCATAAGATCTAAGCTAGGAATTAAGCTTAGAAGGGAACAGGCAGGTCCCCACTTTCTGGATGCTAAAGTTCAAAGTGGGAAAGAGACCATGACAATCAGAGATGGATGTAACAGTACATACATATTTGGTGTATACATAGAACAGTAGAAAATACCTGCAAACCCTAAACATGGAGGCACACATCCTCAGCTGGTGTAAATTGTCTGGCTATGCCGAAAGAATGAGAGGAGACATTAGATATGGGTTTAATCAAGTGGCAACTTTATTATTAGATGTCTGGGACTAACCTGGTGGATAAAATGTGCAGTGCAGGTGAAAACCCCCACAATTCCCCCAAGGTGGGGGGTGAGTTTTTTTTCAGCACCCTCTTCCCCCTTTCCATTCATGTCCCTCCAGCAGATCCACTGCCAGGCACCGCCAATTCCAGCCTATTCCAGGGGGCGGGGGGGGGGCTTCCACCAGCTCCCCCCTTTTCCTCCAGGTCCCTCTAGCAATTCCCTTGCCGGAATCTTACCGACTCCCCGCTCCTCCCCTCATAGGAGGGGTTAGGGTGGATTTTAATGATGGGGGGTTGTCTCCCTGCTGTACCAGTCAGAGGAGTTCCCAACTGCCCCCGGTTTGCTCAATTACCAAGCACTCTCCTTAATTCCTTTTCCAAGCCATTTTTCCGTTCTTTTGTGCCTTTATTTATGGAGTACCTGCACTGAACATCCACTATACACTTAAATAAAGCGTTGCGACATATGGCTTACCGCCCATCATGCTATGCATGAACAGAACCCACCTGAACCTGCTGTGAGGAATGTGAAAAACAAAACAAAAAAAACCCCTGCACCTGGCCAATATGGAGATAAGAGAAAAATTCCTGCCCAGCACTCCTTATTGGGGCAGCTAGCATAATGCTCACTGCAGATATAGATAAACGCCTGGCATATTTGTGACCTAAATAGGGTAGGAGGGTGGGTGCTGCCCATCCTGTTCTGAATGAATGGGCCAGGCCCAGGCTGACCTTTTTAAACCCCTCATTCCTAGGCAGTGAGTCATCCATCACACTGACTGCTTTTCCTGCAGTTTTATGTCTCCTCCTTCCACAAGCCAGAAAGCATTGCCCTCTTCTCCCAGACAGCCAGATAAAACCAACCTCCCTCCACCACACACCCTGCTTAAAGTGCAGGTCAGTGATTCTCATTGCACCCTCAATAGAGCTGTGAGGATTTACAAAATTCTGAGTATCTGCCTCATAATTTCACTAATTAATAAGAATTAGCCTTTCACCTACAAGAAAGTTGACCATAGGTTGACCCTCTGCTGGTTAAGTTCTGTGGAACAATACTGTTTCCAGTATAAATCAGATTTTGAGCTCTCCTCTACAAAGTTAATCTCGGTCTAAAAATTAGTAACCTAGTTCTGAGACCAAGGCAAATTTTTTCTAGAAACTCGAAGGTGATTCAGACAGTATTTTGTTACTTATGATACCTTAAAAACAAAGCAGTTCGACACAATTGCAAAACCTTCTTCTTACATATTTTGACACATGCAAGCATAAACATGAAAAAAACAAATGAAAAATACTCTCCGAGCAGAGATCTAAGGCCTCTTCCAAAGCCTAATAAGGTAATTCCAAAGAATCCTATTGACATTACAGGATTAAGCCCCTTGCACTTAATATCAGTAGTTGATTAAGGTAAAAAGACTAAAATTATTAACACTTTCTTTACTAACATCAAGAGGGAACATTAGCTGTATTGAGCTTAATGTAGCTGATCTCTGGTCCTGCTGATCTAGGCTTTCAGTCAGAAAAACAATTTTTTAGCTCCTTTCCTTGCAGAGGAAGTTTAAAGTGTAATATCCTGATCACATGACTGGATGGTCAACAGAATAACAGACCATTTTCCACCAGAAGGCTCAGAGGGCCATGGGTGGCGGGGGAGGCAATTTCTAAGTGTCTTTAGGCTCACAAAGTGGGAGTGTTGTCCAAACAATACTCCTAAGAGTTGCAAGACATATCTGTGACACTGCACCCCATATTCTTCGCAGTGATATTATACTATGATTATGGCATACATTATAATGTATTTTATGCAAGATAAGTCATGTGAGATGTCATTGGAAAAGATATGATTTGCTGAATATGAGTATCCTAATTGTATGCTTGTATCATTTTTGTATCTGAAATTATAGATAGTCAATATTCATCTGTATTTCAAATGTAGTTACACCTGAGTAATGCCCACTAGACAAGATGCTTTCAGTCTACATAGTGGGTGAGGGCGGGCCTATTCAGGGAAATGAGCTATTAAGAAAAAACAGTAGGCCTTAGGAGAAGATTATCTCCCACCTGGGGAGCCTTTCTGAAAACACTAATGACTGCTGTGACTCTCAAGAACATGTGATGAGACCACATGTCTCTAGACTCCATCTTGGGATGTCAGTCTGGGAACCAAGCTTTCAGAAAAAAGGGTTCCCGCCATATGCAAAAAGCTATATAAGGCAGGGAGTGACATCATCTTGTGTTCTTCACTTTCCACCCAAGAAGACTCCTGAAACATCTGAGGAACAAAGACTGAACTGAGGAAAGTGCTGGAACCAGGCTAATGGGATTTTTAATCTGTGAATGAAACACCTGGGGTTTCCAAGCTGTAAAGCATGTGCAGCTTGCTCCTTAAGAATCTTCAGCCTGCTTAGATCATCTCTTAGGGAGAGAATCTGCTATTCATATCCAACCTATTGTGATAGACCCAGGCCAGTTGGGAACAGCAGAGTAGTAGAAGGGAGATATACTGGCCACTGGATAAGCAGTTGTCTGTTTCCTGAGTGACCGGAGTAAGGGCTGCTCCAGGCTAATGAGAACACCTGACTCCATTTAACCTGCTAAGAGTCACGTGAAGCTGTTAAGCACCTGACTCTAATTAAGGCCCCTCTGATGCTATAAAAGGGCTCACTCCAGTCAGGCCAGAGGGATCCAGGGGAGAGGAAGTGTATGCGAAGAACTGGGAGCAAGAGGTGTGCAAGAAACTGAGAGTGAACAGGCATACTGCTGCAGGACTGAGAAGTACAAGCATTATCAGACATCAGGATGAAGGTCCCGTGGTGAGGACAAACAAGGTGCTTGGAGGAGGCCATGGGGAAATAGCCCAGGGAGTTGTAGCTGTCGTGCAACTGTACCAGGAGGCACCCTAGACAACTGCAGTCCATAGGGCCCCGGGCTGGAAACCAGAGTAGAGGGCAGGCCCGGGTTCCCCCCAAACCTCCCAACTCTTGATCAAATGCAGGAGGAATTGACTTAGACTGTGGCTTCTACCAGAAGGGAAGGTGTCTGGGCTGTTTCCCAACCCACAGGGTGAATCTATGAGGCGAGCAAATCCACCAATAAGCGCAGGACCCACCAAGGTAGAGGAGGAACTTTGTCACACTATTTAGTATTGCATTTTTTTGTGTGTATCTGCTAGGTAATCTGTTTTGATCTGGTTGCAATCACTTATAATAACTTAAAATCTATCTTTTATAATTAATAAACTTGTTTTTGCTTTATCTAAACCAGCGAGTTGGAGTGAAGTGTGTGGGAAGCATAACTCACGGGCAAAGGTTGTTGCATATTCTTCTCCACATTGAGGGAGGGAGACAAGTTTTATGAGCTTATGTTGTGCAGTTCAAGACAGTATAATTTTGGGTTTATACTCCAGAGGTTGTGCGTGCCTGGGGAGCTGGGTGTTGCCTTAGTTGTAGCCCTCCTGTGCAGGGGCTGGTCAAACAGCCTAGTTAACACATCTTTAATTAGTTTACTACAGAATTGTAAACCATCATTGTTTTGATGTGAGATCTAAGGTACAAATTGATCTGTGATAAGTGACTGGTCTCTTGGGACTGGGAACAATCTGAGTATTTTGTAATTTTTGGTGTAAAGGACTATTTATTGCTAATTCCAGTTTGCCTGGGTGAAAAGATAGACATCTTGGGCATTCCAGTCTATTGGTGACTCTGTGGTAAGACAGTTACAATGATCAAATTAACATTTGTTACTGAATTGAATTCTAAATACAGAAAATACTGCCAGTTTGGGGTGTCTGCCCCTAGGTAGACACTCACAGTCGTGAACCACTCCAAGCAGCGTGCCAGTGCCATTTATCAAAAGTTTGAGAGCCTGTAAATCTTTCTGCTTGCTATTTTATTCTATGTCGCAATATACACCCCTGCCCCCATTGTCTTCTTTCTCAACCCTACCAAAAAAAAAAAAAAGAAATAATAATCACCACCACCACCACAAGATTGAGGAGAGCTTTATCAGGAATTTTCCATTCCCCCCATCTTTTGTAAATTTTCAAGCAAAATGTCTTTTGGCAGTGGGATCAGATGAAAATGCTGTCACAACAAACAAGTCACTTTCAACCAGAGTCATGCCAAACCTATTACTTTGTAATATCTCGATCCATATCCAGAGGAATCACAAAGGGTAGCTGTATATTTCTCCCTAGATGATACTGTTTATCCCCATTTAACTTCCACCCACTGAAAATCAGTCCTGGATGAGTGGACATATCCTTCCCTCTAGGAGCAATATCTCTTACTTTCACATGTGCACATGGATATTGGCATTATGTTCAGGCCAATATCCCTTCCCAACTCATTAATATTGACCTGTCAACAGAAATTGCTATCAAAAGAGATGTAAGACTTTTCTTCTCTATTGGAGTTGATTACATCTTCACTATAGCATCTGGCATAAGAAATAAGAGATTTTAACAGGGAATACAATTTGGATTATTGTAAAATCAATCAGTAATAACAGAATTTTAGCAAAATGAATAAGCATTTGTGAATTTAGCAAGTAAAACAACCCTATAGGCATTTTTAAGAACTCAAGATACAGTGTAAAATTAGCTAGATAAACGATGTCAGCAAAAAATGATTTAAAAGCTCTGTAAGCAGTAGTAATGGAACAGCTGCTTTTAATCTGTAAATAGGAATTATAAACGTCTGCCACATTTTAAGCCATGATAATTTTGTCTATATCTAAAATAAATTGTTGAAAGATGCCTCACTAGACACTGCATAAGGATGCTAGAATTTGTGAAATCTCTGTTTTAGATTGACTCCATTTAAATGAGGATGCCATTTACATTCTAGTGGTAAATAGATCAGATGAGTGATGCAGAATCAAGAGTCAGCTCTTCACAGTGCCAATTGAAAAGTGTTTCTTCCCCCTCCCCCAAAAGCATATAGGGTCTGATCATAGCTCATTGGTGTTAGTGGAAAGATTCCTACTAAGCTGTACAATGAATTTTTTCACTCCTCAATCTCTTTTGCTAGCATACTACCCTTTGAACTCTTCTATTGGAACTACTACCAGTAATAGAAATGTATTGCCTGCTCAGCCCACACCACATAGCGAAGCTGTCATAAACAGATAGTTAAGGGTTAATGTCTCTTTTACCTGTAAAGCATTAACAAACAGGGAACCAAACACTTGACCAGGGGACCAATCAGGAGACAAGATACTTTCAAATCTCGGTGGAGGGAAGCCTTTGTTTGTGTTTTTTGGGTTTTGCTTTGTTCTCTCTGGGTTCTGAGAGTAACCACACGTACCTACAGGCTCTCTAATCTTCTGTTCAAATTTAGTAAGTACAAAAGGTAGAAAGGCGGTTTAGTCTTTTTGATTGTTTTTTCTTTTTTTGCAGATGTGTATCTGGCTGGTAGAAATTTAATGTGTATCTGGGTGGTAGAGTTCTAATGTGCATTTGGCTGAAAGTATTTTAAATTGTATTTCTGCTGGAGGAAGCTTTTTCTCCAGTTTCTATAAGCTGACAGACCCTGTAACTTTTACCATCTAAATTGCGGAGATAACTTTTACCTTTTTTCTTTCTTTTTATTAAAAGTTTTGCTTTTAAGACCTGTCTTATTTTTCCCCTTGTTGAGGCTCAAGGAAATTGAGTCTGTACTAAACAGGGAGGGAGAAGGGTGGAATCCCTTTGTTTTAGATTCACGGAGTTTGAATCTGTATTGCCTCTGGGTGAAGGAAAAAGAGGAGGCGGGCGGAAGGTAACATTCCTCTCTGTGTGGTGATTCAAGGAGTTTGAATCACGGTGATCTCCTGGTGTACCCAGGGCAGGAAAGAGCTGGGAGGGAGGAAGGAGGGGGAAGGGAAATGGTTTATTCCCCTTTGTTGTGAGACTCAAGGAATTTGGGTCTTGGGGTCCCCAGGGAAGGTTTTTGGGGGGACCAGAGTGTATCAGGCACTAGAATTCCTGATTGGTGGCAGCTTATCAGATCTAAGCAGGTAATTAAGCTTAGAGGAATTCATGCTAGTACCCGAACTTTTGGACTCTAAGGTTCAGATTGGGGAAAGATACTATGACAGAAGCCTCTTTGCAGCTCCTCCATGGTTGTTACCCAACTCTGAGTAGGAGTAGTGGCAACAGCACCTTTGCAGGTGTTCCCAACCACTAGTTCCGTATAACTATAGATCCAAAATGCTCAGAACACACAGACCTATTTGATGCCAGTGCAAAGACCTTCTCTATCACGTAAAGCTAGTGGTCAGGCCATTGGTGTATAGGGTCGATCTTAGACCCTGAGCATCTGAATCTCTTTGTCCCTTAAGTAATGATGTCAGAGTAAAATGGCAAACACTTCTGCTTTTTTAAAAGAATAGCAATTTGGATATAATTTGTTTGTGTCAACTTTGAAAAGTCTTTAAAAGTTTAAAGTTTGCCACAGAGTAAATCAAAGATAACAAAAGTGGACCACAATGCAAATGAGAATATATACAAATGCCGTTTGCTGTCACTTAAATCAACTGACCACCTTTTGGACTAATTTTTATTTTGAGCGTTAGTTAATGTTGATTCTAATTGTCACATTTGATCACTGTATTAGCATCATTAATTATTTTATCACCATAACACAATGGGGTCCTTGTCCCCAGGTGCTAGGTGCTGTACAAACACACAACAAAAAACAAATCTAACTATAAGGCAGAAAACCACGGATAGATACAGACAGATGGATGAGTACAAGGAAACAAGTAGACAATACTATCTAAATAGATAAGTCAGACACAGGTTTGGCCACTGTCAGAAGACAGGATACTGGGCTAGATGGACAATTAGTCTGATTTAGTATGGCCATTCTTATGAGTCTGTCACTTACTTCAAATCCATATATTAAATCTAGAAGCACCAGCAGGTCTCCTTCACTAAAGTATTGGAAATCACTTATTCAGCCTTTGCATTCTAGATATAAAGGAGGGGGTTTTTTACTTTTATACAAACAATGTACTAGCAATGATTTCTCACTGCTTCATTTAAAGCCTGTTCCAACATCCATTGAAGCCAATGGGAAGATTCCCATTGTCTTCAGTGGGGACTGGAACAGGCCCTTATATGTGCCCATTTATACTATATTGTACACACACGCAGAGCAAGCTACAAAATCACCTGTCATCCTGAAGGATCCCAAAATGGTAACAAAACAAACAGTGAACATTATACCCATCATTGACATGCAGCTGCTTGGGTTGGGAGACAGCAGCTATTCAATAGTACACAGTAAAACTACATACAAATCGGTGAGAGGAAATGAAAATTGCAAAGCATCCAGTTGACATTACAGGAGTTAAGGCTGGCAAAATGTTACCACCCACAATCAAATTTGGTCAGGACAGGGGGCCCAATGGAAACAAAAGGTAGAGCCCTCAGTTTACATCCTATTTGAATAAGGTTCTGAACAGCCTGGTGCCCTTTAAGACTATCGCTAGAAATTGGTTAAATACTGGCTCCACTGAAAGCACGGTTTCTGGGAGCACCTGCCATAAGTGTTCCTCAGCCATTGTACCTCCAACTATTATACTGCTTAGTTCTTGGCTAAGTGCTTTAAAGATAAGAAGAACTACACAGATGCCAATATGGTATCATATTAATCCAGCCCAGGGATTAGTTCAGCATGGGAAAGTTGATAGTAAAACAAGAAGCAGTGGTATGACAATGAGATGAGTGAAGGTAGTTTCCCTCTGCCCCAAATACTACAAGTGCTTTGTATCAAAAGAAGTTTTCATCTATAGGCTACAGATTTATTTTGTTGTAACTTATTACACAAAATGAATGTGTAGCTGTTATCTGAAAAGGTTATTCTACTTATTTAAACTTATTTGCAAACCATAATTCTTTGGAAATGGATTATACCACTTCAAATGGCTATACCGAAGAGTTTTCCCTCTCTTTCAAATTAGACAGTACATTACTAATTCCCATGTGTATTTCATGCCATTTTTGAGTATCTTTAAAGGAAGTATCTAAAATGAGTACATGAAAATCTATTTTAGCAAACTAAATTGTTTCAAATTGTTTTTATTTAAAAAAAATTGCAAAACGGAAAGAATCAAGGGGAAAAATACCAAATTTCCTAAAGTATTCAGAGAAAAAGAAATTATGAGGTTATATTTATCAGGTCACCATTTAAAAAGTCAGTCTTTGCCACCCAGAGATATTTCAGAAGAGATTAATTTCCTATTCCCAGATGTTTTATTTATTTATTTTCTGTGGGAAGAAGGGGAGAGAAGACAGTATTTAGTAACAGAATGACATTATGTAGTAACTATTGACAAATGTTCACTTTTTAATGATGACCATCAGATCTTAAAAAAAGATATTTCTAAATAATCAAAATATCTGGGAGGTAAGTTTGTTTTCAGGTCATTCCCTTTTGTTAGTTTCACCACTAAGGCCCTGCCCTGACTCAGAGCTCATATGATACAGTGGGATTGTGTCTCCCTGTGTTTAGAGGTCTGTCCCAAGCAACAATTTGCAGGATCAGGGAATACACTTACGGACTTATCATACATACATACATATGCATATACTACCTTAAAATCAGCAGCTGCCTTCAATATCTCTTAGGTAGTTAAAAAGATGTATCAGTCATTAACAAATAATATGATCATTACAATTATTTCAGACCCTCTCAGTATAAGTAGTTATGTTCAGTGGTAATAGTACTTGACAAGACTGGCTTCTGTTAATATACATCAAGTAGTAATAATAACCTGGATAATATTTCCCTTGAGGTACCTTGTTGACATAATACCCCAGTTTTCTGATTACAGATTAAACAATTCTTTACCATGCACTGACTACAGCCATGTGTGTTTCCCAGCTGTTTTAAAAAATGAAAGGCCATATCTACCCAAGCACAGTTAACTAAAATTTAGTAAAACTACCACTTCTACAAAAGCTTCCCACAAAAAGCAATAACTGAGATGTATGTTTTTATGCTCACTAATCAAAATTAAATTACATTTTCTGCAACCACTAGCACATGTATAATATGCTTTCAAATTGAATCACATTATCATTGAAGATAGTGCAGCAGGTACCATAAAATAATCACTATCTGCCCTGAATTGCTTCTCTCTAAGTATTTTCAAAAGCAAACACTAAACTTTGCTAAAATATTGCTTCAAATGGACTAAAGTATACTAAAATATTGCTTCAAATGGACTGTTTCATCGGGGATTTAGGACAGAGCCAGAGCCTGACCCAGTGCAAATGAGCTCCATTCTATTCAATAGTGGAGCTGTGTGGGAAATTGCTTTCCTTTCCCACAATCAGTTTTGAGTTATTGAAAATGTTTACCATCCCAAACTGGATGTGGGGCATGTTAAAATCTTGAAAATTTTCTTGCACCTCTAATCTAAAATTTTCAGAGAAGGTTTTTGTTTAGATCAGGGGTCAGCAACCTTTTGGAAGTGATGTGCTGAGTCGTCATTTATTCACTCTAATTTAAGGTTTTGCGTGCCAGTAATACATTTTAACATTTTTGAAGATCTCTTTCTATAATTCTATAATATATAACTAAACTACTGTTGTATGTAAAGTAAATAAGGTTTTTAAAATGTTTAAGAAGCTTCATTTTAAAATTAAATTAAAATGCACAGCCCCCGGGCTGGTGGTCAGGACCCGGGCAGTGTGAGTGCCGCTGAAAATCAGCTCTCATGACATAGGTTGCCTACCCTGGTTGAGATTTTGACCTTTTTTATATTTTAAAAACTGTTTTTTAGCATAAATTAATCATTTTGAAAGAAACTGTCATTTGAGCCAAAAATTAAGCTTTGATTTGCAAATTTCAAAATGGAGTGTTTTGATCAGTTCAAAAATCTTTCAAAAATTTTTTGAAACAAGAGATTCACCCAATCTGTCCCTTTCCCCATGAACAGTTTTGGTTTCAGTGAAACAACCCTGTCTAATTTAAAAAAATATTTTGTCTGAAAATTCCCAACCAGCTTTAGTCAATAGTTACATCAATATATACCAGCTCAGGAGCTGGCCCACAGAATGTTAAATGTATCCAATTGTTTATGTCCAGTAGGTGTGTACAAGAAACACTTATTTTGGGTCTGGGGGCTATTTCTGGATTTTGGTAGTGCTGATATTTCTGAAATCACATTTTCATTTAAGGGAAGAGAACTGACTCATGTTTCCTTTTGTGACTTAACTACAGCTCCAGGCAAAATACTTTAGCACCCAATACTTTCATTATTTCTGAACCAGGAAATATGGAGCAAATTAACATACAGAAACACCTGCTCTAGCCATGAGCAATACATTAGCTGAGTATAACAGCAGGGATCCTGCGGCTGATTACTTCTTTTCACTAACATTGGTTTAAAGCCATCAACAATGATTGGAAAATTTTATAGACATTCAGGGTATGTCTACAGTATGAAATTAGGTCAATTTTATAGAAGTCGATTTCTAGAAATCAATTTTATACAGTCAATTTTGTATGTCCCCACTAAGCACATTAAGTCGGTGGAGTGTGTCCTCACTAGCATCGACTGGCTAGCATCGACTCATGGAGTGGTGCTCTGTGGGAAGCTATCCCAGAGTTCCCATAGTCTCCACTGCCCCTTGGAATTCTGGGTGAAGCTCCCAATGCCTGATGGGGCAAAAACATTGTCACGAGTGGTTTTAGGTGCATGTCGTCTGTCTCCTCTCCCTCTATCCTTCCATGAAAGCAACTGCAGACAATCATTTCGCACCTTTTTTCCTGGGTTACCCATGCAGACGCCATACCACAGCAAGCATGGAGCCCACTCAGCTCACTGCTGCTGTTGCTAGCATTGTAAACACCTTGCACATTATACTTCAGTATGTGCAGAACCTGGCTAAGAGATGGCAGCACGAGTACGATTGTGAGGAAGACATGGACACATATGTTCCTGAAAGCATGGGCTGTGGCAATTGGGACATCATGGCGGCAGTGGGGCTGGTTGACAGAGTGGAATGCCAATTCTGGGCCCAGCAAACAAGCACAGACTGGTGGGACCACATAGTGTTGCGGGTATGGGATGATTCCCAGTGGCTGTGAAACTTTTGCATGCATAAGTCCACTTTCCTGGAACTCTGTGATTTGCTCCCCCTGCCCTGAAGCTCAGGAATACCAAGATGAGAGCTGCCCTGACAGTTGAGAAGTGAGTGGCAATAGCTCTGTGGAAGCTTGCAACACCTGACTGCTACTGGTCAGTCAGGAATCAATTTGGAGTGGGCAAATCTACTGTGGGGACTGCTGTAATTCAAGCAGCCAATGCAATCACTGATGTTCTTCTATCAAGGGTAGCGCCTCTGGGAAATGTGCAGGTCATAGTGCATGGCTTTGCTACAATGGGTTTCCTTAACTGTGGTGGGGCGATAGATGAAACGCATATCCCTATCTTGTCACCGGACCACCTTGCCAACCAGTACATAAACCACACTTCTCAATGGTGCTGCAAGCACTAGTGGATCACAAGGGACATTTCACTGACATCAACGTGGGATGGCTGGGAAAAGTGCATGCTACTTGCATCTTTAGGAATTCTAGGCTTTTTGAGCAGCTGCAAGAAAGGACTTACTTCCCAGACCAGAAAATTGCTGTTGAGATGTTGAAATGCCGATAGTTATCCTTGGAGGCCCAGCCTACCCCTTGCTTCCATGGCTCCCAGCCATACACATGCAGACTGGACAGTAGTAAGGAGCAGTTCAACTATAGTCTGAGCAAGTGCAGAATGGTGGTAGAATATGCCTTTGAACATTTAAAAGCTCGCTAGCGCTGTTTGGCGACTAGGTTAGACCTCAGCGCAACCAATATTCCCATCGTTATTACTGTTTGCTGTGTGCTCCATAATATCTATAAGAGTAAGGGGGAGACATTTATGGCAGGGTGGGAGGTTGAGGCAAATCACCTGGCTGCCAATTTTGAACAGCCAGATACCAAGGTGATTAAAAGAGCACAGGTAGGTGTACTGCGCATCAGAGAGGCTTTGAAAACCAGTTTCATGACTGGCCAGGCTACAGTGTTACAGTTGTGGGTGTTTCTCCTTGATGCAAACCTGCTCCTTTGTTGATGTTAATTCCCTGCAAGCCAACCACCCTCCCCCCTCTGATCACAGCTGGCAAAGGAAATAAAGTCACTATTGTTTTGAAACCATGCATTCTTTCTATATTAATTAAAAAAGGGAGATAACTGATAAGATAGCCCAGGTGGGGTAGGGTGAGGTGGGAGAGGAGGGAAGGAGAAGGCCACATTGCTCATTGTAGCCACACCAGAAATCAAACTGTTTTAATGACAGCCTTCTGTTGCTTGGGCCATCCTCTGTAGTGGACTGGCTGGTGCCTGGAGACTTGGGTATCTGGGTGAGGAGGATATGGAAGTTGGGGAGCAGGGCAGGTGGTTGTACAATGGATGCAGCAGCGGTCTGTGCTCTTGTTGGCTTTCCTGCAGCCCCACCAGATGTGTGAGCATGTCTATCTGCTCCCCCATTAGCCTCAGCATCGCCTCCTGCCTCTTCTCATTGTGCTCACTTAATACTTTCCTGGTCTCTGCCACTGAATGCCTCCATGCATTCAGCTGTGCCCTATCAATATGGGAGGACTGCATTACCTCAGAAAACATGTTATCGTGAGTGCGTTTTTTTTTGCCTTCTAATCTGCGATAACCTCAGAGATGGAGATGATAGTGGGTGCATAGCAACATTTCCCCCTGTGGGGTGATAAAAAGGGAGAGTAAAATTTAAGATGATACATTTCTGAGAACAAAAGGGTGATTCTGTCACAGTGAATCAAGCAACTCACAGCAGACAACACGTGCTTTAGGTACAAGGTCACATTTTGCATTTTATATTGAGCGCCTGCTGGCATGGTGACACATCACACAAGGCTGGGCAACAGAATTTGTTTTCCAGGCAGCCACAGTAAGCCAAAGGGTATGTGGGTTTGGCTTCTAATGCCTTAATAACAAGTGGGAATATTTTCAAACTGCAGCATCCTCCTTTCCCATAGCAAGCAATGCTGGTTGGGTTTGCCATTTAAAAGGATGGGCTGTGGTTTTCAGGTGAATGTGCAGCACACACCTTCTCCCACCCCTCCGTGTGGCTATTTGGGATGATCCCTTCACCCCACCCCCTGCCATGTGACTATTCTCAGGGGTGATCCTGTTTAAGCAAGCACAAACAGCCCAGCATGAACAGAGTTCTTTTACTGTTCCCTTACAAAAATTCCCTTATTTCAACCAGGTGACCATGAATGATATCACTTTCCTGAGGCTAACACAGAAAGATATAGACCGAATGTTGCTTGAATCCGATCAAAACTCAGAACCATTTGCTGCCATGCTTTCTGCTGCAATGATTCCAGACTACTTGCTACTGGCTTGGTGTGGTAAAGTGTCCTACCGTGGAGGATGAAATAAGGCAGCCCTCTCCAGAAACCTTCTGCAAAGGCTTTCAGCATACCTCCAGGATAGCTTCATGGAGATATCCCTGAAGGATTCCACTCCATCCTCACACACACGTTAACATACTTTTTTTTTTCAGTAGCTGTACTGGCCACGAATGCATCCCAAGTCTTCAGGGCAAATCAAACATTAAACACTGTTGCTTTTAAACCCTGTACTGTAGCTACAAATGTGCACTCACCAGAGGTGTATTCTCAACCTTCAGGGTTGGGTTCCTGCCTTGGGAGGGTATTGGCTCCAGGGTGATGAAAAGGTCCTAGCTGCTGCGGAGAACGGATTCACAGCTTGCCTGCTGCGCATTCTCTTCCTCCTCCTCCTCCTCCACAGAATCCTCCTCCATGTTGCCTGAGACTCCCCCCTTTGCAGGTGTCAGTGGTGGGGTAGTGGTAGGGGCCCCCCTAGAATGCCATGCAGCTGATTATAGAAGCGGCCTGTATGGGGCTCTGACCCAGAGCAATCTTTTGCCTCCTTTGTGTTTTAGTAGACTTGCCTGAGTTCCTTGACTTTCACGTGGCACTGCTGTGTGTCCCTGTCGTAGCCTCTGTCCATCATGCCCTGTGCGATTTTGGAATATATATTAGAATTTCTTCTTTTTGATTGGAGTTCTGACTGCACAGATTCTTCTCCCCATACAGCAATCAGATCCAATGTTCACTCCATGCTAGAGCTTGTTTGCGATTCTGGGGGGAATGCATCTGGGTCACCTGTGCTGCTGAGCTTGCCACGCTGACCAACCAGGAAAATTAAATTCAGAAGTTCCCGGGGCTTTTCCTGTGTACCTGGCTAGTGCATCAGAGTTGAAAGTGCTGTCCAGATCGGTCACAATGGAGCACTGTGGGATAGCTCCCGGAGGCCAATAACGTCGATTTGTGTCTGCACTACCCCAAATTCGACCCAACAAGGTCAATTTTAGTGCTACTCCACTCACTGAGGAGGAGTACAGAAGTCGATTTTAAGAGCCTTTTATGTCGAAGGAATGGGGTTGCCTGTGTAGATGCACTCTTACAAAAATCGACCTAACGTGGCTAAATTCCACCTAACCCTGTAGTGTAGACCAGGGCTAAATAAACATCAGTTCCTCAACTGATACCTGTGTGAATATGTTTTTAAAGAATGGGCAAAGGTGACATTAGCATAGCTTAAATGCATGAAAAACGACAGTAATTTCAGTTCCAATGAAGATTAACCTCAACTGGTCTCACAATCACATTATTTATTATTTGCCTTACTGTAGCACTGTTCCATTGTGTCAGCATTGCACAATATCTATAAGAGAAACTTAAGGTCAAACTGGGCAAAAAAACCCACAAATGATGGGAGAAAATATCATTCCTATCATGGGGAACTGAAGCCAAAGAGTAAGTCATGAACCCAACTCTCCACAGACTTCACTCAGTGCCTTAACCACAAGACTTTTCCTCTCAGAGAAGAACATGAATGAGAAGCTAAAACAAGACATGTATTATTGGGATTATTTATTTTCAGTGCCATATCTCTTTGGTATTTTCTACTCCTGTCATATATTTAAATAGTTTACTATAAAATATCCCACTATTAGCACTAAAATTAAAGAGAAATTTGGAATCATTTCCCTGCTTCATCAGCTTCCTCCCTGGATATTGCTAAGTAATTGCTGCCAGAAATGGCTTGTCCCTGTGATTTATCTCAAAAAATGTTGCTGAGGAACCAATTATTTGCTTTTGTAATGCACTGGATGGCAGCTATTTTCCAAATGTTTCCCAGGGGCAAACTGCTCTTTCACAAGACCTTCCTCTCAAATTTATATCAGATGAAGACTGAGGTATCCAAACATAGACTCAGTATAGTTTTCAGAAACAAAGTATCAAATTTAATATTTAAAAATTTGAAATGCATACTTTAAAAGTTTAAAAATTCCTGTCAAAGTGAAACCTAATGTTAAGTACAAAAAGTGGTGCCTCTTTTCCTGGTTCTGGGAGAGAAACATTTGTGTTTAGATGGAGGGAAACAATTGATCAGATTGCTCAGCCCTTCACTCCTCTTTCCTACATGCATATTAGCTTCCTGTGATTCATTACAGGCAAAGGGAGAATATCTGTGGAAGCCCTCTGTTAAAATATTGGGAGCACATCTCCAGTTCAGCCCAACTTCCATCACCCACTTGTTAAGTTTTCAAATAAGCACCTTCACGCTTTCTCCCATGTTGCCCCACAAACTTGCAAAGAAGTCTCTATATACTTCTGCAAAACTACCTCATAATCCGCCTTCAAGATGTCTTAAAGAATAAACCACAATAGCTAAGCTGTCAGGGTGCTGTGGCCGCTGCCTATCACCATATTGTCTCATAGGTTTTCTTGTACTCTCCCATCTGTCTGTATCCACTTTTATTGCTAGTCTTATACAAAGATTGTAAGCTTCTTGGAGCAGGGACCAACTTTTTGTTCTGTGCTCATACTGGTACAGTGAGCTCATCAACACTACAACAATACAAACAATAGTAAGCTGGAAATCTGTGCCTAGGTTTTGTTAAAACTGCAACATTTCAAATAATGTAAATAATTTGATTAATAAATATCTGAGAAGCTTACTCTGAAGTACTTGAAAATAAAAATTTGTCTATGTCACACAAAGAAAATAATTTAAACCAAATCAGAGGAAGTGAGAGAAATGTGATCAAATAGACTGTTTGGGGGCAGGTACTAACTTTTTATGTTTGTACACCACCCAGCACAATGGGAACTCAATCATCATCAGGGCTTTGAGACAATACCATTGTAACCCTTCTGCCCACCTCAGTTGGCAGCAACAAGGGCTGAGTTCAGTATCTTGGGGTTCTGTTTCAATAACACAATGCAAAACCAGCTCAAACCCCCACCCAGTGACTTGGGACAATTACATACCACCTCCCTGAGTGTAGCAAAATCCATTTAATACGGAAGTAAACAATGCAACGTTATGTTGGGGAAACACCACAAACAGGATTCATAACACAAATCATGAGCAAAAGACCCCCTCCCCCAAGTAAGTTTGGCAGTATCCTTTTCCCCTCAAGGTCTTAAGTTCAGCAACCACAAAATCACCCAACCAAAAGTCCAACAACCCCCCCAAAAGTTTCTGTCCCTGGTCAGTGCAGCACCAGAGTTCAAAAGTTTATCTGCAGAGTTTTACCTCCCAGCCTGGGGGGGTGGGAAGGGGAGCACAGCAGTGTTAAGGGACACCGTAAGTGGTCCGAGGCCGACGGCCCCACCTCTCTATGGGGTTCTGCTGCAGCCTTCACTGTGAGCCATGCCACCAACCGCTCTGCTCCACCAGCTGTCCCGCAAGCAGCTCCAGTCATTCCTCAAACTGTTCCACTCCACCAGCTGTCCTGCAAGCTGCTCCAGTCATCCCACAAACTGCTCTGCCAGTTGCTCAACAACATATCTTCAGCCCCCCTACCAGCACTCACTCATTTCAGCTCTCAGTAATTTTAGCTCTTTAGTGATTTCAATTTGTAGCAAGAGAGCCTCAGTACTGGTGCACTGTTGGCCAAAAGTGAACTCAGCTCAGCAGCCTGTAACTAGACTCCTAATGGAATTAAAATTGCCTCTGATATTCCACAGTATAGAGAAAAGGAGGAACAATTGGTATTTCAGGCCCTCAAAAGGGCCCATACCATCAAGTACAAATACCTGTCCCCAACCTCTCTCAATTCACTGGGTTTTAGAACCCAGGTCCCTTGTCTAGCAAGTGCTACTTAGTTGATGGCAAGTCCTTCTGTCATAAAACAGTTTCATTGTCCTTGATTCTCATAATCAGGGTAACAACACTTCATTCTTCCTGCCCCAACAACTGAGAAACTGGAGATCCCACAGCAGCCAAAGTGACCATTCGGGCTCATGCTAGGTGGTGTGGGTGTGCCTATGCAAACAAGATCAGCCCTTGAAGTTCTTTCCCACAACTCGTCACAATTCACCACCAGATGTCAGGATAGAGCTCATCCTGACCTGCTTACACCATAATAGAAATGTTCTTGCATTATAAACTTTCAAATTAATATTTTGGAGCAAGGTTTTTGCAACTGTGAATGGACAGCTATACATGCACGTTCATTCAAATGTTCAAATTGGGTTTTGCACATTGAGGCACTCGTAATGGACTCTCACAGTAGTTTTAATCACAAATTAGAATCAAAAGTTTTGTGGAACTCTGAAAATCTAATCCCCTTCCTACCTTAATTCTTGGTATTTATCTAAACAAGCACCTATGAGGGCTGATCCTACACTTCTTGCATGCCCAAAACTGCTATGGACCTCAGTCTGCATATTGTATTTAAAAGAAATGCATGATCAAGCTAAATGTTTATGGATGTTATTTATTATATGTCTTATGGTAACAGCTAGGAGCTCCAGTCATGGACAAGGACCTCACTGTGTCAGATGCTGTACAAACATTGAACAGTAAGCTCTTCTCCTGTCCACCAGAGGCCCTGCTGCTCAACTCCTCTCCCTCCTCCCCAGCACCTCTCACTCACCATGATCAACTGTTCCGTGGTGTGCAGGAGGTGCTGGGAGGGAGGGGAGGAGCGAGGGTGGGAAGAGGTGGGGCAGGGACTTGGCGGGGAAAGGTCAGGTGGGGGGGTAGGGTCTGCAACGGAGCAAGGGGTGGGAAGAGGCAGGGTGAGGGTAGGGGCAGGGCCTGTGGCAGAGCAGTAATATGAGTAACCCCCGGGCTCAGAGGAAGCTGGCACCTGTGGTTACTGGAGTCAGTAGATGCTGACCTTGTCATTTTATATGGCAATAGCCTCCTGTAACTCAGATCAAACAGAATGAAGTCTCCTGCAACATGCTTGTGACTCAAAGCCTTATTACAATAACTAATGTTGAAAGATACTAGAGCATTCCCCAGGGATGTCAGAATTAATTGCCAAGCCTATCTTTTAGTTTTGCTGTGAATTGCCTTTTACTCTGTGAGTTATTTATCCATGCAGTGTTTAAAAAACATCAGGTGCAGGTGTTAATGTGTTTCAATCTATTTAACTGCAAGAGAAAACCTAACTGATGATTCCTAAAGATGCAACTGACAGAATATTTTTGAAAATTCCCAGTGCATAATATTGGTGACACTGTAAGCCTGTAGAAAAACAAGGCTAATCGAAAGTGAGAAGCAAAGGAAGTATTTAAAAACATCAAAAAAAAAGTTTTGTCCTATTTGTGAGCTTTCAAACCAATTTATTTTTTGCAGTACACCAGTCTTTCACGTCAGGCTTTTCATATGTATCTGGTGCCGTTAGATCAGAAACCAGACTTCTGTAAGAAGTGTTATGTCAATTGAACATTATCACTTTTTAAAACTTTTTAGCAAGTCAATTGCAATTCATCTAGCTATATCTATTTTGGCAAACAAGCATAGGAGAAAGAGGCAATTTTACAGAAACCTGTTTCCATAGTGTCTGATGAAAGCTGCACACACAGGCATTGTGAGTGGGTTTTCAAAAAGTTCTTAATGTTAGCCTAACTCTGCTCCTACTGAAGCATCTATTGTTTTCAGTGGGAACAGAGTCAAGCCAGTGCTGTGTGATTTTGAAAATCTGAACTCTACAAGTCTAGTATATATTGCTTGTAAATTAGATATAATCAAACATTACCATGGAACAGTTTGGTAAAAAGTAAGGTGAATACTTTCTCCATCTAACTTTAAAATAAAGAGTTCCTGAAATGACATAGCAGTAGTAAAGGAAGTAAGTGGCTAAAACTGGCTTTCTGTTCAGGCTGTCTGAAGACACAGACATGAGATATTGCTAGCTGCATGGGACTAATGCCAGGAAAGTGAAAGACAAAGTCTTTATGTGCTGGAAGCCCATGGAGGTTAAGAAACAAAGCAATTTTGAACTGGATCCTAAAAATAATGGAGACCAAGGGGAATTGTTTGAGCATTGGAATACTGAGGTTATGTTTCTATTTACAAGTGTGAAGTTGGTTATGGAGTTCTAGTCATTACTCTAGGAACTGTGAATAAAAAATTCAAAGATGTCTACATAGCATTTTCAAAAATGACATGTAATTGGGAGCTCAAATCTCATTATAAATTAATGGGACTTAGGAGACTAAATCTACATACATTGTGATAAACAAAACAAAACACAGCATTGAGTCGCAGAGCCTGGGTCAGCTGACTCAGATTCAGTGGGCTCAGGATATGTGGCTAAAAATTGCAGTGTAGACATTTGGGCTGAACTTCCAGCCTGAGCCCTCAGACCCTGTGTGATGTCCTGAAAGAGGTGAATTAAGACTGGTGGGTTCATTAGCCAATTAAGTTGCAAACCAGACAGATTTAGGCTGGCTGAATGTATGCACGAATTAGAAGGAAGCTCTCCTATGAGGAAATAGGTGGGGCTTCTATAAAACTAAGAGAGCTGCAACAGTGGAACAGAAGAAAGTGGGCACTACACTGAGCACAGCTAATCCCTCAAATCACAAGAAGGGGGCTTCATCCAGCAGTGACCAGACCACGCCGTGACAACACAGTGAAGAACACAGGCATGACAGTCAGCCCTGATACAAGGGATCAGTGAGTTAAAGAGAGACTGTAAGGTGGTAAAATTTTGACAAAGGAGAGAGAGAGAGAGAGAGAGAGAGAGAGAGATTGTCCAAAACTGACAAAGAACCCCTAAGGGAAAATGAAAATGGAGATGCCTACAGTACAGATTTTGTTTTTTTGTTTATTTTGTTTTGCTGAAGAAAGCTATCCCCTACTACCATGGATGCTGAAGTTGCTGCTCTCACAGAGGGGAGATGATAAGCAACATAGTTCGGTTCATGCCATAGTAGGATAGATACTGGAAAAGTTAGCAGAGATTGTGGGGGGCACATATATACCCACAGAAGTATTTGGTGAGCATAGCTGATCAACAGCAATAGTTGTATAAAATCCTAGAAGAGAGAAGGAGAATAGGTCATAAGGGCTAGGAATGGAAAAGATGTGCCGGAACTAGGAGGCCAGAGGTCCAACCCAGAAGATGTTAATGCTGTGGGTGCAGAGAACACCTGAAGAGTGAGCATCCCTATTTATGTAAAGGCAAAGAACCTTAGCAAGGACTGAGGCAAGGCCCTAGGAAGTCCCACCTAATAGGAGATCGCACAAAGGAGGAACTTCTTTCGTGCATGGGGAAAAAAGAGTCATATAAAGAGACCCTGCCCTCAAAGAAAAGAGAGGAAGAACAAGAGTCAGAGAAGAAAGAAGAACCAGAGGCCTATAATGAATCCATTAAATGTTGTGGAGAAAGCCAAGAGGTGGGTAAAAAATAAAAGGTGAGGTGATACAGAGGGGAGAAAAGAGCCCCAGTGAGGAAAGTAACTCAGAGGAGCAGGTGAACCAGCTGAAGAAGAACTGGTAGCTGCAGAGCAGGCATTGCAAGAGGCAGGGTAAGATCTGGAGTTCCAGTGGAAAAAATTCCAAGATGCTATGCATCTGCCAGTGGGTAATTTAGACCAGAAGAGAGATGATCTGCAAGCTCAGCTAAAACAGATGCAGAGAAGGAGATAGCTGTCCTCCTCTGGGTTGCAGTCTTGAGGGTGAGGGTGTGTGTGATGGTATACTCCCCACATAGACCCTGAAAGAGTTGAATTAGGTTAGGCTGGACCAATCATCCAATTAAGCTGCAAACCAGGAAGATTTAGGCTGACTGGAGGGTGCTAACTAAAAGGAAGTTCACCTGAGAGAAAAGGCAGGGCTTCTATAAAGCCTGGAGAGAGGAAATGGTAGAGAAGAGAAGAAATGGGGCACTGAACTGCATGACCTAATTTTCAGAAAGGGGCTTCACCCAACGGTGAGTACAGTGCACAATGAAATCTTCCCCTATCATGAATCTCAGAGCTTCAGCACAAGCCCGACTATCTTCACAGTCGCTTTATAGCCCCATGAGCCCACGTCAGCTGATCCAGGCCAGCTACTGCTGCGCTGCTAGTATTTTTTCAGAATTTTGTGCCACAGTGACTTGGCCACTTCTGAAAATTTTACCGGTGTCTGTCTTTGTTTTAAACTTGTCCACAGGCCCAGTACACCAAAGCCAATCAAACAAAACTAGAGGTATTTGTTTTTATTTTGGGTTTTGTTGTTCTTTTTAAAAAAACAGATTAACATATAAGTCAGGAAGTTGGAAGTACATGATACCTAACATTCTTTTTTTTTTTTTTTTAATTCTTACCTTTTCAGGAGTATTAAGAACATGTTTGATATACGTGAATTATTATCATTATAAAAATTATATCATCATCCATCGACCCGAGTGAATACTAAAGATATATCAACATTCAAGAAGAGCAGAGATGATTCCACTGTTTACACACGCATCTCCTAAATGTGAACAACTCCACTTTCTAGTTTTTTTTTTATTTCAGGCAGTTGAGCAGATGCTACTTTATTGCTTCCGTTTAATTTTAATTGAATGTGCAGCTTGGAATATGTTAAAAATGATCCAAATTATCTATTTTAAAACCCCCTGTATAGAGACAGCTGAAGACCTATCAGGAATTAAAGCAGACAGAAAAGGCACATAATTTACTGAATAAACAAATGATATTACTGACCATTCCTTAACCCCAAAGATTTTACTTTTTCTGAGTGTGTAGTATTATAGTAAGAAAGGAAATAGCAGTGCAGTGGATAGCACCAGTTGTGTTATATTATTGACAGATCTGGTAGGAAAAATATGCGTTTGAAATTACAGCTTTGGAAAACTTGTCTGTTTCAACCCAATGTGTTTTCCACCCTGTGTTCAGGTTAAAAAAAAAATCAAAACAAAATACAACAACTCAACAAGGCTCATAACCACCATATTTTGTCTTGGTTTGGGAGCAAAGCTTGTGTCACTCAAAACTTAGCCCCACTTTGCTGAAAGATTTGCAGCCAAAAACATGGTCTATGCTTCAACATAGCGAGAGTAAAAGTATTTTCTACCAGTTTCCATTATGTTTCACACTATAGAACAAAAGTTAGATAACATAAAATACTCTTGCTGGAAGATTGCAAAGAATGTTACTTTAATTTCCTAGAATTCAGAATTATAACACACAAGAACCCAAAAAACAGAGAGAAACAAAGCAATAATACAGAGGCACACAACTCATTCCACCTTACTCCAGGCTGGCTGGCTGAAAACTGTCTGCTGCTTGCCCAAGAGCACATGCTTTCCTACAGAGTCCTATCTGACAAGGAAAACCAGAAAAAACAAAACCAAAATTAAAATTTTTAGATATCACTTCAAATGCTGACAGTTTTCCAATACACCAGTTTCAGGTTTTGTTCATAGATGTAAACCTCTCAGATTCAGATGAGGAGACTGCAAAAGATATGTTCACAAAAAGATATAACAGATGCACATGTTGATCCTTTCCTGAGCAGTTAAAGATCTGGGATCTTTGCAGTGAGTCAGTTTATTGTTCAAAAGAAAATTAGTGACACTGATTAGGGTATTTTTTACCATAAGATATTTACTTACAAAATGTATACAAGTTCTGTTCACCCAGGACATAAGTGACCAAACCTGAAACATTTGCAGAAACCTCAGCTAAAAGTGAATTAAGCACTGTTACCAAGAAAGGTTTTCCTTCAGTTTTGCATATAGCACATGTTCTTCTTGCCTCTTCCTGCCTGTGCTTGGTAGTTTTCTCCTCAGAAACCTCTTACCTCATAGGAGAAACCAAAAGCTTCAGCCTATTGCATTCTTACAACAGAGAGCAAGATTTTGCACTGTGACTTAGTGTTGTAGAACATCATCTCTGATCTTTCATTTCCATAGATGCATTTTTGAAACATACAAGCTCTTATTCAGTAGATTTGCCAACTCTTTCATATACCAATCTTTAGGTTTTAGGTGATTCAATGGTTTAGTCACTGAAGTCCAAACCCAATGGTACCACTGTGCTGAATGCAGCCCAAGAACTTACACAGTTTTTTTTTTATAAACTAAGAATATATGTAGGCTAGGAAGATAGGGTTTTAAAATGTGTAAGCCAACACATTTGAAAATTGACCTGTCTACACTAGTGTTAACAGTTTAAAAATAAGTTAGCTGGCCATGGTTACACTTACAAACACCACCTATTTTTCTAGGTGGCCAAAATGAATTCGTTAATCAATAGGTTATATTGTAGTCACTTGTATGTTCTTTTCATTCTGTAAGGCCATAAATCTATCTGAATGGCTAGAGCCCTACATTCTGTAGAATAATATCCAGCATTATGCAGACTTGCATGTGCATATATGAGTGAAAGCACATTTAAAAGAACCTGACTGAATTCCTGATATGGTATACACCTGTGCTAGCTTGCTTTTCTTCTCCCACCCTCAATTTCTTATTTTGATGGCAACATATTATTTCCCATTCAATGAATAATCCAATTTCTGAAGAACATTAAACATCTTGTTGACATTGTAATTATCTGCTTATGACTTATGTTGGATTTTTTTATTGCATTGACTTATCATCATCTCTCACAAGCAATATTTACATTGCTTTCCGAGAAATTTCTCAAAAATCTTTTAAAATAAAATACCACAATAAGAGGATATGTAGTATTATCGGGCTAGATAAAGAGCCCTGATGTCTTAAAATCACACCTGCCCTGCAGAAAATAAGTGATGTTTCTGTTGCTGGTTTGGTATTGATATTGATATTGAGGTGTGAGTGTTTAACAGAAGTTTAATTATTATTCAATTAAATTCCCTAGCCAGGGTAGGAAATCTTTTGTAGGATGGCTGGCATTTCACATCTCCACAGTTGTATTAAGCCAAAAATAACATTTGGGATGACACAAGTGTCAGGTACTCTAATTTTTGTTGATGTTGGATACATTTATTTTTAGACTGAGGCAGAGCTAGGTAGATTCTATAAAGCAGTGGCTTTTCAGACTTCTGTGTCCCTTTCAGGAGTCTGATTTGTCTTGTGTACTCACAAGTTACACCAGACATAGAAATACAAAAGGGTCACAGCACACTGTTACTGAAAAAATGCTTATTTTCTCATTTTCACCACATACTGTAATAATAAAATCAATTAGAATATACATATACTTACATTTCAATGTGTAGTATATACAACAGTATAAAGAAGTCATTGTCTGTATGAAATTTTAGTTTGTACTGACTTTGCTAATGCTTTTTATGTAGCCTGTTGTAAAATTAGGCAAATATTTAGATAAGTTGATATACCCCCTGGAAGACTTTTGCATACCCCGGGGTATTCATATCCCTGGTTTAGAACCACTGTTATTAAAAAAAGTTTATTAAATCTGTAAATGTAAAATAAAAGGTATTGTAAAATGTACCCCACTTCCTAAATAGGAGACTGTTAGCTATGTGCTTCTACTCAGCATATTGTTGGCACTTCTGGACACTACTGAAATGTGTAGCTTTAGTACTGCATTTGGGTCAACATTCAGCTTCAGCAATCAGTGAGGACCGTAACACTGCAAGCTCAGGTTACAGCATTGTATGTAAATCCAAATATCAAGAGGAGAACATACCCTTTCTATCTTTAACAAAAATACATTGCTGAGAGTGTTTGCCATTGACCATTATCTTTGCTATGAGAAACGGCTGAATGTGTTTGAATGATGATTTTTAAAGAAGTCAAAAAAAAATCAAGGCTCTGTTCAACTTTCAGATGAAAATTGAATTTTCCTATACCCCCAAAGAGTCCTTAAATATTACAGTATTAGTGCTAATTAAGCCCCCTATTTAACATTTTTGCTTTACTTTTAGTACTACCGATGAACGAATCTCTAAGTGGATGCAAGTTTCATTTGGATATGGATCCAAATGATGAGATGGCTCATTAAGTTTATCCAGATCCATTTTGTCCACAGATATACTGTGAAATCAGCCCTTTTCATGAAAGATCATGTACATTGTAAAATTCTGCAAGACCAAAAAACATGGCAAGAACAGACACAGTATCTCTCTTCAGACACAATATCATGGCATTTTCACATATGCTCCTCAAAACAAGAATGTGGTAACGTGAGTAAAAAGTTATCTATAATTCATCAAATTTGTTTAAAGCTCAGAAAAAAAGTTTAATGTTTTGAGGTAGCTTTTATTTTATCTGAACTAGTTTTCTGCTCCCTAATATTGGGCCAGATTTGGATAAAATTTGTAATTGCTTGTACAGTTGAGCAGCACCTCACACTTAGGAATCTGATACTTTCATTCTGAGAAACACTAACCATGATGTTCTTAAACTAATATGTAAAATCATGTTTATATTAGAAAAGTGATGTGTTTATTAATACATTAACTAACACTTTATAATCCTAGAGTAGATAATTAATGGTAGTTTTAAAATGTGCTAGCTATTCAACATAAAACCTAGGGTCAGGACCTGGGCTTATGATGACCAATTAATATTGTTAAAAGTACAACTTGCCTTGTACTTCTGCTAAAGTTTCTAACTTTGCATAAGCCATTAACATTGATAGCCCTATCATAATGGCTTTCTCTTGTTAAATTGTATTCAGCCATTTCTCTGTCCCCATTTTTCCCCAAATAGTTTCATTCTCCAAGAATGATCATACAGGAACTACCTTAGGAAAACATGAGACCATCGTCACACATTTCCCACCTAGATGTGGGTTTAACAGTTGTAATTTCAGTGTGTGTGTGTGTGTGTGTGTGTGTGTGTGTGTGTGTGTGTGTGTATGTGTATAAATATATATATACATGCAGATTTCTTCCTTTTATATATATATATATATATATATATATATATATATATATATATATATATATACACCCACACACACACGAAGGAAGAAATCTGCATGTACCCCCTTATACCTCACAGACTACTCTTCCTATTTAATTTCCACATTAATGTGGTCTCATTTTTAATATTCCTAATCATGTACCTACAACTTCTCAAATTTTCTTTTAGGACCAATTCCTGGAGAGGTACATAGGTCAATGGCAAAATTCTCATTGACATCATTGGAATGAAAAATTCACCATTTAGCACTAACATGCTTTTTAGAGACAACTGAGAGCAACAGGTAGCATGTAAACTGCAGTACCCCACTGCAGGAGGCCTTGTCTCTTCAAGGCACAATTCAAACTCTGCTTTCTTTCCTTGCCTTATGGGGAGACGATAGTAATTTGTTTGCGGCCTATACCAACAAAAAACTGACACCTTTTGTGTTGGCTCATTTGCACTGGTCAACATATGTGGGACAGTGAGCAAGAGACTAGAGTTCACCACTCCCTACTCACTTGCTCTAGTAGGGGAATAATCAATCATGCATCTATATTGGGCATCCACAAGCAAAGTCTAGGTAGCCCTAGCATTTGTGTACGGAAGGCTCTTACTCTCCAGTCTGGGCATGTTATCAAAGTCACACAATATAGTTCTTATTATATATTCCAGTCTGCTCCAACAAAGACACAGGGTCTGAATTACTTGCCCCAAAGCTGCAAATTTACCTGAAAACAGCTCACAGAAGTGTGCTTGTCTTTAGCACTCAGATGTCCAACTCCCAATGGGGTCTAAACCCAAATAAATCCATTTTACCCTGTATAAAGCTTATGCAGGGTAAACTCATAAATTGTTCACCCTCTATAATACTGATAGAGAGAGATGCACAGCTGTTTGCTCCCCCAGGTATTAATACATACTCTGGGTCAATTAATAAGTAAAAAGTAATTTTATTAAATACAGAAAGTAAGATTTAAGTGGTTCCAAGCAGTAACAGACAGAACAAAGTAAATCACCAAGCAAAATAAAACATGCAAATCCCATGGAAAACAAGCCCTTGAGGAATTTCACCCTGATTTTAACAATTTCCACTCCCTTGCCCATCAGCCTCAGCCTGGACCAGTCCACACAAAAGATCCGCTTCCTGGACATTACAGTGCTAATAAGCGATGGTCACATAAACACCCCCCTATATCTGAAACCTACTGACCGCTATACTCACCCATATGCCTCCAGCTTTCATCCAGACCACACCACATGATCCACTGTCTACAGCCAAGCTCTACCATACAATCACATTTGCTCCAACCCCTCAGACAGAGACAAACACCTACAAGATCTCTATCAAGCATTCTTACAACTACAATACCCACCTGCTGAAGTGAAGAAACAGATCAACAGAGTCAGAAGAGTACCCAGAAGTCACCTACTATAGGACAGACCCAACAAAGAAAGTAACGGAACGCCACTAGCTGTCACCTTCAGCCCCCAACTAAAACCTTTCCAGCGCATCTTCAGGGATCTACAACCTATCCCAAAGGATGATCCATCACTCTCACAGATCTTGGGAGACAGGCCAGTCCTTGCTTACAGACAGCCCCCCTAACCTAAAGCAAATAATCACCAGCAACCACAGACCACACAACAAAAACACTAATCCAGGAACCTATCCTTGCAACAAAGTCCTTTGCCAACTCTGTCCACATATCTATTCAGGGGACACCATCATAGGACCTAATCACATCAGCCACACTATCAGAGGCTTGTTCATCTGCACATCTACCAATGTGATATATGCCATCATGTACATTGGCCAGACTGAACAGTCTCTATGCAAAAGAATAAATGAACACAAATCAGATGTCAAGAATTATAACATTCAAAAACCAGTCGGAGAACACTTCAATCTCCCTGGTCACTCGATTACAGGCCTAAAAGTCGCAATATTACAACAAAAAAACTTCAAAAACAGACTCCAATGAGAGACTGCTGAATTGGAATTAAAATTTGCAAAATTAGGCTTGAATAAAGACTGGGAGTAACTGATTACTCTCGTTAGAATGTGTATGGTAACACCCAGTGTTTCATGTTCTCTGTGATATATGTATCTTCCTACTGTATTTTCCACTGCATGCATCCTATGAAGTGGGCTGTAGCCCACAAAAGGTTATGCTCAAATAAATTTGTTAGTCTCTAAGATGCCACAAGTACTCATGTTCATATCATGTAGTTCATTGTTTTGAGCCAAGCAGCTGCACAATACTTAACATCTGAGCTATATCTTTGCCTGCACCTGGAAAAATGTGCAGTGCAGAGATGAGGTAAACTTCACCCTTTATACCTCTCCAATTCTGGATCCAACTATCTGCTGGTCCGTGCAACAGGGATGAACAAAAACAGCCTGAAGACTGCTCGAAGTATCAATGTCCAAAACCAAAAACAGGTTAGTTAGATGCAAGAGACCATATTCTTTGATCCAGCCATACACCATAGACTGGCAGCAGGGATTAGATGACAGAAATAAAATATCTGAGCTTTGTTTACTTTACAGCTTTCAGTGCTACCACCATTAGTAGAAGGGCACCATGAGAAACTTCTACTCTAAAAAGTCCTAGTATTGATACTATCTTAGAGTAAAGTAAGTAGACAATGCCTCAAAGAATGTATTAATTCATTGATAGAATTATAATCAAAATACAGTAAGGACGTAACTCCGATGTCATGATTAAAGTTAGGGGCTTCCTGTAATGTGGTATCAGGTATAATTTTTACTTATTTATTTTTCTCTCTCTGGATCAGCATTAATAAACACCAGCAGGAATGTACACAGATCTGAACACAATTTGTTTTGTAAATTGCTTTGTATGATGGAAGAGAAACTATGGCAAGAGATTGTCATTTATACATAGTCATAATAAAAGAACGGATATTTAAAAATTAAATTTCTGAAAATGGCAATATTCAACCCAGTCATGTAAAATATGAGACTATCCATGAAACATATTTAATGCAGGGCCTAATCCCACTGCCAGTTAAATTAAAGAGAGTGAATCTGTTTACTTTAATGGTAGTTGGATTATACCCACATTGTACAATGGAAGAAATATGCCATAATTCATACATTTAGACAAACATTTACACAGCACACCATTTTTATTCTGTTCTATCTAGCAGCTCCTTTTTTTGTTTCTTTACTTGTTTATTTTTATAGGATTCACTGCCAATTTGGCTCCAGAGTAGAAAACATTACAGCACATGCACATGCAACATCTAAGAGATAAATCATATGCCTTTTTCCCTGCTTATTTTGAATTCATGTTAATTAAACATTTTCTGCAGAATATGATAAAATTACTTAGCCCCAAACAATAACCATTGTTTTCAGAAGCAGGGAAATAATAAACTTTGTCAGTGCTTACTCTAAAACATATTGTAATTTTTGGTGGGGAAAAGTTTGCAAAGAATAGAGTAGCAGGAAGAAATAGACAATAAACACAAAATGCTGCATAAATGTACTATTGTTAATTGTAGGCCAGATTCCTATTGTATTTTTAAGTGCTCTTATCCTTCAGTGAGCATAAAGAACTGGAGCAACAAAAGTAATAAAAGACAGATCTTGGCTGTCTTCTTTTGAATGACAATTTGCTTACCTGCCTTCTCTTCTTCAGTAACCACAAAATGTGCTACATGTCTTGTATTGCTTATTTTGCTGGAGATTAAGTGCACATGGCAAGAAAAATTCTCTGATGATATTACACATAGCAGGCTAAGTGCTAAGGTTGTTTGAGTGGCCTGAAACAATTTGTGGTGTTGGTGAACTATATTGTAGTACAGATTATGGATATCTCTACTTACAGCCAAAATGTACTTCTAACTCTCTCTCATATTTTCAGTCATATGCTCCCTACACTCAAACACAGGAGAAAGGAAAGAAGTTTGAACAGATAAAGGAATAAGAGGGCAAGTGGAAACACAGGGAAAGAAGGAGTAGGAAAGAAAAAAGAGAAGGAAAGGAAAAGTGAGGAGGATTGAGAGTGAGATTTAAAAGGAGAACAAAGCAATAAGAGCTGGTGATAAACTAAAGTCCTGAGTAATGTGGTGGTTTCAGATGGAGGAGACATATGACCGATTCCTTTGGGTTCACTTCACAGAGAGACAACTCCTTTGGTAATACGGGACCTCTTCTCTTCCTACACTTCCAGCTTGGAATATGGTCTTAAGAAGAATAAATGCTCAGAAATTTAGGTGAGACAAAGCATGCATACGGAAACTAGGACTTCTGAAATCATTTGAAGTCAAACACTTGAGGCCTGATTTTCCATTGCCTTCAGTAAGTAATTTAGACCAAGTCACGGTGATAACATTATGTACTTTGAAGAACAGATATAAATGGCTAAAAAAGGTACTAGGCAGCTCAGCTGCTCTAACTAATACCAGGGGATCAGACCCAGACTCAATGATACAAAGAGCCTTAAAGCCACTTTTACAATTCTGAGTCATGCAATGCCAATGATCTTCCTATTAACCACTGACGTTCATTACTGCATTCATATTAGAGCAAGGGTAGGTAACCTATGGCACGCGTGCCGAAGGCAGCACATGAGCTGATTTTCTGTGGCACTCTCACTGCCTGGGGCCTGGCCACCAGTCCGGGAGCTCTGCATTTTATTTTAATTTTAAATGAAGTTTCTTAAACATTTTAAAAACCTTATTTACTTTACATACAACAATAGTTTAGTTATATATTATAGACTTATAGAAGGAGACCTTCTAAAAATGTTAAAATGTATTACTGGCACACGAAACCTTGAATTAGAGTGAATAAATGAAAACTCGGCACAGCACTTCTGAAAAGTTGCTGACTCCTGTATTAGAGCATTATTCTGACACAAAACAAATCTGCCTGTCCCTGTTGATGAAACACAGGCAAAGCAGCTAATGTGTGGATTTGTTTTGTACCATGTTACCTCTTTAAAATCATGTACATTGAATTGGACTATTTTTATATGGGAAACTTTATTAGCTCTTTGTTCTGACTGCAGCTAACATGCCATACCAAAATGAAAAGGTAGGGGTGTGTGTGTGTGTGTGTGTGTGTGTGTGTGTGTGTGCGTGTGTGCGTGAGAGAGAGAGAGAGAGAGGAAATGGTTATACATGAGTATATTATCCAAATAGTAGCTTATATGCAATCACATTTTCCATACAGTAAACTAGCAACATTTTTTTTAAATTACACACAAAATGTAGCCTGTTTACCATATGGTAAACATGTGAGTGCATATATATTTATATAATACAGGAAACAGGGATCACCCAATGAAATTAATGGCAGCAGGTTTAAAACAAATACAAGGAAGTATTTATTACACAACACACAGTTAATCTGTGGAACTCGATGCTAGAGAATGTTGTGAAGGTCAAAAGTATAACTGGGTTCAAAAAAGAATGAGAAAAGTTCATGGAGGCTAGGTACTAGCCAAGATGAGCAGGAATGCAACCCCATGCTCAGGGTGTCCTTAAACCTCTGACTGCCAAAAGCTGGGACTGGAAGACAAGAGATTAATCACTCAATAATTGCCCTGTTTTGTTTATTCCCTCTGAAGCCTCTGACCACTGATGGAAGACAGTATACTGGGCTAGATGAAGCACTGGCCATATTGAGTCAAACCATTCCTATGTTTTTAAGCTACATCTTAAATAACGTATAATTGTCATGGACACCAAAAAATAACTATACTGAAATAGGTTTTAAATATGCAAATAAGTCTACTGTATAACAGAGGAAAAAAACACATTGTATAGGTTTAACTACAGCACATTTGACCTGGTCCCAGGAAACCTTGCCAGCACTGTTAAGCAAAAAAGAATATTCTTTCTTCAGTTAAACTGAGATGCCTTCCCTTTTCAGACTTGCTCAGTTCTCACGAATGCCAGAAAATCATTCAGGCACAGAATATGTCTTTATTTCTACATACAAAAGTTACATCAATTTAATTTAAATAGGTTTAAAAATAGTGCAAACCTCTGTGTGAAGTCTATAATAATAGTTTAAACCTGTTTTTTACTTATTTAGCATTTGCTGGATTTCAGTAGGCATGGAATCAGATCATAAGTGTCTTCAGTATATCACAGGCCCATGCGAAGTCCTGGATGCTTTCCAGGATTAGTAACATGGGTTTTTATTATTGTATTTTTGTTTCTCAGGAGGGTTCCTTTTCATCTGTTCCATTGGAGTAAAGAACACACAAACATTACCAACAGAATTTTGTCATCTGCCATTAGTTATGAAGAGGAGAACTGGTTGGGAAAAAAAGAAAAAAAACAACAACAATTATTTTGTGCGGGAAGTTTCCAATAAATTCCATAAAGAATTCAGTTTTTCAACAAAATCCCAAAACCAAAACTCCAAAATCTGCCATTCTCAAAAACTCTTTTGGATTAAAAAAAATAATTTAAGTAAAAAAAAGATGGCTTTCAAACAATGAAAAGTTTTCCATAAAAAACAAAACAAACCCCACTAATTTTACTTTTTAACAAAAGAACAAAAGTTACCAAAACCATTCAGTTTGTCTTTTCATCAAATATCCAACAACTTTGAACGAACTCAATATCTTTCTATTAAATTTGATCTTTGTCAAAACTTTAAAATATGTCAATGAAAACATTTTGACTAGTTCTAAATATGAAAATGACTCCACCACACTTAATTATGAAACAAAACAAAGTGTTGAATTGTCCAGGTTCACCTCAGTACTGTCCCATACTACATGTAACAAACTCGCTGAAGGCAATGACGATGAGTCAGGGCAGAGTTTGGGACCTGTTCAGATTGTTAATATAGAAGAACATCACTAAAAACAAACAAGACAATTGAGAATTGTATAGAGGGGTAAAATGGGATGTCCTAATTCACACTGAATTGTACCTTTCTTAGCAACCACATCCATGGAATATAATGGGACTGCCCAGCACATGTAAGGGTATCACAATTGGACCTAAAATGCTTATGTAATTTGACAACATTTATATGTTAGGATGAATAATAATATTAAAAGCTACTGACACAACACTGTGGAGTCATTTCTTATGGCTGCCAGCTGTTTCCCATGCTGGTTCACTTTGGCCTGGTCTTCACTTCAAACTTAAATTGGGTTCCACCACAGGTTTTCCTCTGAACACACTCTGCATTTGCACACCATATGCCTCTCTTTGTACCATGAGGTGTGGCAGCCACTATTCCTTGAGGCATAGATTAGAACCCAACTTAACTTACCCTACATACTGATAACACAAAAGTTAACTGCTGTGAAAATGCACAGCCATGACCATCCACAAGAATTGATACATGATGGTCCCACAAGCCCCCTGGGCACCCATACTTGTGTAGTATCTTGCTATCTGTCTGTGCTCTGATCCATGACCCAAGTAGTCTATCTTCATAGGACTCTACTCAGTATCCTAAATGCCACACTGCTTGCCTGATGTCAGTTTCTCCAGCATCAGGCATCCCCAGTCTTTCATGCAGCTGAACAATGCCCAGGTATAAATCCATCTTTCAGCACGCAGTCACGGAAGATGAGTTGTCCCACAACATCCCAGAATGCAAATATAAAGCAACACAGTTAGTTGTGGCACTGAGTCGCAGAATACAAGCCCAGATAAGTGTATTGCTTGTCATAGTCTTATAGATCGAGTGTAGACACAGGGCATGACAGCAGCCTGTTTATATTGACAATGTGGTTGTGGTCTCACTGGTTAAGCAACTGCACATTGGCTAATATATGATCATTTAACTTGGATAGCTTGTAATGAAGAATTGGCCTTAGAGTCGCTCTTTGGTGTCCTGGCTCTACTCTAGTAAAACTACACTTCAGCCAGAAGCTAGATTAAGTTTTTGCAGGACTGGAGGTCTTCACATGTTTGGTCAAGTGTGCCTTTGTAGCACTCTTTCAATATGTTGATTGACCCAATGTCTGGCAAAACAAGGGCATTTATATAAAAACAGGATTTTAATTGCTCAGTGAGTAGCTATCCTGACTTTGAACAAGAGTTGAGTAGTTTAAAATATATATAAAAATAATTGAGAGGCATTGGATGTGTACATATCAGCAGGTTGAGGTATCTTTTTACAAACATCTTTAGACTTTGAAACATTTCTTAATTGTCTATTGTCTTTTAAGATGCTGCAATACAATCCAGATTCTTTAATCAGGTTAGATCATACTTCCTAAACCAACAGAGCTACTAAATTAATTGGTAGTGATTCTCTCCATTGAAAAAAAAGATTACTTCCCCTCTCCCCCTCCAACCCTCCAGAAAATAATTTAATGATTTTGCAATTCAGTTGTATGAAGTCATTGCACTGTGTATGAAACTACATCAAACAGCTGCACAGCACAAACACCCTTTCTCTAGTGGGAAAACAAGTGGTGTCTATCTCTTTCCTGTTTTTTGTAAGCGGAGTGCAAATTTCAAAGTGTGCATTTCTAACAGAAAGTGTCAGTGAGGAAAGCTTCTTTTATGAATTTCATTAAATTCTAGGGCTCTGTAAATATTCCCTGCCTATGGCATCCATTACATCCAGCTCTCCAGATTCAGCATCTGCAAACTACTACTGTGCACTAATACAAATTAGTGTGTGCTCACCTCTCCCTCTAGCTCAACTTTTATTTAAGGATCCAGTTCATTACCCCTCCCTTTCCTTCTCTTAAACATGCTTAACTTTCCTTGATCATTTGAGGGCCTTTGATCAAGCCCTATCATGACCCTTGTCTCTTTTCACACCACATCCTTTCCACCCTGTCCCATCACAGGCCAGTACTGTTCAAAGTGAGGGCAACTACTCCCTGAGCAATTAAAATCCCGTTTTTATATAAATGCCCTTGTTTTCTAAACAGATATTCCTTATAAAAGATGAAG
Organism: Gopherus flavomarginatus; assembly: GCF_025201925.1. NCBI lineage: Eukaryota > Metazoa > Chordata > Testudines > Testudinidae > Gopherus > Gopherus flavomarginatus. The sequence continues at coordinate 194,791,852 of NC_066617.1, read as the reverse complement.
ATAACTGCAATTAGATGACATGACCACAGAATAGAGAAAGTTCTTCAAGATTTTCCATAAGGTATCAGTAGTTCTTTAAAGATATGCCAGATGAGGTTCCATGACTTGATGGGTTGTTTTGATCAATAAATCATATGCCAGTTGTGTTTACTCTGCATATCAAGAACTCTTTCTACTTTGCAGTATTCAAACAATTAGACAACAGCAAGTGTTGGCAGGCTTCTGTGTTCCTTTTTTACCTTCTCCATATTTCGTTAAGAGTTCTTAGTCTCATCTTATCATAATTAAAGGAAAAATCTAATTTAACTTATATCCATAAAAAGAAAAAACTGATGAGAATCAACAGAAAACTCTAGCTGCCACTATCTGTGATTTTACTGAGAAAACTTACATACATCAACTACATCCTTGACAAGTATGCAAACTTCTGGACTATTTTGACACCTGCATAGTCTCAGCTTTTCACTGATGTGTGTTAGGAGATAAGTTCAGCAGGCAATATATTCTTTTCAGAAAAAAAATGGTTTTTTTAAAATAAATAGAGTGGAGTGAAAGGCAGAATTTCCACTCTGCAGCAAATTCTGATATTTAAAAAATAATCCATCCAGGATTGTAACAAAAGAAGTTGAAACACTGAATTTTTTTTGCAAAATGAAAAATTTAATTCAAACGCAGTGGAACATTTCATTATCGTTTTTACTAAACTGAAACCTTTCAATAGTTCAAATTAAAATATTTGTTTCAGTTTGTTGAACTGCATTTCCCTTTGAAGGGGCTGCATTCCCTCTTAGGAATTGTATTTCACGCATCTCATATCCACATTATCTCCTATGACCTGGGTACCCTGGTTGGACTACATCTTCCATGAAGCACTATGTGGCTCAGTCAAATGTGTGTGTGAAGGGGCTAACTGCATTGCATCTTGGGTGATATAGTCCAGTCATAGATCCCAAGCCCATATGGAAGAATCAGGACAAAACTGCAACTATCATGAGGCAAGATGAACATAAGAACAGCCATACTGGGTCAGACCAAAGGTCCAACTAGCCCAGCATCCTGTCTTCCAGCAGTGGTCAATGCCAGGTGCCCGGGGGAGAATTAACAGAACAGGTAATCAAGTAATCCATCCTCTGTTGCCCATTCCAAATTTCTGGCAAACAGAGGCTAGGGATACCATCCCAGCCCACCCATGGCCCTATAAGGAACTACAGTTTAATGCTGAACTGACTCAGAATGAAACATTTGCAGTTTTGAGGAACTACATTTTCCAGTAAAAAAACTGACAGAAAATTCTTAACCATCTCAAGTAATAATTAAGATATGTAGGACAGTGCTATACCAATAGATGTATCTAACTCCGATAGCTGTATCTAGCTCTGTAGCTTGAAGTTCACGTCTACCTATGGTGTATTACCCATGGGGGTGGGGGGCGGGAAGAGGAATCACACTGGCTAAATATCAGGTTTGATTTGTTATGGGGCTCACCTTGCCACTGCACGCACACTGGATTATATCTTACCCTGTGAATAGTCTAATAAGATTCCTCCTGCTTCAAAATAGTTTACATCTACATTAGACAATATGTAAATGAAGGGCCTGATTCATAGACAATGCAAAGTGGTCAGAAAGCTGTCCTACAGAGGCAGCCAGGAATTCCTCTGAGATGTGGGAACCCTCCAGGTAGCGTAAAGCCAACGTATGCAGCTCTACAGCACTCAGTCTCCCTCAAACGCTCCATACAAGAGCAGAGGAGCCCCATAGAAAGACTGCAGGCTGTGTCACTTAGAGCAGCTTCCGATGATGCACATTAGGCTGTTTTGGTCCCAAGCTGCTCCAGGAATGGAGAAGCAGAAAGGTAACTTGCAGCCATCTTTTCCTACCTCTTCATCTGAGTCAAGCATCAGTTTAGTTTAGCGAAAGATTCAACTCCATGCCCACTCTCCAGAAAAAAATAAAAAGGTGAGGTGGACATGGGTGGATGTGTCTAAATACCTTTTAATTTATATTGGCTAGGTTAGTCACACTTTTCGACAGTAATAGGTTATTTTCCTTCAGACCTTTACCTCTCCTTCCCCTAGTCTAAATCAGATTATAGCTGAATGAATAATTAATTTTTTTTAATTCAGTGGCATCCCCCAAAAATCTAGGATCAAAATATAGTTAGTTTCAAACAATGTTTATAGTTTCCCCCACCACAACAATGGGGGGGGGAATCTAAAATGTTGATTTAAAAACATTTTATTTAAAATGTCATTTCAAAAGTGTGAAAGAGTTTATTTTGAAACATGTCAAGACAAAATACTTCAACATTTCCAAAAAAAATTCAGTGTTTGTTGCTCAGCTGAAACCATTTGTTAAACTTGACTTAAATTGGCTCGTCGTTTTGATGTCCTGAAAAATGCAATTTTTGGCAAATTTACTGTTCATCAAAACAATTTTGCCCACCTCTAACATTAAATGTGGTTATTGAAAGGAAAATAAAGATCAGGAAGATGTGCAGAAGGGGATTTGAGGAAGCAGAAGAGCTTGTGGGGAGACAGAAAGGGAGATAGGGAGTGGGCATGAAAGTTGAGGCAGCCAAGGGCAATGCATGATGATGAGCAGGTTAGTGAAATGGGGCAGGATAGAGTCAGAGCAAGACAGTGGGAGACAAATGATGGATGTCAGTAAACTGTTGGGTCACTGAATGAATGGTAGTGGGTGGGAGGACAAAGTTAAAACAAATATAGCTAACAGCAGCCCAAGTAAAGCCAAGAGTAATTTTTTTTCATAGACATTAAATGTACTGAATATTAAATAATAAGAACTTCCAAGCTGGCCCAAAGAGTGGTTTTATGGGAAATGCAAATGAGGAAGATGCCAGTGACCTGTGCAGCTGGAGGCCATATCTGTAACATTTTACTTGGTAATGCACACAACCTGCATATGCATATAATTGAATGCTTTGCAGTCAGGATCATTTATCTGGTTGTCAGCTGCTGGAATGATGAGAAGTTAGGTGTTGTTAATGGCACACAGGACAGATGGAATCTGAGCTATATTGCAGAACTGATGATTTTATGATGGTGCTCTGTTTCTCTTGGAAAACTAATATTTTGATTACCTCTGAGAACAGCAGTGGAAAAGCTGATCTCTACAGGAGTAGGTGGTTTAACTGTCAGACACCTGTGGTGTCTCCAGTGGTGATTGGGAAAATATTCTGTCAACAGGATCCAAGGCTGTGTTACCTTGACAACCATAGATGATGCATAAGTGTACTGTTTGACTCTCCAAAACACCATTTCTGCTCCTCTCTGAAATTTAATTCTTGTTTGTCAAACCTGTGGTTTCTTGAAAGCCTATTCCAGTGAAATATTCTAAAAATACTCCTCTGCCTGTTTTCAGAGTAAAAATATCCTTTCATTCATGGATATTCATTCTTCAAAAATAATGAAATGACATTCTGCAGTACTCCAGATTGCATACCCCTCATGGGGGAAATTCTTCCCAGGTAAGGTCAGAGGGGTATTTGTCACAAATGCAAATCCACCCACCCTAATTCACAAGGTGGAGAGGATCTGCCAGGGAGGATATTACAGAATATTGATCTGCCAATAACTGCTATCTGATACAGAGTAGACACTGGAATATGAGCAACATGTCTTTAAATCTAGAACAAAGACTGAGAGGAAGAATTACTGCAGGTTACACCTTGGGCCAAGTCAATGGGAATCTAATAGGCACCCAAAAAGGTAACATTCAGGAAGGAGAGAGATGTTCACAAGGCATGGTGATGAAAAGAGAATGATAATTTCTGCAGATATCAAAGCTTCCTGGACACCAACAACAATAGTGTAACTGAACTTAGAAATTTCTCACATAAAAATAAGCCAGCTTCAGTACAGTAATTAATGTAATTGGAAATATGCAATAGGAAATTGTGTTAGAATGGGACAGAAAATAATACACATCTCCAGTCAGGACTCTTGTGCAAGTATAATTGTGGCCCATGGAAAATGTCAGGGTGGGAGAGATAATGAATAGTGGCACAAATTGAGCATCAAGTGGTCACAGACTACAAAGGCACTTGACTCCAGGGAGGGCAAGCCTCAACCTGAGGACCTTAAAACTAAAGGTTCAGTCTCTGAAATTGCCTGGTAAATGTCAATGAATGAATGAAATAGCTATGGGGAGAGAATGCATTCTCTAGACATGCAAGTATTATCATTTCTGAGTTCAGTTCTTCAACTTCAGCACAGATTAAACCAACTCAAAACTCTTGAAGAATTTTAGATCAAAGCATGTATTTTATACCTTTCATTATGATTTCCCTCTCTGCCTTTGATGAATTGTGTTTTTAAATAAGACTACTTACAAACCCTCTTTTTGGAGGAGTATTTACTGCAGCACATCCTTGAAGGAAAATGAGTTTCTGGCCTCTTCTGGAGTGTTCAAAGCACCCAGAGGTGTGAGCCACCACTCTGCCTCAGCAAGAATGAGAGTTCTATTGAAGCTAAACTGTGAGGCAGATTGGTGTAGCAGGAAACTGTCTGCCTTGCCAGGAAACCCTTCAAGACTCTGCTAGTCAAAACCTTGTCTTTCTGGTAACAGCCAGTGAACCCCAGCTTCTAAATTCCCCACAGATGCCTCACTGACTTGACCACTCCCTCTTACTGGAGACTCACAGAAAATCATCAAGTTTGCTGCCTCCAAAGAGACAGAACACATTCAGCCTGTTAGGTTAACTGAAGATTTACAATTCACTTTAATACACATCACTGAGAAGGTTTTGGAATAATCTAAGAACCAGGTGATTAAACAAAAAACAGACATTTAAGTGATTCCAACTGAGGGGGCTAGGGGGGCGTAAAGTTCCATACAAAACAAAATAATATACTTTCTGGTGACTACGACTTAATTTTAGTGAGCTATAATCTTTGTCTAAGCAGTTTTCTTATTTTCATCAAGCCAGCAGCATCCCTAGCACCTCAGACTAGGGGATCCTGCTTTCACAGGCTCAAAGGGTTTAGTTCCCTATGTCCCCTAAGTAATGGATGCCAAAATGGCTTTTTTGCTTCTGCTTACATTACCCAAAACTCATTTTTCCCCCATAGTCATGATGACCTATTGCTGCTCTTCTCTTCCTGTTGATTTCCCACTCCCTCCTGTAAATGAGGCTTCTGGGGTTCTGTTTTTTATTTCATAATACTTAATTTACATTGGAGATAGGTAGTTATCTGCCTTTCCTCCTGTCTGGGAGAAAACCTGTTTCTCCCTTTGTTTGGTCACAGACTTTAAAAATATATTATCAGTGAGTATCAATAATTCCTCATGTAGTATTATTACATGCATTTCATAATGATATTACTCACTAGTGTATTACTGGCTTTCATAAAAGACCTTACTCCATACATTTGATAGTACAACACAAAACTGTATACAATCACTTGATTCAATTGCCTCTAGATGACACAATATGCTGGCCTGGGAGTACAGACAGAGTCCACTGCCCTAGCACATATGTAGCTAAGAATGTGCACCATGTGTCACTATTCAGAGGCTAGATATTTCCTAATATTTGTGTTGGATTACATTCTCCAAAATAAGAATTAAAATGTTTGTGGTCATAATAAAATAGTTGATAAATTCAGATCCAGATACAAAGTAGTCTAACAGTAGAAAGATAGTGAGAAAAGTAATAATGAAATCTCTACCTAACAGTTTCTTAATCTCAGGGGACCTAGCCCACTCTTCGAACTAGACAAACAAAGTCACTAGAATCAGCTGACATTCTACTGAATAGGTTCAGATCCTTTCACAGGGTAATGTCCTGTGTATGCAAGGATCATGTGGGGATACTTTAGCTGAAGAGAGTCCCAAATGATTAGCCATCTCAAGCAGTTGAAACAGACCTTTTATTTAGGCTTACTGAATATATCCAACAATTACCTGCATACTTATTATTTAAATTTCTTCACTTCCAACCACCATTCTTTGGAGCTTATTCTATTCAGAATTTCAAATGCTTTACACTTAGAAAAGCTGCACACTAGGGTTCTCTCTCTCTCACTGTTGTACCAATTATATTAGACCAGTAAAAACGAGCAGGATCTTATTAAAGGGGACAAGGCAAAGATGCCACATTTATTATGATAACAATTTATGACTAATAACTAATATCTTAATTCTTATACACACACATTATACCTATTACCTATACACACACACACACATTCACATTATAATACCTAATACCTATACACACACACATACATACATTCACACACACACACCTACATTCATCAGGTGTTCTGCAGCTGCTGCATAGTTACCAGTCCTGAAGATAGCTTAAGTTCATGGCTTGATTTTGCAGCTTGGGTTCGTAGCTTGTGGCAGCTAACTGGCCAGGAAAGCTGGGCACAAGGCTGAGCTGGATCTCTGTTGGGAAGGCACCGATGTTCTTCCATGTTGGCAGCAGAATGTTACCCAGAGTTTCTCATCTCATCCTTCTTTTTTATAGGCTTTTAGTTTTGGATTCAAAATCTATAGGTCTTGCTGTGTCACGCTGCCTCTGGGTTTAGATTGATCACCCATCAATTGCAGGCGTGACTTTCAGCCTTGGACCTGGCTTTGATCTTCCTTCTGTTGTTCTGTTGTCCTTTTCTTTTCAGGGTGGATGCTTCTTACTTTGTTTAGGGCTGTGGTTTAGGTCTGCAGCCACTGGTATTTGAACTTTATCTCATCAGGACAGGCTGGGGCTGGAGGTTGATTCCATCATTCATACATACCTCATTCACACATCTAAACTAAACTAATAAGATTACAGCAGGGTTTGCAAAAATGAAGGTTGGAGGAAGCTTTTACAAAATGAAGTGAGTGTTTTAAAATAGGGTTTGAATTACAATATGGAACAGAAGTTACAGTATAGGCAAGTGTAGTGAATGGTGAACAGAAGTTACATTAATAAAGTGAACAATTGAAAACAATTTCATTTATCAGTTCTACATCACTTTCACGTATTTGGATCCATTAGATTAAAATAACATACAGCACTCAGTTTGTAAATAGTCTTTTATATTTCCAAACCAAGTATGTGCTTGTATGAAACACAATGTGTGGAAAATTAAAATCAAATTATTTTCAGTAAATATCCAGCAATTTATAAAGAGATACATCTCAGACACTCTGAACATTCTCTAGTTCAGGGGTTCTCAAACTTCATTGCATCATCACCCCCTTCTGACAACAAAGTTAAATACATGATACTAGGGCAGCTAGAGCCTAAGCCCTGCCACCCCAGCTGTCGCAAAGCGGGTTGAGGCCTGAGCTCCACCGCCCTCAGTGGGGGTGGAGCTCAGGCTTCAGCCTTGGGTCCCAGCAAGTCTAATGCTGGCCCTGGAGACACCATTAAAATGGGGTGGTGACCCACTTTGCAGTCGCAACCCACAGTTTGAGATCCACTGCTCTAGCTCCTATCTATAGCCATCCAAGGTCATTACTAAGACAAACTGATTTCAGATAGATTATTGAATTGCATAATGTGAGTTTGCAGTTAAGCTTTCCCATTCATTGTTCAATAAGAGCAATCAATCAACTTCTGTAACAGCAAATATTTTTATTTCTACAGATGCATCAGAGAACCTCAAAAAGAACATGAGTTGAGAAAGTATATTTTTTTCAAACTAATCAGTTCCTTTACTCTGTGTTCATCGTTCTATGCAGAATTAGCTATTCAGCACCAGAAAATTATTTAAATCAGCAGTTAGAGTGGCTGTTCCAAAGTCCATCATAGTGAGTGGAAAAAACTCTTCCTGGGCTTTGGATCATACCCATTCTGCGGGGGGTGGGGAGAAAAGGGGGGACTGGAAGCGCAACATGGACACAATGAAATACTCACAGGTCATTCAGATATATAACAAATAAAAAAATTCTCCCTTTGTGGATTTTATAGTGGGTTTGAAATCATTGCTGTAATTCTCCCAGTACTGCTAGAACAAACGTGAGGCTGTTTTATAGCCACAGCTCCTACCTGAAGCAACTATTCTTCAAAGGACTCAGTCACAGGACCCTCTATCTTGGAGGAGTCTAGACACTTTAAAATCCTAAAATGGATACCATGTATGTTCTGATTCAGTTAGAGGCACAACTCTGCCCAGTTCTCACATCTGCTTTGGAGAATTGCCCTAAAGGAATAAGAGAAAGGAAGCTACCAGCCTGATGGGAATTCTCTCCCCTACAAAGCCCTACCATAATCAGTATTTTGTTTTCTCCATAAAGATTAAAACACTTTCACAGTGAGATATGGAAGAGTAAGATAAGAAGTCACAAAGCTCTATAAAAAGATTCCATGAACTTTAAAATGTAAAAACAGTGTCTATTAAAGTAAACATTACTACATGATTTATATTGCCTTGTTTTTTCCATGAATGAGCGTTTACAAAAGGATTTGAGAACAGCGCATCCCTCAAAAAGAACTGTGTAGTCAAACATTTTACAGCATTCCTTAAGCAGAATTTCATCAGCCTATTCCCAGGGTACTTTGACATTCTTACATTCAATATTCTGAACATGACTTTATACAATAGTTCACACTGCTGACTATCTTATACTCTAAGGGCTTGTTCCAGTCAAAAAAATGCCTTTGCAATTGTTGGCTCATGGATGCCCTGTACACCACTTCTAAAGCATGGTTCTTCTGCGGGAATCTTTAAGCATTTCATGAGGCCTTCTAAACAACTATCTTCTGAACAGCAATGTTTCTGACACTGTTATGCAGCATACATTGCTGGATGTTAAGGGTCACCTTACATAGACCAGGGCCAACTGCTCCACCTCTCCGTGGAGTTCTTCTGCAGCCTTCACCACAACCCGCTCCACCACACCAGCTGTGCCGCTCCTCTAGCTGTCCCTGCAAACCACTTCACTCTTCTCACTGTTCCATGGGCTGCTCCAACACGCTGCAAACTGTTCCGCTCTGCCAGCTGCTTAACGATAGGTCTTCAGGCTCCCCGACTGGTTAACACAGCACTCAGTGATTTCAGCTCTTAGTAGGGGAGCCCTGGTGCTCGTGCACCATTGGCCCAACATGAATTCAGCTCAGCAGTCTCTAGATAGACTCCTAATAGAATTAAAAATTAGCTCTACTCTTTAACATTGGAGAGAGAAGGAGGTGCAATTGGTGTTTCAGGCCCTCAAAGGGGACCCATACCATCAGGTACACACACCAGTCCCCACTCACAGGGTTTTGGAACCCAAGTCCCATGTTTAGCAAGTACCACCCAACTGAGGTTGAGTCATCTCTGTCACAAAGCAGTCCCACAGCTCCCCATTCACACAATCAGGGTGACAAACTTTTTTTTTCTCCTGTCCCAATAACAAAGGAATTGGGGATCCCAGAGCTGTTAAAATAACCATCCCAGTCTGCTGTGGGCTTATGCTAAGTGGGGGGTGGGTGCCAATGCAAATGCTCGAAATCTCTTTCCACACTCTTTGAAATTCTTGAAATTCTTTTCACACTCCCTACAATTCACCACCAGACGTCAAGGTAGCACTCAGCCTGACTCTGCTTACATCCTCCCCCCAGCCGAAAATTTGTCGTCCCAACAAATCACATTCCCTACTATACCAACTCACTGGTCCCCTCCAAAGGGCCTCAGATAGCCCACTTTAGCTTCCACAAACCTGTGTGCTAAATGTATTAGCTCCTCAGTAGTCACCCCAGGTGCATCATAAGTTAACCGTTTCACTGGTCTTATTACCTTGTCTCGCCTATTGAGAGTCTCTGTTGCTGTGGTAGGGGGGACATCCTCTTGAGTGATGGATGGGGAGGTTTCCTGTGAGTTCTCCTTGGATATTGGAATAGGCACCTGCATTTCTAGTTCTAACAGTGGAGGGTCGAAGGTGCTCAGGACATCCTCCATCTGTATGTTGCCACTGTCCAATAACCTGTGTATGTCATCACATGGGGGTTCCACCAGTGGCTCAGGAGTGTCAGGAATGGGCCTAAATACTTCTGCCATAGGGTTTAGGGTGGACGAGGAGGTACTCTTTTTTGATTCAGTTGATTGAGACTGGAATCTTGTTTGCATCCCAGGATACACCATAGTTGTGTCTTCCTCCTTAGACTCACTGTCAGATGTGCTGAGTAGGGGTAAGTTAGCTGCAGAAGGCCGGCTGTCCACATTGGAGGGCAGCTTCGGTACAGTACCTTTGTTCTGTCCAGTTGCCCTGTTGTGGCCCATCTCATAAAGGCGGCCTACCAATTCCTCCACAGGGAGCAAAAGGTTTCTATGCACGGTTTTGGTCTGCCCTGGACCCTCTTCAGGTTTGACCTTGTAGACCGGCAGGTCTCCCAGCTTTTCCATCACCAAGTAAGGTATTGACTTCCATCTGTCAGCTATCTTATGTTTGCCAGCAATACCCAAATTTCGCAGCAGGACTCTGTCCCCTGGCTGGAGCTCTTGCAGACGCACCCTAGCATCATATCGATGCTTGTTGCGGTCTGCGCTCTTCCGAGCTGCAGACGTAGCTAAGTGATAAGCATCCTGCAGCTTTTCTCATAGTCGGGATACATATTGCTGATGGGTTTCATAGCTATTGCCATCCTCTGATACACCAAAGCACAGATCTATGGGTAATCGTGGTTCTCGCCCAAACATCAAGAGATATGGGGTGACTCCTGTAGCATCATTCTTCGTGGCGTTGTAGGCGTGCACCAGAAATGCAACATGTTGGCTCCAGGTTGCCTTCTGCTCTGGCCGCAAAGTCCCTAACATATCTAATAGGGTTCAGTTGAACCTCTCTGGCTGAGGGTCACCTTGCGGGTGATAAGGTGTTGTCCTCGACTTTTTAATTCCTGCTATCCTCAGCACCTCCTTCAGAAGGTGACTCTCAAAGTCTCGTCCCTGATCTGAGTGTATCCAGGCTGGGAATCCATAAACTGAGAAATATTTTTCCCACAGTACTTGAGTGACAGTGGTGGCCCTCTGATCACGTGTGAGATACGCCTGCGCATATTGCATATAATGGTCAGTCAGTACTAGAATGTTCCCAATATTCCTCTTGTCCACTTCTAAAGACAAGATATCAATGCAAACCAGCTCCAGAGGTTTGTTGCTGGTGATGTTCTTCAGATATGCAGCCCTCGTGGGCAGAGTTTTCCTTTGAACACATCGCGCGCAGGTCCCACATTTCCTGCAAACATCTTCAGCCATCTGGGGCCAATAGAATCTACTGCGGATGAGTTCCAGGGTCCTTTCCATCCCTAAATGTCCAAAGTCATCATACAGGGCCCTCATGGCCAGGGCTCTGTACTCTTTCGGTAGCACTAGTTGATTCTGTTGCCTTTGTAGAGGGTCTGTGGTCATGCGGTGTAGCACTCCCTGAATCAATTTTAGTTTGGTCCATTCTCTCAATAGTAGTTTGCCCTCCGGGGTAGGTGGGACAACCGCAGCTGGGCCTCACCTCTCCCTTTTGGCAAGTAGTGTATCACGAATGTCAATATCTTGCAGCTTGGCTTCTTGCCAGTCAGCCACATTGAGCATGGGCAAGGGAGATTGGTCCAAAGCATTATAGTTCACTGAAGCAGAAGGCACGAATTCAGAGAGTAGGCCCAAAGTTTCAGCAACACATCCATGAAGGCTCTCATGGGCCTCCGGCTCTTGGCGACTCACACTGCAAATAGCTCTCACTCCATCCGTGGGTATCACAGCAACTCCGGGTGTGGACGCCTGGACAATGCATCTGCATCTACATTGCTTCTCCCTGATCGGTATTGAATGCTGAAGTCATAGCTAGCCAAAGCGGTCACCCATCTTTGCTCTGTAGCATCCAGTTTAGCACTTGTTAACACATAAGTCAGTGGGTTGTTGTCTGTCCACACCTGGAACTGAGCCCCATACAAGTAGTCTCGAAATTTCTCAGCGATGGCTGATTTCAAGGCCAAGAACTCCAGCTTGTGAGTGGGATAGCGGGTTTCACAATCAGACAGTCCTCGGCTGACAAAGACTACAGGTTTAAGCTTGCCTTCCACCTCCTGGTACAGTACTGCCTCTAGACCCTCCAAACTGGCATCGGTATGCAGGATAAATGGCTTGCCTGGGTCAGCAAAGACTAGGACTGGGGCATGAGTTAGGCAAGTAACGATTTCTCGAAAAGACCTCTCATCCCACCGTGGCCCAAAGGGTTCAAAGGGGCCATAGTGTCTCTGCACGGAAGGCCCTTTTTTCTTGGTCTTAGATTTGTTCTTGCTGGACTGATATCCCCTGGTAAGATCATGGAGAGTTTTACAATTGTAGCATAGTTTTTCACAAATCTGCGGAAGTAGCCATTAAACCCAAGGAAGGTCTTGAGTTCTCTGTAGTTGCTTGGATGTGGCCATGTAGTGAGTGCTTCTATTTTATCAGGATCAGTACTCACACACTCTTGGTACACGATGTGACCCACATACTTCACTGAAGTCCTGCAGAACTGGCATTTGTCAGTTGAAAGCTTCAAACCATAATCCTCCAACCTATCAAGCACTTTAAGAAGTCTTTCTTCATGCTCCTTCAAAGTTCTTCCAAACAAAATCAGGTCATCCAAATAAACTAACACTTGCAGTAAATTCATGTCTCCCACAGCTTTCTCCATAAGACGTTGAAATGTGGCAGGTGCTCCAGAAATCCCTTGGGGCATGCGTTCGAACTGATAAAACCCTAATGGGCAGATGAAGGCAGTCTTCTTCTTATCTTCTTCACCCAGAGGGATCTGGTAGTATCCACTCCGAAGATCCAACACAGAGAACCACTGGCTTCCCAGCAAACAGTCTAAGGCATCTTGGACTCGAGGCATTGTGTACTGGTCAACCACAGTACGGCGGTTTAGGGTGCGGTAGTCAATACACATCCAGATTTTCCCATTCTTTTTACGGATCACCACAATGGGTGAGGCGTATGAGCTGCGGGACTCTGTAATGATGCCATTTGCAGCCAGCTCTTGAAGATGTTGTCGCACATCTTCCATCTCAGAGAGAGCAAGCCTCCTAGATCTCTCTCAAAGGTTGAGAGTCATGTAGTCTGATGTTGTGCTCTACTCTTTTTGCACATCCCACATCCCACTCATGCAATGAGAACACCTTGGATCTTTCACAAAGTTTCCTCCTCAGGCGATCTTTCCACTCCTCGGACAATGGTGAATCTCCAAAGTCAAACTTTGCTGGGTCTATTGTTGGCACTTGAGTCTCACAGTGGGGTTTTACAACTGATCCAGGCTCGAAGAGGTCTGCTGTCTTTTGTCCTTGCCTCACAACATCTCTACTTGTTTCATTAGCAATCAGTATAGTCACCTTTTCCTGGGCTTCAGCAGGTAGGGTTATGACCCCACTGGGGACCAGCACTCCTTCCGGGAGCTGTCCTTCAACCGGCTGCTCTATCATTGCTAATGCCCCTTTACTGCCTTTCAGTCTGGTACTCATGACAAGTACTTCTTGCTCCGTCCTTGCAGCCACTACTAAGGGGGTTGTACCCATGTACTTCAGTGCCCCACTTGGTAGCTCAGATGTCTCATTTTTGGTGCTCTCAATTTTCCTATAGGCTTCAGCACAAGGCGTATGGATCATCAGGGTACTCAGGTATTGATCCCCAGCCCGTCGTCTGCAGTAATCCGCGAACACCTTGAAGAGACTGGAGTTGGTCCCTATCAGCACAGACACATCAGAGGTCCCTTTCGGGTCAGGGCATATTAAGGCAGCTGTGTCTACCTCTTGCTTTACCCCAGCAACCTCCTCTGGGAATTCCAGGTGCACTATGACATACCCTTGATAGGGGTATTCATCCATGCTGAGGCCACACAGACCAATGCCAGTCAGTGGCTGTATAGGCAGGTGCCTAAGCAACTGTTGGTAGAATGAGTGAAATATAATAGTCACTTGAGATCCAGCGTCAAGCAAGGCTTTACACTCCGCCCCTTCAATCCTCACCATGACCTCTGCTCGAGGCCCTATCAGTCCTGCAGGGATCCCAGCTGGACGGTCTCTTTTGGGGGAATCTTCAAATCCTGTAGGCCTGGGTGGTCTCCATCCCCAGACCTTCTGGCAGCTACTGGATCTCTCCCAACTGATCCTCAGCTTTTCATACACTAAGGAAGGGTTCTCTTCCTTATGGCAGTTAGCAGCACTGTGCCCATAATAACCACACCGGTAGCAAAAGAATTGTCCTTCCCCCCTTCGCCAAGGTGGGACAGTGGCTCTAGATACTGACTTCTCCCTCGTCACAGTCTGAGGCTTCTTATTCCTGGAAATCTTAGCTCTGTTAATGATGCTTTGCAGCTCAGCTATCCGTTCCGTCAGGACCTGCATTTGTTGGACAAGTTCCTCTGTGGTGCTCACCATCAGTACACTGGCCATTGGCAGTGGGGTTGTGCCGGCTGGTTCCAATGTTTGGGCTTCCTAACGCTCACTGGCCGCCTCCCTTTATTCCTCTTCCCTGACCTCCTTTACCAGCTGGGAGTAACTTGGGGGATGTTCCTGCCATTCTCTTAGTCGGAGATGAAGTAGAATCGGGTTCTGATACTGAGCCCCTCTTACAACTTGAGCCAGTCTGGTCTGATCCATCTGCTCAGCAGTCACTGCTCCCCTCATAACAGCTCTCTGAAGCAGTCTCTCCAGCCTCTGTATATAGGCTGAAATTTTCTCACTCCTTTGCTGTCGGGAATTAAGGAATTTACAGTAACTGTCCTCAGGGCCCTCTACGCTCCCAAAGGTATTATCAAGGGCCTCTAGGCAGTCCTTCACACTGACCCCAGGGTCAATGAGCTTTAGGGTGCGAATTATGTCTAATGCTGGGCCACTAAGGCTCTCTATTAGTCATCTTCGCTTTTCTACATCGGGTACGGCCCACTCCCGCAGCATTTCTGTGGTATGCTCCAACCAGGGTTCAAACTCCTCTTCCCCAGCAAATAACCTTAACTTACAACAAGAGTTTGACGTAGCATAGGCCAGCACAATCTTTTCCAATATATGCCTCAGCGCTTTTGCCCAATCATAGGCTGCGTCGGCCACCCTGAGCTAGAGGCTGCAGGACTGGGGCCCAACAAACCCGACATATTAGCCATTATACAAACAGTAATTTCCTCAAAATATAAACACAATTATTTCCCAATACAGTGGGACACTCAACAGGTGCTTGCGAGGGGTACTGACCCAGAGGTCCCAGACGAGCCCCCAAAAATGTAAACCTTCTGCTCCTCTGAGTTGGCAGCAACAAGGTCCGGGTTCAGTATCCAGGGGTTCCATTTTAATAACACCATGCATAACTGGCTCGAGCCCCCACCCAGTGACCTGGGACACTTACATACCACACCCTCCTGGGCGCCTCCAGGAGGCAATACTTCCCCTCTCACAAGCACGGAGTCTGAGTGTAGCAAAATCCTTTTAATAAAGGAAGGAAACAATGCGGCATCCCATTGGAGAAACACCACAAACAGGATTATAACACAAACCATAGACAAAAACCCACCTCCAAATACATTTGGCAATGTCCTTTTCCCCTTAGGGTCTTAAGTTCAATTATCCCAAAGCCCAACAACCCAAAAGTCACTGGTCAGTGCCACCGCAGAATTCAAGAGTTTATCTGCAGAGTTTTACCCCCCGCCCAGCCTGGGTGGAAATGCGGGGGAGTCCACACAGGATGTTAAGGGGCACCTTACGTGCACCAGGGCCAACAGCTCCGCATCTCCGTGGAGTTCTGCTGCATATATAGTAAAATAAATTTTCAAATTCTTGTTAAAGTGATATGACATACGGTCTTAAGGGACACGGAACCATACTCATCATCGAGTTTGTTTTCATTTTGGTCCAAGGAATACTTGCAGTAGTTTTCACAAAGCTCTCAGTGTAATACTATGGTCAAGGAACTGGTTTAAAAGTAGAAAATCCAGGTTAGCCTTTTATCCAAGAGCTGATGCCATTGTCCCTTGGTTTGGTTTTTATTTTTAGAGAATGGTTTATTTGTTGTCTCTTCTATAATACCATAAATTAATTCCAGGTGTCACACTCCAGCTGAGCTCTGTATTGTGAGTGTCCTTGCTTTTATCAGCCCCTTAATATTATTTGAATGTAGATTTGTGGTTTAATATACAGCAAACTAACCTCAAGTTATTTACATTTTTGGACAGGGATTTAAATTCAAATATAATCTTTAGAATCTATCAATGGATTTTTCCTTAATACTAAATACTAGGTATCATCAGACAAAATCTCTGCATTTTACTCAAGAATAAGAAAGCAAATTTCTAACTGATTGTATGCTGAAATACAGCTTTATTTGATAGAGTGGAGAAATGTTAAAGTTTAATAAATCATAACCTTGTCTTCTGATTCAGTACTTCAATTTCATCCCAAATACCAATCCCATCATGAAAGCAGAATCATATTCCTAAAAAAAGTATTTTTTGAACAAAAAGCGAGAACAAAATACAAATGAATGTCTTTGATGTTTCCTTTTTTCCTAAAGGATAAAACAAAAACTAGTCAAATAAAGCTCATTAATTCTCATTTCCTACCCTCTTCGATAGAAACTCATCCTGTTTTATGCACCATATAACTGTAGTCATGATATCATAGACATCTCTATGAAGTAGCTGGTAGGAGAAATCGAATGAACTTCAAAATATCTCAGAAGATTTTGTATTTTTCCATTCCTACCGGCTTTGTCAATTTACATTTTCATTCTCCTTTGTCATTTTTCCTACACCTTGTTTCCTTTTGTCTGAAACTTGCTTCTGATTAAATAAAAAAATGCAGAGATTAGTCAGATGCATAATATACAGGGTTTATCAACATTTCATGAGGGTTCTTTGCAAGTTGCAGTCAGGCAAAGGGAACTCTTCAAATGTCTCTCCTTTGACACTGCTTCTATTCCTCACTGACAGTTTGCAGCCTGGTAGGTTCAGTGCCTGTGATTTCCCAACTGTAGCAAAATAATACAAAGTAAAGAGGGGAATATTTTCATGCAAAAGTCAAAAGTAAATGGAGGAAAGCTGATAAATGGTTTGGAGAATGGAACTGGGAAAATCTTAGCATTCTTGAGTGCAGCACCACTCTGTCAAAATTGTGCTGCTGTTGTTTAAAGCCATGGAGAACAAATACTGTAGGTTCAATAAGACTAAATGTGCAAACTTGAGAAGGTATTCTACAGTTACAAGCCAGTCAGAACACTGCTGTGGTGCGCTTTGACAATCAGGGGTGGCAAGATACTGATGAGGAGTAGCATTATAATTAGCAGCACTGCAGATTCCCCCTTCTGCTGTCTTGATTTTACTGTGTGTGTGTGCGTGTGTGCATGTGCGTGTGTTTCTGCATAGATTTGGTGCATATTTTCTGCAGACAAACAAACATTTTGAAGTGAGGACACAGGCCCCCTGGGCTACTCTAAATTGTTAGTGGTGATGAAAATCAAAGTAGAGTGTTAAGTGTCAAAATGTAGGGTTCTCCTTGCAGCCTGCTTTTGAATAGTAATCATTTAGAGCCAGATTCTGACACCCTCGCTCATGCTGAATAGCAGCTCACTCTGCAGTCATTCCTACTAATACTCTTCAGTTAATTTCAGGGTAAAGGGACTCCTTCAAGTGACATCTCCGACACAAAGGCTGTCAACCACCACCTTCTATCTTTCACAGCTGCATTTGGGTTGTACAGTTTCCACTCTCCAGTCAACCTGGCAATGTTTCCGATATAGCTGGCTTTACTTAAGTAAGGGCAGAAGAAGCAGGCCCAGAGATATCACCCAATAAGAAGATGGGTTTTCTTTGTATGCTCATTAGAAATGCAACTACCAAGGTGCAGTGAACAACCAGTCTGCTGGTGTTGGAGAGGGCAGGAAAAGGCACAGTGTTTTCTTCAATCTTTTCTCTTTTTGACAAGTTGAGCAACTGTTCCCCTTCTCATTCTGTTAGTGAATTACATATTGTGCTGCTATCTTCATGTATAAATCTGATAGTATTGCTCGAGTTTGCTAAAAATGTAATGGACAGCAACTCCAAATAACAATGGAAAAATGTATTAGATGTTGTGTGGATGGCTCTGATTAAATTTAGTATGCGTTTACAATAGCACATATTATATTTGTATAGACACTATTAAAAAGCTATTTCAAACTGCTTCTCAATCATTATAGTTCCCACTAACAAAACACAATTGAATTGTGTAAGAGTTATGATGGAGACTTATACTGATGTACAACACTGAAAAATTGGTCTCTTGCTTTAGAACCTGAACATGATCATTCTCAGAGTCAGTGGGTTGGTAAAGGTATGCTGAATAAAGGTAGGGTCCTATGCACAGGATAGAGTTGGTAATTATAAAGTAGGCTCATTAGCCATGAATGCATTACTCATTGCAAAAGTGTGGAAGCATTTCTTTCCTATCAGCAGGTTCATATGATGACAAAAAACAGTTATTTATGGTGGTGCTCCTAATTCGTTATATAGTACAGTTGAAAGGCTTAGCACTTTTATGAAGGGCGAGCCCTCAACCCTCAATGGAGTTGCTGTCCATTACATTTTTAGCAAACTCGAGCAATACTATCAGATTTATACATGAAGATAACAGCACAATATGTAATTCATTAACAGAATGAGAAGGGAACAGTTGCTCAACTTGTCAAAAAGAGAAAAGATTGAAGAAAACTTCCCCTCAACTGCTATCTGTCCCTTTCCTTGTCATTTCCCTTCTAAAACAACCAAGTAACAAAATAATTTAGGAATAGCTCATGCAAGTTAAGCATAGCCTAGAGTAAGTGGCAGAGCAAAGGCATGTCATCTCAGAGGATCATTGGAGACCATTATCCTTCAGAAATCAAGATAGCAGAACTAGAACATTCTACTAATAATTTCCAGTGAGTTCTATCACTTGCCTGCCTTCCTGTTATTTGTTCTTCTCTTCACAGGGATCCAGAGGAGCCAGGAAAATTAAATTCAAGAGGTATGAGAGAGAGAGAGAGGGTTTTTGGGAGCATGGGAAGTTGAGTGGGACCATTAGCTACCATGCCACTACCCCTAAGCTCTTCATTAGCCTTATTAAAAACTGAAGCAAAGTATTTGTTTAGGTGTTGGGCCATGCCTAGAGTATCTTTAATCTCCACCCTATCCTCAGCACTTAGCATCCCACTTCTTTTTTTGTTTTCTTTTTTATTTATATGTCTATGAAAGCTTTTACTATTTGTTATAATTTCCTTTGCACAATCCATCTCTACTTGGCTTTTGGCAGTTCTTACTTTATCCCTACACTTTCTGACTGCAAAGAGGTAGCTTTCCTTTCAGATCCATCCCATCTTCCATTCGTTGTAGGCTTTCTGCTCTCTCTTAATCACCTGTTTGAGATGCTTGCTCATCCAGCTTGGTCAGCAACCTTTTCCTATTTTTCCCCTTGCTTGGGATGCAGGCTTTAGATACTGTAAGTCAAAGTTTCAGAAACTAATTCCAAGGCTCCTTCACATTCAGATCCTTGGTATGTATCCATGCCATAGAGATTGTGCTGAAGGAATTTGCATTTAAAAGTTAAAGTTAACAAAAACATTTTTTGTTTGATATAATAGTAGATTCAAATATCAGGCTTTAGCCATATTAATACCCCTAAAGTGGTTTGATATTAAAATCTATTATATTAAAAACATAAAAAAATACTTTTAAAAACTCAAAATGGCAGGTATTAATGTGTGTGTACACAGACTGGCAGACATTGTCTTTGGAGAATTTTTTTTTTTAAATTTGGAACAAAGATAAAAGACAAGCTTTCTTCCCAGTAAAGAGCAGGCAAGACAGAATGAAACTATGAAGACTGAGTCTTATGTAGTTAAAGTGGAACATTCCTACTAAATCTATATATGTCCTAAAAGAAAAATTTACATACACAGTATGTCCTCTATCAGTGAGTTGTAGGTAGACCACTGAGTGAAGAAGCTGATCAAAATAACTAAGGGATGAAAATTGGCAAATATATATATTTTTAATGTTACATTTTATAATAAGAATTCCAATAAATAATGATTCAATCCCAAATCATAGGGCAGTAGCTGCTTTGTCTTTGTCAACAATTCATAAAGCCTTTGATTAGATGGGTTAATGATTTCACTATTTTGGTCAACATAAAGTAAGGCAGATGATAGAAGAATTGACACATTTTAGGCAGAGGCCATGTTCTGAGGAGGAACAGAAAAGTAAGTCATAATCTGAAATCAAATTTAAAGCTCTTAATATTCATTTAATTCTATCCACTAGCCTGATTTTCTTCATAATATTTGCATGCATAAAGCTGCCACTCCCACCACCTCTGTATCTGGTGGGAATCTTTATAAGGGATAACAAAGGCTTGTAAAATTTTGCCTCAGAGTACACAGATACCATACCAGACAGTGCGCAGTAAAGCCCTAAAACATACCCTAAGTACTGAGAATCCATTGAGTGGCTTCCCTCATGCAATAAACTGTTAGTACTGTCTGACTAAGAACTGGGTAAAAGAATGTAGTTTATATTTAGTAAGAGCATCCTCTTCCCCACAGGTTTAAGTTATAGTGAATAATTTTCAGATTGATTAAACATACAGTGCAACCTAGATACTTTAAATATCTTTACTGTATAACTCTATCAGACAGTGTTTCACTAAATAATAATACAGAAAGTCAGTGCACGCCTCTCAGTACTTCTTGTCAGTCTCTGTAGAATCACAAAGAGAATATAGTATCTAGTTACAATTGGAAGGACATTTTTCCAACCAGAATGACAACACTAAGTGTAATTAGAAAGTAAATATTTCTCACTAAACAGCATAAATGGCTCTGCACTAAAAATCAGTAGAGCAGGAAAGTAATAAATATTTTATTATTGCTTAATTTAGAAACTTTTTTTGGTGAAAGCTTAAATGCTGCAGTGTAGTGGGATAATCACCCCACTGCTGCCCAGAGGGGTTAAAAACAGCCCTGGAGAGGGCTGTGGCTGGGGAAAGGCTGATTGGGGAAGCAGCCTTCACTGGGGCCACGCCCCAATCAGTCCACAGCTGGCCCTATAAAGGGGCTGCTAGGTTGGAGTTCAGACAGAGAGTACCAGAGCTGATGAGGGTATCTAAGTGAAGCATGGCTGGGGAAAGGCTAGAGGAGCTGGGGAGCACAGGCTGGAAACTCCCCAGGCTGCAGGCCTTGATAAAGGCAGGAAAGGTACTGGGGTTGCAGAGGGGCAGCCCAGGGTAGGCAAAGGCAAACCCTCCATGCTGATTATGAATGACTTGTACACTGCAGTCTGCTCCAGTGAACAGGGGCTAGATGGTGACTGGCAGTAGGCACAGACTGGTGTGGGATAGAGGGTTGGGGGTTCTCTGGGGAGAGGAGACCCAGAGATGTGGGAGTATTACCTAGGAGTTCTGCCCCCTAGCAAAGGGGCACCAGGGTCTGGGAGGGACAGCAGGGTGAGACACTGGCTTGCAGAGGGCACTCCGGAGGCTGGTGAGCTAATTCACTGGATGCCCAGCAGGAGGCACCGCAGGGTGAGTGTTGCCACGCTACATGCAGAAAATATTTAAGTACAAAAACAGACAAACCAACAAACAGTGAGGACATTTTCTCTCGTTTCTTTCCCTTACATTTTTTTTAAACAAAGTAAAGTGATTTATTATTAAACGAAATATGAAAAGGGATACAGTATTTTTATTAAATAAAAGCCTGTTTAATCTATCAAACATTCACTTACCCTAAAACCACAATCTTCTGCTACCATGAACTCTGTCCCTGCACAGAGCCTAGTGCTAGTTGGAGAATATTCATCCAAACCGTTTTTCCATTTGAAAATGCCCTTCTGACAAAACCAATTTTTCTATAATAATTTTGCTAAAGTGTCCTCGAAACATGTTTTTGAAAAAATTCATTTTTGGGAAGGGGAAAAAAAATCAAAAATTGTGTTTCAAAATGATTTTTTTTTGCTATTTTTATTTTATATTTTGTGGCATATCAGTAATAGCAGTGCATAACATGTCGAGTCATCACATCAAATGAAGATGACAAGAGCCATCATTATGCACTACACTACATAATGTGACATGATTCAAATGACAATAGTTGGAATATATATTTTTATTTTATGTTTCAAATCATGAAGGGTAACCACTACATAGTACAGATTGGAACATTATATTTTCCAGATCAAAATGTCTCCTGTTTATGTTGTAAGGAAACACTGACACTTGAAATAAAAATAAGGACTCAATGTATTAATGTATATATTTATTTCTCTCTCTCTCAAAAGAAAATGATTTCAGGGTAATAGTTATTGGAAACAGCTGCTTCTCTAATCAGTATATTAGACTAGTTTGTCTAGAATGTCAGTAGTAGTAGTTCACAGTAGGACATGTAATGAATTGTCAATAATAATGGAGAACAAACACTAAGTATTTCAGGGCTGTATTTGGGAACAATGCCAGATGATTTTGTCATTTCATGTAATGATTAGGAAATACTTTCCAATCCAATAGTAACTCCGGAGGATGTTAAGCAGAAGCTGCTAAAGTTAAGTATCTAAAGTCAGCAAATCCAGATTAATTTGCATCCAAGCATTTTAAAAGAACTGACAGAGACACTCACTGAATAGTTAATGTTGATTTTCAATGTCTGGAAAAACATTGGGATAGTTCCAGAGGATTGGAAGAAAGCTTGTGTTAAACCAGTATCCAAATATGGTAAACAGAATGACCTGAGTAATTCTAGACCAGGAGTAGGCAACTTGCAGCATCTGAGCTGATTTTCAGTGGCACTCATACTGCCCAAGTCCTGGCCACCGATCTGGGGGGATCTGCATTTTAATTTAATTTTAAATGAAGGTTCTTAAACTTTTGAAAACCCTTATTTACTTTACATACAACAATAGTTTAGTTATATATTATAGACTTATATAAAGACACCTTCTAAAAACATTAAAATGAATTACTGGAACGCGAAACCTTAAATCAGAGTGAATAAATGAAGACTTGGCACACCACTTTGGAAAAGTTGCCTACCCCTGTTCTAGACCTATCAGTCCGATATCAATCGCAGGCAAAATAATGGAACGGCTGATAAGGACTCAATTAATAAAGAATTAAAGAAAGGTAAAATATACCTGTCAACATGGATTGATCAAAATAGATCCTGTCAAGATAATATGGTGATGAGATTAGTACTTTGTTTGATAAAGGTAGCGTTAATGTAATATATGTGACTTCTACAAGATATTTGATTCAGTGCCATACAACATTTTGATGAAGAAACTAGAACAATTCAAAATTAACATGGTGCACATTAAATAGATAAAAAACTGGCTAACTGACTAGTAACAAATTGTAAATGTAAATTGGGACTGAGAGAGTGGGCATGTTTCTAGTGGGCTCCTTCAAGGATTCATTTTTGGCCCTATGCTATTTAACACTTATCAATGACCTGAAAGAAAACAAAAATCACAGGAAATATGCAGACACAAAAATTGGGGGAAGTGGTAAATAATAAAGGGGACACATCACTGATGTAGAATTATCTGGTAAGTGGGGTGCAAGCTAACAATATGCATTTCTATATGACCAAATAGAAAATAAAACATCTAGGAACAAAGAACATAGGCCATACTTACAGGATAGGTGACTATTCTGGGAATCAGTGACTGTGAAAAAGATTAGAGAGTCATGCTGGACTGAACATCAGTTCTCAGTGTCACACCATAGCCAAAAGGGTTAATGTGATCCTCAGATGTGTATATTGGAATATTGAGTAGAAGTAGAGAGGTTATTTTACATTTGTATTTATCAGTTGGGTGACCACTTCTGGAATAGTGTGTCTAGTTCTGGTGTTTGCAATTCAAGAATGATGTTCCTAAATTGGAGAAGATTCAGAGAAAAGCCATGAAAATTATTAATGGATTGGAAAACATGTTGCAATTATGTTAAAGAGTTCAATCTGTTTTGCTTAACAAAGAGAAGAGGGGGTGACTCAATGATAGCATATCTGTCTACATGAGGAGCAAAACTTTGATAATGGGCTTTTCAGTGTATCAGACAAAAAGTATAGTGAGATCCAATGGCTGGAAGTTAAAGCTAGACTAATTCAGATTAAAAATAGGGTGCAAATGTTAATAGTGCCGATAATTAACCATCCAAGCAACTTACCAAGGGTTTGGATGGATTCTCCATCCTTGACCATTTTAAAATAATGATTTGATGTTTTTTCTGCTTGAAAGATATGCTCTAGTTCAACCAGGAATTAATGCAGGGGATTCCTATGGCCTGTGATGATTACAAAGATCCTTTCAGATATTGTAACCTATCTATAATATAATGCACAATTATGTACTACCAGATGACATATCATAAATAATATAAACATAAAGACTAATAAAAAAACATTTTTTTTTACTTTTCCAAAACAAATTCCAAATATTTCCAGGATGAATTTTTTTCAGAGTTTGTTTAAAAGGAAATGTAAACAAAAATATTTGCTTTTGTTCCAAATTGGGACAAAACCAAATTTGAAAAATGTCAGAATTTCCCACAAACCAAAGATTGAGTTTTGAGAAACTGTAGCAGAGACCCACAGAAGTCAGTGAATTTACACTAGTGTACAATGATGCAGGATTGGGGCCTAGAAGAGTGAAAGTGTTTACAACTGGCAGTAATAACTTTTAGTCTCTCTCTCTCTCTTTGTTTGGAAGGCCTTATCACTTTCTTGGATATCCATGCAAGCCCCCAATTCCAACCTAAATATATATATTTTTTCAATCACAATTTGTGGACTTTCCTAGTCCTGAAACAAAAAGTTCCAAACACCATAATGTTGTTAATGGTATTTCTATTTGTCTTTCTCTACATTTCTAACGGCCATTGCTGCTAATGTTATGTTTTGACATTTTATGGTTACATTCTCATGAGATAATGTGCCAAGTAGCAGAACAGTTTTGTATACATGATCAATGAATAGAAGTCATTCATTCTTTCACAAACTGTAGGAGAAAACTCCCCTGCCTCTTTCCATGTACATCATCACCTACAAAATCAGAGCTAACCACAGCTACCTTACTCTGCAAACCAGCATGTCAGGAATTGAGCTGCAGTCATCAGTTAAATTAGCTCCTAGCATGCTGAGCTGCTGTGCTCTCAGATTATTATTTTTTCATAAACAGAAGTTATTTCAAGGAAAACAATTTCTACAAAATCAAAATAACCCCCTATTTTCCTTATTTTATATAAACACTTTATATTAGCACTGTACTCAACTGCTTTACTACTCACAATAAAGATGTGGACACGATTAACTTTATGTAAGAGATCGGTTTGTGTCAGTACCCTGGAATTTCTTAAAATTAAATTAAATGGACATGCCAATGCTAATTGTAATTTTCCCCTGAATATGAACTGTTATTTTATCAGCAGATATTTGACAATTTCTTGTTTATATTTATGGAGATGCCACTTGTGGTTCAATACTTAGGGTGGAGTTGGAACACTTACATCAGGAATTTAAATAGTTATATATGAAACACACACTGTTTCCATCACAAAATGAAATGATTTACTCTTTGAGCACAGAATGATTCTTCTGAATATTACAAGTAATTCTGTTAATTAATTTGAGTTAAAATTAATTTAAAAGCAAGTCATTAAAAGTTAGCATCCTGTGTCAGACATTATTAGATCCCAAATGACATTAATGGAAGACAGACCCTTCAAACTTCCCATATAGTTAAAATTCACTGAAATCTGTGCATAGGCAACATT
Organism: Gopherus flavomarginatus; assembly: GCF_025201925.1. NCBI lineage: Eukaryota > Metazoa > Chordata > Testudines > Testudinidae > Gopherus > Gopherus flavomarginatus. The sequence continues at coordinate 194,766,117 of NC_066617.1, read as the reverse complement.
TCAAATAATTGTTTTAGGATGTCCATTATTTTTTTCAGGCCATTATTCTTCGTAACAGAAAGGGATAGATAAATAATATTTATGAAGAGTTCCATGCAGCTCTTTCAAAATGGCTGCCATTTCCCATTGTTCTTATCAGGATTGCAGCCACAGCTACCATTTGTTTGATGACCATTTTGAGAAGGGACTCTCTTCCCCTTTCCCCCGTGGGACCAGGTGTTTTAGCGTGGGTGACACTATTAGCAGTTTGACTTCACTTCATTTGGGAACAATAGAAGGTGGTGGCAAGTTTGAAAGACATGTGGCTAATACTAGCTCTGTAATATGTTCATCACTGAGGACAACAGAAGATAGAAGACATTTTGAGAGAGGGCAGTAGTTCCTAGAACAACCCAAATGACCATTAATCTTGAAATTTCTCAGTTCTACCTATTGTGCTAAATCTACTCAGTGAGAAGGGGAAAGAGGAAAATATTTGAAGGTGGCAAGCAGGGAATTTGTGCTTAGGAGTGAGGAAGAAACTGATCAGGATGTGTGCATGCAGGGGAATGAGAGGGAAAACTAGAAAGGAGAAATACAGGAAGTCATGCAACAGAATGTTGGCATCAGGAGCAGAGTAAATATTGGGTTGGGCAATGGGAATAGGGAAATATGAGGGACAGCACAGGTGGAAAACCTGGCCGGTATGCACTGTCTTCTTTGACCTACTTCAACTGGTGAATGTCTTTTTTTTTTAAGGTGGATGTTAAAAATTATGTAACTGATTAGAAACAACAAATGGCAACATTCTTTCTGGGGTTTCATACATCATGTTGATGTATAAGATTTTAAATAGTTAAAAAGGAAATTCCCACATACATCCTCTCACCTTAACTAGTGGTAGAATCAGCAATAGAGTGGCTAAAACAAAATTGTTACAATTCCCTCATCTTTCCCTCCACCCTCCAAAAAGCCCACAGGTATTACAAATCCAGGAAATTAGAGTTAGTTACATTTTAAATTGTTATAAACAGATATTAAGGGTTAATGCCTCTTTTACCTGTAAAGGGTTAAGAAGTTCACCTAGCCTAGCTGACACCTGACCAGAGGAAACAATGGGGGAACAAGATGTTTCAAAAGGAAGGAAGGAAGTTTCCTTTGTTTAGTCAGTTTCAGTTTCAGCAGGAGAAAAAAAGATCAAGGAATCAGCCTCTTATCAGAGTAGTAAGTTTTAGAAAGGAATACATGGGTTTATGTTTATTTCTTTGTAACCTGTCTTGTGCAATTAGAGGAAGAATCAGATTGGGTGTTTGGGTATTTTTGTGTAACTAAGTTTTTGTGCAGGGGAACATCCTCTGTGTTTTGAATCTGTTGTCTGTGAGAGTAGTTGGTATGCTAATCTCTCCCAGAGGGTTTTTTTTTACTTTTCTTTTCTTTAATTAAAAGCCTTTTTCTTAATACCTGATTGATTTTTTCCTTGTTTTTAGATCCAAAGGATTTGGATCTGCATCCACCAGAAGTTGGTGGGAGAAAGGAGGGGGGATGGTTAATTTCTCCTTGTTTTAAGATCCAAGGGGTTTGGATTTGTGTTCACCAGGAAATTGGTGAAGTCTCTCAAGGCTACCCAGGGAGGGGAAGGTTTTGGGGGAAAAAGAGGGTGTTCCAGACACTGAGAAATCTGGATGGTGGCAGCAAGACCAGATCTAAGCTGATAGTTAAGCTTAGAGCTTCTCATGCAGGTCCCCCACATCTGTACCCTAAAGTTCAGAGTGGGGAAGGAACCTTGACATAAATAAATCCAAACAAACATATTAAAACAATGGAAACATACAGTTAGGGCACCCAATCAGCCTTAGCTCCTCCCTGTACTGACAAATGGGAGAAAAATGATGAATGTGGTTTTAGAAATCACGTTAATTCAGGACTACAAACAAAAGGCATTAATCATACTTGCATATTTTTACCTGGTGTTATAGAGCAAATTGATGTTTATTTTTTCTTTTAAAAATATTTTGATTACAACTTTTTTTTTAAATACAACTTAAAATAGTATAAAAGTAATATATGTACAATTGATTTAACACATTTTTTCCAGGCACAATTACATGTGTATTTCCCAATCAGTGCATTTGGGCCAGAAAATTAAATTAAAATAATATTTCATAAAAAAACATTGACTAAACTCCACAGTATAATACCTTTCATTACCTCTATGGTTATGAATAGTAACTTTAAAATTCCACTGGTTAAGCATTTAAAAATAAATAAATCAGGAAACTCATGTGCAACTTTAACTCTGCACTCTTATGCATTGCATTTTAACTGATTTACTATTCCTTAAACAATAATTCTATAACTCTAGATATGCATGTAACATTGTGTAATTTCTTTATTCTTTCTGATTTACACTAATTTCTTTGTAAGAATATATATATATATTCTTTGTAAGAATATATATATTTGTAAGAAATTAGTGTAAATCAGAAATATATATATATTCTTACAAAGAAATTAGTGTATATATATATATTTCAGTAAAGGGAAAATGGACAATTCTTCTAAGACGTGTAATGATCTTGAGGTTCCTTTATTAGCCAACCAATGAATGAGAAAGGAATAAAACTTTAACAAAACGAACTGGAGAGCTTTTTTGGTCAACTGCTGCACATGGCCATGCATGTTCCCAACTCCAGCCTTTAGGGCACAGTTCTTATGTTCATAATACTGTCCCTTATGAGTAAGTGTCTCTAAGTTATAATCTTCTACAAACATCTCTTTACAACATGTAGCTAACAATTTATACAACATCCAAAGACGCCTCAATTTATTTCCAAATAGTGCCATTCTCCCTTAGATGAAATTGAGGTGGTGATGAGATTAGCTAGAAAGTTGACTGAGGTAGACATATATGCAGAGATCAGACTCCTTTAACTGCAGTTTTTTGGGCAACATTTAACTATAAAACTAATTTAGCTGGAAATTTAGGTATCCCAGATATAAGAGGAAAATTCTTAGGTTCAATTATCTAGGAACCGTTGGGAGTCTGTTGCCCATCTGCCAGTGAAGTCCATTGGAGTTGGGCTCTAAGGGACAGATTTTAAAAGTATTTAAGCTCCTAAAAAGGCAGAAGATGTCTAGTGGGATTTTTTTCAAAGGCATCTGCATCTTCAGGCACCTAAATACCTTTAAAAAATCTGGCCCCAACTCCCTTAGGTCCTTTGAAATTCTTAACTTTAATTTGTACTATACTTTGCAAGTATGATTTGCTACCTATTTTTCGTTAAAAAAATGACTTTCATGGATTCTAGTTGACATAAGAGATCAGTATGCATTATTACAAGATGATACACGTGTTTCTAGAATTGTAAAAACAAACTACAGGATGTGTTACATACTAATGTATGGTCATATACTTAAAGATTATAGGTAGGATCCTCAGGTAAAAGTCTGCAGATTTATACCAGCTGAAGATCTGATCTTATGTCATAATGCATATTCATAACAGAGCAGTGTTAAGGTGTACAACAATAAATTATTTCCTGACTTGAGTTTTTTTGTTGTTTTTTTCTAAGTGAAGAGAAAACAAAGATGAAGGACATGCACCATAAAAGGAAATTCATTTTTCAAATTAATAATACATTTCACACTCTGGATATCTCGCTGGCAGAACAGAACACTGTGTCCGATTTCCACGCTCCAAGTATAGGAGATCTGCTCCTTATCATGTGTACTTTAAGAGACGTGAAGCTACTAAAGGTACCTCCCAGCAGGGCTCCATTCTGTGCATCTTACAAATTTCACAACATCCCTCTCTCCCTCCGTTGTACCTCCCCAGGGACTAAACCAAGGGTTCCTCTGAAGCCTTTTCCTCAAGCCCAAGTCCATCTTCATCCAAATAGCTAAGCAAGCTATGCCCACAGGTACAGCACAGCTTTCCTTAGCTGCTCACCTTAGGAATTTAGGCCCCTAATTCAGCACAGCACTTAAGCACTGCTTACCATCCAGTGTATGCTTAAATCCTGTTGACTTCTATGACCTTAGTAAAAAGCCCATGCATGAGGAATTTCCCATGCACTTCTTTTCATAGGGCCCCAGTTTGGCCCATCAAAACTAAACTTCACTGACTAGTTCAAGTAAAATTTCATCTTTCTACCCATTGCTGTTTCATCTAGATAACCATTCAAAAACAAAAGGGTTCAGGGCGTGGTTGCAAGAAGATTTTTTTATAATGTGAAAAGTATATTTTTTCACCACTTCCCTTATGTGCAAATGGATTAAATTGTTTTTGCTAAAACTTTGTATAGAATTTAATCTTCAACCAGACACCAAGTCTGGAAAATATCTGCATGAAAGGTGAAAATTTCTCAACATTATAACCAAATGAAAACGGGTGAGGTTTTGAGGACACTTCACGAAGGCTTAGAACAGAGAAGAACGCATGCAAATCCCAGTCTAGCATCTTCATGGTAGTGTTCTATATCCCCAGGTCAGAAAACTGAGTTCAATTGCCAGTCTTAATCTCTCTCCCCTGCACCCCCCAGGCCTCAGGAAAAAAAGAGAGCATTTCGGAGGCAATACATTCATCCTCTGGGTGAGTGTGGAGGATGCCTCATGTCATTGAAAAGCAGCCATTCCAGTTGATTAAGGAGCTGCCTTGAGACTCCAAAGGATGTCCTTTCTTGTCTTCTTCAGCCAGAAGGATGGTAGATGTAACATGGGAAATCAAGGCCAAAGAAAATAATTAACTTAAAGAAGGAACAAAGTAAAGATCTTTCCCAAGGTCCCCAATTCAACAAAGCACTTAAGAGTCTGCTTTGTTAACTAAGAATGGACTAAACACAAACAGTTACTTATGTGTTTTGCTAAATAGCAGAAGTGCTTTGCTGACTCAGGGATTTACAGGGTACAATGGCACAAGTGGGAAAAAAATTAAACATGTCAGACATGTACTGGCAGCTTGTTACTGAGCTAGTTTGGTTATTTGATATACCACAATTAAGCTACTCCAGCTACAGTAGCTGTGATGTAGAGGAAACATTCCTCCTTTACTCAAGCATGGGGGAAATTGTTCAAACAGAAAAAATAAATAAATAGCCCTTGAATGATGTGATTTTCTTTGTTAGCTTTTAGACGAAGAAATCTGTCAGTGCATTGCAAGAGAAGGTAAAATTCCTTGCAAACAGATCTAATGTATGCAGAGTTGTTGTAGCACTGTCAGTCCCTGGATATTAGAGACACAAGATGCGTGAGGTAATATCTTTTGGACCTGTCATAAACAGATGGTTAAGGGTTAATTTCTCTTTTACCTGTAAAGGGTTAAGAAGCTCAGTGAACCTGGCTGACACCTGACCAGAGGACCAATGGGGGGACAAGATACTTTCAAATCATGGTGGAGGGAAGTCTTTGTTTGTGCTGTTTGTGTTGTTCGTTGTTCGCTCTTGGGGCTAAGAGGGGCCAGATGTGCAACCAGGTCTTTCTCCAATCTTTCTGAAACAGTCTCTCATGTTCAAAATAGTAAGTACTAGCTAGAAAAGGCGAATTAGTCTTGTGTTTGTTTTCTTAACGTGCAAATATGTATTTTGCTGGAAGGAGTTTTACCTCTGTTTGCTGTAACTTGGAATATCAAGCTAGGGGAGAGGGAGTCCCTCTAGGCTATATAAATCTGACTACCCTGTAAACATTTTCCATCCTAATTTTACAGAGATAATTTTTACTTTTTCTTTCTTTAATTAAAAGCTTTCTTTTTTAAGAATCTGATTGATTTTTTTTTCTTGTCTAAGACCCAAGGGGATTGGGTCTGAACTCACCAGGGATTGGTGGGGGGAAAGGAGAAGGGGGAAGGTTAATTCCCCTTTGTTTTAAGATCCAAGGAGTTTGGATCAGTGTAGCCTCTCAGGGTAACCCAGGGAGGGGAAAGTCTGGGAGGAGGAAAGGAGGGGGGATGGTTTATTTCTCCTAGTTTTAAGACCCAAGGTGTCATAAACAGATAGTAGGAGTTAATAGAACAGAAGTATTTTATATCTCTTTTGCCTGTAAAGGGTTAACAAAATCAGTGAGCCTGGCTGTCACCTGACCAGAGGACCAATCTGGGGCTTTCAAATCTTGAGGGAGGGAAGTTTTTGTATGTGCTGTTAGTGTTTGGTTGTTGTTCTCTCTGGGTTCTGAGTGACCAGACGTGCAACCAGGTTTCTCTCCAATCTCTCCGATACAGGCTCTTATAAGGTCAGAATAGTGAGTACTAGGTAGATAAAGCGAGTTAGGCTTATGGTTGTTTTCTTTATTTGCGAATGTGTATTTGGCTGGGAGGAGTTCAAATGTGTATTTGACTGGAAGGAGTTCAAATTTATATTTTGCTGAAAGGATTTTAATTTGTACTTGAATACTTAGGCTGGGAGGGTATTCCCAGTGTCTATAGCTGAAAGACCTTGTACCTATTCCATTTTAAATTTACAAAGAAATTTTTACTGTTTTTCTTTCTTTAATTAAAAGCTTTTCTTGTTTAAGAATCTGATTGTTTTTTTAATTCTGGTGAGACCCCAGGGGACTGGGTCTGGCTCCACAAGGGAATTAGTGGGGAGAAAGGAGGGAAGGGGGAGAGAAAAGTTATTTTCTCTCTGTGTTAGGATTACTTTCTCTCTCAGGAAGAGTCTGGGAGGGGGAGAGTGAAGGGGGGGAGGTGAATTTTCCTCTCTGTTTTAAGATTCAAGGAGTTTGAATCACAGTAATCTTCCAGGGTAACCCAGGGAGGGGAAGCCTGGGAGAGGCAACAGTGAGGGAAAGGGTTTACTTTCCTTGTGTTAAGATCCAGAGGGACTGGGTCTTGGGGGTCCCCGGGCAAGGTTTTGGGGGGACCAGAGTGTATCAGGCACTGGAATTCCTGGTTGGTGGCAGCGCTACAAGTACTGAGCTGGTAATTGAGGTTAGAGGAATTCATGCTGGTACCCCATCTTTTGGATGCTAAGGTTCAGAGTGGGGAATTATACCATGACAAGGGGGTTTGGGTCTTGGGTCCCCCAGGTAAGGTTTTGGGGGAACAGAAAGTGTGCCAAACACTATATTTTGGCTGGTGGCAGCGTTATGAGATCTAAGCTAGGAATTAAGCTTAGAAGGGTGCATGCAGGTCCCCACTTTTTGGATGCTGAAGTTCAAAGTGGCAAAAATACCTTGACAGGACCAAATTCTGTTTGTGAGAGAGACAAGTCTTCAAGCTTACACGGAGCTCTTCAACTCTGTATAAGCTTGAAAGCTTGCCTCTCTCTCCAACAGAATTTAGTCCAATAAGAGGTATTACCCTACTTACCTTGTCTCTTAGGTCTCTAATGTGCTCAACCAAATTGAGCTTTTCACTCTTCCTTCTTAATTTGAGGCTCGTCATTTGTCCTTCCACTGCTGTATGGGTCATACAGATCTACTCTGGAGCAGATGAGGGGAAACGATAGGAAATGGCAGGAAACTTGGCTCTGCATCCACAATGCACTAGACAGTGCAAATGAGCTGGTATGGGGACTGTAGTAATTTGCTGCTGGTCTAGTTAATTAAATTCATACTCTTACTTGACCCCTCCACTTGAAGCTGAGAGGAAAGCATGAGTCTCTGAGTTAGTCTGGGTTGGTGTAGCTACCAATACCCCCTACAAAGAGTTTCTGAGAAAACCAACATCTGGACCAGGGGTCTCAAACATGCGGCTCACAGGGCTATTTCCTGTGGCACGCACCTGCCCCCTGAAGCCCCGCGCTGCTCCCTGAAGTGGCTGGTATCACGTCCCTGTGGCCGGGGGGTGGGAGGGAAGAGAAGCAGAGGGTTCCATCCCTTTCCTGCCCTGGCTTCTAGGCACTGCCCCCCCCCCCCGTTCCCATTGGTCGGAAATGGGGAACCACGGCCAATGGGAGCTTTGGGAAAGGTACCTGGAGGTACTACATGCAGCGTGCGGAATCCTGCATCCCCCTCCCTCAGGGGCCGCAGGGACATGGTTCCAGTTACTTCCCGGAGCAGAGCAGATCAGAGTGGGGCTGGGGCTGGGGCCGGGGCCGGGGCCGGGGCCAGGGCAGGCTGCTCACCTTGGCCCGGTGTGTGCTGCTGCCACCCCAGAGCTCAAAGCCCTCCTGCACCCTGCCCCCCAACCCTCTGCCCTGAGCCCCCTGCCTGCACCTCAACCCTCTGCTGCACCCCACATCCCAACTCCATTCCCTGAGCCCCCTGCTACATCCCACACCCCTTCTGCACCCCAGTCCCCTGCCCTGAGCCCCCTGCTGCATCCCACATCATTCTGCACCCCAATCCCCTGCCCTGAGCCCCCTGCCTGAACCTTAACCCCCTGCTGCACCTCAACTCCCTGTCCTGAGCCCCCGCCACACCCTTCATGCAGCCTCTGGGGAAAGGGAGGGGGCAGAGTTGGGGAGGGGACTTCAGGAAAGGGGTTGGAATGTGGGCCGGGAAGGGGTGGAGTGGGGGCAGGGCTGGGGGCAGCGAGGGGTGGGTCAGTGATGCAGCCCTCGGGCCAATGAACTAGCCCTCATGTGCCCCTCATGGTCATTTGAGTTTGAGACCCCTGATCTGGACCTTAAATGGGTGTTCCATAGTTTATAATTGTAGTACATGAAAATTAACTTAATGGTAGATATATGCCTAAACCCTATACACTTTATTAGCTGCTTCCAGCATCTTACACCACAGAAAAGAACAGATACAGAGAAATCTTAGGACATGGCACTTGTTCATGGATAGGAGGTAGTGACCAATGCAAGAACAGATGTACATCTGTACTCACCCTGCTAGAACTGTAATTTGATATTGTTGATCAGAAAATACTCTTGTTCCATCTTCAACAGACTGCAGAGGTGTGTGTGGGGGGGAAAGTTTGCAGATTAAGTTTGCAAATGATATCAAACTGGGAGGGATTGCAACTGCTTTGGAGGACAGCGTCATAATTCAAAATAATCTGGACAAATTGGAGAAATGGTCTGAGGTAAACCAGCTGAAGTTTAATAAAGACAAATGCAAAGTGCTCCACTTAGGAAGGAACAATCAGTTTCACACATACAGAATAGGAAGAGACTGTCTAGGAAGGAGTACGGCAGAAAGGGATCTAAGGGTTATAGTGGACCACAAGCTAAATATGAGTCAACAGTGTGATGCTGTTGCAAAAAAAGCAAATGTGATTCTGGGATGCATTAACAGGTGTGTTGTGAGCCAGATACGATAAGTCATTCTTCCGCTCTACTCTGCGCTGGTTAGGCCTCAACTGGAGTATTGTGTCCAGTTCTGGGCACCGCATTTCAAGAAAGATGTGGAGAAATTGGAGAAGGTCCAGAGAAGAGCAACAAGAATGATTAAAGGTCTTGAGAACATGACCTATGAAGGAAGGCTGAAAGAATTGGGTTTGTTTTGTTTGGAAAAGAGAAGACTGAGAGGGGACATGATAGCAGTTTTCAGGTATCTAAAAGAGTATCATCAGGAGGAGGGAGAAAACTGGTTCACCTTAGCCTCTAAGGATAGAACAAGAAGCAATGGGCTTAAACTGCAGCAAGGGAGATTTAGGTTGGACATTAGGAAAAAGTTCCTAACTGTCAGGGTAGTTAAACACTGGAATAAATTGCCTAGGGAGGTTGTGGAATCTCCATCTCTGGAGATATTTAAGAGTAGGTTAGATAAATGTCTATCAGGGATGGTCTGGACAGTATTTTGTCCTGCCATGAGGGCAGGGGACTGGACTCGATGACCAGTCGAGGTCCCTTCCAGACCTAGAGTCTATGAATCTATGAATCTATGAAACACCCTAAACTACTTGGGTCTTTCTCAAAGCAAACACAGAGAGTCATTAATGAGCCTCCATCTCCAGAGCTGTCACCTACAGAAATCACACAGCATTCAATACTCTCTCAATGTAGCAAATCAACTGAGGGAGTTTAGTGAGGCCTCTATATGAAACCAATTAGGAAGACAGTGATACCACTTGAGTGGAAGTGCTAGCACTGCAAGGACATTACCTAGCCACACATCTCCTTTGTATTAAGAACCTCCTCCACCACCACCACCACACACACCCACACACACTAAACAGCACTATCTTCCACATTTCTTAACATCTTGCTGCAAACAGCAACTGGCTGAAGCCAAACCCAAGTAAGAAAGATAATTATCTGTGGGAAGAGAAAAATACTGCAAAGGACTTGTCCATGATCAGGGGCATATTGTAGAGCAGACACATACCTTCAGATGATTGTTGATTTGCAGCCTTGGGATCAGGGCTGGCCTTACCATGAGGCGAACAGAGACGGCCGCCTCAGGTGCCAGACTGTAGGGGGGCACCACTAGGACCCAGGGTGTAGAAAATTGTGTGTGCTACCGGTTCATATGTATGCTCTCTGCTCTAGATGTACAGAGACGGTGGAGTGCTGTGTTGGAGGAAGAAAGGCTCAAGAGACATAACAGGCAGGCAGGAGAAAAGGTGAAAGGGAATAACAGAAAGCAGCAGGAGCTGAAGAGAGAGAGGAGGAAGAAGAGCCTCTTATGTACCTCTTGAGCACCCCCAGGAGACTGGACAGATTAACACCAGCTTCTCAGGGAGCTTCCTGTTTCCTGCTGCTCCCCTGGACCCATCTGAGGAGAACAGGCAGTCAACTGAAGTAGTAGGAGCCAGTTAGGCCCTTAAGATGCTGATATCTTCCCTCACTCAGGCCCTGCTACCAGCCTGCTTATTTGTCCCCTTCAATTGAGTGTTGAGAGCCACTATAGCTGGCACAGAATAGCAGTCACGAGTGAAAGAAGAAAACACCCCTCTGGGGCAGCATTCAGAAAAAGCAAGCAAGCAAAGGAAGCTTTTCTAACTAAGCAGGAAGAAGCTCTCCTGAGATACATAGACACAAATGTTCACGGTGAGCCTTCCGGCCCCAGTGAGGATGTGAGTGGTGAGGAGACGCCTAATCTTCCAGTTAGTCAGAGTGCAGGTGACCTGGCAGCTACTGCATCTACATCTCAAATGGATGTAACCATGCACATTTCTGAAGAAAAGTGTGGATCAGAGAAGTGTGTGCTGGAGGTTCAAGAAACAGCTGCTGCTGAGTTTAGTTCCTTAAGTCTAGATGATCCAGGACTGTGGACCCACTTGAGAAGCAGCCTGAGGGACTTCTTTGTACTGCATGGGCTACAGCAAGTGAAAAACTTCATGTTCCCCAAAGACAATGAAAATAGAAGTTTCCATCCAACACATTACTGGCATGAAATCCCCAATGGTGACAACATGGAGAGGCCATGGTTTATGTACTCAAAAACCCAGAATGCTGCATACTATTTTTGTTGCAAACTCTTCCAGTCTAATGTTCCAGCCACATTGGGTTCTACAGGAACAAAGGACTGGAAAAATCTATCTAGAAATCTGGCATGCCATGAGGCGCAGCAAACCACCAGAGAGCATTCCATAGGTGGAAAGAGCTTGAGATGAGACTAAGGTTAAAGGCCACCATAGATGATCAGCATCCAGGGACTATTGCATCAGAGTCTTTTTACTGGCAAAATGTTCTGAAAAGGCTCATTGTCATTGTGAGAATGCAAGCTACCCAAAACCTAGCACTGTGTGGCACTTCAGATCAGTTGTATATGGCAAACAATGGAAACTTCCTTAAAACTGTGGAGCTGATGGCTGAGTTTGATGCTGTACTCCAGAAGCATCTAAGAAAAGTCACCACCCAAGAAATGTGCACACACAACACTACCTTGGAAAAACAAATCAAAATGAGATCATACAGTTACTGGCAACAAAAGTCAAACAGAAGATTGTGGCAGATCTGAAGTCAGCAAGATATTACTCTGTTATTCTGGACTGCACACCTGACATCAGCCAAACAGAACAAAGGACTTTAATGGTGCGTTTTGTAACAACAACAGAAACTAGTGAAAATGTCCCTGCAATGGTGCTGTCAGAGAGCATTTTCTAGAATTTATTGACATTGATGATTCTACAGGAGCTGGTACGACAAATGTGCTTCTTAAAAAGCTGAAAGATACAGGAATTGCGATAGCTGACATGAGAGGTCTGGCTATGATAATGGTGCCAACATGAGAGGAAAGAACAGAGGAGTGCAGACACGGATCCGAGAGTTAAACCCTCAAGCTTTTTGTCCCATGCAGTTCTCATTCATTGAATTTGGTGGTAAGTGATGCAGCATCTAGTGAGCCTGCTGAATTTTTTAATATAATTCAAAGCATCTATGTATTTTTCTCCTCATCAACTCATCAATGGCAAATTTTGAAGCAACATCTGGGAACATCCTCTCTGACACTGAAACCACTGAGTGCCACACAATGGGAAAGTCAAGTGGAGGTGATAAAACCTATCAAACACCGAGTTGGGAAGATAGATGATGCCATAGTTGCCATTATGGAGGATAACGCTGTGACAGGAACTGTTTGTGGGAGAACAGTGGCAGAGGGAAATGGAATCACCAGAAACATACATAGCTTCAAATTTCTGTGTGGCTTAGTGTTGTGGCATGACATACTGTTTGAAATAAATGTTGTAAGCAAGAGACTCCAAGGTGTTGACCTTGATATATCTGGAGCAATGGAACAACTGGATAAACAAAGTCATACCTATAGTCTTACCGGTTAGCTGAGATATTTCAAAACTTTCTGAAGAGTGCACAGAAGTTGGCAGAGGAACTTCACACTGAAGCTATTTTCTCACCCATTCAAGAATACAAGAGTCACCAAAGATGACAACATTTTGATTACGAGGCACGGGATAATCCCATAAGTGACCCCAAACAACAATTCAAAGTTGAATTCTTTAACCAGGTGCTAGAGTGTGCAATACAAGTCAGTTGAAGAACATCTGATGCAGCTCAAGGAACACAGCAGTATATTTGGGATGTTGTATGATATTCCAAATCTCCTCACTATACCTGAAGAAGTCCTATACCAGCAATGTATGGCACTAGAGACAGTGTTGACACATGATGACATGCGCAATATTGATGTGAGTGATTTAGGTGATGAACTGAAAGCCCTTTCAAGATTTCAGCAGGATCAAGTCCAAAGGCTGTTCTGGAATATATGTGCACAAATATAACCACCCTCTTTTCAAATGCTTTGGTTACTCTGCGCATATTTCTAACACTTCCTGTAATGGCTGCCAGTGGAGAACGCAGTTTCTCCAAGCTGAAGTTAATGAAAACACATCTACGCTCCACAATGACACAGAAGAGGCTAGTGAGCCTTGCAACCATCTCAATGGAGCATGAGCTGGCCCAGATTGTGGACCTTCAGGAAGCAGTTCAATTCTTTATAACCAAGAAGGCACGGAAAGCACCACTTTGATTATTCAAACAGATAAAAATGCCAGTGTTTACTAGGCAGACAAGAAAAGTTACATTTGCTGTTCAGGCATTTGAAAGTTAAGTGATACTTAAAATTTTTGAAAAGGCATTTTAAATTGTTAGTTCTCCTTTATTGGGGTAGGTAGCAGAGCAGTACCATGAGAGGAGTAGAACAGGAAGAAGGCAGAATTGAGACCTTTCAATGCTTTGGTCCAAGTGAGGGGGCCTCATTTGAGCTCCTCATCTCAGGTGCCAAAATGTTGTGGGCCAGCCCTGCTTGGGATCCTTTTGGTCTCCTCACATATTCAGGAAACACAAATCATGAAAAAAACCCACCAGCTTCCTTTTCCAATTGGCCATAAGACTGTGCCCAACTTACCAGGCACAGACTTTGCCATGGTAATTCATGCTTTCATGACTTCCAGGGCTGATTACTGAAACTTTTATCTAGGACAGAAGCCACAGACGTCAAAAAATGTCAAGAGGTACAGAAAGCTGCATCTGCTGCTTAGCCACACAGGCTGCCATGGACAGATCGCAAAGGATTCTCTCATCTCTGCACTCTTGATAATAGTGTCCAAATCAGATCTGTACCTTGATATTCAAAGAGCTCCATGGTGTAGAAACTAAGACCACAAAATTATGAATTACTATTTAAGAATTGCCCAAGCAATGAGGCAGTTTTAGAAAAGGTAGAACTGAGGGTTGAGGGAATAAAAACCTCAAGGTCCAACAGATAGATTTCTTCAACAATCAGAGGAAACTTAGAGTTGCTGCAGCCTTTCACAAGAAAGTATCACTGGTGCAAAAAGAGATACTTCCCCCCTTTTCCATCTGTGAATGAATTAAGAATAAACAAACATTAAGCTAATCAAACATTAAGATGTTATATGCTGAATACCAAGTGAAAATAGGGAATGTGATGGAATCTAATATTATTAAAATGTGTATAAAAGGAAAGTTGATTATAAATGATGCACCTTTGGACAAAATATTGTAAGCATTAATGACAGGGCTTACCTCCTGAACAATCTTGTTAGAGAAAGAAAGGAGTTGGGTTTACAGTGATTTCATTTACTTTAAGTGACAAAGTAAAGCAGTCAGACTAATATTTGTAGTGAAGCATGTTTATTCTATCAAGTTAGTGAAATACTCCTGTGCTGAAAGATGCAGTAAATAAAAGGCTCTGAAATAAATAGTGTATTAAGAACACTCGTTTATAAGAATCATTGATCACAGAGTGGAACAATCAGAAATGTAATGGTCTGGCTAATACTGCATAGACTCAACTAAGCCATATATACCCATGTTCCACCATTGTTGTTAGAACAAGGAGAACAGAAATGGAAGATTTATACAGCTGTTCCAGCCTAGTGGAGATTCTTGAAATTACTTTGCATTGTATAACGGACTGTTTAAATTTAAATTAAGAGCATCAAGGAATGTGGAGGGACTATCTAATATAATTAATTGGGAAATATGTTAAAAGAGTTGACTAATTCAGATCCGTTCAGAAGGTGATCAGTTAATTACAGGTAAGTAACTGACCAAATTGATTATAATCTATTTTGGATCATTTTTCCTCTGTGTTAGCAACACCAGAGTTAATAACCATTTTTCCCAAATGAGGACCTGTTCTGACGGACCCAGTCAAAAAAACCCAACAAAACTAAAAGTCACTTTAAGTATGTGTTATTTTCTATGGTTGTGTAATTTGATTCTGAAGAGCTAAATGGTTATTATGACTTTTTTGTGTGTTAGCAAATTCTATTTTAATCTTCTATCTTATACTATTAGTTGGTGTTATGGATTTTTAATAAACTCTATACAACTAAATCAACTCTCAAGTCTTTTTTCTTTGATGAAGCAATCAAAATTAAAAGACTCCTGAGAAAGTTGGTATAGGTAATCTGTTACTTAACTAAGGTCTGTTTTAGACCTATCTTTCTTACAGTGTGATTGACCTTAACTAAGTCCATCATCTCCCACATCAGCTGCCCATCCACTGGATCAGTAGAACTGTTAATTAATAGAGGAAAGCCTCTGACTGCAGGAGGCAGAACTCACAGAAGCTGACCAAGTTAATTGAACTCACTCCCACAAGAGTTAAGAAGGATCATGGATTATAAAGAGTAAACTGAAAAACAAATAAAAAAAAAAACCCTGACATCTTTTTGGTTTAGCTTCTTCACAATAAATTCTTTACACGAAGGGCTTGTCTCTATAGTTCCTTTAGTCTACATTAGCATGTAGAGCACTAATTAGTCAATGTGCACCTTGCCAGCAAGCACTAATACATCCTATTGAGCATTAAAGTCCAGCTTCAAATAGTAGTAGGTTAATGCTCACTTGGGAAATTTTACCATGCACTAAAAGGATACCCATGAGCCAGTTAGCAAAATGCTAGTGCACACTAGAATTTACACCCTTTTTGTGAAGACTAATGCAGCATGTAGAGAAGTCCATAAACATTAAAAAATCTATAATCTAAAAAACAAAAAAACCATTTACACCTCTTATAAAGAGCAGTTAGAAGTCCTAATTGTTATTTCTGTTATTCCTATACTGGTGATTCATTCGGATACTGCAGGGATGGTAGATAATCATACATTTTCTTTTGATATATCAGTACTGTTTATATTTTATTATTTTCTCCCTACTATAACCAATCTTAATAAATCACTTTGCACTTTCAGCTAACTCCAGGGTACTCAGACAGAGAAGACTTGATAAAAGTAATTAAAATAGGGAGAAGATTCATCTTTAATATCAGTTAATCTGGAAAACCAGGATAAAATTCTAGTTTGCAAAATCTTCTTAAATCTTGTTTGTCAAGGGATGATAAATTTAAATTTTAAAATGGATGATGCATATATCTCAGCACAATATTTGGGTGAATGTAATTCAGTAGTAAATATATACAAAGCTCTTGTGCAAATCTTATAACCTATCTGCTGTATTAGAATTTGTATTGAAAAATCAGAGCCATTATAAAAATGCTACAAAGAGCCCTGTGGCACCTTATAGACTAACAGACATTTTGGAGCATACGCTTTCATGGTATTCACCCAGGAAAGATTATGCTCCAATATGTCTGTTAGTCTATAGGGTGCCACAGGACTCTTTGTCACTTTTTACAGATCCAGACTAACATGGCTACCCCTCTGATACTATAAAAATGCTGCTATTCATGAAAGATACTAGGAGATGATGCATCAAGTTTGTTCGTAAATAAATTATCGTCAGCATGGAGTAATTGATATGTTATACATTGTAACGGAATAAGGTTTGCATTGATTTAGATTGTCCCTGCTAAGCTTTCCATAGCCAGCACAAAGAATATGTTTAACAAAGGTCCTGTCAGATATTTGCTTATTATTTTTAAACATTTCCCCCCATAATTACTAGACCAGTAAGCTCGGCCTGGGTTCTGAAACTCAGGCAGGGTTCTTTTCATGACTTATCACTGGAGGCAGTTTGATTCACATATACCCCCAACTGTTTTAGGCTGTCATTGACACCAGTACAATGCCAGTGCTTTGAATAGGGTTACACAGGTGTAACTTATTGGAACAGATGACTGTCTTCTAGCTGTTTGCAAGGAGAACAGGAGCAAAATGCAGTAGATGCAAAATGTGTCAGACAGGGAGCTGATCTGACGAGTTAAGAAGGTTCACATTTTACATAATCACTTTGCAAAGTTACAATTACATTCTAAGCCCAAAGGGAAACTGATGCAGATGCATAAATATGAAGTGATTGGAAATCTGGTGCAGCTGTTCACCATAATTGAAATACACAGTTCAGAGATCCTCATGCAGTACAAAGATAGTTCAAGTGGAGTTGTGCTGCTATGCTACCCTTTCCCTGAAGACCAAGTAAAAAAGGGGGATGGGGGAGGGTTTGAAACAACTGAAAAAGTAGTCATGATTTTGGAAGGAAAATTATACTGCAGATATTCTGAGTTCCCAAAACTGTGGAGGGGAAAAATCATAGCAAGTAGGAAGCATAAGTCAGAGTAGACAATAACTTTCAGTAAATTCTGAATATCCCAGAAGAGCTTTCTGTTCCATTCAGCGATAGATAACTTGGTCTTCCTGAACCATAGGCTACCTATTTAAAATCTTCTGTGCACAAGGAACAGCATGTAGTATATCACATAACCCACCTTTTTTCAAATGACTTGCAAAAGTGCCTTATCTGGACTGTAACTACATATAAAGCAATGTCATCCTCCAGTGGTCTGCTCAGATCTTTCAAGATCAGAGAGCTAGACAAATGCTACACAATTGTTCCACACATACTTTAAGGGGCATGCAGCTTCCCATGTAAGCCAACCTCTCACTAAAATTAATTGAATAAGCACTTCTATTATAAGTATCTCCACCATGACTTGCTCTGAAACACTGAAATGTGATTGAAATAAATGCTCAAAATAACTTCATACATGCTTTAGCAATCATTGTCATACAGCAAGCAGTTTGAGTAGGTTACATTTCTAAATCATCCACATAAGGCAATCTGGCACTTAACCTTACATCGTTGTTCCACTACATAACACAGAAGAGAGAAAATGGGGCTAGTAAATGACTGTCTCAGGCTAAGTGAAATGATATTTAAAAATCAGAAGATATAGACCACACATGGCTTTGAATTTTTGAATTGATTAAAAAAAAAAGAGAGTGGTAGAATTAAAAATGGGTTAGTTTAACAAGGGGGATATAGGTGCCTGTCTGCCCATTGAGGCACCTAAGTATAATATTCAGGCACCACTGCTATCCATCCACAACACCCTCACTTAGCAACCACCTAGCTCTGTAGACACCTAAAGTCATTAGGCACCTGTGGAAGGGTTGACTCACTACTGGTGCCTCCCCTCCCTCAGAGCTAGGCATGAAGTAACAGGTTCTCCTGCACCACCCCTTGTGGGGTAACAATGTCCAATATCCTTACAAAAAATCTTCAGCCCCAGGTCCAGGCCACATGATCTTTAGCACATTGGCTTAGAGCACTCATTTGTCCTCATCCTCTTTTTAATGGCATTCATGCCACCTTCCCAGCCCTCTCACTACATTGGTTTACAGTCCAGGGACCTTATAACCAGCAGTCAAGTTCTCCTCTATCAGATTCTTAGCTGTTGCCTCCTGGACTTCATATGATAGCCTTCCAGCAGACCTCTATCACAGCTGCTCTCAGTTCTCCTGTCTTTCAGGGCTGGGGCCTATAGGATGTCCCCTGGAATCCCCCTAATAAATCCTAAGCCAAAAGTATTAATTTAAACCAACTTCTTCCCTCCTGGGTCTTGAGCTTTCATACTTCTTGAGTTTCCCTTGCTCTGTTCCGCCACTGAACGCCTCTGAGGATTCTTTTCCTGAAAGTTCATATGCTCCCCTTTTATCAGGGCTCCTCACCACCAAAGCCTACACCACATTTCTCCTGGACTCCTGCCAGATATGCCAATTTGGGAGAGCATCCCATAGCAACTATACCCATGAGCTTCCTCCTTTACTCTCCTGGTCTTTTATTTCTCTACCCAGACAGCAATTGCAAATTTCCTCCTTGTCTCTCTGCAGCAACCCTGGGCTCCAGATGTCCTTTCTTTATGGCCAGCACCCTCAGTTCCTTCACAGCTGGGCTTCATCTTTAAATGCCTTTATTTAATTAGCCTTCAGATGCAGCCAGATGTGTTAACTGGCCTCTCAAGCTCACAATATAGACACTTTCAGACAGGGCCAGCTTCAGCTTTTTTGCCAGCCCAAACGGCGAAGAGAAAAAAAAAAAGAGCTGAGATCAGCGCCACTTTGGCGGCTCCTCTATGCGCCACTTCATTCTTTGGCGGCAGTTCGACGGCCGGTCCTTCCCTCCGAGAGGGACTGAGGGACATGCCACTAAATAGCCACCGAAGACCCAGATGTGCCGATCCCTTCCCTGGAGCCAGCCCTGCTTTCAGAGCCTTCACAGCTCCCACATTGCCATCAGTAAAGCCCGCATAGTACCTATGTTTCTGCAAGAGGGCATGTGTGCAACAGCCCAAGTTCT
Organism: Gopherus flavomarginatus; assembly: GCF_025201925.1. Taxonomy (NCBI): domain Eukaryota; kingdom Metazoa; phylum Chordata; order Testudines; family Testudinidae; genus Gopherus; species Gopherus flavomarginatus. Next base: position 194,746,786 of record NC_066617.1, on the reverse strand, counting down.
GACACTTCCAATTAGCTTGGTGACTAGCTCATGCCTAACATCCAGAGGGATTCACATGCTAGGTGTTTCCTTACCTGTTGGGCAAAAGACTGCAGAGAAGGAGGTGCCCCCCTAATATACCAGCGGTTAGAGCACTGACAAAGATGCAGGAAACCCAAAGCCTCTCTCTGAAGGATTTGAAGCAGACACATGAACCCAGCTCTCTTCCCTCCTGAACTGCTGGGGTAGGGCTTTCAATCCCTACTGTTGAAAACCATTCAACTTTGAATAAATAATCATTAGACAAGAGAATGACTCTATAGCCAAGTGGTTAGCACACTCATCTGGAAAAGGAGTGATCAAAGTTCTAGTCCTTGCTCTAAATCCAGCAGAAGGAGGATTTAAAGATGGATCTTCCACATATTGGATGTGTTCACTAGATATAAGGGCTCTGCCACTGCTCCCCCAGACTGACCTGGCTGAGGAGAGAGTTCACAGCTGTGAATTTAGAGTGGCAGTAGGTGCCTCCCTCTAGCCTGGAGATAGGCACCTCATTTCCTTTGAGGGGAATCAAAACAGCAAACAAGTTTCATAAGAGATTTAGAGAAGTACCATGACTGGCACTAACACAAAATAATTCTTTTAACACCAGCATCATGTCTGTCCTTCATTATGGAACAGAGTCATGAAAGTCTACAACAGAAACTGATAAGAAGATGGATTCATTCAAAGAAAACGCCTTGGAAGATCTTCAGAATCCACTGAAAAGGGTTTCTTGAAACATCAGAAATTTTAAGTAGCACAATTTAAAGCATCAAACATGGTAAGAAGATGGTGATGTACATATTTAGGACATGCTTTAAGGATGCCATCAACAACTTCCATGACAAGTGATAATATGCACACCACCTGGAAAGAACAAAAAAGGGCAACCTAGAGAAACATTACACAGATCAATAAAGAAACCAAATTAATCTGCATCACAGTCAGAAGCCTAAATGGATCAACACAAAATCAAAATAAGTGGGAGAAATAGGTGGATATCTTATGCATCTGAGGTTGAGGGAAAGAAAGAAATAACTGTCTGCATGCATTGTATAAGGAGCCTGGGCACTTAACTTGGGGTTATGAATTCCACTAAGTGGGAGGGCACCTAAAAGTTAGGTTGTCATGAACAGATGGTTAAGTGTTAATGTCTCTTTTACCTGTAATGGGTTAAGAAGCTCAGTGAACCTGGCTGACACCTGACCAGAGGGCCAATGGGGGAACAAGATACTTTCAAATCTTGGTGGAGGGAAGTCTTTGTTTGTGTTGTTTGTTTTGTTCGTTGTTTGCTCATGGGACAAAGAGGGACCAGATGTACAACTAGGCTCTCCAAATCTTTCTGAATCAGTCTTTCATGTTTCAAAATTGTAAGTATAGCCAGGCAAGGCGGATTAGTCTTATGCTTGTTTTCTTTCAACTTGTGAATGATTTTCCTTTTGTTGGAAGGATTTTTACCTCTGTTTGCTGTAACTTTTTGGACACTGAAGTTCAAAGTGGGGGAAAAAACCTTGACACAGGTAGTGCAAAGTCCCCCTTTTAAATCTATCCCTCATGTTGTCATTCCCATTTGCACAGTATGCATCCATTATCTAAAGAAATTCATATAGTATTTCATATTAACCATAAGTCCTACCCTTGAATTTAAGAATATGGCTTATTGACAGCACTTGTCAGATGCATATTTCATAGATACACCATTTTGTTAAACTGAAGTTAAAGTTGAGAGCACATATTAGTAAGTGAAAAGTAAAAACTTGCAAGAACATTGAAGTAATCAAAACAACCATTAGTTTAATACTTTTTGAAGAATTCCAATCATCCGAAAATATTGAAATCTGGTGAGTGAAAGATCAAAAAATGGTCACCAGAGGACTTTGTTAATCATCAATCATCATCATCATCATCTAGTTAATGGCACATCACCAAAACTGATGTGATTTTTTAGAAGTTTTCTAATTTTAGTCTTTATGTAAACTTAATAAATTTCATGATCTGACTCTAGGAGGTATGTATTGGTAGATATGCCAGTTTTGGCCAGGATTTTTCAAGGAGTCTAAGGGACTTGTAGATACCCAAAATCACATTGAATTTCAATGTGATTTTGGGTGCCTACTACTTTTGATGCTCCTTGGAAAACCCTGGCCTCTGAGTCTACTGATATTGGTAGTGGGTGGAATCTGAATGATCACAGCTCACCAAGATCATATCTTCATTTATTTTTCACAAATGTGCACCCAATTTCTATGTTCCCAATTAAATATATTATAACTCATTGTCTTCCTTCTCACCAATCTATCTTATCACCACCATCACAACCTTTTCATTTCACAAAACCCAGTTCTTTTAAATTCTCCAGTCTCCTTTTCCCAATGTACAATTTCAATCCAACACTGTATCTATTCACCTTTGTCTTCAGTGCACACAGTTTATGTCCCATTATTTCTACAACTGTTAGTTTTCACTAAGAGCTCTTTGAAACTTATCCATTTTTTCAATCTAAATGCATACATATAGCTAAACACAAATACAGTTACTATTGAATGAGATCAAAACTAACATGTTAAATATGTGAGTGCTATTGAAATCTCAGTTTGTAATGTGGCCATACAGATGACTATGACCACCCCACCAATGTAAACCTGGCCTAATTTACAAGGACGAAGAATAATCCAAATGAATATATTTGACTGGTTACTTAGAGAAAATATGTATCCTTTAGGATGCTTTACATAAGCTGGTACAGAGTAACAGACACAAAACTTTCACTGAAATAGAACTCTATTACATTATGGGCACAAATAGGACAAAATAGAAAAAAAAAGACCCATTTTGGATTTACACCTGTGTCAAATCATTTATACAAACATGAATTTTAAGCATGTGGGTATAATTTACAGCAGAATGTTGTGTCCCATTTAGTAAAGACCACTTGTATTCACATACAATTCTGATTTGAAACAGTCATTTCTGATTTGAAAGACTTTATGGATTTATGATATTCCTGATAGTAACATAGGGAGTACCACTAGAAATGGTGATATCTCTAATTAATGGAATGACTTTTATAAATGTGAGGATCCTGTAAGTAAGAATTTGTAATTTTATGCAGTACACCCTTTGAAAAATCAGTAACAAAATAATTCATCATTACCATTAGACACTACTAAACATAATTCTTAACTTAATGCCTTTAATCACAAAGAAAATATTTGATTGCACAATGTGTGAGCACTGTAATCCTATCTTGTGTGTGTCACTTTCAGTAACATTATAACAAAGATATGTTTGACATAAACTCTGATAATATAATCAATAACTATGCCTTCCTGTGTCACCGCTAATGGTGCTTGACCCCACCCCCTGCCTGTATTTTCTGTTGCCACACTCCTTTAGTATTCTAACTCACTCATCATCCTTCAACTGTATTTTTGACACTCAGAGCCAAGGTGTCACCTCTCTTTGCACATCCCTTGCAGATCTCTAACACCCAAAGCGCCACTTCCTTGCTGAACCCTTTATTAGCCCTGGTAGATACTGTCCCTTCATGGATTGTAATGTCAAATTCTGAGAGGGATCACTCATGCCCTCAAGTGAAGCTGAATGTATTCCTCCAGTATACATTTGAATCTTCAAGATATTAGTTGCTTTGCACCTAAGACAAACCTGGTCAAGATCCAAGGTTCTAGAAGTCTAGCTGTGCACACATAGGCTCTTCATTGGCTCCAAACACCAACTCTTACATTCTGTCCACTATCCTCAAAGTAACATTTTAAATTCAGAATCACCTCACTTGCTCCTGACTTCATTCTTGCAGATGGTGCTACTAGGATGGGAAAGAGTTATGTCCTTATCCCCTCCCAAATACAATATGTCCAGGTGGAAACCCCATACCAATGCCCTCCAATGCATTCAAGTCAACTTTCAAGTCCAAAGTCTTGCATGCAATCCACCCTTCAAGGAAACTCTAGTGCACTGATTGTCCAACATACAGTAAAACCACCATCTCTTAATTTTTCCTTAACAAAAAATTGAGCCTGGCAATGACTGAGAAGGCAGCTGACTACAACATGCAAATTGCCTATCCAAAGGGCAAAACCCAGGGTGTAAAGCTGAAATTTATAGTTCATGAAAAGTAATAAGCCTGGATGCCCCAGCCCTCCTAGCCAACGCCTGCAATCACCCTTATTTATTAACAATGAGTAGAGATACCTGCCTCTGTTTCAGCAGAGCAGGCTCAGGCTGGAGGGACAGGGCTTTTATACCCTTCTTTGATTGTGCCAGGGCAAATAGCTTATCTGAACCCCACCAGCCAGTCTGTCAGCTCAGGTGATGTCTTTTCCTCCCTCCAGCCACTCCTCTCTCCCCACTTCTGGGAAGGGATCTTTTTCTACTTAAAGGAGCCATTACACTTTGTTTTCCTGCTAGGCCACACAATGCCTTTGAGGTTTTGGGGATTACAATGAAGAAGTTGTTTACCACTCTGGATGACTTCTTAGGGTGGGATTTGGCTACTTTAGTGAAGGCTGACAGGAAGAATGTCTTGGCCTCCAGTATAGCTTTAGCATAATTTTGGATGATTTTTTTTGTTTTTGAATCTGTGTGTTTCATCTTTTGTTTTCCCATCACTGGTAATTATGTTTCCATCCCTGCCTTCATCTGGCCCTGGGATTAGAAAATAAAACAAAGCTATCTGTATAAACATGGGGGAGTGAAGGGTTGTTTGTGAACCAAGAAGATAATAGTCATGGCTAGAGTTTTAAGACAACGTCCTTTAGCAGGCTTTTGAATTTGATGGAATCAATAGGCCTTCATGGATGAACCAGTGTTCTTGTTGCCTGGAGACCACTGACTACTGGTGTAACGGGAGTGGTGGTCTAACCAAAATAGGGACTGGATTGTGATATCCTCTATGCTGGGATCCAATATGAAGACTAGGTCCAAAGTGTGACCAAACTGTGTAGGCTGACCGAGAGATTACTTGAAGCCCAAGAAAGGCAAGCGAGGAAACACCTCCATTGTTGACTCTTCCCCTTTACTGCTAATTTCCTGTGTGTTCATCCTCTGTGTTATGGCAATTGGGGATCATGATGGAGTAGAAGTCTAGCCTGCCATTATGTGCCTGTCTCTCAGGGCAGCATAACAGCTGAAAGTTTCCCTTGTGTGGCTGTGTCTTCCAAAGAATCCAGTTAAGCTTGTAAAGCTATGCAGATATTGGTCAATGGGACTTCTTAAAACTAAAGTATCAGAGAGATAGCTGTGTGAGTCTGGATCTGTAAAAGAGCAAAGAGTCCTGTGGCACCTTATAGACTAACAGATGTATTGGAGCAGGATGCATGCATCCAGCGAAGTGGTTATTCACCCACGAAAGCTCATGCTCCAATACGTCTGTTAGTTTATAAGGTGCCAAAGGACTCTTTGCTGCTTAAAACTAAAGTGATACTCAATGATGTAAACTGGAAGTACTTGCTCTAAGCAAGATGGTGTTGAAGTTTATTGTTACTGTTATGGTATATTTACTATCACAACCATGTTCAGCTACCTAAACACATTACAGTGAAACCTCAGAGCTGTCATTCACTGGGTTATTTTGAATTAAACAGTAAAGTTTATGGAGCAAAATTGACAAGTCTTTCTTCCCCTTATAAATGATAGAACAAGGAAAATTCCTGTGTGTAAGATGTCGTTGAGTGGAAGAATGATGCCCACTAATAGAGTAAATGAAATTAACTGCAGTAGTTTATGATGTGACCTGCAACTACAGAACTCCCAGAAAATAATGCATTTTACACAAATCCAATCACTGCTGAGTCAATAAGTGAATTACAGTCTATAGGATATGCTGTAGATAGCAGATCATTGATTGTATAACAAGAATATTTGAAAGGAAAGGATATCCACATTGCCTCCTGACTAGATGTAATCTTTGGGTGGGCTAGATTATACTTCACTGCTGTTCTCCAGTGCCTACAAAAAAACCCAGCCTCCTTAGAAGAGGAAAGACTCAGAATTCAGTCACAGAGGATTTTCATCAAGGATTGCACAGGTCCACCTCCCCATAATCAAGTCCAAAAAAAAAAAAGAGCTTAATTCTTAGCTACTGGCATTAGGATAAAGCAACATTATAAATAATAACTAAAATTCAACAACATAACATGGCTACTTTATAATCCACATATACTGTCTTCATAGTATACATACATTAAAAAAACTAATTAAATCTGAACAGGTTAATCACCACAGAAACACAGTAAGAAGAAAATCAGAGTTCCCAGAAACGTAGGTTTAGTTCACCTGAGTCTCAGCTACAGTCTTTGATCACCAAAATCTATACAGTCAAAGGCACTGCAACAATATCTTCCTTTCACTTGCTTACAGAAATCTTCAGGTGGAATCCATGTAAACTATTCCTACTCCTATTCTGAAATCACTCAATTAGCTAACTAGATTAAGTGTATAGATTTTAAAAAATTGCTACAAGAAAAAATATAAAACCGAGAATAGCAAAATATAAATGACTCTTTCCCCCTCATCACATTTAGATAAGAGAAAAGTGGGCAAATCATACTCCTTGAGACAATTTAACTAACACAGTCTGGCTTAAATCAAACAACATTCCAAGTATACAATTATAATAAAATAAATTAGTTTTCCCTCCCAATTTCCCCTTTCTATAATTAACATTGCCAGGGCTTTTCTGGTAGAGGGTTTAACAATATCACTAACCTGCTGCAACATGCTTAAGAGCTAGGAGGGGAAAGCCTGTAGCTCAGCTTCTCCTAGCCCACACAGGATACATGGCCTTTTCTAAAGCAGCTGCCCTGACTGCTTGCCAGTTGCCCCTATGAAGTATGACTTGAGCTACAGGGAACCTATTGAGCATAACCAAAACTACCACACCCAGTTCCAGAAACTTCTAGGTGTGGAGTGCTAATGGTACATCAGCCTAGCAACAATAACCCAAATGCAATGTATTCCTACCCCTCACCTCCAGATCTCTTAAAGAGATATCTCCCTATTAGGCACGTGGGTTACATCTGGTCAACTGAGTGAATAACAGATCCATTAGATTAAATCCTTGAAGTTGTAGTAAGGTTGCAATGGGATGGACAATAATAGGAGACAAAACAAAATGAATTAGTACAGAAACATTAATGACTAATCTAAATATTTTTAATTAATCGTATTTTCATAAACTTGTCATGTTCTAAGCCATTTATCCTCTTTTGTTGTAAATATCCTCACTTGTATGTTATGTCTTAGTCTAGATTGGGGCCTCAAACACTTGGCCTGCGGACCGCATGCAGCCTGCAAAGTTATTTCCTGCGGCCCGCCATAGGTGCCAACTCCACTGGTAGTCGATCTGGAGAAAGGAGTAAACAATGAGGTGGCAAAGTTTGCAGATGTTACTAAACTGCTCAAGATAGTTAAGACCAAAGCAGACTGCGACGAACTTCAAAAAGATCTCACAAAACTAAGCGATTGGCCAACAAAATGGCAAATGAAATTTAATGTGGATAAATGTAAAATAATGCACATTGGAAAAAGTAACCCCAACTATACATACAATATGATGGGGGCTAATTTAGCTACAAAGAGTCAGGAAAAAGATCTTGGAGTCATCGTGGACAGTTCTCTGAAGACGTCCACGCGGTGTGCAGAGGTGGTCAAAAAAGCAAACAAGATGTTAGGACTCATTAAAAAGGGGATAGAGAATAAGGCTGAGAATATATTATTGCCCTTATATAAATCCATGGTACGCCTATATCTCAAATACTGTGTAAAGATGTGGTCTCCTCACCTCAAAAAAGATATACTGGCACTAGAAAAGGTTCAGAAAAGGGCAACTAAAATGATTAGGGGGTTGAAGAGGGTCCCATATGAGGAAAGATTAAAGAGGCTAGGACTCTTCAGCTTGGAAAAGAGGAGACTAAGGGGGGATATGATAGAGGTATATAAAATCATGAGTGATGTTGAGAAAGTGGATAAGGAAAAGTTATTTACTTATTCCCATAATACAATAACTAGGGGTCATCAAATGAAATTAATAGGCAGCAGGTTTAAAACAAATGAAAGGAAGTTCTTCTTCACGCAGTGCACAGTCAACTTGTGGAACTCCTTACCTGAGGAGGTTGTGAAGGCTAGGACTATAACAGAGTTTAAAAGAGAACTGGATAAATTAAAGGTGGTTAAGTCCATAAATGGCTATTAGCCAGGATGGGTAAAGAATGGTGCCCCTAGCCTCTGTTTGTCAGAGGATGGAGATGGATGGCAGGAGAGTGATCACTTGATCACTGCCTGTTAAGTTCACTCCCTCTGGGGCACCTGGCATTGGCCACTGTCGGTAGACAGATACTGAACTAGAGGGACCTTTGGTCTGACCCGGTACGGCCGTTCTTATGTTCAAGCTCCCCTCACCCCCTGCTTTCCCTTTTTCCCCCTCAGCACACTGTGTCCCCACTCCTCCGCCTACCTCCCAGTGCTTCCCGCCACTCAACAGCTGTTGGGCGGTGCTTAGGACTTTCCAGGAGGGATGGGGGAAAAGCAGTGATGCGACCCTCGGGCCAATGTATTAGTCCTCATGTGGCCCTCGTGGTGATTTGAGTTTGAGATCCCTGATTTAGATTGTTAATTCTCTGGGAAAGGGACCTCGCTATCTGTGTGTTCTCTGGAACACCTTTGAGTGTGGTTGTCATAAACAGATAGTTAAGGGTTAATGTCTCTTTCACTTGTAAAGGGTTAACAGTGAACCTGCAACACCTGACCAGAGGAACAATCAGGAGACAAGATACTTTAAAATCTCGGTGGAGGGAAGTCTTTGTTTGTGTGTTCTTTCTTTGTCCGTGTTCTCTCTGGGTTCTGAGAGGGACCAGACATGTAAGCAGATTCCTCCAATCTTTCTGACAAAATCTCTTCTGCTCTAATTTTAGTAAGTACCAGGGAAAAGGCGAGTTTATTCTTTTGCTTGTTTTCTATATTTGCAAATGTGTATTTTGCTGGAAGTATTTTAAATTGTATTTTGCTGGGGGGAGGCTTCTCTCTAGTGTCTATAAGCTGAAAGACCCTGTAACTTTTACCATCTAAATTACAGAGACAATTTTTACTTTTTTCTTTCTTTTTATTAAAAGTTTTGCTTTTTAAGACCTGTTTGATTTTTTCCCCTTGTTGAGACTCAAGGGAATTGAGTCTGTACTTACCAGGAAATTGGTGGGAGACAGGGAGAAAGAAGGGAGAGGGGAAAGGGGGAATCCCTTTGTTTAGATTCACGGAGCTTGACTCTGTCTATCTCTCCAGGATAGCCCACGGAGGGAACGCCTGGGAGGGGGAGAGAAGAGGGGGGAAAACCTGATTTCGCTGTGTTGTGATTCAAAAAGTTCAAATCACGGCGGGAAAGATCTGGGAGGAAGAAAGAAGAAGGAGGGGAAATGGTTTATTCCCCTTTGTTGTAGATTCAAGGAATTTGGGTCTTGGGGTCCCCAGGGAAGGTTTTTGGGGGGACCAGAGTGCCCCAAAACACTATATTTTTGGATGGTGGCAGCTTATCAGAGCTAAGCTGGTAATTAAACTTAGAAAAATTCATGCTGGTACCCCCATCTTTTGGACTCTAAGGTTCAGATTAGGGAATTATACCATGACAGTGGTAATCATAAATAATAATACAGTTAAATTTGAGAAGAATTAAGTGAGAGTGTTGTATGCTGACATTGGATGACAACATTACCTGCTTACCAGGCCAAAATTTTCACCTTTGGGTGCCTAAAGTTAGTCACTTAGGCCCAAATTTTTACAAAGCTTAACTGATTGAGGCACCCAAGTTTAATATTGAAAAGTGACGTAGCACTTAGGAGTCTAATTAGGCCTAATTAAAATCAATGGGAGTTAAATACTTAAATATCTTTGAAGATCTGAGTAAAGTGCCCAGGTGCCCTGTTTTCAATCAGAAAGTCCAATCCAAAAGGCGACGTGACAGTGTCAGTAGTACAGACCAGACACCCAAAGTCTGTATGCTGCTGGGAGGGGGAGGTGGGGACATGCTGGGTCATCACTTGCACCAACTGTTTGTGTTGAGTGGCTGCTGCTCCCAGCCCTAACTCCTCAGGCAAGTCCCTCCTAAGCTAGGCAGAGAGGAGGTGAGGGAGAGGGGAAAAGCATCAAGTGGTGAGGGAAAGGGGGGGGAAGGAATGAATGGGGCATGGCACCTTGGGGAAAGAGGCAGAACAGACACAGTGCCTTGGGGGAAGGATAAAGCAGATAGGGCCTCATGGGAAGAGGCAGTGTGGAGTGTTATGTTAGGGACAGGGCCTCAATGGATGAGGCAGGTGGGATGGGTCCTTGAAGGAAAAAGGTGGGTTGAGGTGGGGGAGGTTCTGGGACTTTTTCTGGAATGTCCATTTTTTAAATATTACAAAATTAACAACCATAGATCTGAGCCTGTCACTTCTGAAAATGCGACTTAGGCTCCTTTGTCACTTGTGTTAGGCTTTGCAACAGTGAGCAGAGTAAAGGTTAAATGCCCTTAAAAATCTGGGCCTAAGTCCAAGTGTATATTTACACACCTATATAAGATGCTTGGTTTTCAGAGGTATGGAGCATCCACAACTCTTACTGATGTAAGATGGAGTTCAGAAGTAATTAGAATCTTTGTAAAAGCAGGCCACTTATTCAGATGCCTAAATATGGTTTTATGCACCTAACTTTAGTCCTCCACATTTGAACATTTTGGACTCAGTTCACATCTTTGGGTCAGTGTTGGTGATGGGTCAATACCCTCTTGGCAAAAACTTATTTTTATTTACTTCCTGCATAACAAAACTGCTTTTTTCTACTTGTCAGAATCACTTTGTGTTACCGAGTATAATTTCTTTAAATTCTTGTAAAATTGGATGGAAATCTGAATGCTTCTGCTTTTTGTGAATTTCTACTTGTTCCTCTGATGCCGTTGTTTTCAGGGATTTGTTTGCTGCTTTCTTCCTTAAAGAGACAAAAATCAGTTATTTATTAAATGTGTCTGGGTTGTCAGGATTCTATTACTTTTGAGAGTAGAACAGATTAATAGTACTAGTTAGTATATTCTTTTTCTGATTAAAAAAAAAAAATCCTCCACCCTGTGGTGTTGTGTGGACTATAGGTGACTGTTTTTAATATTATTGATACCAATGTTACAAATTGCAATGAATCTTGCAAAATATGCTATGTAAGGTATCAATGGAAAAGTTATGATTTGCTAAGTATGATCATCTTGTTTATATGTATCTGTCATCTTTGTATTATGAGTTATACATATGCGTGATATATCTGCATCACAAACCAGTGGTGTATTTCTGGGTAACATCCACAGACAGATTGGCATCAGCACTATCTAGACTTTTTGATGGCCTAAGAAAGGCAATCAGCTATACACTGAACCCATTAAGAGAAATCAGGGGCTACACCTATGAGTCAGCAGGACATGTAGGACACATGTAGGTGAACAGGGGACTCCAAGTACTTTCCATGCCTATGTGCGATGAGCTTGCGTTTGGGATAAAGGATGTACAAGCCACATGACAAAGGATATAAAAGGCAGCAGCATCTTCTCCATTTTGTCTTCAAACCTGCTTCTCACCTCTGGAGTAATTTATCTATAAACTGAAGCTTTGAACAAAGGAGTGATAGACCCTTCCAAGCTTTGGATGTGTTACAGATGGACTTTACAAGCCAGCAAACTCACCAATGATGCTAAGAACCTGATATATGTATCGTGAAGTCATATGTACATATATGATTGCTTTGACAACTCTCTTCTCTTTCTTTTCTTTTATAATAAACCTTTAGTTTTAGATAATAAAGGATCGATTGGCAATGTGGTATTTTGGGTAAGTATTGGCAATGTGGTATTTTGCTCTGTTCCTTTATACTTACACACAACTATTTCAAATTTGATGACAATATATATCTCCAGATCAGTGGCACTGCTATGGGCACCCGCATGGCCCCACAATATGCCAATATCTTCATGGCCGACCTGGAACAACGCTTCCTCAGCTCTTGTCCACTCACACCCTTTCTCTATCTACACTACATTGATGACATCTTCATCATCTGGACCCATGGGAAGGAGACTCTGGAAAAATTCCACCATGATTTCAACAGCTTCCACCCCACCATCAACCTCAGCCTGGACCAATCTACACGGGAGGTCCACTTTCTTGACACCACGGTGCAAATAAGTGATGGTCACATTAACACCACCCTATATCGAAAACCCACCGACCGCTATGCCTACCTTCATGCCTCCAGCTTCCATCCCGGGCACATCACACGATCCATTGTCTACAGCCAAGCACTGAGGTACAACCGCATCTGCTCTAACCCCTCAGACAGAGACCAACACCTACAAAATCTCCACCAAGCATTCTCAAAACTACAATACCCGCACGAGGAAATAAGGAAACAGATCAACAGAGCCAGACGTGTACCCAGAAGCCTCCTACTGCAAGACAAACCCAAGAGAGAAACCAACAGGACTCCACTGGCCATCACATACAGCCCCCAGCTAAAACCCCTCCAACGCATCATCAAGGATCTACAACCCATCCTGGACAATGATCCCACACTTTCACAGGCCTTGGGTGGCAGGCCAATCCTTGCCCACAGACAACCTGCCAACCTGAAACATATTCTCACCAGTAACTGCACACCACACGTAATAACTCTAGCTCAGGAACCAATCCATGCAACAAACCTCGATGCCAACTCTGCCCACATATCTACACCAGCGACACCATCACAGGACCTAACCAGATCAGCCACACCATCACTGGTTCATTCACCTGCACATCCACCAATGTAATATACGCCATCATATGCCAGCAATGCCCCTCTGCTATGTACATCGGCCAAACTGGACAGTCTCTATGGAAAAGGATAAATGGACACAAATCAGACATTAGGAATGGCAATATACAAAAACCTGTAGGAGAGCACTTCAACCTCCCTGGCCACGCTATAGCAGACCTTAAGGTGGCCATCCTGCAGCAAAAAAACTTCAGGACCAGACTTCAAAGAGAAACTGCTGAGCTTCAGTTCATCTGCAAATTTGACACCATCAGCTCAGGACTGAACAAAGACTGTGAATGGCTTGCCAATTACAGAACCAGTTTCTCCTCCCTTGGTTTTCACACCTCAACTGCTAGAACAGGGCCTCATCCTCCCTGATTGAATTGACCTCGTTATCTCTAGCTTGCTTGCTAGCACACATATATATACCTGCCCCTGGATATTTCCATTACATGCATCTGAGGAAGTGGGTATTCACCCACGAAAGCTCATGCTCCAAAACGTCTGTTAGTCTATAAGGTGCCACAGGATTCCTTGCTGCTTCCTTGGGTAAGACCCAAACTTGTATTGGCCCTTTGGGGATCAAAAGACTATTTTGTATAGTGAGTAGAGTTTTATATAACTTTTCACTTTACTGGACCAATTTGCCGACTGAGAATCTAAGGCTGGAGTGCAATAAAGGGGATTGTGTGATTTCTTTTCTTTTCTTGTTGGCTTCTGGATAACCAGTGTGGGGGATCAGAAGCTCAGTTTGACTGGCTGGTGAATCTAACTTCAGTGTTAACCACAAGTTCTGGGAGAATCTGCTCTGCTTTTTACAGGCTGCCCTGACCTTGATATTTTCAGTGTGGGCTATACTAGGCATCTTGGGTCACACACACACCCCTGTTTTTTCCCCCTCATTCTGCGTTTGCAGCCATGGTTCTTAGTGCAGAGTCTTAACTTCCATCTCAGCTCTATGATAAAAATGCACTGAAGAAGCACTCTGGGAGTCTTGGCAGTAGGGATCACCCACTTTAAGAGGCTGTACAGCATAACTTCCAGATGCCCTAGGATGGGTGAGCAGAAACAAACACCTGCAGTCAAGTAACCATTCTCTGGCCCCTTCTTCCGAAATGTGACAAGACTTATTTGCTCAGAGTGAAATCCTGACCCCACTGAAGTCAGTGGGAGCTTTGCTAGGACCAGGATTGCACTTCCAATGTTTAACGCTGGGTTAAGAGAATTTTATGTATGGAGAAGGGTTTCTGATCATTTAAAATGAAGATTTTGTCCCAGTAGGGAATGCCAAAGTGTGATTACAGTTAGAATGTGCCAGGAGCCTGGTCATCACATACCCTGTCCATAATTTGCCCCATTCTTTCACCCCCACCTCGCCTTCAAAATGTAACACTGCTATTCCTCCGTTCTATAAAGAGAATACAGGCCGTACTTGGCATCACTATTATGTTATTTGTTGTTGCATACAATTCAGTGATATACAACCCATGTAGAGCCGAAAACCCTGCAAACACTTTCTCAAATAAAGACAAAAATCTTTTAAAGATTTGCTCTGTTATTTCTGGGAGTTTTCTTCTTCCCTGTTTTCCTTCTTTTTAACCTCTCTACCTAACTCTTCCCCAGCAAGCAGCTACAACACCAAGAGAGAGAATAACATCTCTCTGTTACACCCAACACCTTTCATCTGCTGCTAAAATGAAATAACATGTTACTAACATGAACAAGGTGATGTTTGTCTCACAGTTAGAGACAAACTCCAATGGCTTGCTGAGCTGAGGTGTTAGACCTAAATCACATCACACAGGTCAGGAAATGGTTATTTGAAGACAATCGGGAGCGTTACTTAGGTTTTCCAGCTCTCATTGTCTTGTTGTAAGTCTGATCAGATGCACTGGAGAAAAATATCTCAACCCATCAATGCTAAATAAATGGCACCTGTAAGTATAAGAGTGTCTTCATCTTTGGGGTAACCAAACTGAGGAACTACAGGGCACACTAAAATCAAAGGATCTGTTTCTATCATCCAAACATTTGTAAGAGGCCTATAAGACATACATCAATCAACTGAGAACTGTGCCCAATGACCTTTCCTAAACTCTGCTCAAGGTCTGCACATCTCTACCAGGGTACATTTGTCAACAAGTATAGAAAAAAAGAAAAGAGGAGGAAATATTCTCTCTCTCTTTTTAAACATAGCCACTTCATTGATGTTCATATAGCATCTACTGCTGTCAGTTCTTATCAGTTCAATGTAACTGCAATTAACTTTGCACATAGCACACCAAAGTACTGAAAGATGATTGTGATGAAAAGTGACTACGATATTATATGACCGTAATGTGACTGGGATGCCACAGTAGTTTAGTGTCTATTCTTTATGCATAGACAGACACATGGATGCAGTGTTTGTTAAAGAAAAGAAGGGGGGAAAGGCAGAATGTTAGCTTGAATAGTAATCTGTTCTGTTAATGGTACCACTTACTGGTACACTGGAAAAGACTATGCTTTGATACAGCTTATCAGACTGTAAGAGCTTTATTGTTTTCACTGAGCTATTGTTAATGTATTTGATCTCGATGCTTTTGCTTACTATAAGGAAGAGCCATTTTGGCTAGTGCTCAACTTTTGCTGCTGTGTCTCCTAAACAAAGCTTACTAAGGGACAGAGCATGGCTGGCTATTGTACAAGTGCACAAAGAGGAATGTCTCTTCTGGGATGTGGTCTCCAGCATTACTAACTTCCATTGTGCTTTAATCATGCATGCTGCCCACACATGCAGTCCTCAGGCTACCATCTTAAATAATGCATGGAGAAGGCAGGGACATGCTCTGTACCTGTAAAGAGAATGCATTCTGCAACTTCATAAGGGCTGGATCAGCTGCTTAATACCACTGCACGTCTCCAGAGGTCCCAACTGGGTGGTGTGGCTATCGGTGCTGTCCATATACCCATTCCTGGAGAAGCTAGCAGATTGCAAATTCTAGATATAATCCTACAAAAAGAGGGAAGGTCAGTTGAGCTAAATGATTCTTTCTGGGTGGATCCTTCATTTGAACTGGAAGCAAACTCCCATGCCCATCTATTGAGCTAACCCTAAAGAGCTAAGCACTTAGATTAAAGGCTCAGTTGATTTCTCTAGGTCAAGCTGTGGGTTTGACTTTTCACTGGTTTGAGAACTTCAGAATCTACAAAAACAAGCATTAGGATTCCAGATAGAGATTCTTTGTGCACACGTCTCTCTCTCAGGCCAGCACCCTCACCACAGAAGTATCCTTTCTCTATACATTAATGTATGTGATGTGTTCCGACAACTTTTTAATATTACTCTGTAAGTGAAAACTATAATTTTACTAATGCAACTTTTAATCAAATTCCCCCAAAAGTCCATTGTAAAGTATTAAGGGAAAACATGTATTTTCCTGTTTAGCAACAAATATAGAAATTGTTTCCATATTAGTTTTGGTCCTGGTTTTAAGGAAACAAAAATCATACCACAAAAACCTTTGTCAGCAGAAAGTCTGTTTCTTTGCTGAGATTGAAAAAAGTGAGTCTAGTTTTAATATTTGAGACCTTTACAGTGTGAGTAATGGTGAGATAATAAAAATCTATTTTGACTGATCCACGTAAATGGAAAATATGTTTTTATTTTACAATAGTACACGTTTGGTTTTTTTTCCTTTGGGGCACTGAGCACATTAAAATTTAATATAGACGATGGCCTATGAGTTTATAGATTAATGGTAAAAGAATTCCCTGAAGAATGATCAATTTATCTAGTGAAGTTAATCTGATTCTGCATTAATTGGCAACATTTGATTTCTTCCCTACTTCTTGCTCATGCAGACAGCAAACCTTCATTCATTTCAATTACAGCACACAAGTTAGTTATGCTTCTTATAATGGCAATATTTTAATATCACTGTTTTTCCTGACATGTCTATTACAGAAGATGGCAAGGAGGTATAGTAGACAATTATATTAAAATAGATTTTGCTGAATCAGAAATCACCAATTCTTCAAACAAGTAGTGCAAATATTTCATTTGGACTAGCCATTACCCTCAAACAATCTTTTTTTTTATACTGTATAGTAGTAGCAAAAAATTCACATTCACATATCTTGCACATTATAAATCCCTCTGACTGTTTTGAACAGAGTTAATGAAAAAACAACAGAGACTAGATTTTTTCCTAAAGTGAGAGATTTGTTTAAATTATCATTATTCTTTTATTATGCAGAATTTCCTTTTTTTTTTTTTTTTTGGTTATAGATTTTCATTAGGGCAAAATCTTAGAATTGAAAACCGCTCCTCATCAGCACCATAATACATAGACGTCATAGCCAACTGCACTGTAGATGTTTGTTCTCTGGCTTTTCAAACAGTAACTATGTTTCTTTCAAATACAGAAAATTGATCCTGACGGTGATTTTATTCCCAAGAAGAAAGGCAATAAATACCTTCAATCTATCATGAGAGAGAATTTTGGATTACACATGTTTAGTATTTGTTCTGTTCATGACTAGTTAGGGCTAATTTAGTTTCATTAATGCCTTTAAAAATACTCAAATGAAGAAGGGAAGAAAAAATTGGGCCTAACTTATAAGCTAAAATTCTTGTGACTATCTTGATTTAAAGAGAGTGAGTGTACAGAATTTCTGATTACTACCAAGAATCTATCACTATCAAAATCTTAGCTTAGATATTATACTTTCTCTCCAAACATGGGGCTTTTGTTCAACAGATGTCTGCAGGGAAAGAAAGCAGAACATTAGAGCTGTTTTATGCAAGTCAGAGCAGAAATGACTTACTGAGAAGATATTTAGAAAAAATCAAACCAAGAGAAGTCATACTCTGTATGTAGTGGTTCATATTTCAGATAGGCTTGCTGGCTATGAGACCTGTTAAGTTTATTCTAGAAATCTTCACAGCCAGGGCCAGCTTTAGGAAGTGCGGGGCCCGATTCGAACACTTTCGGTGTGGCCCTGGCAGAAATGACTTAAGAAGAAAAAAAATGTAAAAAAAAGCCTTCCATTTCTTCCATGTATTATTTACTTTTCATAACTATATACATAATAAAATTGTATATTATGTACATTGCATCATATATGTTGTTGATTGGTTAGTAATGACTGCTGTTTCACATGTGTGGTTTCCCTCCACTCCCTGGGGGTGTGCACATGTTTGAGTCCCTGCTGCTTCCTGCCCCCCTCATTGAAGCAGGTGTGCAGGTTACTGGCCTGGGAACTGCAGGGCAGCAGTGGACATGGGGCTGGTTCGAGGTAGGGCAGGGGCTGACTGGAGGTAGGGTCTGGCTGCAGGCAGGGCAAGGGGTGCGGGGCTGGCTGGCGACAAGGGGAGTGTGGGGCAAGCTGGCTTCAGGCAGGGCCACAGGGGGGTGCAGCAGGGGTTGGCAGGGCTGGAGACAGGAGTATGGGCCTGGCTGGCTTCAGGCAGGGGGGTGCAGCAGGGGTTGACTGGAGACAGGGCAGGGTGGGCAGTGCAAGGCTGGTGCAGGCAGGGTTTGGCTGGAGACAAGGCAGGGGGTTTGGTAGGGGCTGGCTGTGGGCAGGGGGTGCAGAGCTGGCTGCAGACAGCGGGGGGGGCTGGTGCGGGCAGGGCAGGGGGTGCAGCAGAAGCAGCTGGAGCCCTGGCCTTTTAAATAGCCCCCAAGCCCCCCACTATCCCAGGGCTCTGGGGGCTATTTAAAGCGCCCGGGGATCCCCTGCTTCTACCCCACCCCAGACCTTTTAAATAGCCGCGGGAGCCCTGGGGAATGCATGGGGGCAGTGGGGCTCCGGCGGCTATTTAAAGGATCGGGGTGGCAGAGGCAGCTGGAGCCCTGGCCCTTTAAATAGCTCCCAGAGCCCCCTGCTACCCCAGGGCTCTGGGGGCTATTTAAAGGGCCCGGAGCTCCAACCAGGGCAGCGGGGCTTGTCGCGCTCCGGCCAGAGCTCCAGCCGGGGCCGCGGGGCTTGCCGCGCTCCGGCCAGAGCTCCAGCCAGGAGAGCGGGGCCGCAGGGCTTGTGGCGCTCCGGCCAGAGCTCCAGCTGAGAGAGCGGGGCTGTGGGGCAGCCATGCTCCCGCTGGTGCTTTGGTCAGGGGAGCGGGGCCATGGAAGACCCCGGAGCAGACCGCAGCCGGGGTAAGTAAAAAAAATTTAAAAGGTGCCTAAAGCGCGGGGCCCTCTTAGGCGTGGTGCCTGATTCCCAGGAATCGGGCGAATCAGCCAGAGGCCGGCCCTGTTCACAGCCATAATCCAGGCAGACATGCAATTGCTTAATTAGTAGGTGCTGTTCGGAGGAAATTGTGTAAATTCAGTATATTGTCCATAGAAAGACAGCACACGCAGCAAATGCTGAAGGAATTCAATGAGGGCTAAATTTTCATCTCTTCTCAAAACTAGAGATTTTTACACATCTCTTCCTTTGTTCCCATGACCACATAAAAGAATAAAAAGACTCCTATTTCTGAATAATCAGTGAAAGATCTTGGAGTTTCAGCCAAATTTTCAAGATCACAGCAGCAAGGAAAAAACAATTCCCCCACCTATGAAAGTAGCTCAGGCAGTGTAACCAATGTGCTCCTGCTGTGCTGGGGGGTGGAGAGTGGATTTACAATTGCGGGATTTGGAGGATACACAAAATGTGAGAGATGTGTATATCTGTGTATCAGCTCTGTGGGGGTGGCGCTTTGCATGAAAGTGCACAAGGAGCAGGTAGGACAGGTTTAGGATACGAAGATCAACTGCTGGGCAAAATCAACTGTTCCCCACACATGCACAAAGTGGCAAGGAAGTATTTTTTATCTCAGAGGGTGATCTCAGCATATTTCATTTCTTCTGCTCCTTGGTTGATTACTGGGAGAATGTACTGGCTAGTTTGTGGGATGCTATTTAACGGAAGCAATGTTATAGGAATATAGTTATTCCAAATAGGAATAAATTCTACAGTCCTGTCTCAGGCAAAACTTCCTCTGAAGTCAGAAGTCAACTGGAGTTTTGTCTAACGTGGGACTGAAGAAGAGCTGCAGGACTCATCTATGAACAAAATCTCTCAATTTAAGCTACTAGACCTTACAGGTCTCTCTTTGTTTCCTACCTAAAATAAATTAGAATGAGAATGGGCCAAAGTTTGGGGCTGTTCTTAATTTCTCTGGTTGTTTCCCAATTAATATTAAAACAAACATAATATAGCTTGAGGAAAATTAAGTATGCCTTATATAAATACTTATATGAGAGTCCAAATGAATTGCAAATACAGAGATACAGTGTATTAAAGAGACAAAAATGAAAATGAAGTGGTTTAGATTTTGAAAAGAACTCACAACAAAAACAGGATTTGGTTAATAGCTAGGACAGGAGTCAGTACCTTTCAGAAGTGGTGTGCTGAGTTGTCATAAACAGATCGTCAAGAGTTAATGGAACAGAAGTACTTTATATCTCTTTTGCTTGTAAAGGGTTAACAAAATCAGTGAGCCTGGCTGTCACCTGACCAGAGGACCAATCAGGGGACAGGATACTTTCAAATCTTGAAGGAGGGAGGTTTTTGTGTGTGCTGTTAGATTTTGGTTGTTGTTCACTCTGGGGGCTCAGTGGGACCAGACGTGCAACCAAGTTTCTCTCCAATCTCTCCGATACAGGCTCTTATAAGGTCAGAATAGTGAGTACTAGGTAGATAAAGCGAGTTAGGCTTATGTTTGTTTTCTTTATTTGCAAATGTGTATTTGGCTGGAAGGAGTTCAAATGTGTATTTTGCTGAAAGGATTTTAATTTGTACTTGTATACTTAGGCTGGGAGGGTATTCCCAGTGTCTATAGCTGAAAGATCCTGTACCTATTCCATCTTAAATTTACAAAGATAATTTTTACTGTTTTTCTTTCTTTAATTAAAAGCTTTTCTTGTTTAAGAACCTGATTGTTTTTTTATTCTGGTGAGACCCCAGGGGACTGGGTCTGGATCCATCAGGGAATTGGTGGGGAGAAAGAAGGGAAGCGGGAGAGAGAGGCTAATTTCTCTCTTGTTAGGATTACTTTCTCTCTCAGGGAGAGTCTGGGAGAGGGAGAGAGAAGGTGGGGAAGGTGCATTTTCCTCTCTGTTTAAGATTCAAGGAGTTTGAATCACAGTGATCTTCCAGGGTACCCAGGGAGGGGAAGCCTGGGAGAGGCAATGGTGAGGGAAAGAGTTTACTTTCCTTGTGTTAAGATCCAGAGGGACTGGGTCTTGGGGGTCCCCGGGCAAGGTTTTGGGGGGGACCGGAGTGTATTGGGCACTGAAATTCCTGGTTGGTGGCAGCGCTACAAGTACTAAGCTGGTAATTGAGCTTAGAGGAATTCATGATGGTAACCCATCTTTCAGACGCTAAGGTTCAGAGTGGGGAATTATACCATGACATGGTGGCAGTAGTGGGATAGATAGATAAGATAGCATCCAAAAGCCAGTGAAGTTTTTATTTGTCTCCCTGCTAGCTATCTGCAGGCAGACTGAGGTTTGGGTTAGAAGCAAAAGTCAGTAGGATTTTTTCTTTCTCTTTCCCTGCTAGCTATGTGTAAAGCAGGCTAGAGGAGATTGTTTTTAAAAGCAAAGATCTGCAAGTTTTTTTGCTCTCTCCCTTCTGAGTACTCTGAAGGCAAAGGTATTAGGGTTTAACAAGGATCTTTGCTAAACAAAGGGACTCCATCTGTGAGTCAACAACACCAGCAAAACACATTTGCAAATGAATGGGTTTTTTTTCTTTCTAACTCTGTCGGGAATAACTAGGTAGAAGGAGTTAAAAGAAAGACTCTGTTGCTAAGCGACCCGAAGAAGGCAATAGAGAAGCAGCATTTCAGACAGTAAACACCAGAGGGCGCCCCAACACAAGAAAGCAGAAACCATGACTACCAAGGACACCCTGAAACAGGAATGGGTAAAACTGGAGGCAGAGGAACAAATCAAAGACGCAGACCACAAGCAAGACATGGAAAAGAAACAAAAAGAACTAGAAATAAAACAAAAAGAGATGGAACTGAGAGAAAAAGAAATGGAGCTGAGAGAAAGAGAAAGAGAGGCTGCCCACAGGAGAGAGCTGGAGGTTAAAAAAAGGGAGGGAAGAGAGGGAAAAAGAGATGGAGCTGAGAGAAAGAGAAAAAGAGGCTGCCCACAGAAGAGAGCTGGAGACAAAAGAAAGAGAGAGAAAGCATGAACTGGAATTAGCGCAGGCTAGGCAGCATGCTCCAGCCAACCCTAACAACCCTTCTCCAGTTATTGTTCCACATCCCAAGAAATTTCCCACCTACAAGGCAGCTGGTGACACTGAGGCCTTCCTAGAAAATTTTGAAAGGACCTGCCTTGGGTACAGCATCTCTGAAGACAGTACATGATAGAGCTGAGGCCACTGCTCAATGGACCCCTAGCAGAGGTGGCGGCTGAAATGCCTAAGGAGAACATGAACGATTATAAACTTTTTCAAACCAAGGCCAGAATCAGAATGGGGCTAACACCTGAGCGTGCCCGTCGGAAGTTCAGAGCCCGAAGGTGGAAACCCGACACGCCTACCACATTGGAAAGAATTATAAGGCCTGGATATCAGGAGCCAATGTTAAATCTCTGAATGACATGCACCTCCTAATACAATTGGAACAGTTCTTAGAGGGTGTTCCTGAGGAAATAGAAAGGTACATCCTAGATAGAAAGCCCCAAACTGTAACTGAGGCGGGGGAGATTGGAGCCAGATGGGTGGAAGTGGCAGAAAAGAAAAAAGCTACAATCAAGGGGAGTGAATATCACAGGGGTCACACCGACAATAAACCCAATACCTGAGGGCAACCCAAGACCCCACCTACAACCCAGGGAAAGCCGACGACTTCCTATTCTCTTACCTCACCAATCTCAAGTAACCCACCTCGGCCCAGTGACCAGTCAGCTGGGCGATGCTTCAAGTATAATGAACTGGGACATATAAAGGCCAACTGCCCCAAGAACCCCAACCGAGTGCAGTTCATTATATCTCCATTACTCCAAAGATCCCCAGGCCCAGATGCCTCTCAAATACCCTCAGAGCAAAGGGAAATTTTGAGAGTGGGCGGAAAGAAGGTTATCGCATGGAAAGACATGGGGGCACAAGTGTCAGCTATCCACCAATCCTTAGTGGAGCCCAGATTCGTCAACCCAAAGGCCCAAGTAACAATTTACCCCTTCATGTCACAAGCTGTAAACTTGCCTACAGCTAAACTGCCTGTCCAAAACAAAGGCTGGTCAGGAATGCGGAC
Source organism: Gopherus flavomarginatus (assembly GCF_025201925.1). Taxonomy (NCBI): domain Eukaryota; kingdom Metazoa; phylum Chordata; order Testudines; family Testudinidae; genus Gopherus; species Gopherus flavomarginatus. Next base: position 194,723,700 of record NC_066617.1, on the reverse strand, counting down.
TTTTGCAGTCTAGGACAATTATCACATCCCCATGCTACTGGGGGAAGACTTGGCCAACCAGGTAAAGTGGGCCAAGAGGGTAGGAATGGTTACACGCAGCCAAGCCAGGCAAGCTTCCAGACCCAAGCAGCCACCATATGCTCGGGGCGGGGCAGGGGTGAGCTGGGGGAGGGAGTTCCCCTGCATGCCACCTCCCCCCTTACTTGCTGCAGGCGGCCCTTCCCACACTGCCCTACCCCGCTCCCTCCGCCTAAATGCTGGTGGTGACCAGGGCGGCCGAAGATCCGGCTGCAGCAGTCGCTGCTGAAGAAAATGCCTCCCCCAAAATCCTAGCACCCTAGGCGACCACCTAGGTCACTGTAAGGAGGCGCCCTGGCTCCCCGCCGCACCTGAGGGGGACGAGCCAGGGCAGGCACCTCAGTGGGCGGAGTCAGCACGGCCTGTCCCCGCCCCCCGGAAGTCAAGGGGCGGGACAGGAAGTATAAAAGCCCGGCCCCAGCACTCAGTTGGGCGCAGGCTGCCGGAGAGGACAGACGCTGGTGCCCGAGCTCCCGCCGGGCCGGACCTGCCCTGCACCCACTACCCAGAGGAGCGCTGGCCTGACCTGCCCCGCGCCCATTACCCGGAGGAGCACTGCCCGGACCTGCCCTGCGCCCACTACCCAGAGGAGCGCTGGCCGGACCTGCCCCGCGCCCACTACCCAGAGGAGCGCTGGCCGGACCTGCCCCGCGCCCACTACCCAGAGGAGCGCTGGCCGGACCTGCCCCGCGCCCACTACTCAGAGGAGCGCTGGCTGGACTTGCCTCAGACCCGGTACCCGGAGGAACGTCGGCCTGACCTGCCGTGTGCCCGATACCCCGAGGAGTGGCCTGAGCTTCCCCACAACTGGTACCCAGAGGAACCTATGGTCTGGAACCCACCAGACGACACCGGCAAGAACCAGGTACCCAGAGAGGGGGAGGTTGGAAGTAGCCCGGGGGTAGCCGACCCTGGTTTGGCTCCTGAAGAGCCCGAACCCATGTCAGTGTGTTGCGGCCAGGATCCCCACTGACCGCAGCGGGTCTTGACCGCTGCTAGGGCCCCGGGCTGGAACGCAGTGGAGTGGGAGGGCCTGCGTTCCCCCTGCCACCCATAGCCGGGTGGCAGACTCCCCCTCTTCCCGCCTATTGCCACTGCTCTGCCCTGACCCAGAGGGCCAGAGCCAATTAGACTTGTGTTTGGTGCCCCGCCCGAACCAAGGGCTGGGCCCCATTGACTTTGCCACTGCTCTGCCCTGACCCAGAGGGCCAGAGCTAAATTAGACTTGTGTTTAGTGCCCCGCCCAAGCCAAGGGCCCGGGCTGATACTGTGTTTGCTCAGCCCCTGCTAGGGGCCTGAGCCTGAACTATTACTGCCCGGCCTGTCCAAGGGCCTGGGCTGATACTGTGTTTGCTCAGCCCCGCTAGAGGCCTGAGCCTGAACTATTGCTGCCTGCCCTGTCCAAGGGCCGGGGCTTATTGACTTTGAGAGCCCTGACCCCGGCTAGAGGGCCGGGGGTCTACCCTGTTTACAGACCCTGTACCCCGCTCTACACCTGCCGAGGGCTAAGCCTACCCGGACTGCAGCGCGTAAGGAGGCGCCCTGGCTCCCCGCCGCACCTGAGGGGGACGAGCCCCGACACAACCGGCTTACACGTGGAGGCACCACTGGGAGTATACACAGCGCCAGGATGTGGGCGCGGACCCTTAACGCCGGTGAACGGGGGGCCGCGGGAGAGGGAGCCCCCTCCCCCGAGATGGACCTGTCCCACCTCGCCGCCCTTCTGACCGAGAACCAGGATCGGCAGCAGGTACGACGGCAAGAGGAGCAGCAGGCTGCCCAGCTTCAGCAGCAGCAGCAGCTCGCCGAGCAGCTGGGGACTCAACAACGCCAGCTGATCCAGAACCTGGTTCAGCAGCAGCAGGAGTTCCAGCTGAAATGCCTCCAGCACCTTGCAGCGGAGCGGGGGCCCCGAGAGGGGGTCCAGTCGGGAGGCACCGATGGCGGCCCGGGGCCCCACCCACCGATCCGACTGACCAAGATGGGCCCGGGTGATGACCCGGAGACCTTCCTGGTCACCTTTGAGCGGGTGGCCACCGTCGCGGGGTGGAACCCTGACCACTGGGCCTCCATCCTGGCGCCGTACCTGACAGGAGTGGCTCAGGCAGTCTACCGAGGCCTGTCTGCCGAGGCCGCCCAGGACTATGGTTAGGTGAAATCCGCCATCCTGGACGCCCTCGATGTGAGCCCGGAGACGTTTCGACAGCGGTTCAGGGGCCTGACGTATCCCACGGGGGCCCGGCCTCGTATGGTGGCCCAGGAACTGCGGGAGACCTGCCGGCGGTGGTTGCAGCCCGACCGTCGAACGTCGGAAGAGCTAGCCGAGCAGGTGATCCTCGAACAGTTCACCCACATCCTGCCAGCGCGAGGAAGGGCCTGGGTCCTCCGTCATCGACCAGCAACACTGGCCGCCGCTGTCACCCTGATGGAGGACTTCCTGGCAGCAGAAGCCCCGATGGGTCCAACAGGCCGACCAACCCCACCAGGACCAGAACGCCCCGACCCCGGGAAGAAGGCGACACCCACATGGACTGCAACACCACCAGCACGGCCGGCCCAAGCCCCAACGCCCGCTCCCCGGAAGGTGCCCTGGAACCCCGCCAGGGACTCCCCGAGGACCCGGCCCTGAGTCGAACGACCCGACTTAGGGCCTTGTTTCTCCTGCGGCAAGTCGGGACATCTCCAGAGGGATTGCCCCCAAATGGAGTGTACCTTTGGCCAAGTCTGCTCTGGGGAGGCTCAGGCCCGGCGCCGACAGCCCGCCAAGATTACGGCACCTGTGATGGTGGAGGGATACCCGACCGTGGCCCTTCTCGACTCTGGTTGCGGACAGACCTTAATCCGCAACCACTTAGGTCCCCCAGCAGATGCACGCCTGGAGGAAATTCGTTTACAATGCATCCACGGCGACGTATGGCCGTACCCCAGCGCCTGGGCGCAACTGACAATTGACGGGGAGACCCAACGGATGGTGGTAGGTCTAGCACCGAGTCTGGCCTATCCAGTAATCCTGGGCCGGGACTGGCCCGGGTTTCCGGCCATCCTACGCCGACATGCCGGGGGCAGCCTGGGACCCGTACCAGCCTTGGAAGGAGAAGCCTCAGGAGGGAAGGACTATGAGCAAAGGCCCCCAGAAATGGAGGAGGATGAGCTGGACCCCCCGGAGGACCCCTCCGCCGAGGATGGAGACGATGCTTCCCCGGGCGAGGCCAGGGATCTGTCGGCCCCCACGGACTTCTGCCGGGACCAAAGAGCAGACCCCACCCTCAGCGAGGCATATGAACAGCTCGCCGCCGTGGATGGCACTATCCTCGATCCCGGGCGAGCTGCCCGGTGGCCACACTTTGAGTTGCGCCAGAACCGCCTGTATCGGGTCGAGAGGGACCCACACACCAAGGAGCCCCGATCACAACTCCTCGTACCCCACTGTCATCGGAGGGCAGTCATGAAACTGGCCCATGACATCTCGGCTGCCGGACATCTGGGTACTGAAAAGACCCTGGCTCGAATATTGGGGCACTTCTTTTGGCCGGGCGTATACTGTGAGGTGAAGGACTATTGTACCTCGTGCCCGGAGTGTCAGTTGACCGCGCCGGCGAAAACACCCAAGGCACCACTGGTCCCAATGCTGTTGATCGAGACCCCTTTCGAGCGGGTGGCCATGGACCTGGTGGGACCCCTCCCTAAGAGTATTGCGGGGTACCAGTACATACTTGTGATGCTGGACTACGCCACCCGGTTCCCCGAGGCGATCCCGCTCCGGAACATCACCGCCCGCACCATCGCAGGCGAGCTGGTTAAGGTCTTCGCCCACGTCGGCTTGCCTCGGGAGATCCTCACGGATCAGGGGACCAATTTCACCTCGCGGCTGTTGGAGCAGGTGTGCAGGCTCCTGGGGATCAAGCAACTGCGAACCTCGGTGTACCATCCCCAAACAGACGGCTTGGTAGAGAGGTTTAATAGCACCCTAAAGGATATGTTGCGAAAATTCCCCCCAGAAGGCCTCCGCCGGTGGGACCAACTACTCCCGCCCCTGCTCTTGGCGGTGCGAGAGGTCCCCCAGGCCTCCACCAAGTTCTCACCGTTTGAGCTATTATATGGCCGCCAACTGCAGGGCCTGTTGGACCTGATGAGGGAAACCTGGGAGCAAACCCCCTCACCCGCTCAGAGTCTCCTGCAATACGTGATCCAGCTCCAAGAGCGTCTCAAGCAGGCTGGGACCCTGGCACAGGCAAACTTAAAAGCCGCCCAAGAGATGCAGGCCCAGGCATACAACCGGGATGCGCGTACCCGAGACTTCCAACCTGGAGACCGGGTCTTACTCCTCCTCCCCTCCAGTGAGTCCAAAATCCTGGCTCGATGGCAGGGCCCGTACGAGGTGGTGCGGAAGGTGGGCCCCGTCACCTATGATATTCGTCAGCCCGGCCGGCGGAAAGAGCTGCAACGATATCTTGTTAACCTCCTTAAACCCTGGCGGGAGCGAGAAGGATTGCTGATCAATCCCTGTCCCCTAGAACCCGAACTTGGGCCCCAGGTACACACTACTCAGGACCCCGAGGGACCCCAGCTCGGGGAAACGCTGACAGAAGAGCAGCTGGAGCAAACCCGCTGCCTCCTTCAAGCATTCCCTCACACTTTTACGGCCAAGCCCGGGTACACCTCCATGGCCTATCATCAGATGCAGACGGAGCCGGGAGTGGTGATCTGGGCCACGACCAGACCCCTGCCGTATCACCGAAGGCGAATCGTCGAAGACGAGGTACGGGCAATGCTAGACCTGGGAGTAATTGAGCCGTCACAAAGTGAGTGGCGTAGTCCCATCGTCCTGGTGCCTAAACCCGATGACTCCCAGCGTTTCTGTATAGACTTTAGGCGCATTAACGCCATCTCCAAATTTGACACTTACCCCATGCCCCGAATAGACGAGCTGCTGGCCCGGTTGGGAGAGGCCCACTATATTACGACCCTGGACTTAAGCAAGGGGTATTGGCAGATTCCCCTGGATCCGGCCTACCGGGAGAAAACCGCGTTCGCCACGCCGACCGGCCTGTACCACTTCACGCGGATGCCCTTCGGTCTTCATGGGGCACCCGCGACGTTCCAGCGCTTGAATCATAGAATCATAGACTATTAGGGTTGGAAGGGACCTCAGGAGGTCATCTAGTCCAACCCCCTGCTCCAAGCAGGACCAATCCCCAGATTTTTACCCCAGTTCCCTTAATGGCCCCCTCAGGGATTGAACTCACAACCCTGGGCTTAGTAGGCCAATGCTCAAACCCCTGAGCTATCCCTCCCCCCACCTCCTCCAACCACATCAGGACTACGCCGCCGCCTATCTAGATGACGTGGTCATCTACAGTCGGCAGTGGAAGACCCACCTGGACAAGGTCGCCGCCGTCCTAAGGTCCTTGCGGGAGTCTGGGTTAACGGCCAACCCGAAGAAGTGTCGCATCGGCTGGCGTGAGACTACCTACTTGGGGTATACCGTTGGCAATGGACAGGTGAAACCTCTAGTGGACAAGGTTCAGGCCATTGCCGCCTGTCCACCGCCAACCATGAAGCACCAAGTCCGCCAGTTCTAGGGGCTGGCAGGTTATTATCGGAGGTTCATCCCCCAGTTTGCAGCGGTGGCCGCCCCCTTGACCGGGCTCCTCACTAAGGACAGCCCGCGACACGTACGCTGGACCTTCGAGTGTGACGAGGCCTTCCAGGCACTTAAGGCAAGCCTCTGCAGCAAGCCAGTCTTGTTTAGCCCGGACTTCCAGCGACCATTCATCCTACAAACAGATGCGTCGGAAGTCGGGCTTGGGGCTGTCCTCTCACAGGAGGTGGATGGGGAGGAGCATCCGGTTCTTTACATCAGCCGGAAGCTGTTCCCCAGAGAACAAAACTACGCAGTCGTCGAAAAGGAGGCCCTCGCGGCGAAATGGGCCTGCGACGCTCTGCGTTACTACCTCCTTGGGGCCCCGTTCACTTTGGTCACTGACCACTCCGCCCTCCAATGGCTATGCCGGATGAAGGACCACAATGCGCGGCTGCAACGGTGGTACCTAGCCATGCAGCCCTACACCTTCACCGTCCACCACAGGGCAGGGAAGGACCACGCCAATGCGGACTTCCTTTCCCGCCTGGGGGGCATGGACGATCCTGGCCCCGTCGCCCGGGAGCCAGCCTTGAGGGGGGCTGTGTGTAAGGAGGTGCCCTGGCTCCCTGCCGCGCCTGAGAGGGATGAGCCAGAGCAGGTGCCTCAGTGGGCGGAGTCAGCACGGCCTGTCCCCGCCCCCCGGAAGTCAAGGGGCGGGACAGGAAGTATAAAAGCCCGGCCCCAGCACTCAGTTGGGCGCAGGCTGCCGGAGAGGACAGACACTGGTGCCCGAGCTCCCGCTGGGCCGGACCTGCCTCGCGCCCACTACCCAGAGGAGCGCTGGCCTGACCTGCCTCGCGCCCACTACCCAGAGGAGCGCTGGCTGGACTTTCCTCAGACCCGGTACCTGGAGGAACGTCGGCCTGACCTACCGTGTGCCTGATACCCCGAGGAGTGGCCTGAGCTTCCCCACGACTGGTACCCGGAGGAACCTATGGTCTGGGAACCCCCAGATGATGCTGGCAAGGACCAGGTACCCAGAGAGGGGGAGGTTGGAAGTAGCCCGGGGGTAGCCGACCCTGGTTTGGCTCCGGAAGAGCCCGAACCCATGTCAGTGTGTTGCGGCCAGGATCCCCACTGACCGCAGCGGGTCTTGACCGCTGCTAGGGCCCCGGGCTGGAACGCAGTGGAGTGGGAGGGCCTGCGTTCCCCCTGCCACCCATAGCCGGGTGGCAGACTCCCCCTCTTCCCGCCTATTGCCACTGCTCTGCCCTGACCCAGAGGGCCAGAGCCAATTAGACTTGTGTTTGGTGCCCCGCCCGAACCAAGGGCTGGGCCCCATTGACTTTGCCACTGCTCTGCCCTGACCCAGAGGGCCAGAGCTAAATTAGACTTGTGTTTGGTGCCCGCCCGAACCAAGGGCTGGGCCCCATTGACTTTGCCACTGCTCTGCCCTGACCCAGAGGGCCAGAGCTAAATTAGACTTGTGTTTGGTGCCCCGCCCGAGCCAAGGGCCCGGGCTGATACTGTGTTTGCTCAGCCTCTGCTAGGGGCCTGAGCCTGAACTATTACTGCCCGGCCGGTCCAAGGGCCTGGGCTGATACTGTGTTTGCTCAGCCCCGCTAGAGGCCTGAGCCTGAACTATTGCTGCCCGCCCTGTCCAAGGGCCGGGGCTTATTGACTTTGAAAGCCCCGACCCCGGCTAGAGGGCCGGGGCTCTACCCTGTTTACAGACCCTGTACTCCGCTCAACACCTGCCGAGGGCTAAGCATACCTGGACTGCAGCGCGTAAGGAGGCGCCCTGGCTCCCCGCCGCTCCTGAGGGGGACGAGCCCCAACACAACCGGCTTACAGTCACCTAAATGGCTGCACCGGCCCTGGCAGAGCCCCTCGGGACTGGTGGCCAGGACCCAGGCAGTGTGAGTGCCACTGAAAATCAGTACCTTTGGCATATGTGCTATAGGTTGCCTATCCCTGAGCTAGTATATATCAATTTATTCCTGAAGTCTAAAGATCATGACTCCTCCACAGTCTTACATACTATTGTGACAGTCAGCAGTGACCCCTGAACAGTTAGTAGCCTTATAATAGCTGGCAACCATTAGAGGAAATTGGACACCTCACGGACACAGTAGCCTGAACTTTTGAACTGTCTTCCCTTATCGGTTTTGAGGCAGTTGAAGCTGATCCTAAGCCGGTTTTTGCTGAGCAGATTGCAGAAGTACAGGGTTTGCTAACCACCAATCAAATGCTAACACAACCGAAGCCTGTGTGTGAGTGTGTATAAAAGATTCTTGGTTTTTGTATGAAGTAGAGTTTTTTTGTACCAAGGTACAGAACTCTCCTTTCTTCAGCAGAATAAAGCAACCTTTCCTTATCCCTGTCTGGCTGTCATTGGCTGTCAGCTAGGTGGACCCGACATTTCAGTAACAGTTTCTGGCGACCCCAGGTGAGACCCTCCTAGGTTGGACATCGGACTCCGGACGGCTGTGGCGAACTAGGAGCAGCGCCACCGGGGTGTTTAGTCCCTCTTTCTCACTTCACCGCGGCCCCTGGGGTTCGTGCTCCGATAAGGTGAGCCCTAATGGGATAAGGAAACACTTCCTGGGTTCTGGTTATATTCTGGTTACCTGGTTACTGTATTTCTGTCTTAAACCTTTGGGTGTTAGGTGTGTGGGCAGAACTGAGCTTCTTGTTCGTAATTCCTCAGAGTGGAAGCCATAGCGTGTGAGGAAGCCCTGAGGTTATATTAAGACCCTTCTGTTCCATCCCCTGTAGCAGTCAGTGTAAGCAGAGATTGCTGGCTTGGATTTTTTGGATGAGACCATTATTCCCTCCTTCTTTCTGTTTAATTCTCTATTTGAGTGCCTGAAAAGGGGATGGGTGGGTCTCAGTGGAAACCCTCTAAGGATAGCCCTTTGGATTACATGTTAAATAAATGGCCTTTACCCGGTGCTCAGAAAGTAATTCAAAGAGGTGCTTATTGCAGCTTTATACCCAGCACTCCCACCTACCTCCCCAAACACAAGAATCATGTGCTGCAGATGACTGTGGGGAGAACAGAGGTTAATGACAGTGAGGAATGATGGTGACCAGGGGGTTCTTCTGTCACCTGTTCAAATGATTTTACCACTTATGTTTGTTCCTCCAATGACCCCCAGGTCCGTTTAACTTTGGGAGGAACCATTTATTCTTGTCTTCTGGACTCTGGGGCTGCCCTCTCCACTGTTACTGTCAAGCCGAAGAAGGGAAGCCTCATGAATAAAAGTATTCCGGTAATGGGCATAGGCGGAAAGCCGTTTGACTGTTCTGTGTTGCAGGAGGCTACTGTGGAAATTTCTAGTGTCTCTGCCTCCCATGCCTTCTTGCTAACTCCGGATTCCCCAGTTAACTTCTTGGGCAGAGACCTGTTGTGTAAATTGCATGCTCAGATCTTTTTTTCAGATGACAGGATCATCCTCCGGTTACCTCAAAACCAACTTCCCCAGCTGTGTGCTGTTCTGACCCAGGCTTCAGAAGACTCAATCCTGCCTGCGGACCCGATCCTACCCGAGCGACTCAGACAGGAGGTAAAAGCCTCCCTATGGGGCACTTTAAAAAAAGACTTGTGCACTCTCCGGACAGAACCAGTGCATATAACCTTGAAGCCAGGCATTGTAATTCCTCGAATTCGTCAGTACCCCATCCCCCAAGAAGCTCTGCTAGGCCTCCAGAACCTTATCACCACATTCTTGCGGTTGGGAGTGCTAGTTCGCACCAAGTCTCCTTTCAACACCCCCATTCTGCCAGTCAGAAAACCTGACACAGATCTAGAGGGAAAACCGGTATACTGATTTGTCCAGGACTTGCGTGCAATGAATAAAGTCGTTCAGGCTAGACACAACGTGGTACCTAACCCTCACACTATCCTGACTGCCATTCCAGCAGGTACTGCTTGCTATTCGGTAATAGACTTGTGTAATGCCTTTTTCAGTATTCCCCTAGATCAAGACAGCTGGGATATCTTTGCATTTACATGAATGGATCCAGAGACCAGGAGGGCAGAATAGCTGACCTGGACTCGGCTACTACAAGGATATGTTGAATTGCCAACCATTTTCTTCTCTATCCTGACACGCAATTTAGTTGATATTAAGCTACCTGGTGGGTCCACTTATCTCTTGTATGTGGATGACGTCCTGATTTGTTCTCCTGATCAGGTATGCAGCCCAATTTCAGTCCTTACTCACTGATGTACCTGCTCACCGGATTCAGCCAAGGGATTGGGTCTATGTAAAAGAGTGGAAAAGGCCCGGTGGCCTGGCTCTTTTCAAGTCCTTCTTATCTCCCACACTGCAATTCGAGTAAGGGAACGGGATACCTGGATCCACCACACCTGAGTCAAGCTAGCCCCTAGGCCGGGGCCAGAAGCAGACGACATCAGACTGCGAGGGAGCACCGCCAGCTTTTCCCACCGCGACCCGGAAGAGCCAGAAGCAGATGATACTGGGAAAACTGAACCTCTCGAGGGACTAAAGCTTTTGTTCTGACTGTCAAATGGATTATTTTCTTTCTATGTGTTGTTTGGGTAATGTTTCAATGTGCAAAATGTTTGTGTAGTGCTGCTAAGGGCTCTACTGTCCGTAGGAGAACACAATATCTCTCCCTCCAGCTTGATCGCAAATTGTGTATCGGGCCTGACAATTTGGATTGTCAGGCCCGAAGGGGGGGACTGTGACAGTCAGCAGCGACCTCCGAACAATTAGTAGCCTTATAACAGCTGGCAACCATTAGGGGAAATTGGACACCTCATGGACACAGTAGCCTGAACTTTTGAACTGTCTTCTCTTATAGGCCTTGAGGCAGTTGAAGCTGGTCCTAAGCTGGTTGTTGCTGAACAGATTGCAGAAGTGCAGAGTTTGCTAACTACCAATCAAATGCTAACACGACCGAAGCCTGTGTGTGAGTGTGTATAAAAGATTCTTGGTTTTTGTATGAAGTAGAGGTTTTTTTGTACCAAGGTACAGAACTCCCCTTTCTTCTGCAGAATAAAGCAACCTTTCCTTATCCCTGTCTGGCTGTCATTGGCTCTCAGCTAGGCGGACCCGACATTTTGGTAACACTATTACAAGAGACTGGACAGCTTCTCCTCTATTAGACCTTACACCTTGAATTCAAAAATGGAAATGCATTATGCACCAAAGATTTTATAAACTTCTCCCACTAGTGGCAACTCTATGTTGAAAACAATTTAGGAGAAGGAATGCTTTGCCTCACTAATCCTTCTCTCACTTAGGAGGCTGCTAGTCTTTGTACAGACATGGGTATATGGTCATTTTTTCCTAAGAAGACAGAGAATATCTTGAATGGCTCACAAGAAGAGGATGCTACTGCCCAGGGAGTGCATTGGTGCTATTTGTTTGATCATATGTTTGCTAATAGTATAATATATACCACTTTTGTCAATGTCATTGTGGTGGTATGGCAGTATATTCATATGTGAGAGATATCGAGCACGGATGCCTCAGAAGAATTCTAATGACAAAAAGAATAGCACTTTGGCTCCCTCTCCCAGCCCCTTAAAAATAGATACAAGATTAGATTTTTGTCTGCTGTTATCTTTGCAGTATACATGGTTCATCTTTACAAATTTTTGTAAAAGTTACAATTTACTGCCCTCAAATGTGCTGCAATTGTGTAATAAATACAAATACATGTATTTTGGCATTTTTAAGGTGGTGACGGTGGGTCCCCATCCCCCACCCATAACTAGAATTCACTCTGCTGGTAGGATCAAAAGATTATCTATAAAACTTAGGTTTTTAACAGGGGGATCAATCCAGATACATGGTTTGGGCATAAAATATTGCTTGGTGCTGCTTAGAGACAAACAATAAATTCACTGAAGTGCTATATTAATCAAACCATCCATGGCAGCTTTAATATATATCTCCTTAAATGAAACTCATTGCTTTTACAGGCACATAATATCATCTCTCTGTCACCCTTTAAAGTCAGTTTTAAAGCTCTGCAGGAGATGCAGGTGTCACAGCCAAACTTCTCATTGAATATTCATTGTGCTGCCTGTAGTATTTTGAAATGAACATTCACTGTAAGGCGAGAGAGAGAAAAAGAAAAAAAATGACTGTCTTCCTCAGTGTACTTAGTTTAAGCAATAATGATCTAAATAGCACGAGTTTTAATCTGCTACTGACTTCTAAATGTAGTTTCATCTAAAGGAAAAACAGAGTGGTTAACAATGTCTTTATGTAGTAGGAGGTTTTTAGGGAAAACATGCACAGGTGGATCATAAATTAACAATATTTGAATCTACCCAGAGCTATAAGAAAATTCAGGAAAAAATATATTTGAAGCCAGATAATTGCTAGTTAACCATATATATTTTCTTGTGGGACATTCAAATTTGGTCCAGATCCTCAAGAATTCAGATGGCTTCATTTATTATATTTTGCACTCTTTAAATGATGGCATTTGCTTGATGTAGTTCAGGACACTTTATCATAACATAGTATGTCAAAGGATGTGTTGATTCATGAATTATTGCTGTGACATTCAAATTCTGACCCACTTAGTTTGTTTAAACCCCTTGACAACTGCACTCTGCATTGCCCACCGCAAAAAAACTAACAAACCGCTAATGCATTTTGCATTAGCGATCAGCAATGGGAGATCCTGAATCTTACTGCCTTTAGTACCAAGAGGTTATTGCTAACATTGTTCTTTAAGAAATATTTTGTTACATCAAGAAATTTCCTGTCAAAAATGTTCCCTCCATCCTTATTTTTAAGGCTAATTTAATAAAAAAAATAAAGAACTTGTACAATCTCAGTTATCCATGAAAATATGGAGTGAAATTCTTTCCCCAAGAGTTTTATCTTTAAATTCAATAGAGCCAGGATTCCACCCCTGGTGACTTAAGGTACTTTCAAAACACTATACTGATGTTTATGTACCTGGCAAATTCTCTGACAAGTGGCCAAAATAAATAAATAATAAATAAATCATAAGACAAATAAACAAAACTAGTCAAATGCATGGCAAAATGCAGAGCAGACCTCACTTTTAAGGTATTGCACAATAACAGCAATGCCTGTCCATAAAAATGAAAATAATTATAAATCTGCAGGTACTCAAAGAGTTAATGGACATTTTGCTCCATACATTGTATCCTTCATTCAAGATCACAATACATACAGAAATCACCAAGCAATGTGCTTAAGAGTTCAAATGAAATGTTAAAAATGAACATCTAAGGTGGAAAAAAGAATAGGGAAAGCTAAAGTGGAAGGGAGAAGATGCTAAGGTCATATGTTCTGATTGTTTGTGGGAGTCCATGGAAGAGACACTGCTAAGGGAGAATTACAATGAGACCCTAAAAAGGTAGAGATGAAAGAATTGATGTTGAGCAGGGAATAAAAACCAGAGTAGAATTACAAGCCACATGCCAAAATTAATGCCAAATCACTTCTCACAGTAAATACTAAGTAAATACTGCCCTTCTCAAAATTCTACTGAGCTAATGGCCATGAGCAGAATGAGAATTATGTCATCCTGGTGTGTGTCAGGCAGAACAATTCCTGCCACAGAAATGTCCAAGCATCATTTTGACAGCATATATGTGAAAAGACAACAAAGGGGACTAGAATAAAGGATGAAATGTGTGTGAGTAAGAGAAAGACCTACTGGCCAGATACCAAACTATGGACAGGCTATTACAACACACAAATTGCAGTAATATTCAAAGGGAGATAGATGACACCTTTCAAATACGGATTGTCCCTGATCATGGATATATTAGTTAAATACTTTTTGCATATGCAATCAGGATAGATAAAAATAAATAATGTAACATTTTGTGTCAATCTGCACAATTGAAACTGATCTTGAAAATAAAACACACAATGTTCTTAAACTGCTAGTTGCCAAAGATGAAGAAAAGAACATTTATGTAGTTGATACATAGAGAGAGCATTCCAAATGCTGTTATTGCAAGGGAACCTTAAAACAATGAACAGTGAATTTGTTTCTCATATCTAGGACCTGTGCTACTTGCCAGACATTCTTCTCAAAAGATATTAGCTCATTTTATTGTGAAGTTGTGTAGATAGGAGTGATGCATGCAGAGACTATGAAGGATATAAAAGCAATATGCTCCCAGCACTGCTGCTCTATTTATCAGTAGTTAAACAATTCATTATAATGTGTGGCACCCTCATAGTTAGAAATCTGCACCATATGCAAAGTTCCTCATATTATTTTACAATGAAGAGGTTATTTGAATAAGACTACAGTATAATCAATAAACAGCAAAGATCATGTCAATATTTTAGCACAGTGTGTCTTGTCCCTGGAAAGCATTACTTTTATTTTCTCAAACAATTCTACTAAAAGGTGGTAGGTATTTTACACTCATCATGCTTCCCATGCCCTAACAACTGGAGTATGTAAAATATTTTAGGTGAAGAGAAAGGCTCAAACCAAAATCCCAGATCTGAATTCCCATAAGTACCATAAAGTACAGATACAAATCCAAACTTTGCACCTCAGAGTCTTCCCAATATAGAGGTAACCTTACAATAATCTACATTGTCCCTGGAAAGCCACACATGGTGTGGATGTGGCATGGGGAAGGACAGCTTGGCCACCTATGAAGTACCATCTCTCAAGACCTACAACCCCACAGGGGCTTCTCCATAAGGCTGGAGTCCATAGTGGTGGACGGTGTAGGACTGGGTAACCCAGCCAGAATGGGGGTATACTGGGTCCAAGGAGGCATTATTCCTCTCCATTCAAGCTGGTCAATTTTTTTTCTCCCAGGGAACATCAAGTTTTCTGCAAAAAGTAAAAACATGAAAATTGTAGCCAAAAAAACAAAATTTGTTAATTCTGAAATGTTTCTGCACTACCTGTAGGGAGTTGTAGTTTGGATCCCTCATGCTGCTGTCGTCTTCTGTTGGCTGGGCTCCCTAGTCAGATGACATCTCACATGAAGCATCACAGTCTTGTCTGTGATTGAGGTAAGGCAGTGCACAATGGTAAACATTTGTCCATGGTGAGTAATAGGAGATGAAGTCTCCCAGTAGGGTAAAATGAAGATCTTCAGTACCCAAATGACACCTCCCATGGGGCGCTGCAGAAACTCTGAAGGAATTTTTTCAGTTTCTGGTTGAAATGTTTTTGTTTTTACCCAAAAGCTGCGGATGTGGGGGCATCATTTGAGGCTGGGGGAGCATTCCTGTTTTCAACTAAAATTTTAAATTTACCAAACGCTTTTCATGAAAAAGTTTGTTTAGTTGAAAACCCAATATTCTGTTGAAAAACAGTTTTGACAGAAAATTTGTGACAAACCCCTTCTCTCCACCCTCCATTCATGCAAGGAATATTTGAAGATATTACAGAGTCAAGCTGTAGTATCTTTTCCATGGAGCCTATCTTGTAGGAGTCAGAGAGCTGCTGAGGTCATAGCTGGTTCAGAGGCAGAGGGATTCAGTGGACATACCCTGACGTCTCACTGATCCTCAAAATCCAGCGGCTTTGGGGCCTAACACTCTATTTGGCAGGAAGGCAAATCCAACATGAGAATGTGTGTGGTATTTTGGTTTGGGTGTTTTGGGGGCAGAGGAGGGTGAGTGGGCATCTGTGCAATGAGATTTATGCAAAGATTTATTACCCAGAGAGTCACCGCTCAGGTTTTACTGAAGGAAGAGATGACCTGGGCCAATATACTAAATCATTACAGAAAACAGGGTGGCAAAAGACACTCTTAAACAGCAGCTTCCAACACGCTGCATGTCGTTGCATGCTTGAGTGACTCTTGGAACAGCTGTGCATGAGTACTGAATGTAAGCAAGTACAAGATGGGGAAAAACTGCACTTTAATTTAACATCTTTTAAACAATTGCATTAGTGTGTAGGATAATCCTCAAGAGATAATTTTCTTTTTTATTCTATTAGTTCTCTGTGTTTTTGCCCTTAGATCTTTGAAGACAAGTTTTACTTCACAGCATTAAATCTTTCCTCTTTTATTTCTGTACAGCTAACACTAAATTGTCATAATTATAACTACTTAAAGCAAAATATAGTTTTTAATATCAATTTTGCTTGCCTCTTAATCTGGTAATCTATTGTGGCAGTTAATCCATGACTTCATGGGTCAGTTCCTCATCCATAGCTGAGCTGCATTTTATACAACCGAGGACACTGGAAGGATGTATGTGCAAAGATGGCTTTAAGATAATTTTACAACTCCCAAATCCTGGGGTCATTAAGCGTATGTTTACACCACATTGTAAACCCAGGGTTTGAATTCAGGCTCAGATCTAATCCCCCTTGTCTGCAGACAAATTGCATTAACACAAGTCTTGGACCCATGGTCCTAGGACCCCTTGGGAGTGGAAGGTCCTAGCCTGAGTCAAGCTGGGACCCAGGGTTCAAGCCCTATTACTTTGCAGTGTAGATGCAGTCCACTGGATTCATGCTCTGGAGTCTGCCAAAAAGTATTCCAAAATCCCAGAGGCCAACTTCCTTTGTCCTCTGGACAGATAAGTTTGGTAGTCAGTCAAATTTTCCCACACTGCACCATGAACAAATTGCTATATGTCCAAATTTTGGGAGGATGCCAGGAAGTCTGGGATTTGGGTGGCTGGACTTGGGCTCATATAATGCAGTGTAGATGCTGGAGCCCCTGGTTGGGACCTGAGGTTACAAATGAGTGCAGATGCTCAAGCCTGAGGCTAACAAACCCAGAGTCTGCTAACTAGTAACCCTGGCTAACTAACTAGCTAGTAACTAACTAGCTAGTAACCCTGGCTTACATTGGAGTGTAGACACACCGGTATGTCAACCCTGGTACTAGCATAAAGTAAAAAAGCCTCAGAATGGCTCTACACTTTACCAACTGCCGGCAGTGCTCTACATACTTATGTAGCAAATTTGGAAGTGTAATTATAGCTCTTAAAGAACTTCAGGAGCAAAGACAAAATACTAGAGGACAGTTGCTTTAAAGATGCATGAAATGAACACTGGATATGAAGGGAATAATTCACATGGTGCTCCATATTTCATCATCATCTCTTGTTTCTAATACCAAGGTTGACTAGGACCAGCTGTTGTCAGTTTTTTTACTTTGGTAAATTTACTATCAACCATCTCAAGTTTAGGTCCATTTTACAGATGGGGAATTGAAGCAGAGAGGCTAAGTTACTTTCCCAAAGTCACACAGGAAGTCTGTGAAAGAGCAGCTGTGAAAGAAGTCTGTGAAAGAGCAGCTACCTAGGTGTCTCTGTCCTCAGTCAGTGCCCAAACCAACAGCTCATTACTCTTCTCCAGAGAAGCCCCAATAGTCATTTTCTTCCCCCACTGTTTTGGGGGGTGGGAGTGTTACTGAGAATTCCCACACATCAGAGAAATCCTCAAGTGGCCAGTTAAGACAGAGCACTTCACGCCAGACTTTCTGGGGCCAAGGATCGCTCTCTTCCAGCAATCAACACATAGCTGGGAAGGATCTCTCTGATGCTGCATTGTATAGTGCAGGGGTAGGCAACCTATGGCACGGGTGCCGAAGGCAGCACACAAGCTGATTTTCAGTGGCACTCACACTGCCCAGGTCCAGGGGGCTCTGCATTTTAATTTAATTTTAAATGAAGTTTCTTAAACATTTTAAAAACCTGATTTACATACAACAATAGTTTAGTTATATATTATAGACATAGAAAGAGACCTTCTAAAAACGTTAAAATGTATTACCCGCACTCGAAACCTTAAATTAGAGTGAATAAATGAAGACTCGGCACACCACTTCTGAAAGTTTGCCAACCCTGGTATAGTGTATACATTCATGTTTGTGCTAAACATTCATATTTATTGTGCCATCATTAGGATACACTAAGGGAAGAGAGATGTGTTACTGAGACAATAGTGCAGGATCAGTCTCTGAGCCCTCGTCCAGACTAACCCGCGGCATCGGCGGGTTAAAATCGATTGCTCGGGGATCGATATATCGCGTCTAGTCTGGACGCGGTGTATCGATCCCCGAGCGCGCTTACATCGATTCCGGAACTCCATCAATCCGAACGGAGTTCCGGAATCGACACGGAGAGCCGCGGACATCGATGCAGCGCCGTCCAGACTGGTGAGTACCTCGATTTTAGAAATTCGACTTCAGCTACGTTATTCACGTAGCTGAAGTTGCGTATCTAAAATCGATTTTAATTTCTAGTCTGGACGTGGCCTGAGTCTGATCAATATCAGATTAACATGATTTATATGGAGTAAGAAATACACAGTCATTGAATGTGGCTAGGAATATTTTCCATTCTCAAGACTGGTGTAATAACATGACAGATATTGCTTTGATTATGGCTTGCCCTTCAGAAAGCTTAACTTAAAAGGAAGGCTTCTTGACCACTGGTATTTCAATTCTGTAGCAAACTCCTTGAGATCATTAGACTTACCTTTGGTTCTGTAATTTTAGATTTTTTACTCTTGAAGCTTTGACTCTTAGGCTATATCTACACTTGGAGCTGAGGGTATGAGTCCCAGCTCATATTGACACACATATACTAGCTATCATTGAACTAGCCCACTAAAAA
Source organism: Gopherus flavomarginatus (assembly GCF_025201925.1). NCBI lineage: Eukaryota > Metazoa > Chordata > Testudines > Testudinidae > Gopherus > Gopherus flavomarginatus. Next base: position 194,705,448 of record NC_066617.1, on the reverse strand, counting down.
TAGCAGTGGAGCAGAGTGGTAGCACAGGCTGTGGCAGTACAGTCCAGTCACCCTGAGTATAAACTCACCCTGAAACTGTGGGTATATATCAGGGTGTGTAGAACATGCAACTGCTCACCAGCATGATATCCTGATGAGAACTAGCATGAGCATGTCTCTGAGAGCTGGGAATCACCACCCGCCCCCCGACTCTAAATGTAGACATAGTCTAAGAATGCATTAATCCACATGACAACAGTTTTAAATTGCAGGTCTCGTTCATTAGAGGTCTATTAATGAAACAGTTGGGAATTCGTATTCTCTTTTCTCGTGACATTTGATCTCTAGTATGTGTGCCACATTGATGTCATCTCCAATTTTATAGACATCCAGGCCCACACTGATGGTAGTGAGAATTGTGCATGCAGATATGAGGACAATATTTTCCACTATTTAATTATGGAATTTGGTGCATTGCCGCTAAGCTGGTTTTGATCCTCTGTTTTTATATGTTTTTTTCCAGAGTCTTAATGTCACATTCACAATAATTAGTCACTAGCTGTTTTTCCTTCACTCATAATATCTTTACAATGTGGTAGACATCGATAACAATTGCAGTGGGTTCCACAAATTGTATGTTCTGGGTAGTATCGTATACAATTAAATACCACTTCACAGTACCCAATTAAACTATTGAAACATTGTTTTAGAGTAAGTGGATTTGCATTCTGTGCTGGCTATGTCCATTTGAGACTATCCCATCTTTTATCATAGCTTATGGTATTTTTGAAGCTGTGCAGCATTTGCCACAGTGACTATTACATCCCTACTTAAAATATTGTTTATACAATTGACTATTACAAGAGGATTTGCAGTTGAAGCAGCTCCTATATGCAACATTTTTTCACATATCCCAGGTAATTACTTTGGAACTTGCAGTGCAAATATAGAGTAGTTTCCAATTAATTATGTTCACTTTCTATTTGCTGACCTCAGAAATAGTTTATATTAGCTTAAGAAGATAATTTTCTCATTCTAGGCAGATACTCTATATGTTTTCCTGATTAATTCAATTTATTGGTGTTAAACTAATAAAAAAACTTGGAAGGGCATATGAACAAACTTTGCCCAATATTTTTTTTTAATTCCTGATTTTTTTCCTTATAGTTTCTGTTTTATATATTGGTTTTCAAGCAAACAGTAATAGTTATAGGACACATGCTCATACGACATACATAACATAGATATATCTGATGGCAAAACACTCCCTCTGTCTCACCAAGAAACAAAATAATAAAAAAAAGAAGCAAATCTTTAGCCAATCAAACCCCTCCATTCACAAAAAGGCTAAAACCTGGTCCTGTGTTAAGCAGAATTAATATATAAGAATCAACCATGCCAGCCTGGCTGATCATCAGACCAGTCTTACCTTCACAGAATGAGCGCAAAACAATTCTATAAAATTCGGTGATTGAGCTCTGGCCTATACTTTAGATTCTGATCAACCTAGCTACATTGCTCAGGGGTGTGGATAATTCACACCCATGAGTGCCATAGTTAAGTTGACCTAACCCCTGGTGTAGTCCACAGAATTGCTAAAGGCAAAGAATCTCCTTCTCCCTATCCCAATCCCTAAACTGGTCATCTTCATATCTCACAGCCCTCTCAGCTATGTGGAAGTCCCACAGAGGAACCTTCAGCTCATGGACTGCAGTTATCCCTGTACAGCCACAGTGGGAGTGGAGGTACAGAGATACAAACTGTTCTCATCCAGTGGAAATTTAGGACTAGCAAGGGATTCTTGTACCATTTTCCATGGGGACTTAAGCTGTCCTCTTCTGAGACAGTCTGGCTTACAGCTTCAGTCCAGAGGTATCAGCCTGGACTCTTTGAGTCAAGCAATTCCTTTAAGGATCTTCTCTTGAAGACTTCATGCCAGTATCTGTGGAGTTGATAAAGCAAGAGAACACACATCAATCATTTAGCCTCATAGAAATAATAGCATATCATCAAGGAACATGGGCAAAAGATCAAATTTAATTCTGATATCTTGTCTGCCTTTTCCTAAGCATTTACCTAACTTCAGGAGATAATTATCCAATCATCAGTCAATTTCACTGGTATCATTTCTTTATCATTACATCTTTATTCAGTTTTATACCTAGAATAAAATCACTATACAGTTGATTTTTTTCTGAATTTTAACATTCTCAGAAAATACACTTATTCCCCTAAACCAATATAACTTTTCAGAGCTTTCTCCTTCCTATAACTAAAATAACAAAAGGAAAAAAAAAAAAGAAAGATCGAGATAGATAAATGGAAAAAATATAAAATCAGAATATAAATAGTGTAATTAACTCCTCTCATCCAGAATCAGAAGTGGTACCCTTTCTTTAAACTACAGCATCATAGAAATGTAGGACTGGATGGATCTTGAGAAGTCACCTAGCAATCCATCCCTCCTGTGCTGAGCAGGACCAAATATACCTAGACTACCCCTGACAGATGTTTGTCTAACCTAACCTCCAGGGACGGGGATGCCACAACCACACTATATAATCTGTTCAGTGCTTAACTCTCCCTATAGCTAGATATCTAACCTAAATCTCCCTTACTGCAAGCTAAGTAGATTACTTCATATCCTACCTTCAGTGGACATAGAGAACAATTGATCACCGTCCACTTTATAACAACATATTACATATTTTGAAGATTGTTGCCCCCTTCAGATTTATTTTTCTGAAGGCTAAACATCGTCATTCTTTTTAACCTTCTCTCATAAGATCTCTCATAGGTTTTCTAAATCTATAATAATTTTTGATACTCCCTTCAGTAATCTTTCCAATTTGTCTACAACTTTAATAAGTTACACAGTACCATAGCTGAGGCCTCACCAGTGCTGAGCAGAGTGGAACAATTACCTCCCGTGTCTTACATAAAATGTTCCCATTAATACACACCTGGATAACATTAGACTTTTTCCACCACTTAATATTATTGCTTAATATAATTGACTCGTATTCAATTTGTGATCCAGTCTAATCCAAAACCCTTTTTTGCAATACCGTTGCCTTGGCAGCTATTCCCCATTTTGTATTTGATTTTTCCTTCCCAGGTGCAGTACTTTGTATTTGTCTTTATTCAATTGCAACTCATTGATTTCAGAGCAATTCTCCATTTTATCAAGAATATTTAGAATTCTAGTCTTCTTCTTCAAAGTGCTTGTAACCTCTCCCACCTTGGTGCCCTCCACTTCTTTATGCAAGTCATTCATGAAAATATTGACTAGTCTTGGATCGAGGACCGATGCTGTAAGGCCTCAGTGTATATATCCTTCCAGTTGATAGCAAACCATTGATAACCACTCTGAGTATAGTTTTTCAGCTTATAGCAATTTCATCTAGGCCACATTTCCTAGTTAACTTATGAGAATGTTGTGTGGGACTCTGTCAAAAGTCACATACTTCCATCAGCATGGGTAATCAAAACTCTTCCAATCTATTCTAGCTGCCCTAGGATGGAATTTTCAACACACATTGCATGCTCAAGAAGTCAAGTACGTAAATAATCAGGTACATTTATAGAATACAGGCATGAAAGGAATTTTTAGAAGGATGACGAGTGCATGCAAGGCTGTTGTACACAGGAAGGTAGTGAGTGTGTCAACCATTTGGGCATTTAGTATGTAATTAAGGGTTTAAGCATCTAAAAGAGATTTCTAATCTACACTGGGAGTAATTAGATGTAGGATTTAATTATGAGTAGGTGACAAAATGCTGAACTATGCTGACTAAAACGTCTTGGTCCAGCATTCAATCTGCTGATTCAACTCTTCACCCTACTGGTGTGGGCAACCTAATTCCTTGAAAATCTCATACACACACACAACCTGCAGTAATACACACTGCTTCTCCCTATGTCGATAGAAGGGAAATCTTTAGGTAAATTCAAGGACAACTATGGTTGGGGGAGCTCCAGACAGCAAGTCCCAGTGGAATCCAAATGGCATTGCACCTGTTCATTGATGCTTATTGCCTCAAGCAGACCACGAGGTACATTAAAGGTGATAGATCCTCCAACTTCTTTTGACAAAGGGCAAACCATATTCCCTATCTTCCAACTCCCAACTGCACAATTATCAGGAAATGTAAGTTGAAATAGATTTTCCACTCTCCCTACACAATAACAACCCATAAGGGATAATTTCATCATGGAGACTACTTACCAATCAAGGTCTTGATCCTAAAAGGATTTCCTCACAAACTTAACTTCATATATCCTTATGTTCACTGAAATACGTTTTAAAGCTAAGTCATTGCTGAGACTTCATGTTTCAAAAATTATAGCAATACTTTATAAAAAGAGTGGGAAACATTTTTTCATCTTTGCACAACTCAGAAGCTGCTACCATACTTTTCAAAATTAAGCCAGATCACAGAAACATGTACACAGATGTCTACTTTTAAACTCACATAGAACTGGTTATGTGCTTGACATTAAGCACATACATAATTCTTTGCAGGATCTACACCTAAGTTCCTCTCTGTGATGTTCTCAGGGGAACACCCAGCACCAACCATGTCCATCTTTATAATATGATTGTGTGGTATCTAATGAAAAGTTTGTCATGTCCTGTGTCTTCCGACTGCTCATGATACACTGAGAGACATTTGCTATGCTTTTTCTCTCATCCACTCACATCTACAGACACCAAGCAACTGAATCTCTGATCAAAGGGGAGAGCCTGGCTGAAGAGCAACCAGCCAGCTTGTGGTGGGAAGCATCTAAGTTTATAAGGGCACTGAAAGTGTTAAGATCAGCTTAGAAAGCATTTTGCTTTTATTTCATTTGACCAAATCTGACTTCTTGTGCTTTGACTTATAATCACTTAAAATCTATCTTGGTAGTTAATACATTTGTTTGTTTATTCTACCTGAAGCAGTGCATTTGGTTTACAGCATGTCAGAGACTCCCCTTGGGATAACAAGCCTGATGCTATCAATTTGTTTGTTAAATTGACCAACTCATATAATCTTGAAGTGTGCAGCCGACGTAACTGGACACTGCAAAATGGAGGTTCCAAGGGTTGTGTCTGGGATCGGAGATATTAGCCAGTGTCATTCAGCTGCACAATCCAAGGAGCAGCTTACATGCCAGAGGCTGTGCGTGAACAGCCCAGGAGTGGGGGTTCTCACAGCAGATCAGGGAAAGATTGGCTCCCAGAGTCAAGGATTGACCTTGCAGATCACCAGTCCAGATAACACCAAGGAAACGTCATACTGTCTAGTCAAAATAAAGCAAGCAAACTACAAGCATGGAAAAATTTAGTCCCAGGCATCAGTGTTTTGGGAAGTTGTGAATGTGGAAATAGTGTGATTTATAATTGAAACTGTTTTGTAATTTGAACTATAATAATCACCACCTGGGAAGTGCTGTAATCAAGTAAAATTAAGGACATTTTTTACTAAAAGCATTTTTATATATCTCTATTCAGACATAAATTTGTTAGTCTGTAAGGTGCCACAAGGATTCCTCATTGTTTTTTCCTGATACAGACTAACATGGCTACCCCTCTGAAACCTATTCAGATAGTATTTTTCATTCCCCTATTTTAAATGAGTCATTATTAAAGCTCTCCATCATCAGTATGGCTTCACACTGCATGAACTTTTACATGTGTTTTATTCCCCCGAATTGTTAGATCATATATTAAAAATACTGATGGGCAGATTTTGGTACTTAAACAATCAAAAGATAAACAGCATGATATGAAAAGGAAGCATTTTAGTCCACGTGAAACTGTCGCTATACCTTCTCTCCTATACGTCTCCAGGCTAGGTACAATTCTGCACTTTATAGTGCTTGAAAACGTGTTGTTATTCAAAGACTAGTGGATTGCCTGAAAGGAATTTGCTTGTCTTGGTACATGCTTTTCCAGACTGATATTCATTGCTGCTCAATAATGCCCCATTAAAGGGCCACATCTAAGATGGCAGTTCATATGCCACAGCCGTTCAATCTTTGATCTCTTTGCTGTATAGAGAACTTAATTATCAGTCATTTTCAATCTAGAACCTGCCAAGAACAGGAACTTCTTTAAAATGAAATATAAGATTTGCAATGAGATTCAGTCTGAGAATTCAGGTAATACTGCATTACAGGAGAGAAGAAAAAGAAAGAAAAGTATCCAGTATTCCTTACCTGAATAAAAAGTGCTGTATTTGCCTCAACAGCATTAAATGGAGTTGACCTGATATATTGATCTCCAATGTTCCCCAATTTTTACTCACATTGCCAATATATCCCAGCTGGTCATATATGCCTTTAAAAAATGAATGCATATGTTAGTGTATTAGTGAAATTAGGGGGGAAAACTAACATTGAATTATCATCTGTATCTCAGCAGGGAGGTCTGTATGTTCCAGTTTCAGCATCAGAAGATTTGGGCCCAATTGTCATAAACAGATAGCTAAGGGTTAATGTCTCTTTCACCTGAAGCACCTGACCAGAGGACCAATCAGGAAACCGGATTTTTTTCAACTTTGAGTGGAGGGAACTGAGTGTTTTGTCTTTGTTTTCTGGCTGCCTGCTTTCTCTGAGCTTTGGAGAAGTAGTTCTACTTTCTAGTCTTCTGTTTCTAAGTGTAAGGACAAAGAGATCAGATAGTAAGTTCTATGGTTTCTTTTCTTTGGTATTTGCATGAATATAAGTGCTGGAGTGCTTTGATTTGTATTCTTTTGGAATAAGGCTGTTTATTCAATATTCTTTTAAGAAATTGCCCTGTATTGTGTTATCTTAATACAGAGAGACCATTTGTATTTTTTCTTTCTTTTAAGACCTGTTGGAGTTTTTCTTTACTTCAGGGAAATTGAGTCTGTACTCACCAGGGAATTGGTGGGAGGAAGAAATCAGGGGAGATCGGTGTGTGTTGAATTGGCTAGCCTGATTTTGCATTCCCTCTGGGGGAATAGGAAAGTTCTTTTTGTTTCCAGGATTGGGAACAGAGAGGGGGATCACTCTGTGTAGTTTCACAGAGCTTGTGTCTGTGTATCTCTCCAGGAGCACCTGGAGGGGGGAAGGGAAAAAGGATTATTTCCCTTTGTTGTGAGACTCAAGGGATTTGGGTCTTGGGGTCCCCAGGGAAGGTTTTTCAGGGGGACCAGAGTGCCCCAAAACACTCTAATTTTTTGGGTGGTGGCAGCAAGTACCAGGTCCAAGCTGGTAGCTAAGCTTGGAGGTTTTCATGCTAACCCCCATATTTTGGACGCTAAGGTCCAGATCTGGGACTAAGGTTATTACATGGTGTGCAGCTGGTGGGATACAGAATCCAGAAGCCAGTAGAAATATTATATTTTTCTTTTCTCTGCTAAGGGCTTTTTAGCAGAGAGAAGCAGTTGGTTTTAAAAGGGAACCAGAGAGAATTTTTTTTTCTGCTCTCTCTCGCAGTTTGTGGCTTGCATGTTAAGGGTCTTTTGTCATGCAATAGCCCTCCCATTAGGGGGCAAGTACCAGCACTTATAGGCATGCAAATAAAGTGGTTTTTCTGGTTTCCCTTCATTGAACATTAGCTAGAGAGAGAAAAGGAAAATTAGCTAAAGGCACTGTTGCTAGGCAGACTTCAGGAGGCAACAGAGAACCTGCAGTGCAGAAGATAAACACCGGAGGGCACCCCAACACAAGAAAACAGGAATCATGACTTCTAAGGCAAAAATTGACGCCGAAGAGCAAATCAAAGAAGCTGAACACAGGCGACAACTGGAAATAAAACAAAAAGAGATGGAGATGAAAGAAAGAGAAGAACAGATCAAAGAGGCAGCCTTCCAAAGAGAACAGGCAGCCCAAGAGGCAGCACACAAAAGAAAACTAGAAGAAGAAGAGGTGGCCCACCGCCGAGAAATGGAAAAGCACCAAAAAGAAATGGAAAAACAACAAAAAGAAATGGAAAAACAACAAAAAGAGAAGGAAGAGAAGGAAAAACAGAGAAAACATGAACTGGAGTTGGCAAAAGCTGGGCTGCATGTGCCAGCCAACCCTAACAACCCGGCGCCCATTATTGCTCCACAGCACAGGAAATTTCCCACCTACAAGGCAGGTGATGACACCGAGGCCTTCTTGGAAAATTTTGAAAGAGCCTGTCTTGGGTACAGCATTCCCGAAGACCAGTACATGGTAGAATTGAGGTCACAGCTCAGTGGACCTTTAGCAGAGGTGGCAGCTGAAATGCCTAAGCACCAAATGAATGACTATAAACTTTTTCTAACCAAGGCCAGATACAGGATGGGGATAACCCCAGATCATGCCCGTCGGCGCTTCAGAACCCAAAAGTGGAAACCAGAGGTGTCATTTCCCAAACACGCCTACTACATTGCAAAAAACTATGAGGCCTGGCTAACAGGAAACAACATTCAAACCTTGGAAGAACTGAACCTCCTCATACAAATGGAGCAGTTCTTGGATGGTGTTCCTGAAGACATCACGCGGTACATACAAGATGGAAACCCCAAGAATATCGCTGAGGCGGGGGAGATTGGAGCCAAATGGATGGAACTGGCAGAAAGCAAGAAAGCTACTGTCAAGGGGAACGATTACCCCAGGGGGCACACAGACCATAAACCCTACAACCGAGGACAGCCAAAGACCCCACATACCACCCAAGTAAAGCCACAGATACCCTACCCTTCAACCTCACCAGTCTCCAGTAACTCACCTCGGCCCAGTGACCCATCAGATGGAAGATGCTTTAGGTGTAATGAACTGGGACATATCAAGGCCAACTGTCCCAAGAACACCATGCGAGTGCAATTCATTACACCACCATCACACCAAAGATCCCCAGGCCCGGATGCCTCTCAAATACCCTTGGAGCGAAGGGAAAATTTGAAAGTGGGCGGAAAGAAGGTTACTGCGTGGAGAGACACGGGGGCACAAGTGTCAGCTATCCACCAATCCTTCGTTGACCCCAAATTCATCAACCCAAAGGCCAAAGTTACAATTTACCCCTTCATGTCACAAGCTGTAGACTTGCCTACAGCTCAACTGCCTGTCCAGTACAAAGGCTGGTCAGGAATGTGGACTTTTGCAGTCTATGACAATTATCCTATCCCCATGCTACTGGGGGAAGACTTGGCCAACCAGGTGAGGCGGGCCAAGAGAGTGGGAATGGTTACACGTAGCCAAACCAGGCAAGCTTCCAGACCCATTCCTGTTCCTGAACCGTCCACAGAGGCCCCGTCTGTGTTACCAGAGACCCAGACAGAGGTAGTGGACCCGGATTCCATGCCTACCACTGAAACAGCCACAGCATCTCCAGTCCCAGGCCCGGAACTGGAACAGCAACCAACACCAGCAAGTGCAACTACATCTTCAAACTCAACGCCAGAGGGCGCCAGCGAGCCAAAACTGGCAGAAGCAACAGACAGCCATACCCAAAAGGCTCAGCCAGAGCCTGAAATACCCTCAGGTGCACCAGCGGAGAGCGGTTCACCAGTAACGGAAACAACCCCATCACCTACATCGCTTCCAGAGGGACCAAGCCCAAGTCCACAGTCTGAGGAAGAACTGGTGACCCCAGCCTCAAGGGAACAGTTCCAGACTGAGCAGGAAGCGGATGACAGCCTTCAGAAAGCTTGGGCGGCGGCACGGAGCACCCCACCGCCTCTCAGCTCTTCTAATCAATCCCGGTTTGTTATAGACCAAGGACTTTTATACAAGGAAATTCTTTCTGGTGGACACCGGGAAGAATGGCAGCCGCAAAAACAGTTGGTGGTTCCAACTAAGTACCGGGGGAAGCTCTTAAGCTTAGCCCATGATCATCCCAGTGGCCATGCTGGGGTGAACAGAACCAAGGACCGGTTGGGGAAGTCCTTCCACTGGGAGGGGATGGGCAAGGACGTTGCCAAGTATGTCCGGTCTTGTGAGGTATGCCAAAGAGTGGGAAAGCCTCAAGACCAGGTCAAGGCCCCTCTCCAGCCACTCCCCATAATTGAGGTCCCATTTCAGCGAGTAGCTGTGGATATTCTGGGCCCTTTCCCAAAAAAGACGCCCAGAGGAAAGCAGTACGTACTAACTTTAGTGGACTTTGCTACCCGATGGCCAGAAGCAGTAGCTCTAGGCAACACCAGGGCTAACACTGTGTGCCTGGCCCTAACAGACATCTTTGCCAGGGTAGGTTGGCCCTCTGACATCCTTACAGATTCAGGGTCTAATTTCCTGGCAGGGACCATGGAAAAACTGTGGGAAACTCATGGGGTGAATCACTTGGTTGCCACCCCGTACCACCATCAAACCAATGGCCTGGTTGAAAGGTTCAATGGAACTTTGGGGGCCATGATACGAAAATTCATCAACGAATTCTCCAATAATTGGGACCTAGTGTTGCAGCAGTTGCTGTTTGCCTACAGGGCTGTACCACATCCCAGTTTAGGGTTTTCACCATTTGAACTTGTGTATGGTCACGAGGTTAAGGGGCCATTACAGTTGGTAAAGCAGCAATGGGAGGGGTTTACGCCTTCTCCAGGAACTAACATTCTGGACTTTGTAAGCAACCTACAAAGCACCCTCCGACACTCTTTAGCCCTTGCTAGAGAGAATCTAAAGGATGCTCAGGAAGAGCAAAAGGCCTGGTATGACAGACATGCCAGAGATCGGTCCTTCAAGGTAGGAGACCAGGTTATGGTCTTGAAGGCGCAACAGGCCCATAAGATGGAAGCATCATGGGAAGGGCCCTTCACGGTCCAAGAGCGCCTGGGAGCTGTAAACTACCTCATAGCATTTCCCAATTCCTCACTAAAGCCTAAAGTGTACCATGTTAATTCTCTCAAGCCTTTCTATTCCAGAGACTTACAGGTTTGTCAGTTTACAGTCCAGGGAGATGATGCTGAGTGGCCTGACGGTGTCTACTACGACGGGAAAAAAGACGGTGGCGTGGAAGAGGTCAACCTCTCAACCACCCTGGAACGTCTGCAGCGGCAACAAATCAAGCAGCTGTGCACTAGCTTCGCCCCATTGTTCTCAGCCACCCCAGGACGGACTGAACGGGCATACCACTCCATTGATACAGGTAATGCTCACCCAATCAGAACCCCACCCTACCGAGTGTCTCCTCATGCCCAAGCTGCTATAGAACGGGAGATCCAGAACATGCTACAGATGGGTATAATCCGCTCATCCACCAGTGCATGGGCATCTCCAGTGGTTCTGGTACCCAAACCAGATGGGGAAATACGCTTTTGCGTGGACTACCGTAAGCTAAATGCTGTAACTCGTCCGGACAACTATCCAATGCCACGTACCGATGAGCTATTGGAAAAGTTGGGACGTGCCCAGTTCATCTCTACAATAGACTTAACCAAGGGGTACTGGCAAGTACCGCTAGATGAACCTGCCAAGGAGAGGTCAGCATTCGTCACCCATGCGGGGGTGTATGAATTCAATGTCCTTCCTTTCGGCCTTCGAAATGCACCCGCCACCTTCCAGAGGCTGGTAGATGGTCTACTAGCTGGACTGGGAGAATTTGCAGTTGCCTACCTCGATGATGTGGCCATTTTTTCAGACTCCTGGCCCGAACACCTACTACACCTGGAAAAGGTCTTTGAGCGCATCAGGCAGGCAGGACTAACTGTTAAGGCCAAAAAGTGTCAAATAGGCCAAAACAGAGTGACTTACCTGGGGCACCAGGTGGGTCGAGGAACCATTAACCCCCTACAGGCCAAGGTGGATGCTATCCAAAAGTGGCCTGTCCCACGGTCCAAGAAGCAGGTCCAATCCTTCTTAGGCTTGGCCGGATACTACAGGCGATTTGTACCACACTACAGCCAAATCGCTGCCCCACTGACCGACCTGACCAAAAAGACCCAGCCAAATGCCGTTAAGTGGACTGATGAGTGTCAAAAGGCCTTTACCCAACTTAAGGCAACGCTCATGTCTGACCCTGTGCTCAGGGCCCCGGACTTTGACAAGCCATTCCTAGTAACCACGGATGCATCTGAGCATGGTATAGGAGCAGTGCTCATGCAGGAAGCAACAGATCACAACTTCCATCCTGTCGTGTTTCTCAGCAAGAAACTGTCTGAGAGGGAAAGTCACTGGTCAGTCAGTGAAAAGGAATGCTATGCCATTGTGTACGCCCTGGAAAAGCTACGCCCATATGTTTGGGGACGGCGGTTCCAACTACAAACTGACCATGCTGCACTAAAGTGGCTTCATACTGCCAAGGGGAACAACAAGAAACTTCTTCGTTGGAGTTTAGCTCTCCAAGATTTTGATTTTGAAATTCAACACATCACAGGAGCTTCTAATAAAGTTGCTGATGCACTCTCCCGTGAGAGTTTCCCAGAATTCAGTAGTTAAAAAGTGTTCTTAAAATGTAGAAGTCTGTTAGTTATATACTTAGGAGTATATGTAAAGGTGTATGTGTTGTATTAATCTGTTTATTTTCAAGTTCTAGAAGGAAATCGCCGCCAGTGAGCTTCCCCACTGTCTGCAATTTGGGGGGCGTGTCATAAACAGATAGCTAAGGGTTAATGTCTCTTTCACCTGAAGCACCTGACCAGAGGACCAATCAGGAAACCGGATTTTTTTCAACTTTGGGTGGAGGGAACTGAGTGTTTTGTCTTTGTTTTCTGGCTGCCTGCTTTCTCTGAGCTTTGGAGAAGTAGTTCTACTTTCTAGTCTTCTGTTTCTAAGTGTAAGGACAAAGAGATCAGATAGTAAGTTCTATGGTTTCTTTTCTTTGGTATTTGCATGAATATAAGTGCTGGAGTGCTTTGATTTGTATTCTTTTGGAATAAGGCTGTTTATTCAATATTCTTTTAAGAAATTGCCCTGTATTGTGTTATCTTAATACAGAGAGACCATTTGTATTTTTTCTTTCTTTTAAGACCTGTTGGAGTTTTTCTTTACTTCAGGGAAATTGAGTCTGTACTCACCAGGGAATTGGTGGGAGGAAGAAATCAGGGGAGATCGGTGTGTGTTGAATTGGCTAGCCTGATTTTGCATTCCCTCTGGGGGAATAGGAAAGTTCTTTTTGTTTCCAGGATTGGGAACAGAGAGGGGGATCACTCTGTGTAGTTTCACAGAGCTTGTGTCTGTGTATCTCTCCAGGAGCACCTGGAGGGGGGAAGGGAAAAAGGATTATTTCCCTTTGTTGTGAGACTCAAGGGATTTGGGTCTTGGGGTCCCCAGGGAAGGTTTTTCAGGGGGACCAGAGTGCCCCAAAACACTCTAATTTTTTGGGTGGTGGCAGCAAGTACCAGGTCCAAGCTGGTAGCTAAGCTTGGAGGTTTTCATGCTAACCCCCATATTTTGGACGCTAAGGTCCAGATCTGGGACTAAGGTTATTACACCAATACAATGAATAATTCTGCAGGGGGGGATCCCTCAATCCTTGCAAACCCTACTGAAGTAAATTGGCATCTGTCCACGCAGAGTTGCCTGCATGATTGAGGGTTTTAATATCCCATTGCAAACACAATAAAAGTTTAACAGAGGTATTTTTCAGATTGGGCCCCTCTCTCTAGAGACAAAATACACATACTAATGCAAATTCTGACCATGTGGACAATTCTACAATGTACATTTAGCATCGATGCTAAGTGTAGGAAGTAGTGAACTCAAAACCAATTGTGTTACAGTGCAATTCCATTTACAATGTACCTTATGATCCTTGAAAAAGCAGATGAAAGAGGACAGTTAGGAACAGTGGTGTTAAATTGGAGGAGACTGAAAAAAAGAAAAAGAAAAATGTGAATAAGGGACCCAGATAAAAAAAGGAGATTAAATTAAAAGACATAAGGAAAGTTGGATTCTCTTTCTTTTCTCTCTCTCTCATCATCCATCTTCTCTGTTTGAAAGTAGAAGCCACCTTTTCCCCACAACAGCTCTGGAATTCAACATTAACATTGTAGGTTCCTCTCCACTAATTTTGTCCAATTAAATATTGGCAGGGATGTAGTTTTTCCACCAAGTTAGTTGGAAATGTGTTAACATCAAGAAATCCCAAATGAATGGACTTTGGAGGCCACTGAAAGCATGCTCCCCAGTCCAGCATGACAGCAATTTACACAGCAAACATTAATTTTCATCAGCTTTGGTGCTACAAATCTCACTGTAATATCATTCTGAAGGGTCACAGTAAAATCCTTAGTCTTTCAGCATGTCTTTCTCCTAATCCCATATCAGTGAGTATTAAATTGCAACGAAGGGCAAATTCTGTCTGACTGCAGCTTCTTTTATTCACACACTCTTATCTCCCTTTCTTTATCTAGCTCTTTGGGACAAAACATGTGGTGCTGCCTACTGAGAAGCCTTTAAAAATTTTATTGTATCAGAAGCTAGATGTATTTTAAATGGAAACAGGAAAACCTTGCATAAAACCAGTTGGTAGCAACATTTTTACTCACCTTAAATCTAAACTTATACATTACAGATTAAATATTCTGAAGGTATCATCCCATTTGTTTGCACAGTTCACTTAGCCCAATCCACTATCATTATACTGACTAAGAAAAATGCACCATTTTTACAGCTTTCATTAGGTAATTCTCACCAGATAACCACTAAAAATATTTTACTCCTACTAAGAATAGGTTAAAAAAATAAATGCCCCTGGGCACCCATTTCACAAAATAATATTTACATTGTGAATTCAAAATAGGCCAGATTGCAGCCTACTATACAGCCAGTAAGGGTAAGCAAGGCACTCCCTTTTGCCAGTGTCCTGGGAAAAAGGGAAAGGCAGCTGCATGAGCTGGAGCCTCTATGTCCTCTCAGCAAAGCCACGAGGAGAGTGGACTGGAGGAGGCAGAGCCTAGGTCCCACCCTCCAATGCAACTGTTAGCAGTGTTTCACGATTACACCAGGGGTGTAGATGTGTCCCTGTTTACTCCCTTCTGCAAGCAGTGTGGAGAACAAGAGGGAGACTGTAACTCCCCAACTCCCCGTCTGGGCTGCTTCAGGTGCAATGCTGCTTACTTAGAGCTAAACTACAAACAGAAGATCTAGTTCAATATAAATTATTGTATAGTATAATGAATGGCTTATCCCATTTCAAAGAGTAATGTCTACCAATAAATAAAAGGCTCTTTGTGTCCTTTCACCCTGCCTAGCCTCTTAAGAACCAGTCACACTCAAGCCCTGGATCTTTACTCAGAAATCACTCTTAAGGCCTTCAATCATAACTGCAAATCTACTCTGTGTCACAATTATGGACTCTACTATACAGCTGCACCATTCATGTTACTTAATTTGTAACATTTCAGGAGATATGTACAATGATGCCAGTACAATGTTTTAAAGAGGAGATACACTGTTGGCAATTCAGGTCATGAAAAGCAAATTGACTAGAGAGGTCAAATCACAAAAGACTATTGTGATATACTGCTTAATGTGAGTAGCAGTATCTTACTACTAAAGTAGTCCAATTAATTTTAATGAGACTATTTTGGGAATTAAGGTACTGTCAAAATGAGTAAGGGGTTCACAATGTGGCCCCAAATCTTGTCAACTGATACATTTCCTGCTGAACTTGTCTTCTAATGTAGAAAAGATTGTTTCTGCTCTTCTTTTAATAGCAAATACACAGTTGCAATGAAACATTGTGAAGCTGTATATACAAGATAGTTTATTGCTTTGGATAATAAATTAGCAGACAAGAATTAAATGATTTTTTTTAAATGAGTATGTGAAATTGTGTGCAGAATAAAGAATAGACTATATTAGCAGACACTCAGAGTCAACCCCAGGAGAATCTAGGTTGTATCACTGAAATTCCCTTCACCTTGGCATGTTTAGCCTTTTCTGAATACAAAACGTTGAAAAGCTATTTAAAAGCTAATTATTGAAGCAGTTTGTTATAAGTCATTGCTTTAATTTGCTTATATAATTTTTTTAACTGTTACTGGTTTTTAATTCTTCTCTTGTTCTTTAATACGGCGATTTGAGTAGTTTTATTAGTAGCAGATTCAGCCGTAGTTGCAGTTGAGTAGCAGATTCTGCTCAAAGTAGAATGCACTTTATTATGTGTTAGGGCAATAACTGAAGTCACAAATCAAGGAGTTTATACATTTAACAAAGTATATGGACTGAAATGTCCACAATGACAGAGTTTTACAATATTCACCATTATACAGGGACATACTTTGTACCGTCACATAGTATCACACCATCATGTCAAGACAAATCAGTCCATGATAAGGGAAGAATTACTGTATATAGTATATTCTAGGCTGCTATATATGAAACTAAATGGTGCAAAAAGCGTCTGGGCCAGATTTTATATGTCATCCATCTTCTGCTGATCTCAGTAGAGCGTGATGAAGCTGGTTATGTGCCAAATGAGTATTCTAGCTAGTGATAGCCAGAACTTATTGTACTCCTGCTACTGCTGTTCCTCACACCTCCCTGGACTCTCCCTGGCACCAACATCCCCTGTGCCAAAAGCTGTGGGAAAATGAAGAATACTCCATACTAACTCTGTGATCACCAGAGACTTGCCCATTGCAGAACTATTCCCTACAGGGAAAATGTAGATGCTTTGCACTCTCTTCATGCCAAAGAATCTGCCTATTTTTATCTGCACCCATATAACATAGTGACTACCGTATTTAAATCATGAGAGAACACTCTAGCAAGATAATATTTTCTTCTAGTTTCCAAGTCAAAAAGGGCTGGAATCAGAAACTATATCCCCACTTTTCTAGCCCTTAGGAAGCTGGCTAATTCCCAGGTGGCTGTATTTTGAGGACTGGCCAATACAGTTTGCTATACTAGGGAAAGGAAGGACAGATGGCCAGGAGAAAGAGGGACTGGGTGGAGCTTCTTCCTACAGGGAGCTGTAGTTCTCCCTGTCTCTCTCCGGCTGGGCATTCTCACTTAGAGTTGCCGCCTTCTTTGAATAGATCCCTACTTTTCTTTTAATCTAGGAGCCATAAAAGTAAAGGCAGACCATCCTGGTAAATATGACTGTAGGGAGTGGAATTAGGGACCTCAACACTGTACTTAGGAACAACCGTACTGAAGAAATATTTGAATGCACGTAACAGGTGACCAAGGAAAGACTGGCTATATAGTTTAGGGATAGACTATCATGGATTTGTTGGGGGTTGCTATACTTTGTCCCAGAAGACAGGAATAAGCAAAGGTTCATATGAAGAAGAGATAATGGTTAAGTGTTAGAGGGGCAAAGAGGTCAACAGGCAAATATACTCATTTTCAGAATGGTAGTTCAATTTATTTGATGGAGGACTTTACTTCACTTTAAAGTACATGAAAGTAATATTCTCTGGGCCTGTATTTGATTCTGATCTTTTCATGTTCATGATCAATATGAGAGGAACTGCATTATTAATTAGTTTGAGCAGGAGATTGGGAGTTGGGATTCCTAAATGATATTCCCCATTCTGTCACTGACTACCATGGTTACCTTGCACAAGTCACTTAGACTAAACTGTCTACTAATCTGGGGTGCCTAACATTTGATATCTAGTACTTGTTTTTTGGCATTTGCAGCTTGGATTGACTTCAGCTGAAGTTTCAGGTGCCAATTGCCTATGAAAAATCTAGCGCAAAGTCTCTCAGGTTGGGCAATGAGGTAACGAAAAGTTATGGACACTTTTTGAAAAATACTTGTGTATAAAATACCTTGGTGTGCCTCAATTTAACTACCTGTAAAATGAGGATAATAAAATAGCCATGTGAGATACATTATTGATTAATTAATTAAACCTAATATTAATGTCTATAAAGTGCTCTATGATACCTAAACTAAATGACTTTATGGAAGTTCAAAGAATTACATTTTCTAGCTGGTACTTATAAAATTCATACAATATTATTTAGATTGTAAACTCTTCAGGACAGACACCATGTCTTCTTGCCAATCTGTAAAGCACCTAATTCATGACTGGCACTATATAAATACTGTAAAAAAGCCACAACAAGTTATGCAATAATAGGCATTTGTAAGTCTCAGCTGGACTATAACAGCATTCAGAAAAGAACTAGATAGATTCATGGTGGATAGGTCCATCAATGGCTATTAGACAGGATGGGCAGGGATGGTGTCCCTAGCCTCTGTTTGCCAGAAGCTGGGAATAGGTAAGGAGATGGATCACTTGATGATTACCTGTTCTGTTCTTTCCCTCTGGGGCTCCTGGCACTGGGCACTGTCAGAAGACAGGATACTGGGCTAGACGGACCTTTGCTCTGACCCAGTATGGCCATTTTTATGGCTGTGTTTTGCAGCGTGAGGCCAAAAGCTAAGCCCTCAAGAATAACAATGGCTTACTAATGCACACTCTGCTGTGGCTTATTGCTATTAGAGTATGGCTCATCCATTTCACATTTTATTTCTCTCTCCTTTTGAAAAATATAAAAAAACATAACGAGCAGTTTGTGTAGTGTATCCTTCCACTGTGGAAATGTATTCCTATTTAAAAGATATTACAATAATAGGGAGAAGTTCAGAAGTAACAAATATATTAAAATAGTAAAGAAAGGTATTTTTTCTGGGTTTTGATTGGTTGGTTTTGTTCTTTGAGGGGGTCAACAAACATGTGGACAAGAGTGGTCCAGGGGATATAATGTACTCAGGGACGGTGCAACCATTTAGGCGACCTAGGCGGTCACCTAGAGTGCTGGCATTTGGGGGGTGGCATTTTCTTCGGCAGCAACCGTGGCAGTCGAATCTTCGGCTGCCCCAGTCACTGCCGGCATTTAGGCGGAGGGAACTGGGGCAGGGGAGCACGGGGAGGGCCACCTGCAGCAAGTAAAAGGGGCGTGGTGACATGCAGGGGAACTCCCCACCCCAGCTCACCCCTGCCCTGCCTCCTCCCCGAGCACGGCGTGGCTGCTTCACTTCTCCCACCTCCCAGGCTTGCGGCACCTAAGCTGATTGGTGCCGCAAGCCTGGGAGGTGGGAGAAGTGAAGCAGCAACGGGGTGCTCATGCGCAGAGCAGGGGTGGGGGGGTGCCTCAGGGTGGAGGGAGAGAGCTGCCATGGGGGGGGCGCCTCAGGGCAGGGGCATGGGGGGGACTCAAGGTGGAAGTTTTGCCTATGGCGTGAAACATCCTTGCATCGGCCCTGAATGTACTTGGACTTTTAGAAAGTCTTTGACAAGATTCCTCACCAAAAACTCATAAGCAAAGTAAACAATCAAGGGATCAGAAGGCAAGTGCTCTCATGAATCAGTAACTGGTTAAAAGACAGGAAACGAAGGATTAGATGGTCAGTTTTCAGAATGGAGAGAAGTAAATAGTGAGGTCCTCCAGGGTTTGTATTAGGGCCAGTGCTATTCAACCTGGTCATAAATGATCTAGAAAAAGGGGTAAAGAGTGAAGTGGCAAAATTTGCAGATGATCCAAATTTACACAAGATACTTGAATCCAAAGCAGACTGCTAAGAGTTTCAAAGGAATCTCTAAATTAGTTGTTAGCACTGGAGAAAGATCTTGAAGTAGTTGTGGCTAGTTCTCTAAAAACACCCTCAAAGTGCAGCGGCAGTCAAAAAAGCGAACAGAACTGAACCATTTGGAAAGTGATAGATAATAAGACAGAAAATAATATGGTACACCCACACCTTGAATACTACGTAGAGTTCTGGTCACCCCATTTCAAAAAAAGATATATTAGAATTGAAAAAGGTACAGAGAAGGGCAACAAAAATGATTAAGGGTATGTGGAGAGATTAAAAAGACCAGGACTCCTTCACTTAACACAAAAACCAGGGGTCATCCAATGAAATTAATAGGCAGCAGGTTTAAAATAAACAAAAGGAAATATTTCTTCACACAATGCACAGTCAAACTGGGGAATTCTTTTCCAGAAGATATTTTGAAGGTCAAAACTATTACAGGGTTCAAAAAAGAATTAGTTAAAGTCATACAGGATAGGTCCATCAGTGGCTGTTAGCTGAGATGGTTAAGAATACAACTCAATGCTCTAGGTTTCTCTTGCCTCTGATTGACCAAATCTGGAAGTAGATAATAGGACTGATCACTCGATGATTGCCTGTTCTGTTCATTCCCTCTGAAGCACCTGGCACTGGTCACTGTCAGAGGACAGGATACTGGTCTGGCCCAATTTTCTTGTTCTTATGGGTTTTTAAATATAAATCCATATTTATGTTTCTTTGTTTGTTTTAAGGTCTTCTAGACTCTTTGACCTGTTCCTCTGACCTTCTAGCACAGAAGCCAAATTGCCTTTTCAGCAGCAGTTTGTTATGTACCCAACGTTTACTCATTTTCTTTTATGAAAATCAATGTGGAATAAGAGTAAGCTTGCACATTTAATTTGAACAAATACTGTAAAGCCCTTAACCTGTTTAAATGACGTAGTGTAGTGTAATAAGTAGCACTTACTGGGATTACAAAACAAAACTATGATAAAAGTGTCAGTCTTCCTGATGTGACTGGAGAAACAAAGTGTTCTTATTTCCTGTCCAGAAGTAATTTTAGGCAGCAAATTCCAATAGCAACTGCTTTTCTGCTTCTTCTGTGCTGTTACTCAAATGTGTCAAGTGTATTTCCAAGTATATAAATGAAGCATGGTCTGACTTGAGTAGAAGAACGCTAGTCTGGAACTGCACTACGTATAGAGCAGTCACTGCTCACTACATCAATATGCATCACTCTCTATTAAAGTCAATTTTCCCAAATTTAGAGTAAAGTGTTGAATAATGCCAAAGGATCATGGAAGCAAGAATGGAAGCATGGCATATTACCTCCGAAACTTTAATGTCTTCTGGCACTTCATTTTTCACCTTACACTAAAATTAGCTTTACCTGCCATATAGTAGAAGCATGTATACATAAAAGAAAACAAACATGATTTAATATTTCCTCTCTATCATTCACAATTCTGAAAAAAAAAAAAACACCACCGAGATTTTCAGGAATATAAGCACACTAGTAAGGGAGAAGTAACCTTTCTAGTTACATTAAATTGGTTACATTTTCTATGTGCGGGCCTGACCTGGCATATTGGGAGGTGTGTTGCCTGCCAAGGGCCCATATCTGAGACATTACGGAAGAATTGTCAAAAATTATCTGGCTCTCTGACTGCTACCCCTTACTGCTCATCCATAAGGGGACTAATGATACCACAAAACATGACCCTCAGCAGATCAGAAGTGACTATAGGGCTTAGGGAGTGAGAATGAAGGAGGTGGGGGGTGCAAATATTTTCATCAGTCCTTCCTGTCAAAGGTATGGGCCCAGGCAGAGGTAAACAAATTCTGGAGGTCAGTGGATGTTAGGATGGTGTCACCAGCAGGGCCAGGTGAATGTCTGTTCTCACTTTCAGGTGACATTATAAATAAGAAGCAGGCAGCAATATCTCTCATAAATGTAAACAAATTTGTTTGTCTTAGCTATTTGCTGTACAAGAAGTAGGACTGAGTGGACTTGTAGGCACTACAGTTTTACATTGTTTTGGTTTTGAATGCAGTTATGTAACAAAAAAACGTACATTTGTAAGTTGCACTTTCTTGATAAAGAGATTGCACTACAGTACTTATGAGGTAAATTGAAAAATACTTCTTTTGTTTATCAGTGCAAATATTTGTAATAAAAATATAAAGTGAGCACTGTACACTTGGTATTCCGTGTTGTAATTGAAATCAATGTATTTGAAAACGTAGAAAAACATCCAAAATATTTAATACATTTCAGTTGGCATTCTATTGTTTAACAGTGTGATTAAAACTGTGATTAATCACAATTAATTTTTTTAATTGTGATTCTTTTTTATTAGTTAATCATGTGAGTTAATTGTGATTGACAGCCCTAATAAAATATGTATTATTGCTACTATTTCTACTAGTGATGCATGGGGCAAAAATGAAGAGGGCAGGGGAAAGTCAGCAACTCTTCAGACAAGATTTTATAGGGATGAAACACAGCATCTAAAGAGGTATTCTGGGGTGCCCATGCTCTCAGTTTGTACTGATATAAGTCTATATGGCTTTGCCATAGGTACCATAGGCATTCAATAATAGCTGAATATGAAACTGAGGTGAGTAAATTCCTGGCTTCTGCTCCCATTTCTGCCATAGATTTGCTGTATAGCCTTGAGCAAACCACTTTGGTTGAGATTTTCAAGGAGGTTGAAGGCATTTAGATACACATCTTCCACAGAAATCGCCCTAGATTGCGTTAAAAATCTCATCATAAGTGACCTGTCCAGAAAAAAACTGTGGTAGAACCAGGAGAACATTTATAAAGATGTGTGTCTAAATCTCCTAGACTGCTTTGGAAATATCAGACTTAATCTCTCTCAATCTCAGCCAAATTCTGGCCTAATGTTACCATGTGTGCAATTCCACTGAAGTCAGAGTAATTGTTGCCACTTACCAGTCTAGATTGGGCCCTCTGTGTCTCCTGTTCTTCCTCTATAAATTGGGAATAATGATGCTTAGCTATGTTGACACATGTAAAGCAATGCACAATTGCTAAGTATTATTACTTCCCAATCAGGTACTCAGGCCAATGCAATCACTATAACAGAGTATAACCCACTTGTGATTAGTGCCAGAAAGAGCTGAGTTCACTTAATAAAATAGAAAGTGTAATTTGTTTTGTTTTTTTAAAGCACCTGTGTACTTGACTCAGATATAAACATAAGGGAAGTAATAAAAAGAGAAGGATTTGTCAGGTAGCTAGTACTTGAGGTAATCTGTGGTTTCTCTTATTAGCTGAACTGTATGCACCTTTCTGGATACAATTCATGTAGGTCACACAACATAGACCCTGCAATGTCCATTCAGAGAAGCAGATAGTAAGCTAGCCCCTGCAGATTCTTTCTAAAAGTTAGGTTCTACTCACACTTAAGAAAACTCTCTAAGCAGGCACAGGTAGGCACTTGGAATATTCCAACTTCACTAAAATACCTTCGTGGAGGCTATGCATTCTAGGTGAGGGGCAGGGATGTGGTGGGTAGGAACGAACCAACAATGTCAGCTCAGATTTGGAAACCTCTTTCTACGTTTGCATAAGACAGACACCAAAGCCAAATCCATCCCAATTTAAGATGGGTAATAGTTTCTAGCTGAACCATTTACAGCACCTAGTTGTTAGCATTCATAACACCATAAGGGATGAAATATACCTTCGGTTAGAAACCTTGTGCATTCCCACATCCCTCAGTTGGGTTGCACAGGATGAGGAGGTGTGTGGATTTCTTCCTATTTTTTAGTGTATCTTATTTCCCTTAAAATCACTGTTTGTGCACAGATACATGGCTATAAAGGTCTGCTCTGCCTGAATTTAAAACCTGACCCAATGTAAGTAGACCCAGCCAATCTGAATCCAAGCTGAAGTGTATGGGTTGTTTTCATACTTGACCTGACCTGACCCTTGTAGCTAGGATCCAGCAGGTACAGTTCACATTGCAAGGGTCTAGCTGTCAAATTGGTCTCCATTTTCTTTACTTTGTTTCTTCTGCAGAGCCACCTGGGTTAATTACTCCCCAGACCCACTCTCTGTCCTGCAGCTTGATATTCCAGCCCAGCACCACACATCAGCAGGGTGGCCAGTTCCCCCCCTCATCCCAGGCTGATCTCCCTGAACCTGTCTCAGGGTCATCTCCTTATCCTTGGGGGGTGGCCTAGTGGGGGCTTCCCACTCCCCAAATCCCATGCCCACAATCCAACTCCAGCTACCTTCAGCCCAAGGGTCAGCACAGTGGTCGTGTGACCCATTCTTGCTGGCTGCCACCACCTCACTGTGCTGTATGTGCTTGAAGTGTGTGTGCACTGATGAATTGCAGCACTTCTCACTCCACAGCACACACAGCACAGCAGGGCAGAAGTGGGATAGGGCATTACAGCCACCGTCACACTGACGCTGCATGTAACAAGAGGTGATCAAAGACTACAACCCAGGCTCAAGAGTGTTGAGCTATTTTTATATCTGACCCAAACCGGACACTTGTAAACAGATCCTATTAGGTTCAGGTTGGGTTACATGGCTCTATGTGGATGTGTCTCACATTGAAGTCAATGGGATTTAGACCTGTATACCAGAGGACAGAATCCTGTCTAGTAGGCAAATTCATCTCAATTTTATCTTTAACCCAGTCAGCATAGTTAGACTTGAGATGAATTTGGTCTATTTTAGTTACAATAATTAAGCTGAGTCACTGAAATTAACTGAGTTGAAAAATAAGCTAAATAGGACTGTGTATCTTAACAGGTTTTGAACTTTCAGCTTGAATCAAATCTATAATTATCACAATGTCAAAGAGTCCCCAAGTACTAAATGATTTATATGCCTTTCTCAGTCCTTCTACCTCTCCTGTTCTTTACCTCTGTTCCTTAGCATTGTGCTTTTATCTGTATATTTTGGCATCCTACTATGCAGGGTACATCTCTGAGGAACTAAGGGTATATCTGCACTATGAAATTAGGTCGATTTTATAGAAGTCGATTTTATACAGTTGATTGTGTATGTTCAAACTAAACAGGGCCAGCTTTAGGAACTGTGGGGCCCGATTCAAATACCCAGCGGTGGTCCAGGTCTTCGGCAGCACTTCAGCGGCGAGGGGTCCTTCGCTCGCTCCGACTCTTCTGCGGACCCCCCCCACCATCGAATTGCCGCCTAAGACCCGGAGCATGTGAAAGACCCCCCTGCCACCAAAGTGGAGCCGAAGACCTGGACTGCTGCTAAGTGAGTAAAAACAATTTAAAAGGTGCCTAAGGCGTAGCGCCCTCTTAGGTGCGGGGCCTGATTCTGGGGAATCGGCCTAAAGCCGGCCCTGACACTAAGCGCACTAAGTTGGCTGAGCGCATCCTTCCTCACTACCATGGCTAGCATCAACTTACAGAGCGTTGAAGTCTCTGCCGCCCTTTGGAATTCTGGGTTAAGCTCCCAATGCCTGATGGGGCAAAAACATTGTTGTGGGTGGTTTTGGGTACATGTCGTTAGTCTCCCCTCCCTCTGTGAAAGCAATGGCAGACAATTGTTTTGTGCTAGACACCAGGGCGATTAGAAGAGCACAACAAGGCATGATGCGCATCAGAGAGGCTTCATGACTGGCCAGGTTTCGGTGTGACAGTTGTGTGTGTTTCTCCTTGATGAAAACCCACCCTCTTTGTTGATTTTAATTCCCTGTAAGGCAATCACCCTCCCCCCTTTGAAATAAGGTAACTATTGTCTTGAAACCATGCATTTTTTATTAATTAAAAAAATGAGATAATGGACAAGGTAGCCCAGGGGGCTGTGGGGGAGAAGGGAAAGACAAGGCCACATTGCTTATTGTAGCCACACTAAAAATAAAACTGTTTGAATCACAGCCTTCTGTTGTTTGGGCCATACTCTGCAGTTTGAGTGCCTGGTTGCCTGGAGCCTCCACCCTCGAGTTCTTGGTCATCTGGGTTAGGAGGCTATGGAACATGGGGATGAGGTAGACAGTGGACGCAGCGGGGGGGTGTGCTCTTGCTAGCTTTCCTGCAGCTCCAACACATGCTTCATCATGTCCGTTTGCTCCCCCGTTAGCCTCAGCATTGTGTTCTGCCTCCGCTCTTTGCACTCACTTAATTCTTTCCTGGCCTCTGCCACTGAATGCCTCCATGCATTAAGCTGTGCCCTATCAGTGTGGGATGACTGCTCGGAAAATATTTTTTTCGCCATCTAATCTGTGGTAACCTCAGGGACACTCTACGATTCTGGGGTGACTGCATGGTCACCTGTTGTGCCGAGTTCACCATGCTGACCAAACAGGAAATGAAATTAAAAAAAGTTCCCAGGACTTTTCCTGTGTACCTGGCTAGTGCAGCAGAGTTCAAAGTGCTGTCCAGAGCAGTTACAATAGAGCTCCCGGAGGCCAATACCATCAATTTGCATCCACACTACCCCAGATTTGACCCAGCAAAGTAGATTCTAGTGCTACTCCTCCCTGGCAAGGGGAGTATAGAAGTTGATTTTAAGAGCCCTTTAGGTCGATGGAACAGGGTTGGTTGTGTGGACGCATTCATTTTTAAATTGACCTCACACAGCTAAATTCTACCTAACCCCATAGTGTAGACCAGGCCAGAGAGGTGATATGTATTTTGAGCACTTGAGGAATCAGAAAAAAATTTGGGCCATATGCTAACCTAAATGTGTATGTTAAATTCAATTGTTAACAAACTGGATGTGGCTATTAACCTGAATGGATTTTTCAGATTAAAAAACAAACAAAAAAAATTACATGTGCATAGTCGGAGGAGCTGCTATAATTATTTTTGAATCTAATCCTTAATCTTTTTTATCCACTATACAAAATACACTACCTTGTAAACTTAGATTGTGCAAAGAGTACTTATGAGTCTGAGCTGTCCATTTCATGTGTGAAATGTCCAGGACAGATACTGATATGTTTTAGAAAGGCGATGAGGCTTGTTCCTTTCAATATTTTTATGTAATTAGGAATACAAAAATTGTAGATCTCATGGAAGTATAATATTTTCCAGGATATGAAAAGCATCTTGCATTTAATATGTGTCAGAGGGGTAGTCGTTTTAGTCTGGATCTGTAAACAGTAACAAAAGAATCCTGTGGCACCTTATAGAATAACATATGTACTGGAGCATAAGCTTTCGTGGGTCTGATGAAGTGGATATTCACTCATGAAAGCTTATGCTCCAATACATCTGCTAGTCTATAAGGTGCCACAGGACTCTTTGTTGCTGTCTCCATTTAACAGTATCCCAAATAAACAAATCTGAGATATGAGCTAATTGGCTTACTTAGAACATAGCAAGATAAACCAATAATGAGACCAAGCGAACGAAAACACAATAATTCTTAGCTCCAGAAGAGATTTGGAGACTAAAATGTAAAGGAATAATGTTGAATTTATCATTTTAACTCTTTCACTGCTAATTATTTTTCCTCAATATTGAGATAAAGAGTGGGCAATAACCGAGAAGAGAATCATTTATAACTATGTGTTTTTGAGAAGACATGGTTAATGGATTTGAAAATATTTGCAACTATCCCCACAGCAATTTTTTTTGCATGAATTTTTTACTATTTTAAATTGTGAATTTTACTAACATTTCCCAATTTGTAAACACTCTGATCTAAAAAATAAGCAAATTTCAGTGGAAATATTTTGAGAATTATTCATCCAGCTGTAATATTGAACTTTATCCTTCCTGTTGGATTTAAGAAAAAATTGGAACAAGTTATGGTCAATCAGGGGTCTGTTTTGATTTTTATAGATTATACAATTGTTAATCATATTATTCTAATTTTCTTGATTCCCCCTCCCCATGAGATTTTAGCAGTCAATTAATTAACTACTGCAGTTAGTTGAATTGCACATTTTTAGATGGCATAAAGAATAGGTGTTTGGTTCTGGCAGTTCTCCAGGAAGAGGTCACATTTAGGAATTTAAATGGGTAGGGGAAATAAGAGTAAATGGTAATCCAAAGCAAAGAATTGGAGAGATACGAGAGATGATGGATCACAAAAGGCTGTCTAGTTGGTTTTAGCCACCTCCTGTTCTAGACAAGGGAGGAGGATCCCCAGTTGCTGGTAGTTTATTTTGGGATGGGCAGGGGATGTAATATGGAAAAAGTGGAGCATCTTTGAACTCAGTTTAAGATCAAATACATAGCCACTAGAGATAAAGAGAAACATCAGTGAGAAGTCGAAAATTTCACATTTAGTTCCTTTCTAATCTCAGTGAATCAAGAAATCCTGAACCTTAAGACACCTTTCACTAGTTCCACAGTCTCCAGGTGTCTTTGTTCCCCTTCTCCATCCAACTCAGCCATGCTCTAAAGTTATGCAATTTTCAATTCTTATTGGGAAAATGGCCATATTTTAGAGATACTGTAATTTAGATTCCTTTTTAGGCCATAGAAGCACGTGCTTGGCTTTTTGCACATATCTAACCATTTGAGTTCTATCGGACTAATCACAAGCATTAAGTGTTTGCTGAATCATGCCTAAAGCCCTAATTCAAAACCCACTGAACTCAATGGGAGTATTTCCACTGACCTCAGTGGCTTTTGAACAGGAAGTTACTGGAGTTAATCCTATCAGAGAATTCTATGGACACTAATACTCAGCAAAACAGTGCTTCAATTACTACTATTATAGACAAGATTCTGAGACCAAAAGAACAAGTTGACTTAGCAAATGGAATTTTCCATGTTGTTGAAGAATACTCAGTCTAGAGCTCTCAAGTGAATTTTTTATTTGTAGGTAGTGCAGTAAGGCACAATGTAATGGTATGGAATAGACATGATAAGTGCCCTAAAGTGAAACAAACAAAAAAGATATTCAGATGGGTTACATCATTGACACAGCTAAATGAAGTAAGTGAAAATGCCTGTTTTGATGTTTTAGCTGAAATAGGATCTTTTGTTCAGCTTCTGGGATAAATGCTTTAGCTATTTCTCTATAAATAACCTCAGTGTGCAATTTCTAAAGTCTGAACAGCATGGATCAAAATTAGCCTTGGTGTAACTCAGTTAACTTCAGTAACCTTACAGAGATATGGAGGCTTAATTCTTAAATTTTGGTTCATCATCTCTTAAAAGTTGAATGCCAATTTTCTTCATTTTTTTAAGAAACAAGGAGATTAGTTACTGTTTTAATAATGGCAGCTGACATTCATTCCCTATAATTCATATTGACCTTAACCAAAGTTTAGCTTTACTCCAGTAATAATCCTATTCCACTCTTAGGAAGGGCACAGAGAGGTAATGACAGAACACACGAGACAAATATTTCCCCTGTTTAACTTTTTTTTGCTTTATTCGGCATAAGAGAGGTATTCCTGGCAATAACCCAGAATACCTTTTGTAGATTGCTAAGCACTTGTCTGCCATAAAAATAAATTTACTGTCTCATCCATCATGTCTATGGTGTAATGCAAGAAATTCCTCTATTCACATGGATAATGTAGCTCAGTGAATTTGTCACCTTACTTGAAATCTGTGCCTAAAAAAGATGATGACAATTTGCAACCTCCATTTTTAAACAGTTAATACTGGAAATAGAGTTCACTACTCAACTGAATTTCTCTTGATGAGTGCTTGACTCCCTCTTAATTCACACCATGCGTACTAGCGAGGACCTGCCTAGTACAGAATTCTTAATAGTTTCACATCACCTTTAGTCTATTCTTCAATGTGCAGGCATAGAGGCATTGTTGTGTCCTTGTTCACTACACAACATTAAGAATATGGGGAAATCACAATGGCATAGTTGGGTTCCAAATAGATGTTTATTATCTATGTACAAATATACAAAACCTATCTAACTGTGTGTACAGCTGCTGTGGTGGGGTTCTGAATGGTTTCTGCAACAGATGACAAGAAGGCCTACTAGAGGACTTTCAAACTATTGGGATATTGCCCAACTCCTATATGCTACAGCAGAGATTGGCAACCTTCAGCACATGGCTCGCCAGGGTAAGCCTGCTGGCAGGCCAGGCCGGTTTGTTTACTTGCTGCGTCTGTTGGTTCAGCTGATCGCTCGTCCTACTGCCCATGGTTCACCACTCCAGGCCAATAGGGGCTGCAGGAAGCAGCAGCCATCACATTGCTCGGCCCGTGCCACTTCCCACAGCCCCCATTGGCCTGGAGCAGCGAACCTTGGCGAATGGGAGCAGTGATCAGCCAAACCTGTGAATGGAGCAGGTAAAAAAAAAAATTAAAAAAAAAAAACAAACAAAATGGTCCAACCTGCCAGGGGGCTTACCCTGGTGGACTGCATGCCAAACGTTGTTAATTCCTGGCATAGGTCCAGACAGAAAAGGGAAATATTTCTCCATTGTTATTTGCAGGTAGCATACAAGTATTCACAAGTGTGATAAATGAAGTGAAGAAGGGGAGCTCCCTGTTATGGACCCAGCCAGTTAGCTATAAATCCCTCTTAGTAGCTGTACTCTACTTGCTTTACCTGTAATAGGTTAAAAGTCTCATTGCAGGCATAGGTAAAAGGAAGAGAGAATGGGAAGGCTATAACTTTTTAAAAATTGAAACTAGACTCCCTTTTTGTCTGTCTGTGTTGTTCTCCCAGAAAGAAGGGACAGAGCAGCTATGCTATAAGAACTTGGACCAGTTATGAAAAAAATCAATATCATACCTACAAACTACTCATTTGAAATCCTAGATATGTAAGTAGATCAGGAAATCTAGGAAGATGTGATTAGGTTTATGTCTTTATGGCTTGTGGACACCTCTGCGCTAACCCCAAGAGCTTTTGTTTTGCTTGTAATTTTTAAGCTGGACCTCAAGAATGTTATTCTTGATGCTTAATCCTCATTTGTTTTTTTTAAATCTAGCAATAGCCTAAGTTTCCAGATGTATTTTCTTTCTTTTTATTTTTAATAAAATTTACCTTTTTAAGAACAGAATTGCATTTGTGTCTCCTAAGAGGTTTGTGCATATTGTCTAATGGTGGCATCAGCTGATTTCCTTTGTTTTTCTTCTCAGCTCTTCCTCAGAAGGTGTATGTGTGAAAGGGTTTGAGGGTACCCCACAGGAAAGAATTCCCAAGTGCACCTTCCTGGGCTTTCAAAGGGGTGTTGCACTTGGATTGGTAGATGCTGCCACCACCCAAGGTCAGAGAAAAGCTGTAACCTTGGGAGTTTAATACAAGCCTGGAGTGGCTAGTACTTTTTAGAATTCTTGTGGACCCTCACTTTCTGCATTCGAAGTGCCAGAGTGGGGAATCAGCCTTAACAAGTAAACCCACAGTTACAGCAATAGAGCAGTTAATCAGTTATTCTCCTCACTGTTTTGGGGATCCACAAGAAGCAGCTCCCACTGGCACTAGCCCAGAAGCAGCAGCAGTAATGAGGAAGTAAAACGTCTGCCTAGCAATACTGAGCAAAGAACCTAACAGGAGGCTCCAGAGAGAAAAAGGACTCCCAGCTCCAGTGTCGAAGGTCTGTGTGTCAGTCACAGTCAGCTTGTGAGACTGGGCTAGGAAAGAGGAGGAATAAGCAGAACATGACATTGCTATAGCACCAACTGTAGGTTCAGGATAGCCTGAGGGTGGCTGGGTCCATCCAGACATGTACTGAGCCCGGACTGGTACAGCATTCAGGAGAAAGCATTTGGCTGCAAAGGATTGCCTTGCAGAAGTAGGAAGTGGTGCAGTTCCTCACTAGCTCTCTGAGGGAAGGAGACCTGTGGAACAATGGTCTGATGTATCTTCCTTTTCTGAGCTAACTTCAATGACTTTTTGCATTAGGTTTGCAATACCAAAGTTCTCTTTTTATAAAAAACAAAAAGATCTCCTGTAAGGCCCCAATCCAAAGCCATTGAAGTCAATGGGAATCATCTTTCCATTGCATTTTCAATCCTGCTGCCATTGACAACTTATCTTTCCAAGGGAATGATTCTTCTGTCACCAAAAAGATAAAATGCACACTGATTGAAATGAACATTTGGAACAGCATGAGCATCAGGATCAAAAAGGGCTAAATAATGATGGAAAATATTTCATTTTATGGGCAATGTAGTATGCGGTGATTGATTCTAGTGCATATGCAGCAAAGAGGCTCAAAACAAATATATTTAGCATGAAATAAGACCAAAATTCCATTTTTTAATCCCTGAATTTGATTTATGTTTTCTGAGTTACAGTGAGTCAAATTTGAATTAATGAATCCAAGCCATTACTGAGATTACCCAAAGCCCATGTAGTGATGATGAATAAAAGGGAGGAATAATCGAGGTTCTATAGTTTGAGGAAAGCAGTGGAAGCTTGGAATGTGAAAAGTGCTTCATATTCTTAAAGCCTGTAAATCTAACTTCACATTATCATGAAAAATTTGCTCTGTATCAGTTTAGAATTTACATAAAGAGAAATTTCATATATCTGCACTATATCGAGCAGTCTCTGTAATAGGAAAAGGCAAAGAGGGAAAAGCTTTCTATTTTATAACAAAAAGAACAGGAGTATTTGAGGCACCTTAGAGACTAAAATTTATTTCAGCATGAGCTTTCGTGGGCTACAGCTCACTTCATCGGATGCAAAGAATAGAACACATAGTGAGGAGATATTTATACATACAGAGAACATGAAAAAGTGGGAGTTGCCCAACCAACTCTAAGAGGCTAATTAATTAAGATGAACTGTTGTCAGCAGAAGAAAAAATACTTTGTAGTGAAAGTCAAGATAGCCCATTTAAGACAGTTTGATAAGAAGCTGTGAGGATGCTTAAGATGGGGAAATAGATTCAATATGTGTAATGGCTCAGCCATTCCCAGTCTCTATTTAAGTTGATAGTATCTAGTTTGCATATCAATTCAAGTTCAGCAGTTTCTCCTTGGAGTCTGTTTTACAACAGTTACTTTGTTGATACAATCAATATCTGTGTGTGTGCGCATCGTTCTGCTTCATCAATTATTGATTATATTGGTAACAGACTCCAGCAGAAATTCTCAGGATATAATTCTAACCAAATTAAAGAAATAGTCTTTTGACCTATCAGCCTCCTTAAATCAAATTCATTAATTTATTTTTTATATACAGGACAAAATATAGTTATAAACAATTAATGCATTCATGAGAGCTACATTTCTCAAAGTTTCTATCTGCCTAGATCAGCCAGCTCATTAGTTTCAATTTCACTGGATGTCCATGCAGACAACAGCAAAATAAAATTTAAAAAAAAATGCAGCTGAATACATGCTCTTCATCCTATCTGCCTGTTGCAATAAAATCTAACATCTGGTCCTTTAGTTTTACTCCCTACCATTGTAATCTAAATGTAATAACTGTATGAAATGTGGAGTTAGGGCACCTAAATGCTGTTGATTGTCTACACTAGGGATCCTAACAGTGCTTACATGACCTTAAACAGGTCAGTAGAGAATAGAGCTTCCTTTTTCACATGTATGTTCACATCTTGTTTATGTAAAGCTGACAAAAAGCCACAGAGAAGGGAACTCCTATTTTTCCATTAAAAAACAAACAAATTTCGGAATTGTTGCTTAGCTAGATGGAAAATGGGCAGGAAGGGGAGATTTATTATTATTTGCTGGTTGAATTTTGGCCAACTCTACTTTTAACTGATGTGTGTGGAAATTTTCCACCCAAATGGTCTCCTTGGAGTACCTATAAGCAGAGCTAACATTCTCTTCAATGGTTTTCTTCATTACCACCCAAAGCAAACTTGACTGTCCACAGGGTGGAGTCCTACTACTTCCCACCAGTTTCACTCCAAACTGACCCTGACCACTTCAAACCACCCTTCAGATTCTCATCATGGAAAAGGAAGAGCCTATGGTTTCTGAATCTTCCATATTTTGCCTGGACTCCATGTCCAGCCACTTCTCAAAGCAGGATCACCCATGGAAATTTCATGACGAATGTGAATGCTGAGTCCTCTGTATATTGAGGGGAAGAGGCCAGCAGGATTTGGCAATATCTTTGGTTGCAGGGAAGAAAGTAAAAGAGACAGATGTCATGGGACTGGAAGCAAAGTTATCAATCACAATTCAGAAAGGAGAAAAAGAAAAGGTATTACAAGATGCAAGACTAGTAGGTGTGTGTTTATATTAGGCTTCATTAGAACATCCTTGAGTTATGTCTCAATAAAGTATAAATCAGAGACGGGGGAAAATACATTCCCCCCCCCCAGAACAGTGTGTGAAACAAAATGTTTAGTTTATAATTTTCATTATACTAAATATTCAGATAGCAACACAATTTTAGTTGAAAAATTCCAACTAGCTGTAGGATAAATAGATAATTGATTATAGGAAAAGGTTGGGCACTGATAAGGGGTCAAAGTTAAGTTTAGTTTGGGAACCTTGATGGAATTTAAGTATTTAAATTCATTAAGTTGAATGGAGATATCAGATGTCCAAAAAAGGCATAACAAGCAATTTAGAACCTAAACACTCAGCATTGTAGCATGATCAATTATTGTACCAAGATTATTAATATTTTAGCAAAGGTTCTTTCTTTGATAGAAAGAAATAATCTGTTTGTGAGACTAATGGAATACACTACAGAGAGTAATATATAATTTTATTACCAACCAAATAAGTCAACTCATTAATATAACCAAATAACCTAAAGCAATATACAGAGATATAGGTTTTGGGACTGATAGCATACTCACATATCCTTAAGCCTTATGGCAAACAAAGATATAAGAATTCAGTCAGTGAAGCACAGCAGAGCAGACCATGAATGTGTTGGTATGGATTTAGGGACCTGATGAACCAAAAATGTAATAAGCAAAATCAGATTTTATACCTATCCTTTTTGTAACCACACAGACATATTTCCATATCTGATCCTTCTACATGACCATCATAAACTTTATTCTTTCCACTATCCATATGTGGCATTACAGGTATCCATAATTATACTTCTAATCATTGGCTTCAGCATTTGCGTCAATTAGTTTCTTAATAACTATCATACAAAAATGCAGTCTAACCATTTAGTTCATATATTACAAAGTCCTGCAGAAAACCCAAACTATCCCACTATTTCAGGATAACTTTGCAAGCTTGTGATGTACCTGTCTTTCTGTGGTCACTTGTTTATCACACATAATAGAATGGAAAAGGTGTTGAATTGTGTCTATGCAGGCTAAGGAAGCTTTTCAGTAACATTAATCTAATTTAATTAAGGTCTTGTCCAGTTTAGGAAGATGGAAGATGTGGTTTTTTTTTTCCCCAGTTCAGATAGCTTAATTTAGACTATGTCTTCACTAAACAATATGCATTCTTAAATCATGCTTATTGACACAAGGAAAAATCCTAGAGAAAGACAACGTAGTGTGTAGTTTTAACACAAGCCAGCATGTTAAGTTAAACCCTAGGGTCTCCAAAGTTCTTGAACTCAGCTTGCAGCTTGTTAAGCTACATGCTGCAGTTTCTCTTTTGGCAGCCTATCATGAGAGATGTAGTTTAGCCAGGGAGGGAGCCCATCCCATAGGAAAGAATGAGGCATCCAAATTATCACTCTCCTGAAACACCCTGGCAGCCCAGGCAGACACAATATAGAACTTTTTCTGAAACAAAAATGCATGTTTAAGTTTGAAAAACCAAAATGTTACAATTTCAGATGACCTGACATAGTGCTAAATATTTTGTTTCAATATACCAATTGAAAAATCAAATAAACTTGACAAACATGTTCTTAGGAGAAATTTCAGTTCTCAACCCAAATTGCCCATCAAAAACAAACATTTAGATGGAAAACAGTTGAGCATCTCTATCAAAAATATGGATTCCATTCATTCAGTCTGTTGTAGTTCTAATCTGTATAGCCAAGGTACCAAAATCTGCAACAAAACATTTCTAAATGAATGCTGCAGCAAGTGTTCACAGTGCAATGTCAGGAGGGGGCTGCAAAGACACTTTGAAAGAGACTTTGGTGAATACTGCTCTTAAATTACACCGGCTGCCAAGAGTCCTGAGGTCTTCAAATACACTAATCCAAGGATCAGTAAACATCCCTTTTCTGCCAGGTGCAGCCCCCCAATTGAAGGAAGAGTGTTGTGACAGCTCTATGCCACTGGGAAACTCCCTCCATATTTGGGTGATTCTGCTTTGGCCAGCCATGGTGGCTTTAGAGCCAGTTAGCACCTGCAGTGCAGTGTGAAGTGGATGAATAACAGCCCAAGACCTTGACTATCATGTTTTTCACCATAATTGTGCAAGGCAGAAACATTATACAGAAATGAGAATAAAATTATATTAAAAATACACATATAGCCCCAAAAGCTAGGACTGCGTGTTAGCCTTACTAAACAAAATTCAGACAAGTGAAATGTGATATCAGCACAAACTGTTCTTGCTTTTATGCTTTAATCACTGAATTTAGAACACTTAGTTGCCATGTCAATAGGTGGTACAAGCTTTACAAAAATTGTAAAAAATCCTAACCAAAAACGGTGTTCAAAGATACTACAATGCCATCAAGCTTCCACTGCCATCATAGTCCCACACACATCAGAGAGTTAATCTGTGAAAGAGGACTGGGAGAAGTTACAGATCTTCTCCCCTTTAAAGAAACTATCAGTAATAAAGTTATATAATATTAGACTTTGCATGTATAGGTTGGCAGTTCAAAGTCAGTCCAGGTCAGTAGCAATACAAAATTGTTACCATCTTCTGGCTCTTTCGTGGCCAATATGAAACAGTGGATAGTTGCACCCTTGGTTCCCCTGGGTAAAAACACCTTAAATGACACTAAATGGCACACTTCTTTGCAACTACAAAGAAGCTGAAGATTAACTATCTATGAAATCACACACATGTAACAAATGTTATTCATATTGTTAGTGAACTACTGGAAGGTGCTCAGGCACTAAGGTGAAGAGGGTAGTATAAGCACTTTATATTGAATAAAGTGGGGTAGAATAACACATGGAGATTAAGCTATGCTCATGCCCCAGAAATGTTCTCTCCAGATTAGGACTGAGGCACATGGGAAGCTATTTATGCATTTATACATCTAAATTTGTTTAAGATCTTGTTTAAATGTATAAAAATAGAAGAAAAGCTACAGTAAGTGTCAATTACCTTTTCACCATAGTCATCCTTTTGTAGTAAAACTGTAACTATCCATATGTCTTTACTGTTAATTAACATGTATGAAATACTTAACTATTACTTGGATACTGATGGATTCAGATGAAACAAAAATAAATAAATCCCATTTTGATTTGCCACATAGTAAAGGTATAACTGACATTATAGGCCTGTGTTCGTGACTCCAGAGTCTGGAGTCATGTGATTACATCAAAACATTAGCTTTCGTTAAAAAAAATTATCAAGCTTTTCTTCACAACCATAAGGATGGAACATGACCCAAATGCCTGTAGACAGCCTGAAACAATTGACCTGGTAGGGGCTCCACTCATTTCAGTAAAGTGTTAACTCCATTGATCTGGGATCCCTATCATCAGCACGCCAGCAAAGGGCTGTGAGTTTAGGAAGAAGACTAGAGTACAGTGGACCAGGCTTCCTGCCTACCCATCAATCACAAACAGACCAGCTGCTTCAGGGGTAAGTACTGGGAAGTTCCCCTGACGATACGCCGTTCCTTTCTGTTTGGAGGAAGGACTAGATAGATTCCTGCTTCTCATACTGAATTGAGTTTATAATCCTTATAATCCCTATTGCTATTTATGGGATGAGAAAGTAAACCCATGACACTGACGCTTTGAGAGGGATGAAGGTGAGGGAGATTGCCACTGCCATGCCAATCGGGGTGAAAGGCCACAGAGCAGAGTCACAGGGGAGCCCATGCTACCTTAATCTGGTTTGGACTGTCAGAGGTGCCAAAGAACAGAAGTTATAAATCAAATAAAATGTTTGGGAGAGAAGCAGAAAAGATATTAGTAAGAATTTAACAGAATATATAACATGACATTTTTAAAAGTGCTGTGTAGAATATCCACCATTACACATTTAAACAAATTATGGTTTCATAAAAATAGTCTCATACTCATAATTAAAATCCAATGAAACTGAAGATACAGTTAAAAGTCCATGGTAATCTAATTTGTAAAGAAGCATCGGAAGATGTTCTGCTTTAATTTATGTTCACAAATATGACCTAATATGTAGTTCAAGACAAAGTCCACAGAATGAATAAAACAGACTTAACATTTTTATTCTTTTATATAAACTACCCATGTTACTGAGACTGAGATTACAATGGCACAACATAACATGGTCTGTGCTAATTATAAGGAAAGTTTTACTGATTAAGACGCTGACCCAGCAAATACATATGAAAGAGCATAATTTCACCCATATGAGTAATCCCATTGAAGTCCATGGAAGCCACTGGGGTCTCAGGACTTAGGTATTTAAAATCAGATTTAGAAGTCTGACTTCATGTATCCATTTCTTTATAAAATTGTGGCCTTTTCTGCAAGCCTAGATTTAAATAATTTAGTGCTTGTACGAACAAACACTTACTACTGGGGGTAGTACATATTGTCAGACACAGTCAATAGCAAAAGGTCCAGTGATAATCACCACACTTTGTAATATTTTTTTTTGAAAATTTGAACCCCTAGTCAAGTTTAATGTGCTTTATGTTTATTTTTCAACTAGCAGTACTACTACTACCTTAGGTGCAATTCCAGGACTAAACTTTTAAATACAAAGGCAATTAACAAAAAACACAGGTGGCCTCTAAATGTGTTAACACTTTTTTTGCTATTGCTTTTCTTTGTTATATTCAATCTAAGGTATGTTGTTTAAAAATTGTTTGTGTGCTTTTCATAAAAATGACTTTTAGACTTTGTCTGCATAAAAAGACTAGCATATACTCAGTGCTAAAACATACTTGCAGTCATGCGGACTCACCCCTGCGGCACCTCCTGCTGGTGACTTCCAGGAATTAGCTCTTCCAGCTCCAGAGAGCCCTCTGCAGGCCGATGATCCACCTGTCCTCTGACCCAGTGTCCCTCCCAGAACTCCAGTGCCCCTTCGTCTGGGGTGCAGTAACCCCTTTCTCTTTGGGTCTTCCCTCCTCAGGGAACCCCCACTCACTATCCCCACCTCACCTCAGTATCAGGCTACTGCCAGTCATCGTCTAGCCCCCACACTCTGGGGCAGACTGCAGTATCAGCCTACTCATCACTGGCAAGGCTCTGCAACCCCTAGTACCTCTTGACCTTATACTAGGCCACAGCCTGGGGCTTTCCAGGCTGGAGCTCCCCTGCTCCACTCAGGTACTCTGCTGTAGCTCCCTACAGCCAGACCCACCACCCTCTGCAACCAGAGAGAGACTGTCCCTGGGCCTCTGGCTCACAGCCTTTTATAGGGACCAGCTGGGCCTGATTGGGGCATGGCCCAGCTGTGGCTACTTCCCCAATCAGTTTAGCCTAAAAGCTGCTTTCTCCAGCCAAAGCCCTCTCCCAGGACTGTTTTCAAGCCCTTCAGGGCAGGACTGGGGTAACCACCCTGCTACAATATTACATGTCTAAAATTATAGAAAAAAAAAGTATATGAAATGGTATTATTTGATAGTTAACCACCAATCAAGTAATTGAAGACCGTATTTTTATAGGCATGTACAAGTCATATGTCCATATATATGTCATTTCTATAACTATGTCATTTTCTGACTCTTGGGTGCTTAACCATACAGCCTTACTATTCCCTTAATTTAGAAGGGCTTTTCTTGGAATTTTTGCAGGGTAAAAGAAAAAAAAAACTTTAATGCTGAACAATTTGGAACCATTGAAGCAGCTATACCTTAGAAAACCTGCAGGAGGAAGCCCCTCCAGTGTATTATGCATAAATAAATTTAAATATATAAAATGTACACAATAGGTAAAAGCTGTGCAGCTTCTTCACTGCTCACCTTCATTAAATTTTCTACTGCACAGTTATGTTAGTCATAGGTCCATCTGCCATGTGACTTTCCTTAGTTATGCTTATTACAAGTAGAGTGCTCGCAGGAAAAAATCATTATGCTTGTGCAGAGTACAATTTTCAAAGCTCATAACACAGATTAAAAAAGTTTTCATCAGAACATTCAAAATCACTTCTCTTCAATCAGGGCTGCTTTTGTGCCAAATGTCAACTTCTGCTTCTAGCCAACTCTGCAGGATTTCTCTTACATGGCAGGAATTCTCTTGTCATTGAAGGATTTCTCTTGCATGAGATGAGCTGGACAACACAGCTAGATACATGCTACTGCCTGTACATTATAATACCAGCTAGCTATGGAAAGAAAAGCTACAATGTTAAGGTAGTTGTTTTCATGCTGACAGGCCTGCATTATAAATGGGCCCAATTAAGCAAGAGTAAAAATTAAACTCTAGAGAAATACATCACAGTAAAATCACACACCTACTTGTACTCCCTGATTATTTCAAATTATGCCTTTCACTGGAAGCATCTACCGAAATAGGATTTCAATATTATCAACTATAAATATTTGTAAATGTCTTAGCATTCATTCTTTTATTCCAATTTTGTATCGTGTGCCTCCTGCACATCTGGAAAATTTCTACTGTGCTCACTCTGTGTACTATAACAAGATAAATATACCCTTGTTTCAGTGAAATCCTGAACAGTACATTTGACTTGCACAGGGGAGGACAATTAGTTTCCACTGATATTCATCAAGGGTTATTTCTAAATGAATGTAGAAGGGCATTTATTTGGAAAGTTTAGGCTCCTCCAGCCCAAAAATGTAAAAAACACCACCCAAAAACCCTGTCATTGGGACTACAGAAGCACATTTACTTCAACATGACTCTGCTCCTAGGTATATCTTAAATCTAAAAAGTTTATTCAAATTTTTAAAAATGTGTTATTTTATGTAGGACATTTTTAAAATACATATTGCTCTAAAAAATTAAGAAGAACCTATAAAGCAAGTTATGTAGATGTTTTAAGCTCTTTCTCCTCCCAGTCTTTCACTGAAAACTCTTTACATTTAGCTTGTTATTCAAACTTTCACTTTTTCTCCTTTTCAAAGCAAATATTTATTTAAAAATATATAAGGATAACACTTGACAATACAATCCTGATGTTACAATCTTGTGAAAACCTCAGTTAAAAAATCTACACAAATGAAGAACTAATTAGCACTGGAATTTGGAGAACCATCTCCAGGGTCACTGGTTGAAATCCAGTCCAGGTCAGAAGCTAATGGATATCAGTATAGTCTGACATCTGTTCTGTGACCCATGTGAAAAGAGATGCTTCTATTAGTCCAAGTTTCTGGTGGACAGGTGTCCAAAGAAATTATTATAACTGACACTAATTATTGCTCTTATCATAACCTTAGTCCCAGATTTGGACCTTAGCGTCCAAAATATGGGGGTTAGCATGAAAACCTCCAAGCTTAGCTACCAGCTTGGACCTGGTACTTGCTGCCACCACCCAAAAAATTAGAGTGTTTTGGGGCACTCTGGTCCCCCTGAAAAGCCTTCCCTGGGGACCCCAAGACCCAAATCCCTTGAGTCTCACAACAAAGGGAAATAATCCTTTTTCCCTTCTCCCCTCCAGGTGCTCCTGGAGAGATACACAGACACAAGCTCTGTGAATCCAAACAGAGTGACTCCCCCTCTCCGTTCCCAGTCCTGGAAACAAAAAGTACTTTCCTCTTCACCCAGAGGAAATGCAAAATCAGGCTAGCAAATTCAACACACACAGATCTCCCCCTGATTTCTTCCTCCCACCAATTCCCTGGTGAGTATAGACTCAATTTCCCTGAAATTTCCCAGAAAAGAAAACTCCAACAGGTCTTAAAAGAAAGCTTTATATAAAAAAGAAAGAAAAAATACATACAAATGGTCTCTCTGTATTAAGGTGACAAAATACAGGGTCGATTGCTTAAAAGAATATTGAATAAACAGCCTTATTCAAAAAGAATACAAATCAAAGCACTCCAGCACTTATATTCATGCAAATACCAAAGAAAAGAAACCATATAACTTACTATCTGATCTCTTTGTCCTCACACTTAGAAACAGAAGATTAGAAAACAGAAACTACTTCTCCAAAGCTCAGAGAAAGCAGGCAGACAGAAAACAAAGACTTAGACACAAACTTCCCTCCACCCAGAGTTGAAAAAAATCCGGTTTCCTGATTGGTCCTCTGGTCAGGTGCTTCAGGTGAAAGAGACATTAACCCTTAGCTATCTGTTTATGACATGCCCCCCAAATTGCAGACAGTGGGGAAGCTCACTGGCAGTGATTTCCTTCTAGAACTTTAAAATAAACAGATTACTACAACACATGCACCTTTACATATACTACTAAGTATATAACTAACAGACTTCTACATTTTAAGAACACTTTTTAACTACTGAATTCTGGGAAACTCTCACGGGAGAGAGCATCAGCAACTTTGTTAGAAGCTCCTGTGATGTGTTGAATTTTAAAATGAAAATCTTGGAGAGCTAAACTGCAACGAAGAAGTTTCTTGTTGTTCCCCTTGGCAGTATGAAGCCACTTTAGTGCAGCATGGTCAGTTTATAGTTGGAACCGCCGTCCCCAAACATATGGGCGTAGCTTTTCCAGGGCGTACACAATGGCATAGCATTCCTTTTCACTGACTGACCAGTGACTTTCCCTCTTAGACAGTTTCTTGCTGAGAAACACGACAGGATGGAAGTTGTGATCTGTTGCTTCCTGCATGAGCACTGCTCCTATACCACGCTCAGATGCATCTGTGGTTACTAGGAATGGCTTGTCAAAGTCCGGGGCCCTGAGCACAGGGTCAGACATGAGCATCGCCTTAAGCTGGGTAAAGGCCTTTTGACACTCATCAGTCCACTTAACGGCATTTGGCTGGGTCTTTTTGGTCAGGTTGGTCAATGGGGCAGCGATTTGGCTGTAGTGTGGTACAAATTGCCTGTAGTATCCGGCCAAGCCTAAGAAGGATTGGACCTGCTTCTTGGACCGTGGGACAGGCCACTTTTGGATAGCATCCACCTTGGCCTGTAGGGGGTTTATGGTTCCTCGACCCACCTGGTGCCCCAGGTAAGTCACTCTGTTTTGGCCTATTTGACACTTTTTGGCCTTAACAGTTAGTCCTGCCTACCTGATGCGCTCAAAGACCTTTTTCAGGTGTAGTAGGTGTTCGGGCCAGGAGTCTGAAAAAATGGCCACATCATCGAGGTAGGCAACTGCAAATTCTCCCAGTCCAGCTAGTAGACCATCTACCAGCCTCTGGAAGGTGGCGGGTGCATTTTGAAGGCCGAAAGGAAGGACATTGAATTCATACACCCCCGCATGGGTGACGAATTCTGACCTCTCCTTGGCAGGTTCATCTAGCGGTACTTGCCAGTACCCCTTGGTTAAGTCTATTGTAGAGATGAACTGGGCACGCTGTGACCTTAATTCTACCATGTACTGGTCTTCGGGGATGCTGTACCCAAGACAGGCTCTTTCAAAATTTTCCAAGAAGGCCTCGGTGTCATCACCTGCCTTGTAGGTGGGAAATTTCCTGTGCTGTGGAGCAATAATTGGCGCCGGGTTGTTAGGATTGGCTGGCACATGCAGCCCAGCTTTTGCCAAGTCCAGTTCATGTTTTCTCTGTTTTTCCTTCTCTTCATTCTCTTTTTGTTGTTTTTCCATTTCTTTTTGTTGTTTTTCCATTTCTCGGCGGTGGGCCAACTCTTCTTCTGCTTGTTTCCTTCAGTGGGCCACCTCTTCTTCTTCTAGTTTTCTTTTGTGTGCTGCCTCTTTGGCTGCCTGTTCTCTTTGGAAGGCTGCCAGTTTGATGCTTTCTTCCTTTTCTTTCATCTCCATCTCTTTTTGTTTTATTTCCAGTTGTCGCCTGTGTTCAGCTTCTTTGATTTGTTCTTCGGCCTCAATTTTTGCCTTAGAAGTCATGGTTCCTGTTTTCTTGGGTTGGGGTGCCCTCCGGTGTTTATCTTCTGAACTGCAGGTTCTCTGTTGCCTCCTGAAGTCTGCCTAGCAACAGTGCCTTTAGCTAATCTTCAATGTTAAGTAAACCTGAAAAACCACTTTATTTGCATGTATATAGTGCTGGTATGACTCTCAATGGGAGTGCTATTGTGTGACAAAAGACTCTTAATAGTACCTTAATGGTTTCTTGCTTAAGATGCAAGCTACAAACTGCCAGAGAGAGCAGAAAAAAATTTTTTTCTCTGGCTCCCTTTTAAAACCAACTGTTTCTCTCTGCTAAAAAGCCCTTAGCAGAGAAAAGAAAAATATAATATTCCTACTGGCTTCTGGATTCTGTCTATATCCCAACCGCTGCTACTCATATCATAACCTTAGTCCCAGATTTGGACCTTAGCGTCCAAAATATGGGGGTTAGCATGAAAACCTCCAAGCTTAGCTACCAGCTTGGACCTGGTACTTGCTGCCACCACCCAAAAAATTAGAGTGTTTTGGGGCACTCTGGTCCCCCTGAAAAGCCTTCCCTGGGGACCCCAAGACCCAAATCCCTTGAGTCTCACAACAAAGGGAAATAATCCTTTTTCCCTTCTCCCCTCCAGGTGCTCCTGGAGAGATACACAGACACAAGCTCTGTGAATCCAAACAGAGTGACTCCCCCTCTCCGTTCCCAGTCCTGGAAACAAAAAGCACTTTCCTCTTCACCCAGAGGAAATGCAAAATCAGGCTAGCAAATTCAACACACACAGA
This sequence comes from Gopherus flavomarginatus, assembly GCF_025201925.1. Taxonomy (NCBI): domain Eukaryota; kingdom Metazoa; phylum Chordata; order Testudines; family Testudinidae; genus Gopherus; species Gopherus flavomarginatus. Next base: position 194,661,399 of record NC_066617.1, on the reverse strand, counting down.
TCTCCCCCTGATTTCTTCCTCCCACCAATTCCCTGGTGAGTATAGACTCAATTTCCCTGAAATTTCCCAGAAAAGAAAACTCCAACAGGTCTTAAAAGAAAGCTTTATATAAAAAAGAAAGAAAAAATACATACAAATGGTCTCTCTGTATTAAGGTGACAAAATACAGGGTCGATTGCTTAAAAGAATATTGAATAAACAGCCTTATTCAAAAAGAATACAAATCAAAGCACTCCAGCACTTATATTCATGCAAATACCAAAGAAAAGAAACCACATAACGTACTATCTGATCTCTTTGTCCTTACACTTAGAAACAGAAGATTAGAAAACAGAAACTACTTCTCCAAAGCTCAGAGAAAGCAGGCAGACAGAAAACAAAGACTTAGACACAAACTTCCCTCCACCCAGAGTTGAAAAAAATCCGGTTTCCTGATTGGTCCTCTGGTCAGGTGCTTCAGGTGAAAGAGACATTAACCCTTAGCTATCTGTTTATGACAGCTCTGTCATCTCACACTCAGAAGTGTTGAGGAACACGACTAGACAATGTTGGGAAACTTGCGCTATTAGTGCCTGTGCTGTGATTGATAGTCTTACTTGCATGAAAGTATCCTACTCACTCTTGTGGAATAAGGAGAGCAGGATTTGGGCCTCAAAAGATAAAGAGAGAACTTCAGTTTCTAAAGCCATCAATATGAGACTTTTCATAAGCACTAAATTAACCTTCAAAACAAAAAATATCACAAATCTTTGACTATTATGGTTTTTGTAGTTATACATTGTCTATCTCAGATGTTGGTCACGCCTAAATTAAGTGCTAAATTAGGCTCTGATCCAAAGTCCAGTGAAGTCAGTGGCTCCTGACAGCCAATTCTGACTCTCACTGATATCAATGATAAAACTCCCTTGAACATATTGAGCCAGACACAGCAGCAAAATGAGGACACATACATACATACATATATATATATATATATATATATATATATATATTTTAAGTGGCAGGCCACGACTTCTATTAACTTAAACAAGGGAATGGGGCATTATCGACCCAACGCCCATACTCTGCTATACCTGGCATTTAAGTGGTTCCAGTGCAGGTGTTACAGGGGTTCTACCACGTAACCAGTAACTCAGAGTAGGCTCTCCTCAGCCTACCCCCCAGAACTCAGCATGCTCTAAATCCTACTACCCATCTCTCATGAGGGGGACAGAAAGTGCAGAAAGGTGGGCAACTTGGCTTGTGAGGGCCATAAGATCTGATCCTATCCTGTGATCCCAAAGCCTATCACCAAAGTCTTTTACCTTCATCTTCCTAAAGATTTTTCCCTGTACTGGTGGCACTAACTATTTGAGGAGAAAACATTTGGAACAAAAAATTCAGTTTCTGAGGTGACAGTCTAGCCATACTCCATTCTCTAAACAGAAAGCTAAGAATGCTTCAGTTATGAGGCGAGTGAGAGTCTTCATTTTACACTATCTGCTGTTTAGCATAATTTGTCATGAAATGCACACCTCAGGAGGGGACAGAGCATTGGCAGCATCATTATCTTAATTTCAAGACAACAGATTCTGGGAGCTCACCCTGCCTGCGTTTCCAAGTCTTTTCCAAGTCATTTACCTCTGCAAATCTTTTAATTGCACTGGAAACCTGCCACAGAGAGCCCTACGACTAGCTTGGTTTCACACACACACACACACACACACACACACACACACACACACACACACACACACACCCCATGCCAACTGGTATGACAACTTCTGCTCCATCCATTACCTCAAGTTCTGTAGCCATATGTCAGTACTTCCACCTGCCAAACACACACCATCATCTGTGAAAAATGCAGGCCAATTGTAACAGACTTCCCCATACTGTACCAGCAAATCTTCTGTCTTCAGGAATATTCTGGTGTTCACTTGATTCATTTTCTTCTGAGCCTTCTCCATGCAGGTTGGATCTGCAGCTCTCCACCAAACCTGCCTCATGAGCATTTCTGACCATAGCAACCTAGCCTCTGGCTAAACTGCCTAATCAAGTCAACAACCCTCTGGATTCGTCCCTGTTGATTACGAATTGCTCTCGCCCCTCGCTCCACCGATATGGCCACCAGGTGCCCGTTATCTACCGGGTAATGAGCGTTGGGGTAGGGCGGAGGTTCGATCACTGGATGCCCTCGGGGGGGGGGGGTGACAAGTGCCCAAGGGTAGCGACGGGGATGACACAAGCAATCAGTCGTAGTGTTAAAAAATGAGGGTTTATTAAATGAGTCACAGATAAGGATAAGGGACAACACGATTAGTTACAACTTGGGCTTACAATATAATACCAGAACAAATAAAACAAAAACTGCAATTACAAATAGAAGCTGGCCCTGGTACTTTTCTAAGTCCCAGTAATTATGCAGGTTGTTCCAGGGGTTAGTAAAAGTGATATTGGTGCTATTAGTAACCATAAATGCAGCAACTAGTCTCACTAAACACAAATTGTGAGGCTCGACTGGTCCCTCTTGCTTTCAAGGTTTCCTGGTCAACGGGTTTCCCCTAGCAGGAGCCTTGGGGCGGCTGGAATCAGTCTTTGCCTCTTATCTATTAGCACAGTTATACTTAACAGCTAATTCTACTTACACATACAAACCACAAAAGTTTCATTACGGCCGGCAAGCGGTTAGGCTTCAGGAAACGCGTGAGCCGAGAGAGATCTTCAGGTTGATCAGGCCTGGGTACGGTTCGACGGGAATTCGAGTTCTCTCCGCCCGTCCCCGGGAGGGGGCCGGCAATATATAGCGAATTTTTCGTCATAATTTATGGTAAGCCAATAAGCCAATTGCGGGGTCGCGAGTGGCTCATGCCCATACAAGGGAGGCAATCGGGCCCCAGCATCCTTACCCAGGAAGCAACCGTCGTGGGGGAACTTCGTCCCTCCAGGCCGGCCGACCACAAGGTTGCTTTTTCCTGTTACAAGTTCTGCTTTCTGAGCAGCTACGTGACCAGTGGCAGTTCTGGGGGCTGAGGGAAAAATCCGTTGGGGGGTGGAGGCCGGAGCACCCGTTGTCTGGCCCTGGGGCCCCAACTTGGGGGTCTAACAGTCCCATGCAGCCCCTGGCCTATACTGTTGATCAACAAGTGTGAAAGTAGCAAGAGCTGATCTCACTGCATGCCTCTTCCACTGAACCATTGTATGAAAATGGTTTCAGCCCTGAAGCCCATCTGGGATTTGTCTGTTATCCTGGCTGCCCATTTGTGGGCCCAGTGACTATAGAGTGCCCGCAAATGCAAAAACTGGTTACCCTCTTGGAAAAAAAACAAAAACACAACAGTTTAGCAACAGTTTTACTGTTCCTCACCATCCTTTCCTGGGTGCTGATGTAAATACAGTAAAACTGATTTCCTTCACCCTATCACCTGCACCTTCCACAGGCAAAAGCCATCTGTGCTCACTGATGCTGCTGCCCTGATCCTGAAAGAATGGGTGCCAAATGTATTCAGGTCATGATGCAGTGTTCCAAGGTCTGTCTCCATACCACAGCAAACTGGTACCTCATCGTGAGGCTGCCATCACCATGTATGAGCAGTCAGCCCAGCTGCTGGCCTCAGATTTCTAGTAAGGCTTGTACCACCTTTATGAGGAACACACATTCATCCGCACATTCTTTCCTTCAACACTACATAAGCCTGCCTTCCCTCAATTTTAAGAGTAATTTAAGGGCAGGGCACTTTTCTTGTAGATAACTATATATCATTAAGTTCAATGCTTGCTGGGACCTGTCCTGGGCTGACAAAGGCCCAGCTCACTGATTCTAAAAGTGCAAAAAAGGCAAAAAACTAATACTGCCCTAAATACAAATAGCCTCCCTCTCACAGCTCGCAATAGCCCTGTCAGGTTTCCACTCTTTTGGGTAACCTGTCATTCCTCCTGCACTCACCCCTTTTGGACTACTCTTGTAAGAACTTCTGTACTACAAAGCACCTTCATGGGTCTTCCAGCCTACACTAGTAGGGCAGGCCTTCTAGCCAGTGGTAGTAACAGGAGGGAGCCAATCTGCACTAGGCCAAAGACACCACATATCGCACCATCTAGTGTGTGGTATGGGCCATTTGTGACAAATCCCTTTCTGTGCCCTAAAATTTGTGTATTCAGTAAATCTGGCCTTCTAGGTCTCTCACCAAAAAAAAAAAAAAACAACAACCACCACCCCACACAGGGCAAGCAAGTCCTTGGTTAGTCTCACAGCTGTCAGGCACCAAGGTTCCAAATTTGTTGTGGCATCACCCGCATATCTCTGATGCAGGCAGGGTGAGTTCCCAGAATTTGTTGTCTTGAAATCAAGATAATGATGTTGCCAATGCTTTATCCCCTCCTGAGGTGTGCATTTCATGACAAATTATGCTAAATGGCAGATAGTGTAAAATGAAGACCCTCACCCGCCTCATAACTGAAGCATTCTTAGATTTCTGTTTAAAGAATGGAGTATGGCTAGACTGTCACCTCAGAAACTGAATTTTTTGTTCCAAATGTTTTCTCCCCAAATAGTTACTGCCACCAGTACAGAGAAAAATCTTTAGGAAGGTGAAGTCCCTATAAATGACCTGAGCACCCAGTTTTCCAGCCACCCTTACACACACCCCTCATCTTGAAAGTAAACCCCACAGTCTGCCTCTCCTGAGGCATTGGATTGTACCAACAGCTTGGTCTTAACCAACCAGTCCAAATGCTGTTTTGAAAACCACATGAAATTCCTCCAGAAATCTTCCCCACACTTCTAAATCTTCCTTAATTTACCTTTCTCCAGGTTAACTCATCAGAGTTGGGGGATGTTAACCAATCAGCACCTCTCCCCTCCAATTTGCCAATGGATGCCAGAGTTTCCAAGTCTGGGGAAGGAACTACCCAGAGTCCCTCATCAAGTGTCTCCCTGCCTTGCAGCTAGGGCTAATACCTGGCCAATATTTGACCCGCTTGGCTGGGGGGGGGGTTTGTTATTAATTTGCCAGTTGCCAGAAAAATAATTTAATTTGCCATTTTTTTAACGTGGATCTAAAGATTTGCATTATTATCACAATACACAGGGATATCAAAGTTAAAAGTTTCTGTGTCCAATTAAAGATGTTGCAGTGTTCCCACTTCTGCAGTTTAAGTAAGAAAATGATGTGATCAATCACATCTTTATGTGTTATCTTTCTAGATACTGTAAGTGGCTGTTGAAGAGAGAGAGGGTTGCAGAGTTGCCTTGTGGTTAGGGGTTGGGGTTGTGGCGGGCTTGCCTTGTGGGGGGGGGAGGGTGCTGAGTTTTTTGCATTTCAAAGGTGGTAACTCTACTTGCTCTAGGGCAGTCCCTCTTGGCTGCTGGCCTAGTCAGCTTCTCCCACCCACTGAGGTGGGTAAGTGGTATTTCTATGCGGCAACACAGCACCATGTGACATTGGGGAGAGAGGGAGTGTCACATAAAGGAGCTTGTTCAGCTCTCTAATTCTGAAGACTTGGCCTCAGTTCCTGAGCCACTTAGAGGTGCTGCAATGTAGTTATATGTAAGACCTTTAATGAACCCTGCACCAGTGAAAGATTGGTGCAGTGAAGCTCTAGCACACACCCTCTTTCCAACCCAGGTAGCAGGGGGAAACAGAAGTGCATGTCCATTTCCATCACCTCTTTGCCTAGCAGTGCAGAATTCCTACATTAGGGGAATTCTCTGCTGGAAATTTGCAGCCAGTTTTGGCTCCTTTTTGAGCCATACAAAGAGAGCCCATAACTCACTTGAAAACTAGGCCCTCTAATTTCATATCAGAGCAGTATTGGGTCTTTAGTCAACTGTATCATATACAGTCAATTTTATAGTACAGAATTTTGAAACACTGTTATTCTAGGAAATGAGATATGGCTTTCTATTCCTCATCATACATTAACAACATTTTTCTTGCTTGTTTTGTTACAGACTTTTCTTCTGTTTAATTTGGTAAAGCACACAAAATTGCCTCTCTTTCTCTCACTAGTTTGTTTTCTTTTGTTCATACAGAGAGACTGCACTTTAAAAAACTCCTCATTATTCTATGTATTAAGGTTTTCTTTGCCTTTCTATTCCTCATAATTTATTAATGATGCAGCTATGACTTCCATTTGACTCGTCTACTCCTCCATTCCTCATATTTTATGAAATACAAAGATTCATGATAAAGAGACAAAGTCATCATTATTCTAACATTATCCGTACTGAACTGTCTTTGTTATCTATTAGTCTTCAAATGGTTTAAATATTTTTTCCACCACCATCACCCCCTTTTCTTCTTAAGCTGTCTGTATATTACTTCATGATTTACAGCTGCTCTAGCACTCCTTTTCTGAGTAAGTTCTGTATTCATCATCTATACTTTTATGCATCCAATACAAAATATGAAAACTGTTCATAATTTTCTATGTATAATGACAGCTTTTTAAAAAAAAATACTGAAAGTTTTAAAAGCCGTACATTTTCCACATTTATTTTCAGCCACTTATTTCTTCACTAATGCTGGCCCAGTTTCCTGATAAAGGTGAAAATCATCATTAGCATTGCCACAAACCATCATATTCAATAGAACTCAGATTTGTTTTATCGCTCAATCTCATTATTCATATTTTATGATACATGCTCTTGACTTTTTGACTATACTTAATTCCTTATCATTAATGGCACACACTTGTCTGCTATCCTTCTTTGTAAAGAGTGATTATTGATCCCCATTAATGTAACTGATGTATCTTTCCCCATCTATTAGCCACGTCTTTTCAAGCATATAATTTAACTGAATTCCTGCCTCTTATTATTACAGTTCCTCTGTCATCCATTTATGACACACATTGCACTCACTTTTGTTTCTTACTCTTTGTGATTCATTTATCACAAAAATGTACTGTTATTCTATGCTCATTTTATATTACACTGTCATGAACTGTGGAAATGGAATTTTATCAACAACGGTTTCTTTAAGTGAAAAGGTATGAATTCAGCACTTATTAAAATAACCAATTAGCACAGTAGCAGTGACTGGAGCCAGGTACAATATGCACCTTTGTAATCTTACAGCACAGTCCTGTGCCCATCTACCACATGTCTGACATCGGTATTATTCCAATCCCTTGAACTTTTAATTATCTTGGTCAGAGGCTGAATGATATCAAATTGCTGAATGTTTGTTTGAGGTGTACAGACAAGTGGTCCCATTCGGCCCTGGCTTGCTTCTTGGACACCACTCTATACCTCACTGTGCTAACCTTTACACCACTCTGGCAACCTAAGGCAGCTGCAAGGAGGGCAGAAAGGTCCCCTGGGTAATGTGCCTTACACAAAAGTTTCTCCTTGTTTGCATAGGGCTTGCAGGGTATAACTATGTCATCCTCCTGCACAAGAGTGTACTGTGTTTGCTCTATTCTGGTCCACAGAGTGACCCCTAGGTGGCCATGCTTTAACTTGGAGCTATTCCTGGTTTTTTATTCTAACTCACACTGCGACCAAATAAGCCCTCAACTAGATCCAGAATTCAGGGGATGGAAAGGGGGCATAAAGCCACCTTTGCCCTCTCATGATGTGGACTGCACTTTTGTGCTGTGCCAAATCTTGTCCTTGATTTTTAAATCAAACTTACTTCAGAAATTAAATTGGGTAGATGGTAATGGGACTTCCTTTCTAGATCCAGTGCAGACAAGTAACAACATAATCGGTGTTAAATACGGAGGATTCTCTGTGGGGAGGTAATACAGTTCCTCCTCATCTGCTAAAAATGGAGAGTACACCTTTTCTCCTAGTTTGGCTGTAGCACACCCCTCCTCCAGCATTGCCTCCTCCAAGGCTGGTGCAATGAGAGCTCTCCCTCCCATTTCAGTCATTTACCATTTATCATGAGCATCACCCTCTGATAGCTGTTGTTGTTGCCTAAATTTAGGGGAAAATCTAAACTAGGCAGTTAAATCTACTTAATTGAAGTCCATAGTCAGCTATCCCAGTAATTAAGTCAGTTGGACATGTCCAAACCACACTCATTGTATCAGTGGAGTGTGCTCTCACTAGCAGTGCTTGCAGAGAGCAGTGCACCGAGGGTAGCTATTCCATAGTGCAACTAGCTGCAAGGGGTTTTAGAAAAGTCTTGCAATGCCTCATGGAACCAAAAGATTGTTACGGGGGAAATGGGACCATGGCTTCCCATAATGCAGTTTCCTACCACCCACCCTTGTATAAATGACAAACAACCCAGACTTTTTTGGTCTTTTTTTCAAAAACCTGGCTTAGCCGTGTGTACTCCATAACCCAAGAAGCATGGATGCTGCTCAGCTGTGCACTATTATTGTGAGCATTACAAACACTTCAAGCCTTATCCTGCACTACTTCCAGAGCAGAGACAGAAGCAGCCGCATGGAACATAGCGTTGTCCTTGAAGCAGACCTGCTGCAAGCCATAGAACAAAACAATTCCTGGTTGCTGCTAGCATTCACACAGCAGTTGAACATGGTGGAGCACTATTTCTGGTCCTAAGAAGCAGGAACTGACTGCTGGGATCACATCGTTATGTGTTATGGAATGACTAGCAGTGGCTGCAGAACTTTTGATAGTGGAATGCCACTGCTTTCCAGGAACTTTGTGCAGAGCTTTCCACAATTCTGAAGTATAGCAACACTAAAATGAGACCTGCTCTGACAGTGGAGAAGCAAGTGGTGATCGCTCTGTGAAAGCTTACAATGCTAGACTGCTACCGGTCAGTGGGGAATCAATTCAGAGTTGGTAAATCCAATGTGGGAGTGGTTGTTAGCTAGGTCTGTCAGTGTCAGGGTCGGGGGGAGGAGGGCTCCAGCTGTGAACACAGTGCCCAGCTGATAAATGGGGTGAACGGGGGGCTCCAGCTGTTGGCCTCCATGCGAGGCTGACAACCAGCAGGCAATGTAAGTAATGCAGTGTCTTACAGACATTGCACTGCCCTAACTACATCAATCTAAGAACTACACCTCTCAAGAAGGTGCAGTTATTAGGTCAGTATAGCGGGTGACACATTCATAGAGTCATAGACTCTAGGACTGGAAGGGACCTTGAGAGATCATCAAGTCCAGTCCCCTGCCCTCATGGCAGGACCAAATACTGTCTAGACCATCCCTGACAGACATTTATCTAACCTACTCTTAAATATCTCCAGAGATGGAGATTCCACAACCTCCCTAGGCAATTTATTCCAGTGTTTAACCACCCTGACAGATACGAACTCTTTCCTAATGTCCAACCTAAACCTCCCTTCCTGCAGTTTAAGCCCATTGCTTCTTGTTCTATCATTAGAGGCTAAGGTGAACAAGTTTTCTCCCTCCTCCTGACAACACCCTTTTAGATACCTGAAAACTGCTATCATGTCCCTTCTCAGTCTTCTCTTTTCCGGACTAAACAAACCAAATTCTTTCAGCCTTCCTTCACAGGTCATGTTCTCAAGACCTTTAATCATTCTTGTTGCTCTTCTCTGGACCCTCTCCAATTTCTCCACATCTTTCTTGAAAGGCGGTGCCCAGAACTGGACACAATACTCCATTTGAGGCCTAACCAGCACAGAGAAGAGCAGAAGAATGACTTCTCGTGTCTTGCTCACAACACACCTGTTAATGCATCCCAGAATCACGTTTGCTTTTTTTGCAATAGCATCACACTGTTGACTCATATTTAGCTTGTGGTCCACTGTAACCCCTAGATCCCTTTCTGCCGTACTCCTTCCTAGATGGTCTGTTCCCATTCTGTATGTATGAAACTGATTGTTCCTTCCTAAGTGGTGGGAGCAATGATGTAATTTAGATGCTTACACAGTTAGGTCAACATAAACTGCCTCCTGTGAGAAGGGAAGGAAGTAGGTATCTGCCCAAGTAATGCCTCTTTTTGCACACAGCATTGTTGCTATTTAGATTATTTATTGGTTTACATTACAATAGATGTCTATCCCATTGATGAGCAGCAAGTAAACACAAAGTGAAAAAACTGTATTTTTCAGACCAAAAAAATACACTCATGCACGAATGCTAACTACAAAGAGAGTTTTTAAAATGATTCACTGATTAGTCCAATTATTCTCAGGTAATTTGTTCTCTCTCTAGGATTCCTCATTTTACACTTTGAAATGAAAGAAGCTCCATTTTTGCATTACTATTTTCCTAAATTAAGTCCCCATGGCTCTGTTCTGAAGTCTCATCTCCTTTTAGCAATCAGTATTGGAAGGTAATCAGAGCCCATTAACACAGTAAGATAAGTTAAAATTCATTAGTAGTTGTTTCTTTCTGTGAATGCTTATGCAAACTTCCCTACTTAAACATCTCCCTTCTAGATTACATTTTGACTCAACAGTGGACATGTTAACTATATAACTCCATTTTATTCAAGACAGTCTAGTGCTGTATGTATGCAAACAGTAACAGGTGTAAAGTATCTTATTTTAATTTTGGAAGTATTGAGACTTAAATAGAACAAGTGAACCTAACAAAGTATATAAATTGATACTAGATTGCTAATACTTTTTAGACTGTTAGCCAAATGCATACTTAGAAGGAAGAAGCTCTCTACACTTTCTGTAGAATAAATATTACCAAGTATACATTACCATTCATCTCTGTTTTTGTAACCATGGTAAATAAATTGCATCAGTTGATCCTGTAACATCAGTCCAGATTAATAGCAATCTAAGTTTTGGACATTCACTGTAGTGGTATCTGTTTGAGAGAAAGAACAAAAATAAAGGGGACTGAGGTGCAATGAGTGTGGTTCCAGATAGTCCCAAACTGATAAGGGAAACTCCTAATCATGTAATCCAACCAGAAGAACCAGACACCAGCTATTTGTAGCAATACAAAGGTGGGAAGAGGCGTTCTGGAAGTGAAATTCAGGGATGAGTGTGACATAGAGGCCTGGGAGCAGTACCAGAGATTACCAGTGAATAGGGTATGAGTGTGGGAAAAAATGACCAGAACAAATTAGAAACCCTGGAGGCCATCCGAGAGAAGCTAGAAAAGGGGTTTAAGTACTTCTGACAGTGACCATGTGGAGATGGATGAGACACAGAATTTCAGATTGAGAGATTAGAGGAGCTAAGAGAGACCCTGTAAGTTTTTATTTTGCGCATTTAATATGCCTACCTCAAAGGAAGATCCTCAGGATCATCTACTTATTGTCCAGCACAGGCTGGAAGTGGTTGTATGCCACCTTTGCAGTTGCCTTATTCTTCAACTGCTAGCCACCAGTCTGGTTTCAAGCATCAACTTCATGCACTCTGGGGCTGCTCTAAATTGCAGCAACTAAAACAACATCCAAAGGGTAGTTACAGCAATTGGAGATTGTGGTAGTCCAAGAGCATTCTAACCATACTGCTTTTCCTCAGTCAAGTCTCTTGTGCTGTGTGCTATACCTGGATGCCAATCAGATCTGCCAGCTCTATACCGCTTGAGAAGATTCTTATACATAAAAATAATTATCATCTGGTCACTTAAAGAAGCTTTGCATTGTTGGAGTAATGCAACACAAACTTAATAAGGCCAAGGTTCTAGACCACTAGCTATACAAATAAAATAATTAAATAATAGAATATTAATAATGTGGCAATGCCTAAGAGTTCTAGTCGTGGACCAGGACTCTATTGTGCTAGGCACTGTGCATACAGAACCAAAAGATGGTCCCTGGCCCAAACATTTGCCATCTAAGAAGTTACCAGCAAACAATTAATATTGGAAAAACTTCATCAGAGGATTTGGCAAAGCCATTAACCGAATTACAGTGTTTTAAGATTACCCTAAACCCCAACCTTAGCAGCAAAATAAAATGAAATTAAAAGCCTTCCTCCCCCGGCCCAAATATTACCATCACAAATCCTGCTTCACATGGAGTCTTCAGATAGCAAGAAAAAACTAATAAAAGCAGTGCAATTTATTCTAGCAGGAAGGACACTTTCTGAGGGGTTAATTAATTGGGGATAACAAGCAAGCTTTCATGTCAACACAGAAGCATTATTAATGTTAATACAAAGCTGCTCTTAGCACCTTTACTGAAACAACTGAGTTGGTTAAATAGTCAAGTGACAAGGAGACATTATTGACTGTAAACTGCTAAAACCCTAGGATTAGTTTAAGTAAATTCTAACATTCCAAATTAATTAATCCTGTGAAAAACAAAAAGGGTAAATATTTTCCATGCATTTAATGTAATAAGGACACTTGCAAATAGTTGATTTGTTGTATAATAATTGGTTGTTCTATTTAAAGATCTGAATACTGAGAAGTTTAAGAAATAAGAACTGTTCCGGATAACATATATTGTGAATGGTCATACTTCTGCTAAGAGAAAATAGGCACTCAGCCTTGGTAATTTTGTGTGTTATTTGATTCCATCTGAAAGGGGAGGTCACACAAAATTGCACAGAAAAAGAAAAGCAATAGAGTCAGAGTGGGATGGCAAAGTATGAATCCAAATATGACAACTGTGCTAAGGGTTAACGACTGGTAATCACTCCCTCAGGGTAGAAGTAGCAGAGGATCTCCACAGAGATCTCTGCACCTGCTTCAGAATTGGCTGCCTATGCAGCATGGGACTGGAGCCAAGGCTGGGATGGGAATGGGAGTAAGAGTGGTTGAGAGCATTAGGGCCCCAGCTGTTGCCCTTCCCTCAAGCCACTTGGTAGTAACAGAAAATGATTGTTAATATTGACAATTTTCAAAAACAACAACAAAATATCCACTAATTTTCTTATGAAAAAAATGAATCAGCTCTAACTGTGGCCTCCAAGAGTATGTCTACACTGTGACAAAAACCCCACAGCACTGAGTCTCTGAAGCCAGGTCATCTGACTTGGGCTTGTACAGTTTGGGCAGCGAGGCTAAAAATTGAGTGTAGAATTTCAAGCTCAGGCTGGAGCCCAGACTCCAAGACACACTCCCTTGCACAGTCTTACAGCTAGTGCGCCTTCTCTAGCCTGAGCCCAAATGTCTACACTGCAATTGTATAACCCCAGAGCCCCACCCCAGTGTGTCCAAATCAGCTGCCATAGGCCAGCCACAGCCATGCGGCAGGTGTTTTATCAGTGTAGACATATCTCAAGGGAACAACATCTCCACTTCCACCTCTGCCAAAATTCATTCATTTCAAAAGGAATTTTTTTTGTTAAAGTCCTGTATTTTTCTGAACTTTTCCCAACTTACACTTCACAGAAACACAGAATTGTAGGACTGAAAGGGACCTCAAGAGGTCATCTACTTCAGTCCTCTGCACTCATGACAGGACTAAATATTATCTAGAGCATCCCTGACAGGTATTTAACCTGCCCTTAAAAATCTTCAGTGATGGAGATTCCACAACTTCCCTAGGCAACGTATTCCATTTCCTAACTAGCCTGATAGGAAGATTTTCCTAATGTCCAATCTAAACCCCCCTTGCTGCAATTTAAGACAATTGTGTCTTGTCCTGTCCTCACAGGTTAAGGAGAACATTTTTTCTCCCTCCTCCTTGTAACAGTCTTTTACGTACTTGAAAATTGTTATCATGTCCCCTCTTAGTCTTCTCTTGTCCAGCCTAAACAAGCCCATTTTTTTTTATCGGTCCTCATGTTTTCTAGATATTTAATCATTTTTGTAGCTCTTTTCAGGACTTTCTCCAATTTGTCCACATCTTTCCTAAAATGTGGCATCCAGAACTGGACAAAATACTCTGTTGGAGGCCTAATCAGTGCAGAGTAGAGTGGAAGAATTACTTCTTATGTCTTGTTTACAACACTCTGTCTAATACATTCCAGAATGATGTTTGCTTTTTTTTTTTTTGGGGGGGGGGGGGCGGTAACAATGTTGCACTGTTGTCTTATATTTAGCTGTAATCCCCAGATCCCTTTCCACAGTACTGCTTCCTAGGCAGTCATTTTCCAATCTCTTATGCATCCACCTTATTATAGCTCCATTTAGGTTGCATTTCCCTAGTTTGTTTAAGAGAAGGTCATGCAAAACAGTATCAAAAGCCTTACTGAAGTCAAGATATACCACGTCTACCACTTCTTTGCTATCCACAAGACTTTTTACCCTTTCAAAGAAAACTATTAGGTTGGTTTGACATAATTTGTTCTTGACAAATCTATGCTGACTGTTACTTATCACCTTATTACTTTGTAGGTGTTTACAAATTGATTGTTTAATTATTTGCTCCATTATCTTTCCAGATGCTGAAATTAAGGTAACTGGTCCATAATTCCCCTTTTTTGATAGATTGGTACTATATTTGCCCTTTTCCAGTCCTTTGGAACCTCTCCCATATTCCATAACTTTTCAAAGATAATCATTAATAGCTCAGTCAGCTTCTTGAGTATTCTAGGGCATATTTCAGGCCCTGGTGACTTGAAGACATATAATTTGTCTAAGTAATTTTTAACTTGTTATTTCCCTATTTTAGCTTCACTCTTACCTCGTTTTCACTGCATTTACTTAGTAGTGGTGAAAACTGAAACAAAACAGTCATTTAGCACTTCTGCCATTTCCACATTATTATTTCCCCCCCTCATTGAGTAATGGGCCTACCCTGTCCTTGGTCTTCTTCTTGAACCTAATGTATTTGTATAATGTTTTCTTGTTACTCTTTATATCTCTAGCTAGTTTGATCTCATTTTGTGCTTTGGCCTTTCTAATTTTGTCCCTATATATTTGTGTTATTTGTTTATATTCATCCTTTGTAATTTGAACTAGTTTCCATTTTTGTAGGACTCTTCTTTGACTTTCAGATTATTGAATATCTCCTGGTTAATCCAGGATGGTCTGTTGTCATACTTCCGATATTTCCTACACAGTGGGATAGTTTGCTCTTGTGCTCTTAATAATGTCTCTTTGAAAAACTGCCACTTTTCTTGAACTGTTTTTCCCTTTAGATTTGCTTTCCATGGGATCTTACTTACTTACTCCCTGAATTTGCTAAGGTCTGCCTTCTTGAAATCCATTATCTTTATTGTGCTGTTTTCCCTCCTACCGTTCCTTAGACCAGTGTTTCCCAAACTTGTTCCACCACTTGTGCAGGGAAAGCACAGTTTGTTTACCTGCCGCGTCCTCAGATCTGGCCAATCGCGGCTCCCAGTGGCAACAGTTCACTGCTCCAGGCCAATGGGAGCTGCTGGAAGTGGTGCAGCCCAAGCCGCTTCCAGCAGCTCCCATTGGCCCAGAGCAGTGAATTGTGACCACGGGGAGCGGCAATCGACTGAACCTGCAGACACGGCAGGTATGCAAACCGACCTGGCCCGGCCCGGTAGGGACTTTCCCTGCACAAGAGTCAGAACAAGTTTGGGAAACTCATGAATTCTACCATTTCATAATCACTTTCATCTAAACTTCCTTCCCAGGGCCGGTGCTACCATTTAGGTGGACTAGGCGGTTGCCTAGGGCACCAGGATTTGGGGGCTCCAAAAAGTGGCACCCTCCAATTTTTTTTAAAATGTTTGAGCGGCCACTGCCATGGGATGGAGAGGGAGTCTGAGCTGCCACCGGCAGCCCAGGGGTTCCCCTGAGTCAGAGGGCTGCCGGCAGCCCAGGGGGTCCCCTGAGTCAGCGTGACACCGCCGGCAGCAGCCAGCCCAGGGGTTCCCCTGGGTCAGCACGCCGCCAGCGGCAGTCCAGTGATTCCCCTGGGTCAGTGCGCCGGCAGCCAGCAGCCCAGTGATTCCCCTGGGTCAGCGCGCCGCCAGCGGCAGTCCAGTGATTCCCCTGGGTCAGTGCGCCGGCAGCCAGCAGCCCAGTGATTCCCCTGGGTCAGCGTGCTGCTGCCGGCAGCCACCAGCCCAGGGGTTCCCCTGGGTTAGTGTGACGCTAGCCCAGGGGTTCCCCTGAGTCAGCGCGCCGCCGCTGGCAGCCGGCAGCCCAGGGGTTCCCCTGGGTCAGTGCACCGCCAGCAGCTGGGGGTTCCACCGCACAGTCGCTGCTTCGCTTCTCCCACCTCCCAGGCTTGCGGCGCCAATCAGCTGTTTGGCACCGCAAGCCTGGGAGGAGAATTAGAGCAGGACAGCATGCTCGGAGAGGACATGGAGCAGAGGTGAGCTAGGTTGGGGAGGCCTGGGGATGGGGAGCTGCCGCGGGGGGCAGAGAGCTGTGGTGCGGGGGGCGCCTCAGGGCAGAGGGGAGCTGCTGCAAGGCTAGGGGGGCGCAAGGTGGAAGTTTCTCCTAGGGTGTTAAACTTCCTTGCACTGGTCCTGTTCCTTCCATATTCAAATTCTCAACCAGTTCCTCCCTAGTTGTCAAAAATCAAATCTAGAACAACCTCTTCCTTAGTAGCTTTCTCCAGCTCCTGAAATAAAGCAGTCTCTCTAATATATTCCAATAACTTGTTGGATAATTTGTGCCCTGCTGTGTTATTTTCCCAACCGACGTCTGGGTAGTTGAAGTCCCTCATCACCACCAAGTCCCGTGCTTTGGATGATTTTGTTTGTTTAAAAAAAAGCCTCATTGACTTCTTCTTTCTGATTTGGTAGTCTGTATTAGACCCCTACCATGACACCACCCTTGTTTTCCACCTCTTTTATCTTTAGCCAGAGACTTTCAACAAGTCTCTTTCTTATTTCTATGTCAACCTTAGTCCATGTGTATACATTTTTAATATATAAGGCAACACCTCCTCCCTTTTTCCCTGCCTGTCATTTCTGAGCAAGCTGTACCCTTCTCTATCAATATTCCAGTCATACGTATTATCCCACCCCTGTGATGCCAACTATGTCATAGTTGTGTTTGTTAACTAGCATTTAAGTTCTTCCTGCTTATTCCCTATACTTCTCTCATTAGTATACAGAAATCTAATATACTGATTTGCTTTCCCTCTTATGTTCTTTCTTGTCTCTCCCTTATCTCTGCTATAGTGTCTCATGCTCCCCACAGATTTCGACGCTTCTCCCAGGACTCCATGTTTTTTTAACTTATGTGTGGGCTTTTGTCACCTGCCCCTGTCTTACCTAGTTTAAAACCCTCCTCACTAGGTTAGCCAGTCTGTATGAATATATGCTCTTCTTCTTCCTCAGTTGGTGGACCCCATCTCTAATTACCAGTCCTTCTTCCCAGAACAGCATCCAGAGGTGTAGCGAGCACCCTCCGTACCCTCCGACCGGAGGGTGCCCCACAAGGAAGGGGGCCCCTAAAAGTGGCAAAAAAAATGTAAGGTATAACTAGGTAAGTGAAATTTATTGACGCTATTGCACAATCCATGTCGGTTTTACTGACAAAACCGTGAAGTCATTATGATACATCATAATGCTATTGGCTACATCAGTTGTCTGTCGGTCAGTTTCGAATTTTAATTGGACCCATTCAAAGTATGTGTATTTGCGTTCATAATGGCGGTTGGCGGATAAATGTTATTAATTTAGTTGTTTAGTTTTTTATCGTTTCCAACACAGAAGCGTGCTTTGTGATGTTTAAGATAATGTCTAAGAGCGGAGCTAGTAAACGAAAGGCAGCAAAAGATGCCGAGAAGGAACTTGAGAAAATTTCAAAGTTGTCAAAGTATTTCGCGCTGCAATCCAACGTACAGGTACAGGCACATGAAACGGACAGCGCTAGCAGCGACGAATCGAATCCAGAAGTATCCAGAAGTGTTTTAAGTGAGGTCGAAGGTGAAGCCAGTTGTTCTACCAAACAAACTGTGACAGATATTCCAGCTGCTGCCGGGAAAGAAGTATCTGAATCTGAACCACTGACTGATGATTCAGGAGACTGGCCGTCTATAATATCGGACAGGCAAGTGCGAGACATTGTTGCACGTGGCCCACCGCAGCAGAATGAAAGTTACAAATTTCCATTTAACGAGGAAAGACGGATGTTCACAAGTACTCATTTCTATCGAACCATGGCAAATGGCGAGAAAATAAGACTTCATGGTTAATGTACTCAGTTCAGAAAGATGCCATTTTTTGTTTTTGTTGTAAATTATTTGGCACTGGCGACATACCACTACGTCGTGGAACATCTGCTTGGAAAGCACTGTCAAAAAGACTTCAGCAGCATGAAACAGGCAAAGGTCATCAAGACTGTATGGTGAAATGGTTTGACCTTCAGTCAGGCATAGTAAACCGTACATTTATTGACCAACTCGAATTGCAGGCTTTTCTGAAAGAAAGAGATTTCTGGAGAAACGTTTTCAAACGCATGGTTGATGTCGTTATTTTCTTGTCCGAAAGAAACTTGGCATTTCGAGGAAGTAATGAAAAGCTCGGCGATCCTTTGAATGGCAACTTTTTGGGACTGTTTGAATTGCTTGCAAAGTATGATACTGTCCTCAGAGAACTTTTACAGAGGATTAAGAAGGCAGAGACACATGTTCAGTACCTCAGTCCACAGATCCAAAACGAGCTGATTCAACTTGTTGCCAGTAACATTCAAGAGGCCAACATAAGGCAGCTTAAAAAAGCAAAATATTATTCAGTTATTTTGGACTGTACTCCCGACGTGTCACATGAAGAACAGATGTCTGTGGTATTACGCTTTGTTGAATGCAACGGTGAAGATGGTGTCAATATTCGTGAAGCGTTTGTTGGTTTTCTTAATGTTCATGATACAACTGGCGAGGGCTTATTGGAAGCATTTCTTGAAAAGGCAAACAGCTTAGGAATAGACATTGCTGACATGAGAGACCAAGCTTATGATAACGGCGCAAATATGAGAGGAAAGAATAAAGGAGTTCATGCCCGCATGCTAGAAATAAATGATCGTGCCTTGTATGTACCATGTGGAGCTCACACTTGGAATCTTGTGATCTCAGACGCGGCAAAGTCATCGAAATATGCCGTTGACTTTTTCAGTCTGATTAACAGAATATACGTTATCTTTTCTTCTTCACCTTCACGTTGGGATATACTTCAAGAACATATGCCAATATCTGTTAAAGGGTTATCAGACACTCGTTGGAGTCGAGAATTGATGCTGTGAAGCCATTGCATTATCACCTTGAAGAATTGTGCAATGCTTTGTCATCTTTGCAAGAATATGCGCTCGAAAAGAAAGATGGCAATAGAGCAACAGAAGCCGGTGCGCTTTTAGACCATGTTACTACGTGGCCTTTTGTTCTGACTGTGTACATGTGGTACGATATACTATTTCACGTC
This sequence comes from Gopherus flavomarginatus, assembly GCF_025201925.1. Lineage (NCBI taxonomy): Eukaryota > Metazoa > Chordata > Testudines > Testudinidae > Gopherus > Gopherus flavomarginatus. The sequence goes on along the minus strand of NC_066617.1, from coordinate 194,642,317 downwards.
AATAAAACCAGCAAATTAATTCAGTCACCAGATGTGTCAATTGACGTACTGCAGGCAGAAGTAGGTGCTACAATGAAGTTTTTGGAAGACTATTGAAATACAGGATATAACTCTGTGGTCACAAATGCACGTGAAATAGCAGAGCATATGGGTATTGAGCAGGTGTTTCCAGAAACCAGGGTGCGACGTAAGAAAAGAATGTTTGATTACGAATGTGCTGATGATTCGAGTTGTCTTTCTGCCAAAGAAAAATTCAAATCGCAGTTCTTTCTTGTTCTCACTGATCAGGCCATATCTTCTGTTTTGTCACGATTTGACCAACTCGTGGAGTGGTATAAGTTGTTTGGATTTCTGTACAACGCTAACAGCCTGAAGCAGTGTCACAGAGAAAATGAACTGGAGAATCACAGCAAAAATTTTGAAAGAAAAATGGGAGACATTGATGCCAACGAACTCATAATGGAATTGAATCGTTTTATTCATGTCATCGAGAAAGAGAGAGGACTTGTCACTGCAAACAATTTTTTAATGTACATATACAAGAACAGCCTTCAGGAGATATATCCGAATCTTTGCATTTGCATCAGAATTCTTCTGACCACACCAGTTACTGTCACTGGTGCTGAAAGGAGCTTCAGCAGAATGAAACTGATTAAGACTATCCTGCGCTCAACCATGACAGATGACAGGCTTTCTGTGCTTGCAGTTATCTCAATCGAAAACAAGATTGCCAGATCTCTGGACTATGACGCATTGATTAACCAATTTGCGGAGAACAAGGCTCAAAAGAAGCGCTTTGAGTAAATAAGGAATACATGTACACTGTAGGCCTGCGTATACATAATATGAACCCTGTATATTGTATAAAATAAATACCGCATTCCAGTTTCTGCATTGTAAGGGGCCCCGGACATATGTTTGGAGGGGGCCAAGTTCTTTGTTGCTACGGCCCTGACAGCATCCCTTGGTCAAACAAGCTGAAGCCTTCCTGGCTACAACCTCCTTTCAGCCAGGCCTTCACCTCCAGGATGCATCTGTCTGTGCCTGGGCCCCTACACTTGATCAGAAGGTTTGAAGAGAACACCACTTGTGCCCCCAACTCTTTCACCCTTACTCTCAGAACCCTGAAGTCACTTCTGATCTGATCTGGGTCATACCTCAAAATATCATTAGTGCTCACTTGGATGAGTAGCATAGGGTAGTGGTCAAAGGGCCAGATGATCCTCGACAATCTCTCTATAACATCTCAGATATAGGCCTCTGGCAGGCAGCACAGCTCCGAGGAAGCTGTGGGAGAAAAACTCAGTTCTCGCTTTTTGTTTGGGTGCAGCAAAATCAAATACTTTATTATTTCTCCAGCAATTGCAATAGAGGGAGGGAGTGCCCTAGGACACTGGGTCGCCCCAGTCCCGGACAGGTCTCTCAACACGTAAACAATTACAGCAAGCATTTATACCTTTGTTACAGACAATAACAAGCAATAATACAGACAATAATGAGCAACAGCTGCATTTTCTTTATACATGGGCTATCCTGCTATCTTATTTTCCTCACTTCTGGGCGCCAGTCTACGTATTTGATTATCAGTGCAAGGTCGTGATAACTTCTCACACAGTTCTTTCCTACTCGCCTCACACTATCCTCGCTTCTACAAATCTCATGTCATTAGGGTTACAGCTGGCCTAATTCTTGCTAACAGACTGACATGCATTAAGATCCCCTACAAATCCTTGTCAATTCTTTCCCTACTTCCACAAAGCCATGTCAATATCTTTCCATAATAAATATTTCATCCACCTTTTTAGCATTTCCTTAACATTTTATGGCTTAGTTCACCTCTCACAGTAGTGTAATTCAGGAATAACAATAAAAGTCAATTACATAAGGGGCACAAGAACTGTAAGGCCCCAATCCAGTGTAAATTATCACCTACAGATTCTGCTGAAGACTTCCATTTTGTTACCAAATCCTATAAGAATTGCAATATTACTTCGGAAAAAAACTTCAGTTTCGGTATTTCTTGTTCCACTTTTACAACTTAAGATGTATGACTTTTTCATTCCCCTTTGAGCAAAATAAACATCTTCCTCAAGCCACCAACCATCAGGTGACTGATGGGGTGGTCACTGTAAGCTGCCCGTTGTGCTGGCTTAACAATCATGCTTGTGTGAATTAATTGTCTTAGCTGAAGGTCTTAATGTGAACTTTGGTTTCCTTTTTAACATTAATTATGTTATAAAGCTTATAATTAAACACACCTTTCTTTTTAATAGGACTAAAGTGGAGGTCAGGGTAATTGTCAATACTCACACAAATGGTAGTAATAAACGTTCCCCTATAGTGACTGATTGTCTTAGGTGCATTTAGCCATTAAAATATCACAGTTGTACTACAGGTAAAACAAGCACTATGAGCTTTAACAATTTGGTGTTGAATGTTGCAAAGCAGAGGAAGGGTTTGTTGCAGGAGGAAGAGTGTCATCAAAAGGAACAACAATTCTTCTGACAGGGAATCACTGGAGAGGTGGCCAAGGTATTTGTCTTTATTTTTGTCACACATTTTAAAATATAGAGAAAATTCATGAATGAACATTATAAAAGTAATCTAATTAAGACTACACATGATTAGGCATGTGTGACGCAAATTGGGCTTCAAGACACAAAGTGATTGCTTCACTACAATGGGGCTTAGAAGCTCTGCTGAAGGTATACACCGAGAAGTAAAAATAATGAAGAATGTTAGAACTGGGTCCAAACTCTAGTGATTGGATTTGGGTCTAGACATACCTACCCCACATTTTAGTTTGAAGCTCTTTGGATCGGGGGGGAAGGGGTTGGTTCAGCCTATTAGGCTATAGGTATTAGCTGAAAAATCCAGATTCACAATTTCAACTCGGAATTCCTCAAAGTTTCAAGGAGAGGGGGTTTAGGGTCAGACGGTTTTTTAATTATTATTATTTTGGCCCATTTGACATTTACATATAATACCTCCATGCTCCTGTAGGTTCCAAAATGTTTTAAACAAACTAAGTTCCTGATTCTGTAGCTGGTTTGTACAGGAAGAACCTTGTGACCCTGTGTTTTCAGTGCAGTTATGTATTTGTACCTGGGTCCACCTACTCAGTTTTGGGATCAGTCCATAAGTGGATATGCAGATTATACAAGCGATTACTAATCCCACCATTGAAAAGCTTCCTCCTGTATGAAGGAACACAGCAGCTGTCAAGCACACTGAAATACAACTTTGGAGAGAAAGTGAAGCAGCATCCTGAATAAGCCTGATTCTGCTATCCCAACGAAAGATTAATTAGTAAATCCACTAATCTGTACCAGCCCAGTGTCCTTTAAGAGTGATCACTAGCCTAGAAATAATGAAACTATGTAGTGCTGTTTCATAATTGCATTATGTAGTGATGTGTAAAATTGAACTTTGTTTACCACCAGCAGATTTTACAGCTAAGATTTTCAAAAGGGACAAAGGTTTCTGGGTACCTCAATTTTAGGGTCACCTTAGATTTTCAGAAAATGCAGATAAACCATTCTCTAATAACCAGACCCCTGTAAGTCATTTCAAGTTGGGCACTCACTGTCACTAGCCATTTTTGAAAACTCTTGCTTGATCTACACTTTTGATTCTGAGATTGATTCTGTTATCAAGATTTGATTTTTCATCAAGCTGAAATTTGCAACACTGCGTCAGGCAAAGATCTATGTATCTTATTTTATTTATTTATTTATGCATGCATGCTATTTGTTCTGCCCTCTCCCCCTCCCCATCTCTTCCCCTCCCCCCAAAAAAGGTCAAAAACCAAAAATCTTCCTTTCAGGACACTTTGCTTTAGGGCACATGACAAATCATGACTTCCTTATGGGATCCTTTCTTGAACTACAGAGCCATAAGAAGATGTACAGAAAGCATCTCCCCCTTCCTCTTAACTTTAGTTTCCTCCCTTTCTCCTGCCCCATTTTTTCCTTTCTCTTTCATTGCATGCCAGAAAACTTGTCTGTTTAAATGGATATTAGTGAAGGGCTAAGGTAACAAAGAGCTGGAGCACATGCTGATATTATGGACAATATAGTAACTCTTCTAGTACTGTGAATATAAATTGGTCAAGGGCCCTCAGAGCTTTGGATTGGGTACGCTTGGGTGTCAAGTCATTTTTTAGATCAAAATCTAAAATTAGTTTCATATTTGTTGTGGTTACCATACTGAATTCACAAGGTTGCCATGTGGCTTCCTTATTTTTTCTCATATGAGAGTGCGTTGGTTGAAATATTATATGAAAAAGAAAATGACGTCTGAAGTTTGTAAAATAATCTTACCTCAGGAATCTCTATATTTTCATTGTGTGGCATTTAGGAATTAACAAGCGCATCCTTATATTTATGCTTGTGCTGAAAAAAAAAATATTCAAAAAATAAGCCTGGGTTTTGAAGTTTAGATCCCAGCTCTGACTTCCTCAAACGTCAGGGTTCTTTAGAACTCAGGTTGATTTTCATACGTCAGTTTAATGCAAGCTCATGCTATCTCTTTTCTGACATGTCTAGGAAATAAAAATGGTAAAGAAGCCATTAGTAATTTAGCACTTGATCTGATTCCCTTGAAAGTTAATGGAAATAATCTTGCTGGATTTCAATGGGGATTGGATAAGGGCCTTACATTGAGGTAAATTTGGATTAACTCCACTAGAGTCAAAGGAGTTCACCCCAACATATGAGAATTATGGTCTCACAGTCCTAATTGGAGGATGAGGGGGCTATTTAAGGGATAGTGAGGGTATTGCTTTAGCCTTAAAATGTACTATAAACCTGCTATAATGAAGGATTATTATACTAATGCCAATGGTCATTGACAATGCTTTCTCACATATGCCAACATTGTCCCTTGACAAAATCTGGCTAGCTATCAAGTACAAAAGCCTAAACATCTATGCCAATTATGCACAGCAGTATGTGTGCCATTGCTGTTCCATCTGCACAAGCCGCACCATATGCCAGTTGCAGCTGAGTTGGAAGAAGTCTCCATTGAAGAGATGCTCCAGTGACTACTAGAGAAAAATGAGTCTTATTTTCTCTGCCTTAATTTTTCTTTTGTTACATTTAAGAACTTCACTGCCTTTAATTAACCTCAGCTTCCTCAGACCTCTAAGTCTAGATACTAAGAGAGTCTATGCGCCAACTGGAAATTATCAGCCTTTCCCAGCATGTCTGAAGGCATGCCTGGCTTTACAATACAAATTGATAGACTATAAGCCTCTTCTTGTCTCTACAAGTACTTATTAATATTGTGAGTATATATATGCTTGCTTCATTTTGATCTATACAAGCCTGGAATGTAAGCTATGCAGTCTCATTTATATAACAAAAGTTATTTATTTAAGTTCAGATTGCGGTGTGTGTTTGTAGCACTCATATTAAAGTATATAATGCAGAACCCATTGAATAATTAATAATATCTAATCACTTACATATAACTTCCTATAATAACCCAATATGCACATACCAGATTAAGATGCAAAAGCTACATTGGAATTATCAGAAATCAAACAGCTAATATAGTAAATAAAAGAAAAAGGGGGGAGGGGAAGAACAAACAAACGAACAAAAAATCACATCTTATGCCAATATTTTTTAAAAAATCCATATCTATCTTCATCAACTGCTTTGGAGGACAAGGTCAAAATTCAAAATGATCTGGACAAATTGGAGAAATGGTCTGAGGTAAACCGGATGAAGTTCAATAAAGACAAATGCAAAGTGCTCCACTTAGGAAGGAACAATCAGTTTCACACATACAGAATGGGAAGAGACTGTCTAGGAAGGAGTATGGCAGAAAGAAATCTAGGGGTCATAGTGAACCACAAGCTAAATATGAGTCAACAGTGTGATACTGTTGCAAAAAAAGCAAACGTGATTCTGGGATGCATTAACAAGTGTGTTGTAAACAAGACACGAGAAGTCATTCTTCCGCTCTACTCTGCGCTGGTTAGGCCTCAACTGGAGTATTGTGTCCAGTTCTGGGCACCGCATTTCAAGAAAGATGTGGAGAAATTGGAGAGGGTCCAGAGAAGAGCAACAAGAATGATTGAAGGTCTTGAGAACATGACCTATGAAGGAAGGCTGAAAGAACTGGGTTTGTTTAGTTTGGAAAAGAGAAGACTGAGAGGGGACATGATAGCAGTTTTCAGGTATCTAAAAGGGTGTTGTCAGGAGGAGGGAGAAAACTTGTTCACCTTAGCCTCTAATGATAGAACAAGAAGCAATGGGCTGAAACTGCAGCAAGGGAGATTTAGGATGGACATTAGGAAAAAGTTCCTAACTGTCAGGGTGGTTAAACACTGGAATAAATTGCCTAGGGAGGTTGTGGAATCTCCATCTCTAGAGATATTTAAGAGTAGGTTAGATAAATGTCTGTCAGGGATGGTCTAGACAGTATTTGGTCCTGCTATGAGGGCAGGGGACTGGACTCGATGACCTCTCGAGGTCCCTTTCAGTCCTAGAGTCTATGAATATGAATCTATGAATCACAGGTTGCTGGAAAAATCAGCCCAATAAAGATCTTTGAATGGTATGATTTTATATAAGATCCATTCTGTTTCCCATGCCTAGCACAAGGAGATTTTCCTCATTTTTTTGGCTCAATATTTAGTAAGTAATTGATTCAAGCTAATTTGCAGTTCTGGACCATAACAGGGTGAAATATGTGCAGCAGCAGTTTCGTAGACAAAGTCTACAGGCTACCCTTTTTCTCTTTATGCATTATCCACAAAGAAACTTTTGATTGTTGCAAATTGGTATGATGTTCAGAATCATACAAAAATATATTCTAAGCTATCGATTTCTCAAACACAAGAGATAAGGTAAAGGTCAGATGTGAGAGCACTTTTCTGTCTCCTCTGCTCCAAAACAGAGGGATAGCACCCCTTATTTTTGCATCATATTGCTTGGTGAAAAGAGAACAGGTCAGACAAGAGAATCTATAGTGGGAGCTGGAGGAGGAGTCAGTGCCAGGCTGGGGAATGTATGGGGCTCCAAGCCTTCCCCCCAGTAAGTGGAGCAGAAGTAGCACCTCACAGGAGAATTACTGAAGTTATTGAAGACTGAGACATACACAATGACATATATATTTTTACAACAAATTTGTAATAACTCTCTCCATGCTGGATTAGGCCCCTAAGTCACTTAGGTACTTTTGAAAATTTTATCCCAAGTTATCTCAAGTGTAAGCCCTTAATTGGCTAGTCTATGTTGATATAACAGTGTACAGAGTGCAGTTAAAAACTGATGTAACTATGAATGGTAGCAAAGCTGGAATCTGTTTTAGCATGGATTTGAGAGAGAGTCTGAAGCAGAGTGGAAGGAGTTCAGGATAAGAGATAGAGGGGATAGCAGTTGGGCAGGGGAAGTTCAAGGTTTGGAAGTGGAAAACAGCAATGATTTCAAGATCAGTGATAGGGTGAGCATGTGGGAAGTACTCAGGCCTTCCCCAAGGTTCCCTTTTTTCCCACTTTCCTCATCAATTTTCCATCCTTTTTCTTGTCTCTCCTTCTTTCTTGTCTCTCCCTTTTTCCTCATTTTATCCTCCCCTTCCCCATCTCAACATGTCTACTTCCCTTATTGACACCTATTACTCATTTCCCTCCTTTCATCTCCTCTTCTCAGGTCTCATTTTCTGACACCTCCTATGTTTCCACCAGCCACAGCATTCAGAGACTTCAGGAGAAGATTAGAGAAGGCACAGACTCCCAGCTGCACCATAGCCAGTCAAGGAAAAGGAGAGTAGGTTTGGAAATCATCTGCTAGGGCCTTGTACTCAGGCCCATTCTCTTTTCCTAGTCTTCTCTTCACAGGGTTCTTTTGTCCCAGGGTTAAACATGCTGGACCCTTGGCAGGTACAAGTCCAATAAAGTTGTCATAAAGTTAGACTGATGGAACTGATGTCAGTGATAATACCTTAGCACAGGGTCCCCTTAAGTGGGTTTGGACTTGTGACGTCCCATCTGGTTAATGCATCTATGTCCATTCTTTAAATGGGAGCGTGTCTCGTCCTTACCCTATGGGTTGCATTGGCATTCAGTTGCTCTCATGGCAAAAAAGTATTAGCGGACACTTAAATGTGGGTAGCTGTAAGCATGACTGCCAGAAGCTTTAACATCAGTCTGGCCATCTTACGTCATGGCTGACTGGTGCTGCCAAGTTTGGAGTCAATACAAGTGTCCTTAATTGGGTGAATAATGGTTTGATGCAGACACATTTGACTTCTCATTTTTTACATGGACAATTTTGAATGTTTTAAGGGGAAAAATCAACTATAATATGTAAAACTGGCCCTAAAGAACTGATAACAGCTGCTCTTTTTAATTTAACATTTTGGTGTGAAACTGAGATGGCACTAATGTTCACAAAAAAAGTACAATCTCTCTCATACCTTTCTGAACAAGTAATTGATGAGAGTTACATTTTGAAAGCAACTTTAAAAATATCTCCAATAAAATAAGTTTAATGAAGAAATGCATTCCATTTGTACGGAGTAATATGAAGACAAAAGATGCAGAATATTCTGCCAGGTTAGTTTGCACTCTCAAAACTCAAAGGGGATCTATGCTTTAAGGCTTCAGTGAATGGTGTTTCAAGAACTGTTTTGATGTGTGGCTGATGGGCTTTTAAGACCTGGATTTTCCTGTGCAGCACATTCCAGAAGATTCATTAGTTGACAGTTATTTTTAGTTGGACACTGGACCCCAGAATGGAATGAGTTAGCTCTTTGCTTGTAAATAAGTACGCATTAATTGGACTAACCTACTCACTCTACATTTTCCCCCCTTTCTGTTATTTTGGGTTTTCCTTTATATTGTTTTCATTCAATTTAAACCATTTTGGTTAACTTTTAAAAAAGTCTGATTTATTTGCATTTAGGGGAAAAAACGGTGGGATTTTCAAAAGCACTGAAAAGTTTTTAGTTGAAAAATAGGGTTTTACCTATTTTTTTTTTGAAAAGTTTAGTTTCACAAACATTTGTGAATGTCAAACAAAGAAAACTTTTTTGGCTTTCAGCTGATTTTTTTTGAGGGGAGGGCGGGTTGGGTTGGAAAACAAAAAATATATATATAGTATTAAGTTTTTCTATTAAAAAAAACAGCATTTTGGCCAAATATAATTTTCACAAAAAACTAAAAATTTCTCATTTTGACATTCCCGCAATAAATAAGTAATGATAAAATAAAAGCATCTCCCAACCAACTCCACTAAAGAAATTACCAAAAAGGGCAGCAGTCACTGCTCACTGCATTAGTTGTTGTGATGTATTTTGCTGATCAGTTGGCTGCTGTCTACACCATAACTCAAGCTAGCACATTCATTATTTATATTTATATATTCAATTACATAAATTAGTCATGGCATTACTGAATAAGGAACAGCTCTTACCCATTAGTAGAAAAAAAATGCTCTAACAAATGACAAGAAGAATCGGGTGAAATAAAAATGCAGACACCAATCCTGCGTAAGTTTACTCACATAAGTGAGTCTCATTGAAGATGTGTGTATAAATGTTTGCAGGATCTGGTCTAAAAGCATTTTCCACCTATTCAGAGAGAGAGAGAGATTTCTTGCCTGCCATAATAATGTATTTATTGAATTATGACCAAATAAATACAGATTGAATATTGTTGTTCTCCCTCCACCTAGGAAGTAACTGTAGGCTACTTGCGTCTGTAGCTCTAAACACACCTCTCTTCTCTCAGGGAATGACTGCAGCCTACTTCCTTGCAACCCCTCTCTGCTAGCAGCTCCCTCACTTTATAGAAGCCCCACCTATTCCTACACAAGTGAGCTTCCCCTAATTAGGGATTTCCTCTCCAACCTTATTGTTGTTGTTTCTTGCCCTTAATATTTAGTAAATGTAGTATCTTAATTTGCAGTCATGATAATAATAAGCACTATTGAATAAGCATAGAAGGAATTTAGTATTAATTGCACTTCTTGTATTCTCATCAGTATTTTAAAACAAAGCAGAGGAACTCATATAGGGTGTTTTATTAATATTGGGTATTGTTGGTTAATTTTCCTTCATTATTACAGCATGATATATCAAGACAGGTTTCATGGGGTCCACTCACTGCTAAGGGGTGCTTCCTCCTAGCCACTCTGGGGATTAGCTCCTTCCAGGTCCATGGCCCTCTTCTGCTGCATGCCCTGCTGCTGCACTCTTTCAGTCTCTCCAACACCACGTTTCTTAACTTTTTGGCCCTCCAGCCAGGTCACTAAATGTATTTCCCCCTTTCAGGATATCAACATCTTTCCTCACTAGCAGTCTTCCCATTCACTGTCTCTATGGTACCACTTCTCCAGGGATTAGCAGAAGAATCCAGGTGCACCCTCTATTCTGGGTTCCAGCTCAGAGACCTATTAGTCAGCATCCAAGGTCTGTTCCTTTCTGAACCTCACTGCATTTCCCTGAGTCCTCTCCTAAAGCTTCTGACACTTCCCCCTCCCCCAGGTTTGTGAGCCTCACATCTCTCTCCTCCTAGGAAGTAACTGTAGGCTACTTGCGTCTGTAGCTCTAAACACACCTCTCTTCTCTCAGGGAATGACTGCAGCCTACTTCCTTGCAACCCCTCTCTGTTAGCAGCTCCCTCATTTTATAGAAGCCCCACCTATTCCTACACAAGTGAGCTTCCCCTAATTAGGGATTTCCTCTCCAACCTTAATTCTCCCAGTTTGTATTTTAACAGGTTACTTGCCCCCTGTGGCCTCCATTAACCCCGTCAGGGCAAGTGTGGGCTTAACACCCCATCACATCAGGGTTCAAAACTCTAGCTTGGATTGCTAGGTGCCCAATATCTGCTGGCAATTAGGCTTGTCAGCATTTCCTGATTTATCCAGGCTCACTGACAGCCGACAGCTGAGGCCCCGGAAAGCAGAGTTACTGTTATAACTACTTATTTGTATAAAACAATACTGATGAATGGGAATTAGTATGAAGAGCACAGCTTGGGGACAGGAGACAAATGTCCAGGGTAACTTCAAGCCATTCTTCCAAAATCCTGGGTCAACTACCAGCTTAAATAGGAGCAGCCTTAGGTTTGCTCTAAGATATATGGGCTGCTAATAGATAGGGTCCATTCTGGCAGAGCTGGACAGGTGCAGTGATACCTCAACCATGCTGCTTTTCCCGGGTCATGCCCTCTGCCAGGCAGCGGAGTAGTGCAGAAGGTAGTACACTATCTTACCGTCATGTCAGTATTTCCTAATGCTGGAGGAATTCTTCAATGGCTGGGTAAACTAGGATGCTGTGGTGTAAATCTACCCCAATGAAGGGCCAAAGGATGGAGCACAGAAGGCTAATCATCTGCATTTAGGACTTGATTCACCATTATGTTCTCCAGTTTTATGGTATAACTCCACCAATGATGTCTGACTGGCATAAAGCTGGAGTAGAGGCAGAGGGACAGTTCAGGGGCCTGAGCATGGGCCTGCTAAACTAAGGGTTGCGAGTTCAATCCTTGACAGGGCCACTTAGGAATCTGGGGTAAAATCAGTACTTGGTCCTGCTAGTGAAGGCAAGGAGGTGAACTCAATGACCAGGGTCCCTTCTAGTTCTAGGAGATAGGTATATCTCCATTATTTAATTTATTACAGTGGTGAACAAGGTCCTGATAACATGTCAATCACAATGATATCTAGCTGTGTTTGTGGCTTTGACCACTGAAGGTTTATTGTAAACCACCCTACCATAGTTTGAATGTAGCTTTGTCAAATGTGAATGTAGCAGAACAAAGTTGTGTTGAAATCCAAAATAGTAATGGAAACTGATATATAGACACAACCTTGTGGTATAGAGCTGTTTAGATGTGCTCAGATTTGTTCCAAAAGTATTTGGAATTATATTTTAAAAAATTGCAGTTATAACTTCAGATGTCAAGAATATTATACAGGCACACACACACACACGTATACATAGCTGAATGTACTGCATATTTTAATATTTTACAAGAAGCAAAATAATATCTTAGCTTGAGTATACCATAGTAGTTAGGTTTTTTAAATTAATTTCTTGTACTTGGAGTTTCATAGTTACAGTATTTTAGTTTATTTATTAGATTAAATAATTTTAATGCTGAACTCAGCATAAACTGAGAGTGTTATTAACCATGAGAATAAATATTTGGAAGCTGAGGTTTTTAAATTGCGTTAATGCCATTAGTCTACTTAATTATTGCTTTTTCATTGTAATTTAAAAGGCAGTTTATCTTGCAGTAAAAATAATAAAATGTAACTGTGTATAATAAAAAAGCTTTCTATAAACCACTGATTTAATTATATTCTGAGCTTGTGGTGGTGAAGTAGTTTTATAATTTTATATTTTTATTGTGCTTTTACTTTTTTCTTAGCTGCATATATGTTGTACTTTAATAACATATTCAGATTACATTGCCAAGATATGTAGATTAACATTTGCAATGGACTGGATTTTAAATGTTAGAAATAGTTTATAAGCACTTAGAATTCCCAATTCTCTGCAGAAATAGGTTATGCAGAACTAATATAGTTTTCATGTAAAAATTGTGTGCTATAAATACCTTTTGGTATATAGAGTGAATTTATTGCTGAAATACAGAGAACTCTGTGAACTGGTTCCCTCAATAAAGCTCCCAAACTTCAATTTCTGAGCTAATATGTTGAACAGTTAGCACTGTGTGTGTGTATGCGTGTCATGGCATTAGCACACACATATACATGTACTCCATAGAACACCCCTAATTTCCACCTAATCAGTGGTCATTTCTGTAGAACAGTTGACTCCCTACAGCCAATAAGATTGTATCTAGCACCTTCTTCAGTTCTCAATGCTGATTTTTCAGTCCATCATAGGGGAGGAGGAAACCAATTGTAAAGGTGTTCCCACTCTCTGTTGTCATTCCTCAGATAAAACAAGTGCATTACTTTAACTCTTTTTAATCTTCTGCCAAGAATCAAGCAAACAGAAAAAAAAATTAAAAGTCATTTGCTGATATTAAAGCAACAGTCCTCTTGCAACGTATATGGCAATTATCAGAATATGACTTTTTCCCCATCTTTGCGGAGTGCTGCACAAAGTTTATGCAGCTCTTAAGTCTCACTTTAGCCGTAAAATTGATGGTCAAAGCTGTGATAAATTGTCTCTCAGATTTAAAATGACAAGTGTGAAAAATCGGAATGGGGTTGGGAAGTAATAAGCACATATTTAAGACAAAGCTCTGAATATCGGGACTGTCCCTATGAAATCAGGACATCTGTCACCCTACTCAGATTGCTATCAAAATAGGGTTTAAATGGAATTTAAGTGGGTTTTTTTTGGATTCTCTGTACAGGGCTGAATTTCCCCAAATACTGATCTCACATGTGGAGTTGCTCCCAATTTCCTCCTGAGTAAATGAAATCAATTTCAGGCCCATAATTCATATCTGAATTCTGACACGATAGCTATACTTGAACTTGTAGAATGCCTTTGACTAGGTGCCAATGGCTCTTAAGCAAAGTAGGCAGTCATGGAATAAGGGGAAAAGTCCTCTGAAGACCAGTAACCAGTTAAAAGATAATAAACGAAGGGCAGGAATAAATGGACAGTTTTCACAGGAGAGAGAGCTATATAGCAGGGTCCCCAAAGGATCTGTACTGGGACGAGTGTAATTCAACATATTCATAAATGATCTAAAAAAAGAAATAATCAGTGAGGTTTAAAGTTTGTAGACAATGCAAAATTACTCAGTTCTTGGCTTAATTATCCTGACTCTGGAGAGTTACAAAGGGATCTCACAGAACTGAATGTCCAGGCAACAAAATGGCAGATTTAATTCAATTTTGATAAATGCAAAGTAATGCACATTGGAAAATCTAGCTGTCATAAACAGATAGTTAAGGGTTAATGTCTCTTTTACCTGTAAAGCGTTAACAAACAGGGAACCAAAAACACCTGACCAGAGGACCAATCAGGAAAGAAGATATTTTCAAATCTCAGTGGAGGGAAGCCTTTGTTTGTGTTTTTTGGGTTTTGCATTGTTCTCTCTGGGTCCTGGAAGGCACTAGACATTCAACCAGGTTTCTTGCCAATCTTCCTGCTATAGTCTCTTATATATTCAGAATAGTGAGTATCGAGTAGGAAAGGCGGTTATAGTTTTTTAATTGTTTTCTGCATTTGCAAATGTGTAGTTTGCTGGAAGTATTTTAAATTGTATTTTGCTGGGGCGGGGGCTTCTCTCTAGTATCTATAAGCTGAAAGATCCTGTAACTTTTACCATCTAAATTACAGAGACAACTTTTACTTTTTTTCCTTTCTTTTTATTAAAAGTTTTGCTTTTTAAGACCTGTTTGATTTTTTCCCCTTGCTGAGGCACAAGGGAATTGAGTCTGTACTTACCGGGAAAGTGGTGGGAGACAGGGAGAAAGAAGGGAGGAGAAAAGGGGGAGTCCCTTTGTTTAGATTCACGGAGCTTGAATCTGTATTGCCTCTGGGTGAGGGAAAAAGGGGAGGGGGAAGGGACATTCCTCCCTGTTTTAAGATTCAAGGGGTTTGAATCACAGCCATCTTCCAGGGTAACCCAGGGAGGGAAAGCCTAGGAGAGGCACTGATGAGGGAAAAAGTTTACTTTCCTTGTGTTAAGATCCAGAGGGTCTGGGTCTTGGGGGTCCCCAGAGAAGGGTTTGGGGGGACCAGAGTGTATCGGGCACTCCAAGTCCTGATTGGTTGCAGCTATCAGATCTAAGCTGGTAATTAAGCTTAGGGGAATTCATGCTGATACCCCATTTTTTTGAAGTCTAAGGTTCAGATTGGGGAAATACACCATGACAACTAGCCCAACTATATGTGTACAATGATAGGATCTAAATTAGCTGTTGCCACTCAAGAATGACCTTGGAGTCATTGTGAATAATTCTCTGAAAATCAATGTGCAGTAGCAGACAAAAGCTAACAATGTTAGGAACCATTAGAAAAGAGATAGATAATAATACAGAAAATACCATAATTCCACTATACAAATCTACAATACACACACACCTTGAAATTTACTTGCAGTTCTAGTAGCCCCATCTAAAAAAAATATTAGAATTGAAAAAAGTACAGGGAATGGCATCAGAAAGTGTTTAGGGATATGGAACAGCTTCCATATGAGGAGAGATTAAAAAAATACTGTTCCACTTAGAAAAGGAGACAACCAAGGGGGGATATGATAGAGGCCTATAAAATCATAGACTCATAGACTCAGACTCTAGGACTGGAAGGGACCTCGAGAGGTCATCGACTCCAGTCCCCTGCCCTCATGGCAGGACCAAATACTGTCTAGACCATCCCTAATAGACATTTATCTAACCTACTCTTAAATATCTCCAGAGATGGAGATTCCACAACCTCCCTAGGCAATTTATTCCAGTGTTTAACCACCCTGACAGTTAGGAACTTTTTCCTAATGTCCATCCTAAATCTCCCTTGCTGCAGTTTCAGCCCATTGCTTCTTGTTCTATCATTAGAGGCTAAGGTGAACAAGTTTTCTCCCTCCTCCTGACAACACCCTTTTAGATACCTGAAAACTGCTATCATGTCCCCTCTCAGTCTTCTCTTTTCCAAACTAAACAAACCCAGTTCTTTCAGCCTTTATTCATAGGTCATGTTCTCAAGACCTTTAATCATTCTTGTTGCTCTTCTCTGGACCCTCTCCAATTTCTCCACATCTTTCTTGAAATGCAGTGCCCAGAACTGGACACAATACTCCAGTTGAGGCCTAACCAGCGCAGAGTAAAGCGGAAGAATGACTTCTCATGTCTTGTTTACAACACACCTGTTAATGCATCCCAGAATCACGTTTGCTTTTTGTGCAACAGTATCACACTGTTGACTCATATTAAGCTTGTGGTCAACTATGACCCCTAGATCTCTTTCTGCCATACTCCTTCCTAGACAGTCTCTTCCCATTCTGTATGTGTGAAACTGATTGTTCCTTCCTAAGTGGAGCACTTTGCATTTATCTTTATTGAACTTCATCCTGTTTACAGTGCAATTAATCAAAATTAATTGTTTTAATCATGATTAATTTTTTTGAGTTAACTGCAATTATCAACAGCCCTCTTAAAAGAAGTCTTAAAAGAGCAACATTCAGATGTGGAAACTACAGAATCATGAACCACCAAAAAAGAAAATCAATCTTCTGCTGGTGGCATCGACTCAGATGATGAAAATGAACATGCTTTGGTCCGTTCTGCTTTGGATCACTATGAAGCAGATCCCATCATCAGTATGGATGCATGTCCTTTGGAATGGTGGTTGAAGCATGAAGGGACATATGAATCTTTAGGACATCTGGCACATAAATGCCTTGCGACGCCAGCTACAACAGTGCATCCGACGAAATGGGTATTCACCCACGAAAGCTCATGCTCCAAAACGTCTGTTAGTCTATAAGGTGCCACAGGATTTTTTGCTGCAGCTACAACAGTGCCATGTGAACGCCTGTGCTCACTTTCAGGTGACATTGTAAACAAGAATTGGGCAGCATTGTTTCCTGCAAATTGTAACCAAACTTGTTTGTCTGAGTGATTGGCTGAAGTAGGACTGAGTGGACTTGAAGGCTCTAAAGTTATACATTGTTTTATTTTTGAATGCAGTTTTTTTGGAAGTTCAACTTTCATAATAAAGAGATTGTACTGCAGTACTTGTATTAGGTGAATTGAAAAATAGTATTTCTTTTGTTTTTTACAGTGCAAATATTTGTAATAAAAATGAATATAAAGTGAGCACTGTACACTTTGTATTCTGCATTGTAGTTGACATCAATAAATTATAAAATGTAGAAAAACATCCAAAATATTTAAATAAATAGTATTCTATTATTGTTTCACAATGCGATTAATCACAATTAATGTTTTTAATCACTTGACAGCCCTAGTTATTTACTCCTTCACTTGACAAAAGAACCAGAAGTCACACAATGAAATTAATAGGCAGCAGGTTTAAAATAACAAAGAAGTACTTCTTCAGACAATGCACAATCTGTGGAACTCATTGCCAGGGAATGTTGTGAAGGCTAAAACTGTAAGTGGGATCAAAACGGAATTAGATAAGTTCATGAAGGATAGATCTATCAATGGCTATGAGCCAAGATGGTCAGGGATGCAACCCCACACTCTGAGTGTCCCCAAACCTCTGTCTGCCAGAAGCAGGGGCTGCATGACACAGGATGGAGAACTTGATAAATTTCCCTGTTCATTCTCTCTGAAAAATCTGGGACAGGCCACCTGTTAGTCTGACCCTGTATGGCCATTCTTAATGAATTAGGTACACAGCACTTGTTTTCAGTGGACGAATTAGTCCATTTCACCTCACTAGAAGCCAAATTGAAATACCATGTTTGCAAGCTTGCAGGTACTGTTAGGTACACTCATTAGGTCTCCTGTTTGACCATTAGTCCAATAGATTCATGGGTATTAAAAGTCACCATATTAAAATTAATGTAAAATATCTATGCATACTTAGAGATTTCATTAAAACATGTATCATGGTGGTGAAGCTTCTGAAATATGTGCAATGAAATTCTTCAGAAATGGCAAGGCTATACATTGGATTAGAAAATGAAAATATATATGCCATTTTAAAATAGTTAAATATTACCTTTTAATCAAATAAGTCATTCTCTTGATATTTAAAAAGACTGGGCAACACCACAAAATGTCTAAATGATAAAATGCTGGCTCCTGTTGGAAAAACTGGAGAAAATTAAATTTCCGTTGGAAAGGCTGTGCTAATACTTCATAATGCTTATTTCCCCAGTGAAAGATTATAGTAAACTGTACAGTACTAACCAAATGTTTACAACAGAAAAGTCTCAGCTATTCACAGATTAAACGTGACTACAAACAGAAGGAATTTGGCTCAACTCTAGTGTAAAAAAAAGCTGAGTTAAGAGCACATGAGTGATTGGAATGAAGTATAAATTATGTTAAGGGTGGCCAACACATTTTTTACTGTCAATATAGCAGCTTATGTTGTAGGCTCCACAATATTGGAATATCTGCAATTTTGTAGTGTGTAACTTTATTGTATTGTGCAAAGGTGCAATAATAAAGATTTGCTTCTAAGTAGTTACAATAGTTTCATGAAGTTGCAATCCAGATTACAGTCATTCCTTTTCAGGCATTGTATTTAAAAGCCAAGAACACTAACACGCTTTTTACGTCTACCACTATTCCAGGACACTTCCCTGTTCTACTTTATCATCAAAAGGTCCTCCTTTTATGAACAGTACAATATTGACCACAGTCTACATTTTTTTTAAGGCTGAACTACTTAGTGTAATACTGCAATACACGTATGGGCTCTCAGAGCAGGTTTGAATGTGGCAAAGCTCACTTGCTTCTGCCTCTTCTCAAGTCCACAAACTGCTCAGAGACTTTTCTTACTAGTAAAACACCTGGTGTAGCTTATGTACAATATTAGTTTCCTCCACCCTTATAGACTATATAGCCTCACCCCTAAAGTACTAGACAGCCCTCAGTTTCTGAGGCAAGTTTCTCTCCCTCTCCTTCTTTCTCCTTCCTGTCCTTCTACTTCCTTCCTATGCCTTTTGTATCATCTGCCTAATAGCCTAATTAGCCTCTTAGGCCTAGTCTACAGTGAAAAGTTAGGTTGAAGGAAGCCGCCTTAAGTCGACCTGTTAATGTATGTGTCTACACTACCAGGTCCTTTACGCTGACCTGAGTCACCTCTAATGTCTACATATGTAATCACCTCTGTGAAAGGAATAGAGCTTAATTCAATTTTCATAGGTTGACTGTGAGGTAGTGCAGACAGAGCATTGTGTAATTCGACTTAATTGGCCTTGAGGTGATGTCCCAAAGTGCTCATCTCTGACTGCTCTGGAGATCATTCTCAACTCTGCTTGCAGCCAGGTATACAGGAAACAGTCCCTCCCCTGCTAAAGCCCTGGGAATTTGTTATTTCCCATTTCCTGTTTGATCAGCATTGGAAGCATGTCAGCTTGAACACAGCTGATCAAGGAGACTACACCCCCCAACCAAACGCACTCAAGCCTGGTCTGCAGAGGAGATGGTGGATTTTATTGCTGTGTGGGGAGGAGCATCTGTGCAGGCAGAGCTCTGATACAGCAGAAGAAACATTGACATCTATGCAAAGATTGATCATGGAATGGGGGAGAAAGGCTACACGAGAGACACACAGCAGTTCCATGTGAAAATAAAAGAACTTCGCCAAGTATACCAGAAGGCAAGAGAAGCGAACAGTCATGCTGGTGCTGAACCCCACGCATGCTGGTTCTACAACAAGCTGCATGCAATTCTCGAGGGTGACCCTACCAGCACTCCCACAAGCAACATCGACAGCTCACAGGTGTGCGAGTCTAGGGACAACAAGAAGGATGATATGGTGGATGAGGAAGAGGAGGAGACTGGGAGACAGGTGAACGGTGGATCCATTCTCCCTGAGAGACAGGAAATATTTTTAAACCTGGAATACTGTGGGTTGCAGGATATCACAGTAGCCAACTATGATGCAGGGGAAGGCACCTCTGGCGAGTATACAATTACAATGAACTTCCAGTTAATCTTTAGTGGGCACACACATTCGGTGGTATTGCACGTTTACTGTGAAGAAAAAGTGAGGTGCTGGGGTTCTCTGCTTCCAAGATGCTGCTCCAGCTACGCAGAGGGTGGCCCCCGGAAAAGACTCCTTATGTGGACTGGGACAGCCCAGAAATCCTCCAGGAATATCTCTAGGAAACTTTCACAGAGGTACTCTGCAATCCTTTGCAGAAGGTTTCTGGCTAGGGAAGTCTTATTTCTTCCACTATGGTAGGACGCTTTCCCACACAACTTCTGAATTAATTCTGCTGGCATCACTGCACTACACAGCAGAGCAGCATAAGGACTGGGACTATACCCAGACACTCCAAGCATCTCCTTTCTTTCTGCCTCTGTTACCCTCAGGAGACTGGTATCACATAGGGTTGCCTAGGGAAAAAGGGGGAAGTTCTCATTAAAAGTGCTCTTACAAGATAAGAAAAGGGCGTGTAGACTCTCCACCCCATATTCTGGATTGCCAAACCACACAGTTGCTAATGTGCCTTTACTGTTCTTGGCTTCGGTTGACAAGTAGTTTAAAGTGGCTGATAGGGGACAGGGGCCCCACATGAGAGATTCTGCAATTTGGGAGTGAAAATTTTCCCCCCTCCCATTCATAAACAGCTTCCCATGGTGCTATGGGGAAGGACAGTTGTTCGACTAGCTACCTGTGCTCCTGACATAAATTTCATTAAAGTGTGGTCACTCATGACCTGGAAGGGCCTACTCACCATGGCTGGAGCAGCAAAATGGCACAGTGAAAGGTTACAGATTCTGATTATGTTATGGTTTGCACCTAGTATAATAAGGGTTTTTTATTTAATGAAAATGGCCTTGCTATGGAATTTTTTTTTAAAAATTTCCTTTATTTTTTTTTCCATAACTGACAGCTGAAAATGTGTTCTTTGGCATGTCATCAACACTTGAAAACAGACATTTTCTGATTAGAAGGAGGAGAAAGAGAACACGTGAGGACATGTTCACCGAAATAATGAATGCCTCCGGGACAGCTAACACAAAGCTGAGAGTGTGTAGGATTTCACTGTCCAAGAAGTTAGACATGGACATGAAAGCTTCCAGTGAGCAAGAGCATGTGGCACAGGATGAGATGCTTCAGATTACGAGGACCAAGCAGACGTGTTGAGGCGTCTGGTGGAACTGAAGCAGGAGGGTATAGTCCCTCTGCAGACATTGGTAGACAGACAGACAGCATTGCCTGGCACAGAATCACCCTCCCCAAAGCATTCCCTGAGATGTGGGCAAAAAGTCCATTATCCCTTTCACTTAACACATGGGAGGA
The DNA here is from genome assembly GCF_025201925.1 of Gopherus flavomarginatus. Classification (NCBI taxonomy): domain Eukaryota; kingdom Metazoa; phylum Chordata; order Testudines; family Testudinidae; genus Gopherus; species Gopherus flavomarginatus. The sequence continues at coordinate 194,621,413 of NC_066617.1, read as the reverse complement.
GGCTATAAGGAATAGAAAGCACCCATTCACAGATCTTTGACGGTCTAGAATGTGGTATTATGTTACACAGCTGAAAATGTTTCCCCCATTCCTACGTTACAACCTCTTTTCCCCAAGGTTACCTTCCTTTTTTTCCTCTTCTCCCACTTTACTTATGTTTGTTAAATAAAATAAATGGATTTGAGAAATAGATGTTCTTGATTGAATAGAAGCAGTGGGCTTCGATAGGGGGTTTGCTTTACAGGGACAGTGATACAAGACAGCTGAAGATTTGAGAAAGCATAATGCAGACAAGGAGCTCTCATTACCATGACTCAGTATTGAAATGGCTTTTAAAAGCCTTGCAGATATGCAGCACACTTTGCTGTGCTCTTCTTATTGCCCTGGTGTCTGACTGCTCAAAATGGCTGCGATGTGATCTGTCTCAGCTGCCCACGCCTGTGGAAAATTTCCCCTCTTTTTTCACAGATATTATAGAGCATAAAGCAGGTGGCTATAACCATGAGGATGTTCTCTTCACTAACGTCCAACCTTGTTAATAAACTTCTCCAGCACTCCTTCAAATGACCAAAGGCCCATTCAACCACCATTCTGCACTACTGAGCCTGTAGTTGAATCATTCCTTACTGCTGTCTGGACAGCCAGTGTATGGCTTCGTGAGCCATGGGAGCAAGAGATAGGCTGGGTCCCTCAGGATAACTATAGGCATCTCAACACCATCAATGTTCATTTTTTGATCTGGAAAGAAAGTCAGATTCATAGACTTTAAGGTCAGAAGGGACCATTATGATCATCTAGTCTGACCTCCTGCACAATGCAGGCCACAGAATCTCACCCATCCACTTCAATAACAACCCCCTAACCTATGTCTGAGTTACTGAAGTCCTCAAATTGTGGTTTGAAGACCTCAAGCTGCAGAGACTCCTCCAGCAAGTCACCCCTGCCCCACGCTGCAGAGGAAGGCAAAAAACCTCTAGGGCCTCTGCCAATCTGCCCTAGAGGAAAATTCCTTCCTGACCCCAGATATGGCAATAAACCCTGAGCATGTGGGCAAGACTCATCAGCCAGCACCCAGGAAAGAATTCTCTGTAGTAACTCAGATCCCATCCTGGATTGTAGCTTTTTTAACAGACCCAAGTTTCTAAAGATGCGCATGTCATGAACCTTTCCCGACCATCCTACGTTGATGTCGGTGAAATGCCCCCTGTGATCCGCCAGCCCTTGCAACACCATTGAAAATTATCCCTTTCAGTCAATGTAATATTTGGCAAGATGGTCTGGGGCCAAGATGGGAATATGCATGCCATCTATTCCCCCACCACAATTAGGAAACCCCATCACAGCAAAACCATCCACTATGTCCTGCACATTTCCCACACTCACTACCCTACCTAGCAGGAGTCGATTAATGGCCCTGCACACTTGGAGTATAGCATATCCCACAGTTTACCTACTCCAAATTGATTCCCCACTGACCGGTAACTGTGTGGCATTGCAAGCTTCCAAATAGCAATCGCCACTCGCTTCCCCACTATGAGAGCAGCTCTCATTTTTGCAGAACTGCAGGGCAAGGGAAAGAACTGCACAAAGTTCCTGGAAGGTGGCCTTCTACGTTCAAAAGTTATGCAGCCACTGCTCATCATCCATACCTTCAAAATGATTTGGTCCCACCAGTCAGTGCTTGTTTCATGGGACAAGAAACAGCATTCAGAGTGCAGCTGCTCTGTGACTGCCAGAAACAACTGTGAATTGTTTTTTTCAGTAGCTTGCAGCAGGGCTGCTTGCAGGACATTGCTATGTTCCATGCGGCAGACCCTACTTTGGCTCTGGAAATATTGCAGGAGAAGGCACCAGGTGTTTCAGATGATCACAGGAAGAGTGCACAACTGAGCAAGCTTCATGCTTCTGGGGTTATGGCATATGCACAGTGGTTTTATGATTCAAAAACCACTGGGCTGTTTGCCGTTGAGCACATTGCATCATAGGATTCCTCTACAATGTTCCCATTCTCCCTTGTGACAATGTTTTGGTCCCATAAGGCATTGCACAAACTTCCCAAAAAACACTATGGCAAGTTGCACGTTGGGATAGCTACACATGATGCACTGCTTTGTGCATTGATGCAGGCACTGCTAGTGAGGACTCACTGCATCGAGACAAAGGTGTGGCCATGCACAATCGACTTAATTAATTTGGAGGCTCGAGCTCAAATTAGTTAAAGTCAACTTAATTTTGTAGTGTAGACAAACCCTCATCAGTTTCCTCTGCTCATCAATTAGGCATAGCTCCAGAGTAATTAAAAAGAGTTGCAGTGACCAAAGTGCTGTTGTCCAGTACTCTGTCACTCCTGCTAGACTTTTTTTTTATAAGAGTATTCTGTGGTCAGGGAAAATGAATGCTAGTAAAAAAAATGGACAAGAAACACAAAAGATGCATATTAACAATGAAGAGTGAATAAAACAGAATTTGAGAGAGAGAGAGAGAGAGAGAGAGAATCTTTGTGTTGGTACAATGTGATATGAGAGTCAATATATGAACAGACTAGAGCCCTGATTGAACAAGGTACTTACACATATTTTCAATTTTAAGCATGTGCATAAGTCCCATTGATATCAATAAGCATATGCCTAAAGTTAAACTTTTGTTTAAAGTGATTTGCTGAATAAGTATGGACTTAAGACCATGCTTAAATACTCTGATGAATTCATAATTGTTTCATAGCTCAGGGAGTGTCAGCATTTATTGCGGCTACATACTATATAGGATCCAATGGTTTTATCCCTATGGGCAAAACACAAAAAATCTTACCATATTTTCATAGATTACTGAACTGGAAGGGAATATTTTGATCATCTAGTCTGACCTCCTGTATAGCACAGTCTAGAACTTCCCTACAATAATTCCTAAAGCATATATTTTAGAAAAACATCCAATATTAATTTTGAAATTGTAATGATGGAGAATCCACCACAATCTTTCATAAACAGTTCTAATGGTTACTTACTCACTGTTAAAAGTGTATATCATATTCCCAATCTGAATTTGTCCAGCTTCAACTTCCAGCCATTGGATAACATGAGCCCATTTTTAAATATTTGTTTCCCATGTAGGTACTTATAGATATGAGGTTTACTTGAATTTCGGAGAAATCACACACATCCACGAAATTTGCTATTTATGTCATGACCTACCCACGAAAAATGTGTGATTTCTCCACAGTGTCTCTCAAACTGGGGGCCCGAACCCCAAAGGGGGTTGCAAGCCTATTAGAGGGTCATGTTATTGCCACCTTTACTTCTCCGCTGCTGCTGGCGGCGGCACTCCCTAAAGGTGGGTGGTGGGAGAGCAACAGCTGCTGACCTGGCGCCTAGCTCTGAAGACAGCACCACTACTAGCAGCAGCACAGAAATAAGGGTGGAAATGCCATGCCACATTTACTTCTTTGGAGCTGCTGGCTGTGGCATTGCCTTCAACGTTGGGTGCCCCGCCAGTAGCCACTGTTCACACTGCCTTCAGAGCTGAGCAGCCAGAGAATGCCTATCTCTGAAGCTAGCACTGCAGCCATCAGCAGCACAGCAGAAAGGGTGGCATGGTATTGCCACCCTTACTTCCAAGCTACTTCTGGGAGTGGTGCTGCCTTCAGAGCTGGGCAGCCAGCCAGCAGCAACTGCTCTGTGCTCTGCTTTCAGAGCTGGGAGGCTGGAGATGACATTTCAAGGTCTGTGACACAGTTTTCACAGCTGTGAATTTGGTAGATGCCTACTTATAAACTAATCAACTGTAATCTTACCCTTCTCTTTATTAAGCTAACTAGATTGAACTCCTTGAGCCTATCACTATAAAGCAGCTTTTCTAATCCTTTCAACATTCTCATGGCTCTTCTTTGAACCCTCTCCAATTCATCAACATCCTTCTTGTATTCCAGCAGCAATCGCACCAGTGCCATATAAGAGGTAAAACAACCTCTCTACTACTACTCTAGATTCCCCCTTTACACCTCCAGTGACTGCATTAGCCCTTTTGGCCGCATCGTTGCACTGGGAGCTCATGTTCAGCTCATTATCCACCACAACCACCAAATCTTTTTCACAGTCACTTGTTCTCAAGATAGAGTTCCTCATTCTGTAAACATGGCCTGCAATCTTTGTTCCTAGGTTCACACATTTACATTTAGCCATATTAGAATTCATTGTTTGCTTCTGCCCAGTTTACCGAGTGATCCAGATCATGCAGTAACAGTAATCTGTCTTCTTCATTATTTAACACTTACCCAATTTTTGTGTCATCTGCAAATGTTATCCACTATTATTTTGTTTTTTTCCCCAAGTAAATTGATAAAATAAGGTAAATAGCATAGGGCGATGAACAGATCCCAGCAGGATTCCACTAGAAAGGTAAATACTCAATGATGAGTCCCAATTTACAATTATGTTTTGAGAAATCTAGCAGTCAACATGCTTTTAATCCATTTAATGTGTGCCATGTTAATTTTGTAATTTTGTTTTTTAATCAAAATGTAATAGGGTATCAAGTCAAATACCTCACAGAAGTTGTTAAGGTTCCTTCCCCCCTCTGAACTTTAGGATACAGATGTGGGGACCTGCCTAGACACTTTTAAGCTTAATTACTAGCTTAGATCTGGTATCACTGCCACCACCCCCAAGTACTACCTTTTTCCCCTGGGTAGTCTTGAGGGACTTCACGAATTCCCTGGTGAACACAGATCCAAACCCCTTGGATCTTAAAACAAGGAGAAATTAACCATCCCCCCTCCATTCTCCCACCAGCTCCTGGTGCATCCAGATCCAACCCCCGTAGATCTAAAAAACAAGGAAAAAATCAATCAGGTATTAAGAAAAAGGCTTTTAATTAAAGAAAAGAAAGGTAAAAGAAAACCCTTTGGGAGAGATTAGCATACCAGCTACTCTCACAGACAACAGATTTAAAACACAGAGGATGTTCCCCTGGGCACAAATTTAGTTACACAAAAAAAAAAAACCCAAATACTCAATTTTGATAATTCCCTTAATGATACCAAGACAAGTTACAAAGGAAACAAACATAAACCTATTTATCCTTTTCTAAAACTTACTACTCTGATAAGAGCCTGGTTCCTTGATCTTTTTCATTCCGGCTGAAACTGAGACTCTAGACAAAGGAAAAACTTCCCTCCTTCCTTTTGAAACATCTTGTTCCCCCATTGGTTCCTCTGGTCAGGTGTCAGCTAGGCTAGGTGAACTTCTTAACTCATTACAGGTAACAGAGGCATTAACCCTTAACTATCTGTTTATGACAGAAGTTTAAATATATTATACAAATTATTTAACCTTTATTAACCAAACTTGTAATCTCATCAAAAAAAGTAAATTAGCTGGATGGGATGTATTTGCCATAAACCCCTGTTGATTGGCTCTCATTGTATTACTCTGTTTTAATTATCTAATAATTGAGTCCCATACTAGTTATTTCATTATCTTGCCTTGGATAGATGTCAGATTGACAGGCATAATTACCTGGGTCATCCCATGTACTCTTTTTAAATATTGACACAACATTAGCTTTCTTCCAATCTTATGCAACTCCCTCGGTGTTAAAAAAAAAAAAAAAAAAAAAAAAAAAAAGCAAGCATCATTACTGGTCCAGTGAACTCCTCAGCTAGCTCTTTTAAAACTCTTGGGTACAAGTTATCTTTACTTTACTTGCTGATTTCAGTAACTGTTGTTTAAAATCCTGCTGAGATACATGTTGAATGGAAATAGTGTTATCATTCTATGATGATACATCATTTATTGTTTCCCAAATACAGATCAGAACTAACTATTTATTGAACATTTCTGCTTTTTCTGATTATTGAAATTCTTCTATTTCCATCTAGTAATGAACCACTGTCAGGATTATTTTTGTTCCTGAAAAATTTAAACCCCCTTCTTATTGTCCTGAATTCTACAGCCCCCAGATTTAAATTTTTGTCCCTTTATTTTTTTTAATTCTTTAAAAATATGTAGCTTCTTATTTATATTCATTACTACTAACTTCTCCTATCTCTCAAATGTTACATATACTTTTATTTATACATGCCTTCCTTTCCACTCTAAGCCAAGTCAATTTTTTTTACCCAATATGGCCTTCAACCTTGTTTGTGGCATTTAGTAAAGCTTTCTTAAACAATTCCCATTCTCTTGATAAAACTCTTCCTCGCAACTGACTTGGCTCATAATTATTTTCAGCTTTGTGAAATTCACCCTTATAAATCACTTATCTGTATATTAATGCTTTGAACTTTATTCTGTCCATACATTATACATGGGACCATGTCACGATCACTTGTACCTACGCAACCATTAATTTTTACCAGTTCGCTGATCAGTTCCTCTTTATCTGGCAAAATTGAGCTTAATATAGAATTTCCCTGTTAGTTGTGACACTTTTTGAGTTAAGAAATATCAGGTATAATATCTAGAAATTCCAAGGATGTTTTAGTATTGGCAGCTTTCGGCCACCAGCATTTTCCCAGTTATAGTTCCAAGGAAAGTGTGTGTTTTTACCTTAGCAAGTCCAAAAGACAGAAAAATAAGGACTCACTCCTTGTAGGTTGTGTCAAAGTTAGACTCAGGACTCACAGTTTCAGACCACTCTGTTTTATTAGCACAGCACTCTGCTAATAATACTCAGAGAATGTGAGCACCATGCAAGACACAAACTATCTTATTTATACAGATAAAAGGGTGAGCACTTAAGATAACAAAGGAAGCAGAATCTGATAAGATATGCATGCCTAGCCCAGGTAAACTTATTTCCTTACTAACTATTACGGATCTTCTGTTAATGTTTCACCATTAGCACCTTTGTTTATGCCTAATGTTTCTTTTCCTGGCACCTGTATTTCAACATTTCTTATTTCTGCTTAAAGATACATACAACATTTCTTTAATCCATTCTTATTTTTACAATATAATTCATTTTACTTTCACAGTTGCTTCCTGGTTTCAGCTCCACTGAGTGTCCAAAAATTGATGTGTAACTTAACTCAGCCAATTCTCCTCCTTCTTTCTCCAAGTATCTTATTCCTTAGCTGTCTCTGCTCTCTTCCATGTGGCCCTATTACAACAAGGGCAGGACTTTATATGGTAGCATACTGGAATGTAATGTATTGTATCCAGAGTGCATCCCAGTTCATTAAACACCTTATCAAATTCAGTCTGATATTTTGTATCCTGACTATAGAGAAGTAATGAATTCACTTGGTCATCTGCATTTGCCAATTGTTTAATACTCTAAAACCACAAAACTTCCCACTCTCCTGTTTCAAGCCTTGTTGAATGGGACCTGTATTTATAGCTATGCCAATGTAGCTTTGCTATAGGAGGTTAATTTTGTGCATATTGCTGGAAAATGAGCTTTTTAACAAAATTACGATTATTTTAATTTAACATAAATTGGGCACTAGTCTTTTTTGGAATAGGTTTCCTGTCATTATGTTGCACTGAGCAGCAGTACCGTATTTTGAAATTTACTTTTTATTTTATTCCGTTGTTACAAACCAATCTTTTATAGACCCTTGCTTTGTAAATTTGAGATCCAGTATAGAAATCCATTTCTATAATATCATAATCAGAGTTTTGACCTCCAGCTGTTTGGTTCTGAATGTATTATGCTTATCGTTACACTTTTTCTTGAGTGTGACACACTTCCAAAAATGGTTGTCTTTACAGCATTCACAATACTGTACCCCTCTGCTTTGTGCTGACAGGCATTGCTTCTATATTTATTGTATATGACTCTGGCTTCTGCTGTTTGCTTACTCTTATATTCTGTCTAGGTCTTAATATCTGTTTTTAATTAGATACATGTCAGTTCTTTCACTGCTTGCTAACATTTGACATTTGGGAAATTCACATTTCATTAATCCTGCAAATACCTACTGTTATTAGCCCTCCAACACAGGAATACCATAATCATCATCTAATTCAATTCTTGCATCTTAAATTGATTTTGGAAATGGTCCTGCTTGTCATCCACTTTTTCCTAAGTAGGAGTTTGGAAGATCTGCATCTTCACTTCTCTGAATGGCATCTAATTGGTGTCCTGATACAGTGAATGTTACATCCCAAATAATTCTACTTTGGATATCTGCATGTGAGTACAAGATAGCAGAGACATCAGTGAGTATATTTTCAAATACACTATTTTATGCATTTGGGCAAAGAATCCATGAGCAGCAATTGTATGAGATGCTTGAGACACTTTCATCTCTTACCCAATAAGATCTTTGGTCTTTTTGGTCAAATAGACTTTTGCCTCATCTATTTAACGTTGCTACTCCTTAGGAGAGGAAGGAAAGAGTTCTAGAAACACATTTTGTTACCTATTAAAACAGTAAAATGTGCAGTAAACATGGCTTTGATGCATATGGAGTGACAATAACAGCAGCTGTTGAAATAAATGCTTGAAAACATTTTGGAAATATATGGAATCTGAAAGAACTGACTTTCTAAAGGGCAAGGGGATTGAACTTCAGCCTGCTTTTCGAAGAAGAGAAGGCTCTTTATCAGATGAGGACAAATTCTAATATTTACAAGAAATAATAGGACTTATTTTTACCCTACTTTCAGTGGTCTCTATGGGTAAAATTCACCTTAGTGTATAGAAGCCAAGGCTTATATTCTAAGGTCCTTACTTTGATCTAGTTATCAGCTACACCACAAATACTTTGGTTTCTCTTGTCCAGCAGTTAACTGTTAAAACAACATGGGTTATTTTATTATATAGGTTTAACATAATGGCCACTCATTTCTTCATACCAAAATGTGCCTTTCCCAAGTAGTATTCTGGAATAATTTTGTCTAGCAGTTTGCAGACCCCTTCATTGGAATGCACTATTGTCAACTCCAATCATTAAAAAAATCATGAGATTTTTTGTAAGTGTGTGGGTGAGGTCTTAGTCGAATTTTGAACCTTCAGGATACTCTTGGACCACATTTTCAAGCTTTTCCTCTACAGCCATGAAGGCTAAAAACTTACTGAAAAAAAGAAAGCTGAGATTCTCACCTAATCACATGCCTCCAGGCACCAGAGTTTTAACATATGCACTAAATATCACAAGAGATGGAAACAACTTTCTCTAGTTCCCTGACAGGTTCCTTTCTAACCCGAGCAATTCATTCAGCTTCACTTGGTCTATTTTTGCCAAAGATATAATTTACTTTTGAAACCACATAATTAAAGGTGAAACAGACAGGCGTGGTGGCAAGAGATAGATTTTTATTTTCTTGTTCCTGTCCAATAGCATGGGTCAGTATCCATTTACCCCAGTGGATACAGTGGCACCAATCGCTGGCCGCAAAGCAGGGAGTCATATGTTCTGTCTTCTGTGCAATCAGTTGGGTAGCCCTTCCCCCGGCTCTAATTAGTTAGGCTGAAATACATTCAAAAAGACAAGGTCCTAAAACATATATATGTGAATAATATGTGAGCTGAAAGCAGCTCAGTTTATTACCTTTTTTGCTGGGAAAAGATCACAACCAACTTTATAAAGGGTTTTAAAAGTGACACTGGTCCAGGGGTGAAGGTTATCAGTCCTCCACCTCAGACCAGTGTAATTTTGGGAGCGAAATTCCACATTTTGCATGATTTTTCCCCAAAGAAAGTTAGTTTTATTAAAGAGAGAATGAATAAACATAAGAAAAAAGTATCTGAAAACTGTTTATGGGTCTGAAATGCAAGAGTTGGTGTTTACTGCCAAGTTTGGGTTCAAGTCTCCACTCTCCAAAAGGGGAGAGTCAATCATAGCTGATGTTAAAATGGAGCAAGAAATTACTGATGCTGCTAATGGATTACTTAATTTTTTAATGGCCTGGTACAAAACAACTGCAGTCACAGTCAAAGACAGATTTATTTCAAGATGCATATTTAGGTAGAAAGGAGGAACCTTAGATAGGAATTGTACTGCTTTTATATAGTATATCTAGAAATTTGAGAACAGAGGGGATCTTTTCACTAATTACAATAAAACCAAGGATTTTAAAAAATACCCGAGGAAGAAGATGGCCTATATTTTTGAGATTGTGCACAAGACACAGGCTAGTTTCCTGTTCAACAAGATTTATTCAGATTACTCTTAGGACAACAAAAATTAAAACATATAAAGTTTAAAGTGGATCCCAATTGTTATTGTACACACTTACTATTTACACTTACTACTATGCATTTACAGTTAAGAAGCTTGTATTGTACTTGGACATTATATGGAACTCTCAGGAAGGATTGTACTGTTATTGCTAATCATTTTTGTTTTCCCCAGCCATTTGTTGGGAGTTACAGAATATTAGTCCTAGGATCACTAATGATAATTGCCTGTCTGCTCCAAAGTTATAAAGCAATTTTAAAATGTGATTTTTTTGTTTGCCTCAGCTGTAATACTAATAGAAATTAATTTAAGAATTTAACATTCACAAATTTCATTTTCACTTTGTATATTCAGACTCATTAAGAGGTTTAGTAATTTGTTTGGTATGAGATGAACCTATGTAGATTCATTCAACTTAAATTCCCAATGCCTGGATCATTTGTTTAAATATTTGGTTTATCAATTATAGTATGTTAAATATAGTTAGCATAATTACACAAAATTATTGGATATAATACACTTAAAATCCAAAAACCTTAACATCTGTAAGTTTCAAATTACCTACATTACTTTTTAAAATAAAATATTTTGTGGCTGTAGGAGATTAAGACTACACAGAAATGTAGTTTAAATATTTACAGATAGAATTTCTCTATCATCAAAAAGAACGGATGTGCAATCTTGCCCTTAAATATAGGCAGATATATGAAAAATCAACACAGCAAATGAAAATATATCAGATTATATAGACCACCACAAATAACATTCTAACATTAACATATCATTACTTCTCTGTTTGGATATACCATCTGTATAAAAGGCTCTCTCACCCCTCTACCAAGGAGTAGCAAATGCTGAGCTCTCAGAAGTTGATTTCCCATTGAAGAAGAAATCAGTTACATGAAGTATCTTTATGGTCTTAATGTAATTAATATACACCGTATCACCAGTCATGGTCACAAATGGAGCACAAGCAGCTCTCTTTTTCAGAAATCTCAACCCAAGCATTTTGCCAAGTCCCAAGGGATAACTCTTGCCATAGAATTGACTCTAGTTAGATTAAGCTATAACAGCTTCCACAATGAACTGCATCACAACATTAACAATTGCATTTCTTCAAAGACTGAGCAGACCTCAGACGCCAAGAAAAAAAAAACTTGCAAGAATCTGCGTGACAGCACCTTCTATGACATAACATTATAATGAAATTGAGAAAGCTAAAGGTTATATTCCTGTGGGTCATAAAGGGTAGAAGATTTATTACATGTTGTTCTTTATGTCTTCTACAGGGTTTCTGTTGTATTTAGCTAAAAGATGTGTTCCACTTGTATTTTCCTTTGACATCTATTGGAGTCATATGCAATAAGCACACCCCAGGATCAGATTCTTACTATGACTCATGGCTAACAAGAAAATGCTTTTACTAACAGACAAGATTTAAGCTCATCCTGTATGAGTGGACCTCACCCTGTCTTCTAGAGACTTACTAATCCTTCAGTCCTCCCACATGAAGGTTACATATCTTAAAGGATTCAGCACTTAAAGCTTAAGAGAGGGTCAATATCTCCAGGAGAGATTGTTTGCTCTTCATTATAACAAATAAAGTATTTCCTTTCCATAATTTTTTTTTTTAGATGTTCAGAGACAATACTGAGAATGTCTAGGATGGAAGGATTTTGTGCAGGTGAATATATAACTTTAATAAACTCAGGAGAGTTTTGGCAGAAGAGAAGCTGCACCGTAGACTTTTCTGATTCATCTGCAATACCAAAAAAAAAAAAATCTTAAATTTCTGTCAAAATGATTTCAAAAATTCTGAAAACATTTGGCAAAATGGAAAAGGTCATTGTTTCAATAAGATGCCATTATAGAACCTGACAGCATTCCACAACATGCTTCAATCTTCCTTAAGAGTTAACTAATGAAAATAGTTAACTAATGAAAATAAACATTTTGATAATCTTTTCAATAAAAATTTCAAGACTTTTCCAAATAAATTAAAAAATAAGTGCATTCTGAAACAATTACATCTTTTGTGCGTGTGTGTGCGCAATACTAGTGTTTCCAGTTTTCATCTATCCTTACCAATGATTAAGAAGCTCATGGTGGATTGCAAGGAATGTAAACCTCAGATACAATAGTGGCACACACTAATCAAATCTACATGAAAAAATGTTACATGAATCTTTGTGCATCTCCTTTCAGTGACTATGGGTTCCATTAATGGTATGTTTTGCATAAAGATACAGTAAGAACATATGGTAGGCTGATGAGAATGAGCATTAACCGCGTGTTGAGCTGTATATTTGAGTATAAGGCCCTGGTCGTTTCTCTGTAGAAAGGCTAGATAGAATACATGTAGGTGGATTGGGGAAGTGAAATCTAGCCTCCCAACTACAGTCTGTACATAGATTTGCTATTCAGCCTTTCCCACATCACCATGACTTCCACTCCATAGTAGAAGCAGTGGCTACAGCCTCTCCACATCACAGACCACCAACTGCATAAACATAGATCACACAACCCCTCACCTGAGTGCTCTGCCAGATTATCCATATTGCAGCCGTTCATGATGTCCTATTTGAGTTCAGTGAACAGACCTCTGCAACAGCATGCATCACATCCACAGGATACCTGCAGGACCACAGACTCTCCTCCTTTGGCTTTTCCACATAGACTCAATGGAAGATTTAGTTTGTGCAGAGTCCACTGGCTCTGAGTTTCATGTAAACAAAAACTTTGTTAATAAACCACCTTCTTCCCCTCTGATCCAATCAAACCTCTTTTCAATATTGAATGAAATGGTAATTTAGTTCATCTCCTCTCTTTAAGAGTTATTTATGATGGCTAAAAGCCTCAGATGTTTTAATTAAGGTGTCTTTTTTAAAAAAAGCCCATCCACTTAATGCTTTTAATCTTTGGCATCAATATTTCAAATATGTCAATTACCAATCACTTAATATCTGTATTAAGTAAAGGGCTACAAGGAAATAGATTGTTATACCCTCCTAAACGTGCAAAGACCAGAGACAAACCATAAGATTCAATGAGCTGTCTCCACATGTGAGATATAATTTTCTCATATATAGGTCCTAAGTGGTGGAGACATCTCAGAGATTTAAGCATAAAGCTCAAAAGAAAACCACCTAAGCTAGGTGATTTAGTAAATGTCAGCTTTTTAATAGAAGAGGGAATATCTTCACCTGTGGTGGCCATGTGCAGCAAATTGCTTTCTACTTGCAAGAGGATGCTTAACATAATATCCCGTAGAAGAACATCAACATTTTAATGTGGGAAATCTATCCATTCCCTGTTGCCCATTCCCAGCTTCTGGCAAACAGAGGCTAGAAACACCATCCCTGCCCATCCCTGGCTAATAGCCATTGATAGACTTATTCTCCATGAACTTATCTAGTTCTGTTTTGAATCTTGTTATAGCCCTGTCCTTCACAACATCCTCTGGCAAACAGTTCCACAGGTTGACAGTGTGATATGTAAAAAAAATACTTTCTTTTGTTTGTTTTAAACCTGCTGCCTATTAATTTCCTTTGATGACCCCAGTTATTGTGTTATGAGGAGTAAATAACACTTCCTTATTTACTTTCTCAACACCAGTCATGATTTTATAGACCTCTATCATATCCCCCCTTGTTTCTTTTCCAAGCTGAAAAGTCCCAGGCTTATTAATCTCACCTCATACATAAGCCATTCCATACCCCTAATCATTTTGTTGCCCTTTTCTGAATCTTTTCCAATTCCAATTGTTTGATTTAAAACTCTTCTAGCATATAGAATAAGTCAACAGTATTTTTAGGGATAGAAGTTCATAATGTGCTCTAGAACATTCTACTGTTGTCTTTATTTAAAGAGTTATCTCCATTAGAAAAATACTGCAAATAAACAATCTTTTCAGCAGCATTTTTTAAAAATGTATTTAATTGCAAACGATGAATACGTACATTGTAGGTACTACAGCAAATTAAATCTATGTAATGACCTTGCTTTAATAAAATATTACTGCTCAAATCAGGTTTCACTTACAGCATTTTTAAGTCAGTAGTAACTCCTCTGACATCAATTGAATTATACCAGAGAAACACTAGACACAGTAAAAATAGAAAAAAATTAAAGGCAGAAGAGATCTATTAGGACATTATAGTAAATGAGGCCCTAAAATTAGGCGTTATTACTATTAAATAATTACCAAGGCATTAAGATTTTTAGAAAGGATAGAAGTGAGGGCTAAGAGAATAAAACCATTGGTCTAATAGCTAGATTTCTTCAATAACCTGAGAAAACTGAGTTGTTGCAGCCTTTCATGAATTGTTGCAGCCTAAAGAGACTTCCTCTTTTTCCCTGCCTCTGAAAAAGTAAATAAATTAAAAACATTAAATTAAAATCAAAACATTAAGAGATTATGATTACCAGATAGTGTAGTAAAATAGGGAACTTTAAGATATTATAAGTAAAATGTGTTTGAAAAGGGAAGTCAACGATAAGTAATACAGTTTCAGGCAAAATTTTTGTAAACCTAAATGACAGGATTTATTTACCTTATGGGCAATCCTGTTAGGAAAAGAAAGGGATTGCATTCATATCAATTTATTTTAATTTAAGTGATAAAAAGCAGTAAAGCTAAATCAAATGTTTACAATCAAACATTCTTACGCTAACAAGTTAGTGAAATGCACATCTGTGCTGAGAGAGGCAGAAAATAAAGGAAATTGAAACCAAATAGCATGTTTATGAAGACACTTGACCACAGAGTTGAAAAAAATGTAACTGTTTGGTTAATAATGAACGCACTAACCTCAGTCATACCAACAAGTCCCTCCATTGTTATTAAAACTAGAAGAATAGAAATAGAAGACTTGTACTGTATAGGTGTTCAAGACTGCTGCAGAACCAGACTTCTTGACATGACTTTGCATTGTATAATGAGCTATTAAAACAAGTTTAAATAGTATCAAATAATATGGAGGGACTATGTATCAATTATATGAACTTTAAACTGGACATTTCAATAACTAGAAAAGTGTGGTCGGATAAAGTGCAACTTGAGCAAGTATAACTACAAACATGGCCAAGGTATGCAATGCAAATGCTTTCTACTTGCAAGAGGATGCTTAACATAATATTCATCGAAAATGACTTGCAGAGGTAAGTTGCCGGTAAGTGAAACAAAACAGCTGGTACTGAAAGTATGTTCCAAGATGTTTGTACCAACAGCTATGATCTAACTTGTCTTACACAAGCCGAGGTGACAAAATTGTTGCACAAAGAGACTGGAAAATTCCAGGTCCTTTTGCAAGAACTCAAAAACAGACGTTTCGTTCCTTGACTAAATGGTGAGAAAGCACAACTCTCATTTTGGTTGGACATTTTGAAGCTTCAGCAGAAGTATGGTCACCATCTGACTGGTCCATGTCAGTACCTCTCAGAAGAGGAATCCAGTTCAGCTAGCCAGTAGGAACCATCTTGTCTCTTGCAGCACATCAATTCCAGAAAGCATTGGAAAAGAAACAAAAAACTATAGTCATGTCTGACCTTCATTCCACCTGTGAATGTCTCCTGCTGTGAATGACAAAGCTGAAAACTGATGGCTGAGCAAAAGATCTCAACTGTAAGTTACTAAGAGACTTTCTTGTGGGTGATGATCCAAATGAGTCAATTGACTGCTCCTGAAACTGGGTACCAAATTGGTTAGAAAGTATATATGCTTATGTATGTGCTTTAAAAACTGTCACAAAGTTATAGCGTGTGTCCCTGTTTTGTAAAATGTTCTAATCAAGATTGTTGTTAAGTAGCTTTAAAACTGAAAAAGTTTCTGTTAACTAGAATTACAGAACACTGTATATGTGTCTACCATAGTTCAGGGGCACCAGAACAGAGGGGCCAGGGGCTTTTTACTGGTAGTAAGGGTGAATGATAGGAAGAGAGGGGTGGAGAGGAGCGAGTGTGGGGCTGGGCCTTGGGTAAAGAGGCAGCGCAAGTGTGTGGCCACAGTTCAGGTGCAGTTCCCCTCCACACACTTTTAGGAAGCTTCTGTTGCTCTTACCATACTTAACAGTTTCACAGGAGTTGTCAAGCACTAGATGTACCAAACATAAAACAAACCAAGTGTGCATGTCTCTTGCAGGGTATCCAGTCAATATGCTTTGTCATAAACGTTTTTTAGATTTTAGAAGTTTTTTAGATTGTTAGGAGTGTTAATTAGATCCTGGGCTAATATAATTCATTTGGAAGCATGGTAAAAATGTTGTCTAACTATAGATCTACTCAGAAGGAGACCTTGATGAATTGGCATGTAACTAACTAACAGAATTGTCTTATAATCTAACTTTGAATTGTTTTTCCTCTGTGTTAGCAACAGTGGAGTTGATAACAAATTGGCATAAGTGAAGCTCTGAGGGACTCAGTTAAAAAGCTAAACAAAGTCACCTTTCTAAGAGAGTATGTGTTATTTTCTATGTTGATTGCGTGATTTGATTCTGAAAACCGAAAGGGTTATCTTGACCAGTTTTCAAATCATACTCCAATACAGTTTTCCCTTCTTGTATCCTATGCCAATAGTTGCTGTTAAGAATATTTATTAAACTTAGTACAACTAAGTTCAAGTCCCTTTTCTTTAATTAAGCAATCAAAATAAAAAAACTAAGAAAAGTGGCAGGCAATCAGTAACTCTGTTGCTTAACTAAGGTTTCTTTCATGCCCTGTCTCTCTCACAGCAGCTAGTCTATTCCTCCACCAGTCTAAGATTATTCAATACAACGTATTTTCTGTTGCATTGTCCAATGCACCATTAATTGTTTCTAATGGTGGCAATATCATAGCCATGAGGTTAAAGCTAATTGGAAACTTTTTTACCACTTCTCTTTAGAGAGCAATAACACGCCAGTTTTTGCAAGATATTCTTATGATGCAAATTTTTCATAAATTTGAGTCATTCTGAAGATCCTGGGAGAAAAAAAAGATACAGGCTACCATTTTTTTCTGTTTTGTTTTGTATTTTTCATCAAACATATCTCAAAGGAATGAAATGCAATGGACGACATCAAAATAACAAAAGAGCATTTCTGGATTAAATAGATCACAGGAAGGTAAACAAGTTAATGCAGCACTACATCCTTATATTTCTCTGTAATGTCTACATATTGCAGTACAAGTGGTAATCAGTATTATGGACTTTTCAGTGAGCCCTACAAAACTTTGGGATGAATGAAGGAGGAGTGGGTGTTTGTGTTCATTCAGAATTTCCTTGCTTACATCAGCTTAACGATTTTAACATCCTGGAGTTTGTTTTGTTTTTAATATAATAGGTGTTTTGGTGATTTATCTGAGAATCAGATGGATTAAGGAAAGAGTCTATGGCTACACTTGAAATTTCAAAGCGCTGCTGCGGCAGCGCTGCGGGAGCACTGCCGCAGCAGCTCTTTGAAGTGTGAGTGTGGTCGGAGCGCCAGTGCTGGGAGAGAGCTCTCCCAGCGCTGCACTTAAACCACATCCTCTATGGGTGTAGCTTGCAGCACTGGGAGCCTACCCAATGTGAAAAATTATAAAATCAAAACAAACATCAGTCTGACATTTCTGACCAGGCTGGTTGGCTGGTGTGTTCCATGTTCTAGTCTACATAATCTAGTCAAGAAGTTCTCAAAGTGAAGTCTGTGGGCCACTAGTGGTTTGCAGGGAGTTGGTCAGTCACATTGCTCCTCCTCATTTTTCCCTGCTGTATTGATGCTTAAACATTTTCCTAACATTTCTTTTCCACTTGATCAATTGCATAACATCTTGGTAGCAACTATAGCAATTACAAATGGGAGAGGAGATTGTCCTCAGAAGGTATCATACATCTATGAAGTGACACATGGCCCTACAGAAAGTGAGGCGGGCATGTATCAGAAATTTTAAAGGAAAGAGTGCCAGCACATCCAGAGTTCTAAGTGAAACGAGGCCAATGAAATAAATCTAATTTTTATGTTGTTTTAAGGTGACATGATATAGGAATTTTTCAAAATGTTTACATTAAGTTGTGGTTGACACTATACAGCGTATCTTTGGACCACATGCCTCAACTCCTGTTAAGGCCATCTGTCTTTCCCAATACAACTATAATCCTTCTAACAATAATGCTCATGCATTACTTTGTTCAATCATTGACTTACTAATTTTTACAAACACCTCTCTGAGGTAGCTCAGATATTATGGTGATGAGTGTGGTATAAATGCATAGATAGATGGGAGAAAGGTAAGGATTATGAACTCTTTGTGCAGATGGGAAAGTCAAGGTAAAAGGTACATTGAATTTTAACTAAAACCACAGACTGTCAAACTGGAGCCAGAATTTGGTACCAATGTCCTCTTTTCATTCCAATTTGAGAGAGAGCTGTATTTAAAGTGAGATAACCTATGTTATAACTTTTGGGTGCTGAGCTCTATGATATTTCTTCCTGCTTCTCTAAAACAAATGTTAGTTTCTCACAGTAGTAAAATACTATTAAAAACCATCATCTCTAGCGTACACTAGAAGACTTTGCTTTTAATTTAGAATTCCACATGCACCAAAACTTGATATGAAGTAAAAGTCAAATTTAAGTATTCTGTGATTCATTTAATATCAGCAAATGTTGAATTACGTAGTTATTTAAGGAAAAAAAAAAGTTACATTTTTCCATACTAGGATTTTTGTTTGTTTTGAAGAACAAAAAAATTTGTCTGCAGTATCATGTGTTTGTCATTAATTTAAATGGGAAATACATTAATGTTTTCTAGTGTGGAATTTGGACCCAATCATCTAATCTTTGAGGGCACAAACTGTACCATATTCCAACATGTTAGGGGCCAAATCCTCACTTGGTTTAAATTAGAATGGCTCCATTAAAATCAGGGAGCAATACCAATAGTTGAGGATTTGGTTTTATTTTCTTTAGACATCTCAGTTACATATGTCAATTAAATAAATAAAGTCTTTTTCTCCAGGTTGACTCTAGATTATAGGAGCAGCTAGTAAGAATAAAGCTGTAGTATTGTTATGGCTATCATCGTTGTTGTCTGTAGCACTGAGCCAAGGTTTGTTCCTGCAGCAGTGAGGCAAAACTCCATAAGATTGTATCTGGAGTTTGGTCTGGAAAAGGAATGGAGGCTTGGACTCTTTGGGATTACACAGTATTCTTCAGTTCCCTTTGATACACCACCTATACTACTTCTAGATTTGTACTCTAAATATTTTCAGAAAGTTCCTAGAATACAATGAAAAACTGGCCAATGGAACCATCTCCATTCTTTCTTTTTAGTCTGTGAGGTTATGTAGTTTATAAAAAACAATTCTTACTGTACTGCACTTCTGCATGAAGAGTTTCCCTGAGAATACACTGCTCTGTTATAAATCTAAACTTTAATTGCAGTGTCATCATCTTCCTTTGTGTTCTGATGGATTTATAGTTCCCACTGTGAAAGTGAACCAAATCATGCAAAGCTAATACAACCAGGTGGAATAACACTCTGATACAGGACAAATGAAAGACACCCAAGTTAAACAGCTTCCCTATGTGTTTCATCAAGTATGTGAAGATGATCTTTTTCAATGAGAAAGTACCATATGGCATTGAACAAGGAAAATAATCTATTTACAAAGAGGAAATATGTACTGCCTAAAATTAATGTGCAGAAGCATTACTCCAGTGAAGCAGGTATGCATTCATTTGTTTTCATATTACCATTTAACCCTTTTTAGCTTTTCCCAATTAGTTAAAATTCTAATTATCTAATAAGAGATTACCATAAGATGTAACATTCCACGTATATTTCAAAGGAATAATATACATACTCCTAGCTACCTTACAAACTAAATTTATGAACTGTGTATAGTATGGAAAAAGAGTTGGTCAGCAAATGGGTCTCACCTTCCCAACAAATAAAAATTGTTAATATTTGGTGAACCAAATTAAATCCAAAAATATTGATTTGCAATGCTACGCAGTGCCTCATAGCAGGTGCCTTATTGGCCTGGCACCACAGTTTCCCCTGTTACGGAACCATGTAATACACCAGGGGAGATGGAGCCCAGCTAGGGAACCTAGCCAATAGAGAGAAATAGAGAATAAAACACTCAAATTATAAATCCCATTAAGGACTATCACAGCAAAATGTTGGTGTGTAAAGGTATGAGAGCATGAATTAAACTGAGGGAGGAAAGGTAGTGGTACTCTTCCAAACCCATATGAAATTTCAAAATAAGTCATTGTTCTTTGTAATGTTCCAAACTGTGTTTTCTCTTTGGGCTTGGCTCCCCTTGCCAAGGTTTGAAATGACCCCCGAGGGCTTTGCTGGATCTCAGATGCCCTCCTCAGTTCCTTTGGATTGGCTACTGCTTAATCAGGGAGAAAAATAATACATAGCCTCATAGGAGATTAGGGTTGGAAGAGACCTCAGGAGATCATCTAGTCCAACCTCCTGCTCAAAGCAGGACCACCACCAACCAAATCATCCCAGCCAGCGCTTTGTCAAGCCGGGCCGTAAAAACCTATCAGGATGGAGATTCCACCACTTCCCTAAGTATCCCATTCCAGTACTTCACCACCCTCCTAGTGAAATAGTATTTCCTAATAGCCAACCTAAACCTCCCCCACTGCAACTTGAGACCATTGCTCCTTGTTCTGTCATCTGCCACCACTGAGAACAGCTGAGCTCCATCCTCTATGGAACCCCCCCCTTCAGGTAGTTGAAGGCTGCTATCAAATCCCCCCCTCACTCTTCTCTTCTGCAGACTGAACAAGCCCACTTCCCTCAGCCTCTCCTAGTAAGTCATGTGCCCCCCCTCTTGATAATTTTTGTTGCCCTCCACTGGACTGTCTCCAATTTTTCTACATCCTTTCTGTAGTGGGGGTCCAGGTACTCCAGATGTGGCCTCACCAGTGCCAAATAGAGGGGAATAATCACTTTCCTCAATCTGCTGGTAATGATCCTGCTAATGCAGCCCAATATGCTGTTAGCCTTCTTGACAACAAGGGCACAGTGCTGACTCATATCCGGCTTCTCTTCCACTATAATCCCCAGGTCCTTTTCTGCAGAACTGCTGCTTAGCCAGTAAGTCCCCAGCCTGTAGCGGTGCATGGGATTCTTCCATCCTAAGTGCAGGACTCTTGAAGCGTATCAGATTTCTTTTGGCCCAATCCTCCAATTTGTCTGGGTCACTCTGGATCCAGGGCCGGCTCCAGAGTTTTTGTTGCCCCAAGTGGCAAAAAAAAAAAAAAAAGCTGTGATCAGCAGCTGCTCCACCATGTCGGCGGTAATTCGGCAGCAAGTCCTTCCCTGCGAGAGGGACCGAGGGACATGCTGCTGAATTGCCACAGAAGAACCTGATGTGCCGCCCCTTGCCCTTGGCCGCCCCAAGCACCTGCTTGCTGAGTTGGTGCCTGGAACCTGCCCTGTCTGGATCCTATCAATAACCTCCAGCATATCTATCTCTTCCCCCAGCTTAGTTCTCATCCACAAACTTGCTGAGGGTGCAAGCCATCCCATCATCCAGATCCCCAGCCTCATTCATTAGCCACCTTCTAAGACTTGCCTTGACACCAAACGTCTTGGGTCTTCCGAAAGGGTGGAATCTTTAGATACACCACACAGACCTCTGCCACTTGAGCTAATAGCAGTACTAGGTTGCAATCCTCTATGCGGACAAGCACTAGAGATAGAGGTGAGACACAGTCTGCCAATGGGTTTTAATATATTTGCTCACAGCAGAGGAAAGGTGAGACTCAGGAATCTCAGGTTCTATTCCAGGATCAGCAGGGGAGTGTGCTCCGGCAGGACAGGATGGGGCGGGGTGGGAAGGGGGAGGCAGGGAGTGACACAGGACTCTTTTGCCCATTGCCCAGCCCTTCATTTGGCTAATTTGTGAGCAACTGAAAACAGAGTCTTATAAGAGGAAGTGCAGGGAGCTCAGAATACAGGTAGGTAGGGCTGTGTGAGTGCACAATTTCAATAGCAAACTTTTCAAGATACACAGCAGCACATTTGTGGTGATCTTCTAATCCATTCGTTTCCAAACTTTAGCAACCCAAAGACCCACAATTTTCATTTAAAAATTTATCGCAGACCTGCAACCCCTCACTCAGCCCCAGGCCCTGACCCCCATCCCCTCGTCCAAAGTCCCCACCCTCCCACCTCTACCTGCCTCCTCTTCCCTGCGTCTTTCCACCCCTTCCCCTGAGTGCATGTCATCCACAGTCTCCCAGAAGTGTTCAGCAGCATGCAGGAGGCATTCTGAGGGAGGGGGAGGAGGAGGAATTGATCAGCAGACCCACTGGAGTACCCCAGTTTCAGAAACACTGTTCTAATCTATTCTTCTTTTAATGTTAAATGCTGCTTTCTCACATGTACAGACAAAAATTCACCAAATTCATGCCCACTGTAAATCCATTGAGAATAAGGGAGTTACACCAAACATGTAACATATTTGGAATCTTTTAAAGAGACACACAATGACTTCCCAGTACATTACATCTTAAAGGAAAGTAGTCTGTACAACAATATTTTTAGTATCAAAGGTGACAGACTGAGGCATTCAACCTTCATAGAATCAACTTCTTTTGCACTTGTTAACTTGGAACCATCTCTTCTGGAAAAGTAAAAACTTCCAAGTTGGGTCCATTGTTGCAGCAGCTAGTCTACTTGCTGCTCCTAGTCAAGAGCAGGTGGAGTTATATAATACCTGAGTATTTGTGTGAGGTGCCTAATATGCCCTTCTAGGCAGATGAATGATGCCCAAATGATTACTTAAATAATTCTGGGATGGATATTTGGTACCCTAATTATTTGGAAATTGAAACATGTTTGAATTGATTAAAGTCACCATCCAAAAATCAGAATCACAATATTAATCCCAGTCAGTGATAGGGAAATTGTTGCATAGTGTATACTACAGAACCATTATAGAGCTGTAAATAAATAGAACAAAATAGTCTGAGTTCGGATTTTACAATGATGAATTAGTGATTTTTTGCAGGGGGTGCAGCATCTTCAGGCTTTATCAGGGAGAAGCTACAATGAAAGTCCCATACATTTTATTTTACTTCCAATACAACTGTTTTTAATAACAGATAGTAAAAACACCGAGTCTTCATTAGTGGCCATTGCCGGAGTCCTGCCCCCTTAATAGAATTATAGTGAAATTAGATTTTGAAAAATCCTTGCCTAAGGACTTGGCAATATTCTGCTATTTTGTAACTCCAATAAGCTAAAACAAATAATTTAAAACATTTTTACTACTGAAAAAAATTCATCTCCAAAAATTAAAAGTCATGAGCAACTGCTGACTTTTTCAAAATGTTTATTACACATGAAATTTGTGATTTTATTGGAAATGTTACAGAAGATTTCCATTTACCAAACCCCCACTCAGAGTCCTTTTCATAATGTTAAACACAAAGTTTGATTAAGACATTTTTAAAAGATAAGAAATGGGTCCATTATGAACACTGCGTCTTTCAAATTTTTCAGGAATTTAAGACAGAAAAATTTCAACTAGTTCTAAGGGTCCAAAAACTTTTTAAAAAGCTTGTCAGACTTAAATCAGGGTTTCCCGCTTGTGTAGGGAAATCCCCTGGTGGACTGGGTCAATTTGATTACCTGCCCTGTCCACAGGTCCAGCCCATCGTGGCTCCCACTGGCTGTGGATCACTGCTCTGGGACAATGGGAGCTGCTACCTGCAGACGGGGCAGGTAAACAAACCAGCCCAGCCCACCAGGGGCTTTCCCCTACACAAGCGGCAACCCCAGTTTGAGAAAGCCTGGCTTAAATATTGATGAAGACAGACAACAATTGGAATAAAATTTATTATATTTTGCATACATCCAGGAGGAAGAAAAAACATAGAACAGATGTCAAAGTTACTCAGACAACATGGGAACTTAACTGAGACAAAATGAATGGTGATTGGGGATGCTCACTAACAGCTGACACCATAGTTAAGGCCCTATCAAATTCATAGTCCATCTTGGTCAATTTCACAGTCATGGGATTTGTAATTGTAGGGTCCTCACACAAAAAGAAGTTGTGGGGGTTGCAAGGTTATTGTAGCGGGGATTGCGGTACTGCTATCCTTCTGTGCAGCTGCTGGTGGCAACATTACCTTCAGAGCTGGGCACCTGGAAAGCAGCAGCTCCTGGCCAATATCTCAGCTGTGAAGGCAGAGCCACCACCAGCAGCAATGCAGAAAGAAGGATGGCATGGTATGGTATGGCCACCCTTACTTCTGTGCTGCTGCCTACAGAGTTGGGTCCTCAGTCAGCAGCCACCACTCTCTGGACATCCAGCCATAACCATAGTATAACTATAAAGCAGCACTCACTTCTCACCCTAGCCAGTGGCAGATTAACAAATTTGGCTCCCCTAGACCTTCAAAAAATTGCTGCCCTGCCCCGCCACCAGCTCACCTCTTCTCCCCCGTGGTAAGCATGGGAGGGAGGGGGGAGAAGGGGAGTTGTGGTGCCCTCAGGGGATGGCAGAGGTGGAGTGGAGGTGAGCTGAGCTGAGCTGAGGCAGGTGGCAGGGAGCAGTTCCCTGCCCCCCCTCCCCAAGAGTCACTCCCCACATCTGCCAGCCCCAGCTCACCTTTGCTCTGTCTCCTCCGATCACGTGGCTATTTGCTTCTCCCTCCCTCCCAGCACTTTTGTGCAGTGAGCCTGGGAGGGAGGGGGCAGAAGGGGAGTTGTGGCACACTTGAGGAATGGCAGCCATGGAGCAGAGGTGAGCTGGGGTGGGGAGTGGTTCCCAGCCCCGCTGGGTTACTCCCTGCACTCGCGGGCCCCAGCTCACCTCTGCTCTGCCTCCTCCAACAGCACCGCTACTCACTTCTCCCTGCCTCCCAGCGCTTTCGCGCAGCAAGCCTGGGAAGGAGGTGGAAGATGGGAAGCACGGCGCGCCTGGGGGAGGCGGGCTGGGGATTTGGAGAAAGGGTGGAGTTGGGAGGGGTCATGAGCAAATTTGCCACCCCTGCAAATTTGCCACTCTAGGCCTTGTTGGCCTAGGTGATAATACGCCGCTGACCCTAGCAGCACTGGTAAGAACACTTTCATTAGCTTGGTGCTCCCACCTCAATATTTCCCACCACTCTTAAAAAGTTTAGCCACGTACAATATTGCTTTCAGAAGAATTAACTTTGTTAAAGCAGGGAGGAACACACACACAAATGCACTGCAAAACAGCAGTCTGTGAATTTGGCAATGCATTAATTCCATACCTTTCCTCTTAGTCATCTCCCAGTCAAGAAAAGGAAAAGGATTCCTTTTCATCTTTTTTGCAGCTTCTAACCGTAAACTGAGAGTATTAAAGCACTATTCATTGCTGTCAGTGTCATCAGCTACACATATTTGGTATCTGCAAGCAGTGGCACGGTACTATTTTTCTGGATGAAGAGTCATCTATACATGGGATGGGCAAACATGTAAACATTCAGCAATTCAGTTGGCTTCCAAGCTATGAGGCCCACATCACCAAATTCTATCACCGCTGCCTTCAAAAGCATGAATGAGCCTTCCCCTGATGGAGTTCTCTCTTCTCTTCCTTCCCTGAGAAAGCCCTAGTGACCTCTCTGCACAGCTTCCTGACAATGCTGCACGTGTAAAGCATTCCAGGTTCATAGACTTCCTCAGCTGAACAAATGGTTCTTCTTAGGAGCAGCAACGCTCAAGATTTAAACTTAACACTAGCAGACCCCAGCCAAAAGGCTGCCAAATCTCATCGCCAGAGACAAGATAGGGATAAGAGAGAGCGAACCTATCCAAACCTCAAACTGTTTTGTCAGCTCAGAGTGTTGGCAAAGTGTCAGGTCACTTTTTATTTTGCACTAACTGGTCCTTCTAGTTTTATATTCTTAGTATGGAGTCTGGTTAATCAGTTGGACACCAGGTCCAGACAGCACTTGCGCATGTGTTTAAGTTTCATTGACTTCAGGTGCTTACAATTAAGCCCATGTGTGATAAATGAAGTGGGGGGTAGTTCCCTTTTATGAACACCCAGAAAGCCAGTAGTTATAAAATCCCTCTTGGTAGCTGTTCTCTAATTGCTCTACCTGTAAAGAGTTAAAAAAAATCTCACAGCTATGCACAGGTAAAAGAAAGTGAGGGGGCACCTGGCCAAAAGAGCCAATGGGAAGGCTAGAACTTGTTACAATTGAAATGACTACTGTAAACATATGGACTCACCCCCACAGCACCTCCTGCTAGTTGCTTCAGGGAATTAGCTTGATTCCAGCTACAGAGCACCCTCTGCAGGTCAGTGATCCACCTGTCCTCTGCTGGCCTCGGGCTCCTCCGTGGAGCTCAGTGCCCCTTTAACTGGGTCTCCCGCCTCCCAGGGGAACCCCACCCCACTACCACCACTTTGCCTCAGTATTGGCTACTGCCCAGTCATTGTCTAGCCCACACACCCTGGGGCAGACTGCAGTATCAGCCACTCATCATAGGCAAAGTGGTTGTGGCCTGGCTGCCTTTACCCGCCCTCCAGCTGCCCCTCTGCAAGCCCAGTACCTTGGAGACCTAGAATTAGGCCCTGCAGCCTAGGGAGTTGCTGGCCTAGGGCTTCCCAGCTCCTAAGGCTTCCCCCAGCCCTGCCTTCCTCTAGGTCCCCTAGGTGGGTCCCCAAGCCCCTCTCCCTCTCCCTCCACTCAAAGAGAGAGACTGTTCTGCTTCTGGCTCTCTGGCCTTCTTATTAGGCCCTGTGGCTCAGTTTGGGGCATGGCCCCAGCTGCAGCCACTTCCCCAATCAGCCCAGCTTAAAGGCTGCTTTCTCCAGCTCCAGCCCCTTTCCCGGGCTATTTTTAACCACTTCAGGGCAGGAGCAGAGATCCACTCTACTACACTACCCTTTTGTCTGTCTGTCTGTTGTTCTGTGGGGAAGAGGCAGACAGGGCAGAGCTATGCTGTAAGAGCTTGGGGCCTCGTATGAAAAAATCATCAGTATCATACCAAGAAATGACTCATTTAAAAATCCCAACTATGTAAGTAGATCAGGAAATGTATAGGAAGTTGCGATTAGGTTTATTCCTTTTATTTTGTTATGGCTTGTTGATTCCTTTGTGCTAATCCCAGATGCTTTTTGTTTTGCCTGTAACCTTTGAACTGGACCTCAAGAAAGCTATTATTGATGCTTAAATCATTGTAGTGTTTGGTTTTTTTTAAATCTAGCAAATGCCCAAGTTCCCAGATGTATTTTCCTTCTTTTTATCATTATTAATAAAATGTACTCTTTTTAAGAACACGATTGGATTTTTGTGTCTTAAGAGGCTTGTGCACATGTTGTTTAATTAGCTGGGGGCAACAGCTGATTTCTTTTTTTTTTTTTCTTCCTCAGCTCTTCCCTGGAGGGTGAAGGGTGGGTGAAAGGGCTTGAAGTTACCCCACAGGAAGGAATTCCCAAGTGTGCTTTCCTGGGTTCTCAAAGGGGTTCTACACTTGGGTGGTGGCAGCATCTACCCATCCAAGGTCAGAGAGAAGCTGTAACCTTGGGAGTTTAATACAAGCCTGGAGTGACCAATATTAATTTTTAGAATCCTTGTGGGCCCCACCTTCTGCCCTTGAAGTGCCAGAATGGGGAACCAGCCTTGATACCATGTTTTAGTTCCATCCTGAATCGAGACTTTAATATGGATAGTCTCAACTGCAGTGAATGTGCATTCTAGATAAACAGTGAAGAAGAGTCCACTCCAGTAGCAGACAATATCAGCACTGTAGAATAAATCAGCCAGTCCAAATGAAGCTTATAGACTTTTGCTTACATAAATAACTGTGGTACCCCAAATACTAATGATACATTGATTTGTTATACCAAGGGAGACCTAGGTCATAAAAAATGGGTGATTGGAAGAAAGTGACCTAAAGGGACACTGGAAAAGAGTCCATGAATGTTCCAACCAAATAGGGGACTTTATGGGTTCCAAACACACACATGCATAGATAAGTGCGCCTGCAAACCCAATATTTTTGTAAGCTTTAGAAATTATATGTGCAAACAGCTATTTGCAGATAGAAGCAGAAGAGGGAGGGTTTCTCCTGCCCAGTTACATTAGTAGGAGTATGGGTTATTGCTTCCTGCCTCACCCTGAGAAAAGACTCATGTGGATAACAGAAAGTAGTCTATATACAGTGGCAAGCCCGCTGAAAATCTGCTGAGGGAATGGCCATCCAGTGCCCCAGAAGCTTCTAGAGGACAGAGTACCTTCCTCAAGAAAGGCAGCAGGGCTAATAACACCAACTTCCTCTACCCAAGAACTGATGCAAGGTTAAATTGACAGCATGTCTCTACTGCAATTATAAAACCTATAACTGGCCTATGCCAACTGACTCAGGCTTGAAAGACTCAGGCTAAGGGGTTGTTCAATTATGGCATAGATGTCCATGCTTGGGCTGGAAGCTGGGCTCTAGGAATCTGCAAGGTGGGAAAGTTCCAGAGCTCAGCTGCAGCCTGAGTCTGAACATCTACATGGCAATTAAACAGCCTCTTAGCCCAAGCACCGAGATCCTGAGTCAATTAGCATGAGCCAGTTGCTGGTGTCTAATTGCAGGGTAGACATACCGTGAGGGGCCCCACATTTTGTTGGATTCAGTTTATAAAAAAAAAAACCTTAGTAGTTATATAGTTCTTTACATGCTTAAAGCTCTCTACAAACACTGACCATCTTCAATACTGAGGCAGAGAAATGAAGAAACTTCCCCACAGCCAAAGAGCAACTCAGTGATTAAACTGGGATTAGAATTTAGCCATTCCCAACCATACATTAAGTCCTCCAGATCACATAATCTGTCTCTCTCTGTTGTGTTTCAATCTTTAGCACAACTGTCTTTGAAAACTGTTGGCGTATGGACTATCTGGAGGTAGTGTTTGTTTAGCTCTGTAAAAGATGCCTATGTTTTTTTCTGATAGATATTTGCACACAAAAATCACTCAATAAAGGGCAACTGAAAGATGAGCAAGAAGGAAAAACATAAGAATTGGAGGTTACTGCAGGTTAAATGGAGCAAGGTAATTTTGATGGTGTTCCTGTCTGTACATAATTCTGTGTTCAAGTCAACATGCTCCATTCACCTCTGTTTGCTTCCTGTACTTATTTAGAAGCAGTAAAACCTGAATAATTGAAAGAAACTTACCAACTAAGGCCCAACTGTTGCTGTTGGAAAGGGCAGAATTTACGTCTAGTCTAAGCATCTAAGGAATATGAAAAGGATTCATGGTGTTATTAAACAATTGTAACAGAGATCCCCAAACATGGCTTGCATCTGTGAGGTTAAAAAAATGCTGTTGTTGAAAAAAAGCATTTTTGTTAGGAATGTTCTTTATGGAAGTGGACTCAATGAGTGATATTCCCAACTTCCTACCCCCTGTCAAGACAACTACAAACGTAAAGAGTACTCACAAATGATAGACATTTCGTCAGGGTATGATATGTTACTAAAATGCAATTATGTATTTCCCTTTACTATCCAGTCATCAGAACTTTGTGTAGATTGCATTATTTCTTTTTGTGTTTTGAACAGGAAAATAGGAATTGTAGTTTCAGACCAGATCTGAGCTCCAGGTAGTCTAGAACGTAGTCTTTCACAGTAGCCATTACGAGACACTTCAGAAAAAGGAAGCAGATAGACTGTCTTGGGATAACTTGATCACAAGAAAAGTTTCTTCCCAACTCATCTTAAAGGTTTGCTTAAGTTTGAAGCATAAGGGTTTACACATCCCTTCTAAAACATTTGATTGGTTGCTTATTTTTTTTAAATCCTTGCCTATATCACTTGGGATGTTCTCATTATCCATGTATATAAGTTTTAAAAGAATTTGACATCATACAATTAAATACATTGTGGAAATGAGTTCCACAGGCTAATTATACATGTAAAAAAATCTACTTTTTAAATGAGCAGCAGCCCTTCATTTGTGCACTTTTAGTCCTCCCCTTCAACTCACACAAGTGTCTAAAGTCCCTTTCTCTCCACTAAGAAAAGCTGGATTAGATTCTATCTGAAGCTCATGCCATACAAATAAATTTTTTTCAGTTAGATGAAGTGCCCCTGAAAACTCACACAAGGGGCTTCTTGCCTAGTTTCTCTGCTCAGTATGACCACAGCAATCTTGGGCCCTGCTGCCTAGGGAGCTCAGTGCAGTAGAAACAAGACCTAAGGTACAATTAGCCCCCACTCCTTTTGTCTTAAATTGCAAAAACTTGAGTTTTTGTATACAACATATCGGTGCATGGAAAGTTACTTTGGCATTACAGCCATTTTGTCAAACTTTTTATCCTACAGGTAGCATTGCTCTAAACCTTTAAATACATTTTTTTTAATTCACACCAGACAAATCAGTCAAAACACACCTCATTCACTCACACAGCTCTCCCACACTTCCCAGACAAAATAGTGCCATATCTCTCAGCTGGACCATATTTATTAGTATGTATATTGCTGTAACATTTACACACCCCAGCTAGGGATTAGCACCCCATTGTGCTAGGCACTATGTACACACACTGAAAAGAAGACAGATTCTGCTTTCAAAAGCTTATAATCTAAGGTCCCCATCCTGTAGAATTATGCATATGCACAGATGTACACACTGAGGATAGGTCTACACTTAAGAGAACACACACTGCTCCCTCAGCTAATACAGGTATAAATAGCAGCATAGATGGCGAGGCACTGCTTAGGCAAATAGAGACATAGCAGAATCGTATGTACCCTACATGGCTCTCTACAAGCCCAATCAATGCCTCCCATGTCTACACTACTGTTTTTAGCAGCATAGTGTCCCACTGCCTTCTCAGTTTCATAACCTTTTCCTGCCACAATGAAAGAGTCTGGCAGTGGGAAAAGGCTCTGGTGGGGGGAGGCATGTAGCCATACCATATCCTACACGCTGTTGCCAGTGTAAACAAGGCATAAGAATAATACCATTGACTTCAGTGGGACTATGCATAATGAATAGAGTGAAGCACACGAATAAGTCTTTGAAGAGTCAGAGTTATCTGAAAAATTTCTGTTGAAACTTCTTGGATGAGCAGTGCACTTTCAACCAAAACAACTTTCATGATGGTCCAAATTGTTTCCATGTATTGATGCAAATTTGCAAAATGAACATTTTCATTTCATTTTGAGGAAGAAAAAACACACACATCAACCTCCCCTCTTCCTCTGTTTTCCCAGTGAGTGGGTGTAGGGAGGGAATATTCAACATTTCAATATTTGTTGGTTGGATGCCAAAGTGCAAGGCAGATAATGGTGAATATGTAGTTTTATGTTCATGGCCCAACTAGATTTTTGGGAATGGGACTGGTTGATACATTCGGATTCTTTTACAGCTCAGTCAACTGTTAAGCCAATGCTTTTATCTTTTTGATGAAGTTGTTAATGAATTGTAATTTAATAATAACAATCTTCTAGAACTGAAAGAGACCTCAAAAGGTCATGGAGTCCAACCCCTTGCCTTCACTAGCGGTACCAAGTAATGATTTTTGCCCCAGATCCCTAAGTGGCCTCCTCAAGGATTGAGCTCACAACCCTGGGTTTAGTAGGCCAATTCTCAAACCACTGATCTATCCCCCACCATTGTGATGCTGGTACTCATGCTGGAGGATGTAGTAATCTATGGCCTAATGACCAACTACATGAGACTATTGTGTATGCTAAGGATTTACCAGTGGGCCAAAACTATACTTCCAAGTCCAAGCACACCCCAGATTTGAAGGTGAATATGTCCAAATCTAGACCTAACATCTGATGTTTGGATTCACAGTGCAGATTTAAGCTTTGGATTCAAACTCCTGAGGTCCCTTCTAGCCCTACATTTTTATGATGGTTTCAAGCTTCCAGGTTTGGAACCCAATTACTCATCATAAAGGCGGCTTCACAGAGACATTCCCAAACACCCTTCTTCTGGTATCTTTCTGAGGAGCACCACGAAGCGTCCCTCCCTCTTTTCCACCCTGGCACCAGGTCAGGCTGATGATTCTTCAATTGTGTGGGACTCTTGGGGGTTTAAAGGAGCAATAGCTGGTCTAATGCCTCCTACACCTTCACAACCCTACCAACTATGAGAGCAAGGAAAAGCAGAAACCACTCCTTGCTGCAGCTTTTTTTACCTCTAAGGCCTTGGCTACACTGGCACTTTACAGCGCTGCAATTTTCTCCCTCAGGGGTGTGAAAAAACACACCCCTGAGCACAGCAAGTTACAGCACTGCAAAGCGCCAGTGTAAACAGTGCCCCAGTGCTGTAAGTTAATCCCCACGGGGAGGTGGAGTACCTGCAGCACTGGGAGAGCTCTCTCCCAGCGCTGGCGTCGCAACCACATTCGCACTTCAAAGAGCTGCCGCGGCAGTGCTCCCGCAGCAGCTCTTTGGAGTTTCGAGTGTAGCCAAGCCCTAAATCATTCAGGCTGTGGTTGGATATGCAACCAAAACTGCTCAGAGCAAACAATTATACCAGACAACTGACAACTCATTAAGACACCATTATGGATAACGGGCACATAATTGCATCCTAGAACATGAGGCTCAGCACTTATGCAACATTTGAAATGTTGGTCCTACTGTTACTCAGCATGAGTAGCTCCAGGAAACACTCAATAAATAGTCAAAGAATATAAATATAGCAACAACATATACTTTACAATGTTTAGGTTGGTTATTGGATTTCCAATTGAAAACTAAAAAGGGTAAATGAGTTATCAACTCAGATACACACTGACACAAATGAAAACTCTCCTTTACGTTATCTATTCCATAAGTATCTTTTAATAAGAGATATCCAATGAGAAACTCAGTGTAGCATATATTAGTTACAGAATGTGTTATTATATTGATGATCTTCTCAGTGATATTCAAGGTCCAGTTTAAAAAATATTGAAGACATTGTCCATGACTGGTTGTTAAATGTGATGAGGATACACTCTCACAATAAAATGTATATTTTTTATTGTTTTATTTTTTGAGAGAGTTCATAACTTGAAATAGCTGAACTAATCATTTTTATTTTAAATGATTTATATAAACATGGGCTAAGACTTTTAGGTCATATCAAAATTTACCTTGGAGCAAATTTTTATAGCCAAGTTATATATCCCTGGAAATAAATGCTGACAGACCTCAACAACCAGTGCTGCTATAAAAAGGTGCCCCGTAGAAATGCCAAGGCGATATGAGGGGAAAAAATATCAGTGAAAACCCCAACAAGGATGTTAACAGTGGACTGATAGGTGATCATTATTAATAAAACACGCCAAACACTGCACCGTTCCACCACCAAGTAGACAACTTTAACAGCCTAACTAAAAATGAATTATTTCCTAAGGTGATCATGAAGACTGGTTGCCAAGGTTAACACGATGTGACTGATGCTGTACAATGGTGTGTGTCAGTGTTAGTTACAAGTGCTCTGAGAAGTCTTCCCAGGAAGCACACTGCTTTTCCAAAAAAAAGTGTAAAGTTCATCATACTCACTAGCTTAAGAAGAATACATTAGAAGTCTATGGAAAATCGAAAAGCTAGCAAACAGAAAGTACAGCAGGAAATGAATAATACTCTTAGTTTGGTTTTATGATGGAAGACAGATGTTAAGGTCAGACATTATGATCTGTAGAATGGAGTACTGCCTGTGCATTGTGGGACCTCACAGGAGTACCCCAGTGCAGTATCCAATTGTAAACATTTGGAGAGCGCGTAGAGAAGAGCAACAAAAATGACATAAGGTTTAGAAAACCTCACCTATGAAGAAAGGTTAAACTAACTAGGCATGTTTAGTCTTGAGAAAAGACAATCAAGGGAGGACCCGATAACAATCTTGAAATACGTTAAGGACAATTATATAAGGATGATGGTGATCAATTGTTCTCCACGTCCACTGAAGTTAGGAGAAGAAGCAATGGGATTAATATGCAGCAAGGGAGATTCGGGTTAGCTATTAGGAAAACACTTTTTTAGCTGCAAGCAGTTAAGCTGTGAAATAGGCTTTCAAGGGATGTTGTGGAATCCTCGTCCATGGAGGTTTTAAAGAACAGTTTAGACAAACACCTGTCAGGGATGGCCTCAAAATACTTGGCCTTGCCTCATGGCAGAGGGACTAGATGACTTCTTGATCTTCCTTCCAGCCCTACATTTTTGTGATTGCACAGGCATCAATTTCACTCACCTAAAAGCCTATGCATCACTTCTGTCCCATTAAAATGCTCAAGATAGGACATTAAGTAAAACCCAAGTGGTGCATAGGCCCTCTGTTATTAAATTTACTCTGAGAGAAGTACACGAGGGAGCAGAGGTAGCACAGTCCACTCCCTTCAACATCAGATCATAATTATCATATACATAGTGCATGCATGGTCACTACCAGCTGTCTGATTTAAGTGGCAAGAATGCCAACATTAGCCTATCCCAAATTTCAGTGTATTGGTTCCTATCTCTAGCCCACTCATGATAATCTAGATTTTTGTATTGCTGTCATCACCTGAGCAATTAGAATAGAATCAGTCTACCATCTACCAATATATACAATCTTTAATCAGAAAAAGAAACAAGCAATTAAAAAAAGAGACATGTTTTGGGAATAAAGAAGTGTAATTTCAGGGGTGGAGGGGTTACAGGTCAAATGCCATTTTTATGTGGGATCATTTGTCCCATTCATTTGTATGATTAAGGCACTCACTTCTTATCATTACACATGTCAACAGCTATATCACCTTGGTATTTTGAAATTATAGTTGCAGCCGTGCTGTAGTCAATATGGAAAGAAATAGATTTTAATCACTTGATATTGGTAAATAAAAGTTTTACTTATACCTGGTCCAACCCCAAAACCTTACTCAAAATGCCTATTGATTTTATGTACATTCAGAGGTGATGTATTTGAGTCCTTTTGAAATGAGAGCAAGATAAGTACATTTATCTTTTAATTATAAGAGCAAGTTAGATGATGACCAATAGGTGATTTAAAGTGAACTTTCAGATTTAAAAGTATCTACTTTCCACAGTTCAATATTCCAGTGAACAAGTGATCCTACTTAAAAATTATTGATTGAAATAAGCAAACAGAAGGATATTGTTTAGAGATGCCTGACTTATCGAGAATTAAACAAGTACAAACATTATCAAGTTTTCAGGTCATATGTTTCTTATTTGAATGTGTGTGCAATTTTGATCACAAGGAAAAGACATAGCTAATGTTAGCTTTGTTAGGCAGACATTTTTAATCCAAAAGTATTCAACACACATAGAATAAGTGCTTTCTTCAGCTCTGAGAACAAAGGTATTTGTTGCCATAAGTTTATCAGGCTACATCTATCTCTGGGGTAAGAGAGGTGTAATTGCACCAGAAGTGTAATGGGCTCATTACATTTTTGTCATAATATATTATAATCCCATGTAGAAAAATGTTTTTCTAAATATAATTTAGAGGTGATTCCATAGGAAAGACTTTCAAACTTTCAAAACTTTCCCCACATACAGGAAGGAAAGCCAGAACACAATGAACTGTTCTTGATCAGAGATGAGATGTGTGCTCAGACCAACTGTATTTGCCTAGAAGGAACATATAATTGAACTAAAAACAAATAGAGTTGAGGTTTCTCTGGATATAGTTGGGTACTGTGAGGAAGAGATACGTGTTGTGTACTGTGCATGCATAATATTAAGAGACAAGAAACTGACGCATGACTTGAAAAGTAATGAATTGAATATGGAATGTCTGAAGCATCTGCCCCAGAAAGTGTAATAAATAAGGTCAGTTAGTTAGAAATGGCCCCAAAATAATGCGGTATGGGCTGTTCTCTTCCAAGTACAGTTTTTCTGTCTTGTGGAAGCAATTATAAATCTTCCAGTGGTTATTTACGGAATTTATGAGGGGAAAAAATACAGATGTATTACTTTTACACAAAAGGTTGTTTAAAGTCTTTTTGGACTTAAAAGTTACTGTGTCCCGTGTTGATGAGCCACCAGACTGAATAATCATAAACACAGAAATCATTGGACTACGGTATCCAAGAACATTCTTAAATCAGTGTTCACAAGATGTGTCAAAGCTGATTTCTGGAAGCATTTAACACCTTTCCGATTTTTTTTTAACTTTCATTTCTGTGCAACTTGTTGAAGTAGGTACATCATTTTATAGTACTTTTCTATTTGCATGCCTTTAAACAGCAAACTGAAAGCCCACTATGCTGTTCTGTCACACTCAGAACTTTCATTAGTTTCAATGGTGTGCCTACATAATGGCTGCAGGGTATGGTCCAAGAGTTTAAGCCTCAAATCTGCAAATACACATCTGGTCTACACTATAGACCTATATCAGTATAACTATGTCACTCAGGGGTGTAAAAAATCCAAACCCTTTGAGTAACGTAGTTATACCCACCTATCTTCCATGTAGACAGCGCTGTGTTGGCGGGAGCACTTCTCATGCTGACATAGCTACTGCCTCTTGGAGAGGTGGATTAACTACACCAGGGTTTCTCAAACATGGGTTGCCGCTTGTGTAGGGAAGTCCCTGGTGGGCCGGGCTGGTGTGTTTACCTGCCCCGTCTGCAGGTCCGTCAGATCGTGGCTCCCACTGGCCGTGAATCACCGCTCCAGGCCAATGGGAGCTGTTGGAAGTGGCACGGGCTCCACGGCCAGTGGGAGCTGTGATTGACCGGACCTGCAGTCGGGGCAGGTAAACACACTGGCTTGGCCCACCAGGGACTTTCCCTACACAAGTGGCAACCCATTTGAGAAACCCTGAACTACACTGACAGGAGAGCTATCTCTCATCAGTTTAGAGCATCTTCATTAAAGCACTACAGCGGTGCAGTGGCACTGGTACAGCATTTTATGTGTAGACGTGCCCTTAGGCATATGAGTAGTCACATTAATGATACTCATGTGAGGAATGTCACTGAGGTCAAATGTGCAAAAGAGTTTGCAGGACCAGGGAGATGGTCTTTTATATATTTCATTTGATTATAAGGAATTATAAGGGGGGAGGGATAGCTCAGGGGTTTGAGCATTGGCCTACAGGGTTGTGAGTTCAATCCCTGAGGAGGCCATTAAGGGAACTGGGGTAAAAATCTGGGGATTGGTCCTACTTGGAGCAGGGGGTTGGACTAGATGACCTCCTGAGGTCCCTTCCAACCCTAATAGTCTATGATTCATGTGCAGAAAAGCATTAATGTTTGAGAGAAAAAGTTATTAATGTATGTATTGCACTTGGATTTATTGACACTGCAACTTTTATTTATTCATGTAAGTAAAAGGAATTGGAAAACAGAAGTCATTAACAAGTAGCTATAAAAATTTAACAGTGTCAGGGGTCAGCAACCTCTGGCATGTGGCTTGCCAGACTTTCCCCTCCCTGGGCTACCCCTGGTGGGCCAGGCCAGTTTGGTTACCTGCCGCGTCTGCAGGTTCTGCCAATCGCGACTCCCATTGGCTGCAGTTCTCCGTACCAGGCCAATGGGGGCAGCGGGAAGCAGCACAGGAGAGGGATGTGCTGGCTGCTGCTTCCTGCCGCCCCCATTGGCCTGGACATGGGCGGCTCTAGGCACCAGCAAGCAAGCACCTGCTTGGGGCAGCCCATTTACAGGGGCAGCAGGGAAGCATGGGAGCTGAGAACCAACAGGGGGCTTGTCATAAACAGATAGTTAAGGGTTAATGTCTCTTACCTGTAAAGGGTTAAGAAGCTCACTAAACCTGGCTGACACCTGAACCAGAGGACCAATGGGGGGACAAGATACTTTCAAATCTCTGTGGAGGGAAGTCTTTGTTTGTGCTGT
Organism: Gopherus flavomarginatus; assembly: GCF_025201925.1. NCBI lineage: Eukaryota > Metazoa > Chordata > Testudines > Testudinidae > Gopherus > Gopherus flavomarginatus. The sequence goes on along the minus strand of NC_066617.1, from coordinate 194,583,511 downwards.
TTGTTTTGTTCGTTGTTCGCTCTTGGGGCTAAGAGGGACCAGACGTGCATCCCAGGTTTCTCCAATCTTTCTGAAACAGTCTTTTATGTTCAAAACAGTAAGTACTAGCCAGAAAAGGTGGATTAGTCTTATGTTTGTTTTCTTAACTTGTGAATGTGTATTTTGCTGGAAGGATTTTAGAATTTGAATACCCGGTAAACATTTTCCATCCTAATTTTACAGAGATAGTTTTTACTTTTTCTTTCTTTAATTAAAAGCTTTCTTTTTTAAGAACCTGATTGATTTCTTTTCCCATCTTTAAGACCCAAGAGGATTGGGTCTGAACTCACCAGGGATTGGTAGGGAGAAAGGATGGCGGGGAGGGGGGAGGGAGGTTAATTCCTCTCTGTTTTAAGATCCAAGGAGTTTGGATCAGTGTAGTCTCTCAGGGTAGCCTGGGGAGGGGAAAGTCTGGGAGGGGGAAAGGAGGGGGGATGGTTTATTTCTCCTTGTTTTAAGACCCAAGGGGTTTGGGTCTTGGGTTCCCTAGGGAAGGTTTTTGGGGGAACAGAATGTGTGCCAAACACTATATTTTGGCTGGTGGTGATGCTATCAGATCTAAGCTAGAAATTAAGCTTAGAAGGATACATGCAGGTCCCCACTTTTTGGACGCTAAAGTTCAAAGTGGGAAAAATACCTTGACAGGGCTCTGGGAGCTGTAGTTCCTTGGTTAGCTCCCTGCCTATAGAGCCAGCCCTGGAGCAGGGAAAGAACTACATTTCCCAGCATTCCCTTGGCCACTACCAACTGGAAAGGAAGGAGGGGGACCTTATGCGGCAGCGTGCTGTGAGTGGCGAGCTGCACTGTGAATGGCAGGGAAACCATATTTTAACATTCAAAAACCAGGACACTTCTCGGGGAGGGAAGCCCCACCCTGCCACCATCCACTCCCTCTGACTGCCCCCCACAGAAACCTCAACCCATCCCCCGGAACCTCCGCCCCAGCCAACCCCCTTGACTACCCCCCCAGAACCCCCTACCCCTTCGTCAACTCCCCAGTCCCCTTGCCGTGCCACTCAGACCACCATGTCTGGCTCTGCCAGACACGCTGCTGCATACATACTGCCCTGCTCCCCAGTGGAGCCCCCCCCCCCCACACACACACACACACCCGGCACCTGCCTTCCAGATTTGAACACCTCAAAATTCAGGAGTGCTCAAGCTCAGTTTGTGCTGCTGTTACTTCATTTCTCCCTAATCAAATATACTGATCCACTGTAACTTCCTGTAGAAAAATTAGGATAAAATTGAGCAAGAAATGCTTCCCAGTGGTTATTAGGACTGGAATTGCTATTTTCAACAGCCATTTCCTTTTTTTTTCTCTTTGTTTGTTTAAAAGGAAGACAGTGATATTGCATTGTCAAATTCCTCATAGAAAGAAAGAGTGGAACAAAAGAATAATAAAGGCACCTCAACTTTTCCTCATTTATGGAGGACAGTCTTATAATATGCATCCAGATATCCTCTAATCACACAAGCTGAAAATTGTTCCACTTTACTGCAGCTCTGTAACCATATGGGAACCAATCCTGTCTGTGTTTTGTGCACATCCAAAATTCCTGCTGAATGACCCACCCAGGGAGCGAGTTACCAGTGACCCAGGGCTGCGGCGGAAGGAGGGTGCAGGTGGTGGTGGTGGGGGAGAGCCCAGGGCTAGAGCAGTAGGTGGTGGGGGGGCACTGGTGGGAGGGAAGGGGGGAGCCCAGGGCAGGGGCGGCAGAGGGGTGGGGGGAGGCCACTGGTGGGGGAGAAAGGGGGAAGTTCAGCGCTAGGGCAGCAGGGGAAGTTTGGGGGGGGAGGAGAGCCCAGGGCTGGGGCAGCAGGGGGGTTCAGGGGGGAGCCTAGGGTTGGGACAAGGGGCAGCCAAAATTTTTTTGCTTGGGGCAGCAAAAAACCTATAGTTGGTCCTGGACCTGGGATGGCGAACTGTGGCCAGTCTGAGCTGCGGTCAGCCGAACCTGTCAACACGGCAGGTAAACAAACTGGCCCGGCCTGCCAGGTTGCTTACCCTGGCACCACATGCCAGAGGTTGCTGATCCCTAGTGTAAATGCTTATGAAGAAAAGATGTTAATATACCCCCTTCGACTTTTTCTTTTTTTATTACAAGGACAGCTATTCTTTCCATATTCCTGAATACATATTATATTATTTACACACATTGTGAACTTGAGAATAAGAGCATAGTATGCTTTTTGAAGCATGGAAAAGTAACTGGCACCAGTGTTAGAATAAGTTTCAAGAAAAGTGGAAAATACAATATTCCTTTGACAGACTTGTGATATCAAAAGGATATAGTATCTCCATACTTTTGAACTAAAACTTGTTTTTGGTGAATTTCTCTATTGCTTGGAAAATATCCTTAGAGGCTGTCATGGTATAATCCCCCACTCTGAACCTTAGCTTCCAAAAGATGGGGAACCAGCATGAATTCCTCTAAGCTCAATTACCAGCTTAGAACCTGTAGCGCTGCCACCAACCAGGAATTCCAGTGCCTGGTACACTCTGGTCCCCCCAAAACCTTGCCCAGGGACCCCCAAGACCCAGTCCCTCTGGATCTTAACACAAGGAAAGTAAACCCTTTCCCTTACCATTGCCTCTCCCAGGCTTCCCCTCCCTGGGTTACCCTGGAAAATCACTGTGTGATTCAAACTCCTTGAATCACAAAACAGAGAGGACAATCCACCTTCCTCCCTCCTTCTCTTTCCCCCTCCCAGACTCTTCCTGAGAGAAGGTAATCCTGGCACAGAGAGAAATCAGCCTCTCTCTCCCTCTTCCCTCCTTTCTCCCCACCAATTCCCTGGTGAATCCAGACCCAGTCCCCTGGGGTCTCACCAGAATAAAACAACAATCAGGTTCTTAAACAAGAAAAGCTTTTAATTAAGAGAGAAAAAACAGTAAAAATTATCTTTGTAAATTTAAAAAAAATGGAATAGGTACAGGGTCTTTCAGCTATAGACACTGGGAACACCCTCCCAGCCTAAGTATACAAATACACATTGAAATCTTTTCAGCAAAATACCAATTTGAACTCCTTTCAGCCAAATACACATTTGAACTCCTTCCAACCAAATACACATTTGCAAATAAAGAAAACAAACATAAGCCTAACTCGCTTTAGCTACCTAGTACTCACTATTCTGGATCTATAAGAACCTGTATCAGGGAGATTGGAGAGAAACTTGGTTGCACGTCTGATCCCTCTGAGCCCCCAGAGTGAACAACCGCCAAATTCTAACAGCACACACAGAAACTTCCCTCCCTCAAGATTTGAAAGTATCCTGTCCTCTGACTGGTCCTCTGGTCAGGTGACAGTCAGGCTTACTGAACTTGTTAACCCTTTACAGTCAAAGAGATATAAAGTACTTCTGTGCTATTAACTTTTCTTATCTGTTTATGACAGAGGCATTGTATTAAAATAGATTTGAAAATCTCCCTAGAGTAGGAGATTGTATCTCTCTCATTGTTTCTCTCTTCCTTTTCTTTGTTTCAGGAATGGATGGAGTACGTGACTGCAGTACAGACAGGATAATTCTAACAAATAACGTCTTTGTACACTCTAGAAGGCCTTCTTTACATTTTCATATGCTCATGCTAAAAGGTGGCTGATATTTTTAAATGGTCTCTCTATTATCTTTGATTGAAATTATCGCATTTTGTTTCTTTATATTTTCATGTCCTCCTGCATTTAATGTAAAGGAACTGGAAAGCAGAAGACATTAATAACAACTGTAAAATTCACAGAAAGCCCTGACTTGGCAGTCCTCCATCAGTTTATTCATCTGTAAGATGGGGCTAATGATACTAACCTCCTTTACGAGTTCTACATAAAAAATAAGGACTTTTTCTTATTCTTACTGAAGTTAGTGACACAGCCTGTGGTAGTCAGAAAAATTCAAGGTGCCAATCCTGCAATCTGACCTGTGCGGTAAACCCCAAGACCCACTGACTTCATTGGGACTCCATGTGGCGGATTGTAGGACCAGAATTCAAGTAACAAAAATGTTCCCCATGCTGCAACTTGTTGCACATGCATGGAATCCTACTGACCTCTTTGGGCTCTGCTTGTGTGCAGGGATCCAGCTGAATATAACAAGTGGTAGGACTGGAGCTTAAGGGTTTGTAGAACTGCTCCTTTACACTGTGAAATCTTGTGTGTAACTCCACAAGTGTTGCAGGAGGAGGGAAATAAGTGTTAAAATGCCCACAAATAAAACAACAACAACACAGTAGCACATGAAAACAGCCAAATGTTCTCATGAAAAATTCAGTAAGAATCTTTTACAAATATTCCAGTGACAAGAATTTAGAAGTACACAGTTTGAATAACACATGATCTTGTTACCAGAAAGTGTAATGAGTGTAATGATAGCAACAGAATTCACAGAAAAAGTACAAATCAAAATTCAATTAGTGAATTCAACATAGGCATCATACCTTCATTCACATTTTCTTCAAGCTTCTGATCCAGTCTGGTATCAGCTTTCATGAAAATTAGAATCATCATTGTCTTCAAATCAGATTCTATTTGATTATACTGTATTACATATAGAAAGTTTATCTGTAGCACTGAAACAACAAAAAAGTTACCCTTGCACTTGTAAACAGGAGGTGATGCTTTCCCTGAAATTTAACTTTATGTTTGCAAGGAAAAGAGAGTGCTTCGTTCTGCAAGCCTAACATTTCTTGCTTGTAGAGTAATATTAGAAAAACTTCACCAATTATTTTAGAACGGAGACCCAGCCATTGGAAAGTTCAAAGAAGAAAATTGCACCACATGAAAGCAGCTTTACTGGCATTTTTGGATTCCAAAAGAAGAAGAAAAGCTGCCTCTCCTAAACAACCCCCTGATACATGCAACATGCTCTCAGTGGGTAGACCTGTGCACCCATTCATGGCCCTCTGTGAAGAAGTATGTGTCTCGCTATACTGACCCTGTTGAAGAATCAGGGCCCGAAGCCCCAGTTCTGCAATTGCATATACGCATGAGTAATTTTATTAATATGACCATTTCACTGAACCTTATGGGACCATTCATATGAGTAAAGTTAAGCACCTGCATAAGGCCCCAATCCTGTAACTGACTTCAAAGTAGCTCTGGGCAGGCACAGCGTCTACCTATGTGCAGTCAGTTACAAGATCAGGGTTTGATGTTTGTAGGATTGGACTTCAAGTGATGTTTAGTCTTTGTCTATCAGAGGGAACACTCTAGCTAGGTAGCAGTAGCTCATTCTTTTCCTTACAATAAATTAAGGCTCAATCCCCATATGATTAGGCAAATACAAAACTTTCAGATTTAACAAAGTTTTCCAGGATCTCATTCATCCTGAGCATTACTCCAAGTTAAAAACTTGAGCAGAACCTGCAGATCACATTCTAATTTCCTGTATATCCTTTTACAAGTTTCAGTCAGTATCTTCTACAGTCTTCATACAAATGTAACATTCTAACTTACTTGAAAGGGCACCTTCCAGACCCTGCCCTGCCAGGAATGGAAAGGAAAGCTCCCTCTTCTACCACTGAAGCTGCAAAGTCTATTGTGCTGTCTCTGGCATTAGAAACAGCTGGGATAACAGAGGCCCCACCTGCTTCATCTAGTGACTCAAATAACTGGTGAAGCCTCTGCGGTTGGGTAAAAAAAAAAAAAATCTATTTAGCATCTTAAAGTAGGAAGCTTTAGGAGAAGTGAAAAAGCTTTATTTATATCTTAAAGAAAAATAGAAGAAAAATATATAAACAACAAACATCAGTGTTGTCTAGAAAGAACAGACTAGTTAAGCAGCTTTTGTTCAATCCATCATCTTGCTTTAAATTTCTTCATAAAAATATGAATATCCCCTATCTGGTGAAAAGCGTGTTGAAAATTTCAGCATTCTTTTCGCCATGCACACTCTTATCTTCTAAAAATACACAATTATTTTAAAAATACTAAAGTTTCTTTGAATATTAAAAGCATCAAGAGTTTTAAAATTCTAAACATGCTCTCCCCATCCCCCTGCAGAGCCTCCCATCCACTGGCAGCCCCACCGATCAACAGGGGTGGAGGAGGAGGGAAGGACAAGTCCAGAAGCCAGATCAAAAGTTCGCATATGCCAGCTTTCTGCTGCTTGGGCAATCCTTTGGGGTTGTGGGGTTGAGTATGTGGGTGGTTCTGGGTACATGTTGTAACCCCGCCCCCCGTGAAAGCCTCACCTTTTTTCCTGGGTTACCCGTGCAGACAACATACCATGGCAAGCATGGAGCATGTTCAGCTCACTGTCACCATATGTTTCCTGGGTGCTGCTGGCAGACGCAGTATTGCAGTGCTACACAGCAGCAACTCTTTTCCTTTGCAAGTTAGCGAAGACAGTTAGCAGCCATATTGTACCATCTGCTGCTGTCTCCTGGTTCCTCCTTGCTGGCCTCAGTGAGGTCAGTCAGGGGCACCTGGACATAAATGGGAGTGACTCCAGGTCATTCCCTTCTTTAAGTTTTGTCTCATGAAGATTCAGTCCTGCCTGGAATATCAGGCAAGCCTACCAAAGAACCAGAGAGGCAAACGGCTTTCATGGGGGGAAGGGAGAGGGGGTTACAACATGTACCCAGAACCACCCGCGACAATGTTTTTGCCCCATCAGGCACTGGGAGCTCAACCCAGAATTCCAATGGGCGGCAGAGACTGCGGGAACTGTGGGATAGCTGCCCACAGTGTAATGATCCAAAAGTTGACATTAGTCTCGGTACTGTGGACGCACTTCTACGACTTAATGGTCTTAAGTGGGGACACACAATCAACTGTATCAAATCGATTTCTAAAAAAATGACATATTAAATCGACCTAATTTTGTAGTGTAGACCAGGGATAGGCAATCTATGGCACGCATGCCAAAGGCGGCACATGAACTGATTTTCAGTGACACTCTCACTGCCCAGGTCCAGGGGGCTCTGCATTTTAATTTAATTTTAAATGAAGTTTCTTAAACATTTCAAAAACCTTATGTACTTTACATACAACAATAGTTTAGTTTAGCTATATATTATAGACTTATAGAAAGGGAAAATTTTAACATTTTTAGAAGGTATTACTGGCATGCAAAACCTTAAATTAGAGTGAATAAATGAAGATTCGGCACACCACTTCTGAAAGGTTGCTGACCCCTGGTGTAGACATACCTCTTGTCTCTAAGGTGCCACAAATATTCCTGTTCTTTTAGTGTTATTCTAGTGATTTCTGGATCCCACCCTAAATTCCTTGAGCGTGTCATGTTAGAAATGTATCATTAAGAGCGCTATGATTCTAAGAGGTTTGTGGTCTTCAGGACTCTACCTCAGGTCATTTTTTTCTTTGGGAAAGAGGATTATTCACTAGAATTATAAGCATGCATAAGTCTCTCTTTATTTTTTGGTATCTATGGGACATCCTACCCTCTGAGTGCTATATAAATAATAATTAAAAATTAGAAATTCAATTTAAAAATGTTGTCCTAGCCTTTGAAAGGCATAAAAAGGTAAGCTAGTACAAGTGGCTGTTTTTTATAAGGATAGATATAAAATATACATATTTATTCATAATTTCTGTCCCTCTCCTTGTTCTTGCTTTTCACTCTGCCTACTCTCTCAGCCAATTTCTACCCTATTTTTTCCTGCTCCATTTTTCTCAGTCTTGTGCCAGCAGGATACCAACTGAGTACACTTCAAATTTCCAGACAGATTTGAGTGTTTATTAAATTTCACAAAATGCCTTTCATAACACTGAATTTCCTAAATATTTACAACAAATGACAGTGCAAAGGTTTATAAAATGCTAAATTTACAGGAAACTTTAAAAAACAGGCAAACAAAAAACCTTGTTTGTAATTCATTTTTCACTTTAAGCATATCTGGCAAAATGAGTAGAAAATGTTTAATAGGTTGAAACTGTCAAGCTCCACTCAGTATTCATCAGAGAAGCTTCAGGCATTCAGTTTGGGATAATTTGCAAAAGGACATGATTCAGTAGCATATGATTCCATGAAAAAAATCAGTCAAATAGTATTCAGGAAGTAACTTGAAAACCAGCGTGGTTCAGTTTGAATGTGATTCTGTGAGGAGTTTAGCAGTTAGTGAAAATGTCAATTTCAAATGGGAGCTCTTTCACTGTTAAAGCTATCCAATTGAAATGCAATATATATATATTGAACATCCCAGGCCTAAACATTTGGTATAATATGTCTCTAATTTTGACATTGAAGGAACATTCAATTTTTTTAGACCTTGTGTCATTTATTTAATTTCATAAATGAACTGTAATTTGCAAAAAAAGCGTATGTGATTATGAAGTCCCAGCAAAGAACCAAGAGTTCTTTGTTCTTATATCCAGCTCCAGCTTCCCTTCTTTTCTTTGTGCCTCATTTTGTGACTGTAAACATTTACTGAAAAGTGTATTTTCTACCTGTGCTGAGACTTCCTGGATAATCCATCTCCTCTGAAAATAAATCCCCTTAAAGACATAATGAGATCTGGATTCTTAAATATAGCCCATACAATTATTTATCAACAAGGAAAGTCCTACCTCCTCTCATACTGCTCATAATGCCTAAAGCATAGAACAAAACATAGGATTTTTCCCTGATTTTCAGAGCACACTGTGTGCCCCTCATTCTCCCTGTCCCACACCAGCAGCTCTGTGTTCACTCCCTTCCCACTTCCCCCAGGTCCTCCATTCCCATTCATGGTAGAGGTTGTGTGCCCCCCATTTTCCCCAGTCCTAGGGTTTCTGTCTGTGCCCCTGTTTCCCTCTTTCCTCCATGCTACTCTCTACCCCATACCAGAGTCACTCAATCTTACCCCTGCCAGGGGCTCTGTATGCCCCATTTCCTTCCCCTCATGCCAGGTGATCTGTGTCCCTCACTGCTCCCGCTCCACTTATTCCAGAGTCCCTCATTTTTCCCCCATAACAAGGGCTCTGTGTGAACCCTCATTACCCCGTTTTTGCCCTTCTTCCCTATGACAGGGGCTCTGTTGGTCCTCCAATTCCCTCTTCCACCCAAGATAAGGGTTCTGCCTACCCTCTTCTCCCCTTCTCAAATACAGGAATCTCACAATCTCTTCCCCACAGGGGTTCTGTGTCCCTGATTTCCCTTTATCCCCATACCAGGATCCCCAGTTCTTCCTGTCCCTCCATGCCAGAACCTGTGTGCATATTCTCCCCTCCTACCCCCATTGCCCCTCCTACCCCCTCTTCTCCCCTCCTACCCCCATGGCCCTTACTCCCTCTTTCTCCTCAATTATGCTGCTTTATCTCTGGAGATAAGTCATTCACAGTGTCAAAATGTTATACTCCTTAGAGGGTGAGCAAAGATGGGGTACTGTTTTGCTGGAATGCGTTAATGAGCACCATCAACCAATTGTTTGATCTATGGACACTTGCAGAGATGCTTGAAACTGTGGCTATACTAAAGAGCTGCAGGGCTTCATGTGCCCCCCTCTCCTCCTTTTTTCAGTTTTCAGATTTTTTCCTCAAAAAATCAGTAGGGTGCTGAATATCAGCAACCTCCACTGAAGTCTGTGGAAGTGCATGTGCTCAGCCCCTCTCCAGCTTTGACCCATGGATTTGACATTAAATGCAAAAATCCTTGGTATTAATGGGGAAGAGGGAGCTATAAAATAATCTTGCAAGTTTTTACATATCACCAGTCTGCCTTAGGAATTCTTAGAATTTTTCCTAACGGGGACTACATTTTAATGGGCCATCTATCAATTATAGGAACATATATGGCTCCCACAGTGAGTACTTCACAATTTTTAATTAATTAATTTAATGTGTTTTCCCCCCCACTACACTTCTGTAAGATAGGGAAATACTATTATCCAGCTTTGCAAACAGGGGCTGCTAACAGGGAGTTTCACAAGCGAGTTCGGAAGGGGAGTGGGAAGGGGGCAAGGGCCCCGTGCTGTTTTTTAAAACTATAAATTAAACTACATTAAAAACTTCTTGATTTAAACAAAACCCTTTCATTAACTAGGAAACCATGCAAGCAGAAGCCCAGCAGCAGAGTGACGGCTGTCCGGTTTATTGCACTGAGTGCAGCATGTATGATTACCTGCCCTGTGGGTAGGTGGCATATGTATGCATTCTGTTCAAGTCACTCCTGGCCCTCAGAGACCAAACACAGGCTTTGGAGGCCAGGGTGGCGGAACTGGAAGAGCTAAGGGAGGCAGAGAGGTATGTTGATGAGGCTTTCTGGGACACTGTAGAATTGTCCTACCCCGGTCAGACAGCCCCAGCGCTGTTGAGGAGGATGAAAGGGCCAGGGAAGTAGAGCAGTCAATGGGAGCAGAGGGAAACCTTCCCATAGTTGGGACCCTCCTTCCAGATGGTGTTAGGGTATCGTCTCGCACTGAGGTTACCTCTCCAGGGGAGGGAACTCCAGTCACTAGGAAAAGGCAGGTGTTAGTAATCAGAGATTCGATCATTAGAATCACAGATAGCTGGGTTTGGAATGACCGGGAGACCCATATGGTGACTTGCCTGCCTGGAGCGAAGGTTGCGGATCTCTCGAGGCATCTGGATAGACTTATGTGTAGTGCTGGGGAGGACGCGCTGGTTGTGGTACATGTAGGTACCAATGACATAGGGAAGGGTAGGAGAGATGTCCTGGAGGCCAAATTTAGGCTGCTAGGGAAGAGACTGGAATCCAGGACCTCTATGATGACATTCTCAGAAATGCTCCCAGTTCCATGCGGAGGGTCAGGTAGGCAGGCAGAGCTTCAGAGTCTCAATGCGTGGATGAGACGATGGTGTAGAGAGGAGGGGGTTAGATTCATTAGGAACTGGGGAAACTTTTGGGATAGAGGGAGCCTATACAGGAAGGATGGGCTCCACCTAAACCAAAATGGAACCCGACTGCTGGCACTTAACATTAAAAAGGTTGCAGAGCAGTTTTTAAACTAGGAGATGGGGGAAAGCCAACTACTGCAGAGGAGCATGTGGCTCGGACAGAGACTTCTCTTAGAGTAGAGTCTATTGATAGAGATTCTCTAGGTTATAGTCAGGAGCAAAGGATGGAAGAGGATAATGTAAGATGAGAAACATTCACATAAAGAATCAGACACATCAGAAAAGGGCAGACAAATAAACAGTGACAAGTTTTTAAAGTGCTTGTACACAAATGCTAGAATTCTAAATAATAAGATGGGTGAACTAGAGTACCTTGTGATAAAGGAGGATATTGATATAATAGGCATCATAGAAACCTGGTGGACCGAGGACAATCAATGGGACACAATCATTCCAGGGTACAAAATATATCGGAAGGACAGAACAGGTCATGCGGGGGCGAGAGTGGCACTATATTTGAAAGAAAATGTAGAAATAAATGAAGTAAAAGTCTTAAGTGAATCCACATGTTCCATAGAATCTCTATGGATAGTAATTTCATGCTCTAATAAGACTATAACATTAGGGATATATTATCAGCCACCTGACCAGGACAGTGATAGTGATGATGAAATGCTAAGGGAAATTAGAGAGGCTATCAAAATTAAGAACTCAATAACAGTGGGGGATTTCAATTATCCCCATATTGACTGGGAACATGTCACCTCAGGATGAAATGCAGAGACAAAATTTCTCGATACTTTAAATGACTGCTTCTTGGAGCAGCTGGTACGGGAGCCCACAAGGGGAGAGGCAACTCTAGATTTAGTCCTGAGTGGAGGGCAGGAGCTGGTCCAAAAGGTAAGTATAACAGGACCGCTTGGAAATAGTGACCATAATATAATAACATTTAACATCTCTGTGGTGGGAAGAACATCTCAACAGCCCAACGCTGTGACATTTAATTTAAAAAAGGGGAACTATGCAAAAATGAGGGAGTTAGTTAAACAGAAATTAAAAGGTACAGTGACTAAAGTGAAATCTCTGCAAGTTGCATGGGTGCTTTTTAAAGACACCTTAATAGAGGCCCAACTTAAATGTATACCCCAAATTAAGAAACATAGTAAAAGAATGAAAAAAGAGCCACCGTGGCTTAACAAACATATAAAAGAAGCAGCGAGAGATAAAAAGACTTCCTTTAAAAAGTGGAAGTCAAATCCTAGTGAGGTAAATAGAAAGGAGCATAAACACTGCCAAATTAAGTGTAAAAATGTAATAAGAAAAGTCAAAGAGGAGTTTGAAGAAAGGCTAGCCAAAAACTCAAAAGATAATAACAAAATGTTTTTAAGTACATCAGAAGCAGGAAGCCTGCTAAACAACCAGCGGGGCCCCTCGATGATCGAGATACAAATGGAGAGCTTAAAGACAATAAAGCCATTGCGGAGAAACTAAATGAATTCTTTGCTTCAGTCTTCACGGCTGAGGATATTAGGGAGATTCCCAAACCTGAGCCGGCTTTTGTAGGTGACAAATCTGAGGAACTGTCACAGATTGAAGTGTTACTAGAAGAGGTTTTGGAATTAATTGATAAATTTAACATTAACAAGTCACCGGGACCAGATAGCATTCACCCAAGAGTTCTGAAAGAACTCAAATGTGAAGCTGTGGAACTAGCCAGCTCTTCTCCGTCCACCAGCAAGTTACCTGCAGAATACTAGCTGTTCATACAGAATAGTTCGGCAACCTCTGCTAATACCATTTAAAGTTCCAAAGAAGTCACAAGGAATATAGCTAACAGTACTGCTTTTTAAACATGCAGGGCCGGCTCTAGATTTTTTGCTGCCCAAGCAAAAAAACAACAACTCCAAGAGCGCAAAAAAAAAAAAGATGACCGGAATGCCACCCCTGAAATTGTGCCGCCCCAAGCATGTGCTTGGTTTGCTGGTGCCTAGAGCCAGTCCTGTAAGCGTGGCTTTCCAGGATGGTATTTCAATGTCAGCCAATAAATGAGTAAGTAAATATACATCAACAACACTCAAATGATGTTTCCAGAAGTAATAAATATGTTCCCAAAATGCCCGGTTCTACACTATGGGATAGCAGTTATTCGTATTCCTATAAATCCTTAGAGAGAAGAAGGATAGGGCTGGATATATTGTAGCAGGAGTCATGAAAGCACCTTGTTATTGGAAAGGGCGGAAGACACAGAACTAATAAGAAGAACCAAAGAAGCAGATAATGATAGAATCATAACATGGACAATACCATAAATTGCCTGTGTGCAAGACATTAATCTTCTCAAAGATGCTGCAGCATGCCTTATAGATGATGATATGTTATCCAAAGTAATCTTTTCAGTGTTTTGTGTTGCACAGATGCCATATTAACAAGGAACACATTGGGTTCTTTCTCCTCACCTCAGCAAGTTTAATTGATGTCATTCCAGATTCTCAGTTTGTTACTGCGCTAAAGTCTAATATTTCAGTGTTAATTTGTTATCTCAAGAAAAGAAAGTATTTAGAATTTAGATATGACAAACTACCTCAAATCAACACAAACTACCATATTTAGGAGTTATATTCTTTCCCATTAAAGTAAAACTTTGCATCAGTACTGAAGGAGAGCTATAATGACATTAATTGTCCCACCAAAATAAATTACAGGTGAGCATTCCCTAAGGATATTGCAGATGATACAATACAGATTATATTTCATACATAATTAAGGTAATCTGCACCCCAGCTATCCAGTAAATTCTATATCCTGTGCAATTTTATTCTTCATGTAAGAATTAAAGAAGCAGATTTTCAGTAGAAATTTTATGTTCACTTTGTAAGCAATCCACATTGCATTGTTCCTGGACACATAAGCCTAAACAAATTGTATGACATTCAAGGACCACTTAAATCTTTAAATAAATAATAGCAGGACAACTCAGTATTGAATCTCTGGAAAAATATCAAGAGTACTGTGTAAGCTTGAAAACTTGTCTCTCTCACCACCAGAAGTTGGTCCAATAAAAGATATTACCTTACCTACCTTGTCTCTCTAAGGCTGCAGCGTTATAGATAGGCGGCCATGGCCGCCTTTCTGCAGGGCTGCCCAGAGGATTCAGGGGGCCTGGGGCAAAGCGGGGGAGTTGCGGCGCTTGTACTCACCCGGCGGCTGTCCAGGTCTTCAGCAGCATTTCAGTGGCGGGGGGCACTTCAGTTGCTCCGCGTCTGTGGCAGCACTGAAGGGTCCCCTGCAGCCGAAATGCCGCCGAAGACCAGGAGCGACTGAAGGGCCCCCCACCGCTGAAATGCCACTGAAGACTTGAAGCAACTGAAGAGCCTCTCACTGCTACAATGCCGCTGAAGGCCTGGGCCGCCACTGGGCCAGGGCTCGCGGGGCATTTCGGCGGCGGGGGACCCTTCAGTCGCTACGCATCTTCAACAGCATTGAAGGGCCCACCACCACCGAAATGCCACCGAAGCCCCAGATCACCACTGGGCCAGGGCTCACAGGGCCCAGGGCCTGGGGCAAATTGCCCCACTTGTCCCCCCCTGGGTAGCCCTGCCTTTCTGAAGATAACATAATGAATAACAAGTAATGCATTTACAGACATGTAGATTGTCCTTTTTCGTATGGTTTTATATATTACTTACAGAAGAGTAATTCTGCCACTGAAGTAAATGGAGTTATATCATTGTAAAACCTATGTAAGAGAAGAGAGAATCAGGCCCAAATTCTGCCCTCCCTTACTCCCACATAATTTAGTATAGTTACCCCAGATTCTCTTACACTGGTGTTAAGCAGGAGTGATACTATTTAAGTCAATGGAGTTACAGTAACGATGTAAAGCTGATATGAGACAAGGGAGAATCAGGCCAAGCTGCTCTCACTTTCCCTGATTTGACCTACTGAATTTGATGCATATTACTTTGACTGCATATACTGTCAAAAATCATGGGGACAGACACTCAACATGTGAAAATTGTCATAGCTCAATTGAAGTCAATGAAGCAATGACAATTTTCATCAGCTGAGGAACTGACTAATAGTACCCAGTTTTTTCAGTTAGAAGTTTCTAGATGGTAACTTTCCATTCTGAACAGGAGTATGGAGTTATCAGACTCATTATCTTGAATATAAGGGGCCAAATTATCTGGTCAATGAACTCCATTTTGCACCTCATAAGTGCACCAGCGCCAACTTTTTTCGGTGCCAGTGGTGCCCCCCCACCTCCAACCCCGCTTCTGGCCCTAAGCCGACTTCACCCCCGACCCAAAGTCCCCACTCCAACTCTGCCCCTCCCTGACCCTATTGGATCCCTCCCCAAATCCCCGCCCCAGCCCTGCCTCCTCTCCCAAGCACCACATTCCATCTCCTCCCCTCTCCTTCCCAGGCTTGCCATGTGAAGCAACTGTTTCATGGTGCCAAGCGCTGGGAGGGAGGGGAGAGAAGCAGGATGCAGCAGCATGCTCAGGGCAGAGTGGAGGCAGAGGTGAGCTGGGGTGGGAAGCTGCCGGTGGTTACAGAGCACCCACCATTTTTTCCCCATGGGGGTTCCAGCCCCGGCGCACCCACGGATTCAGCACGTATGAATGAGTGTAAAGTGGATTTGAAGCACTTAAAGGTGGTGATGGCCTTCAGAGCATTTACCATATACAGAGGCTCTCTCCTCCAATGAAAAGCTGATGTTGGCAGCTATGCACCAACTGCCACCCTACATAAAGCATAAGTGTGGGGAGTGGGTGTGTGAAGATATTAAAGGAGCACAATAGAGCAGAGTTGGGGAGGGAGCATGCTAGAGCAGAACTTTGCTACACCCAATTCTCCTCAGGCATAAGGTTCCCAAGGGGGGAGTAGCTCCTTTACAGTCCAAAATTGCATTGGAGCTGAGCAAGCTCAGTATTAGTTACCCACAGCCAGCTCCCCACTACAGCTAGTGAGAAATTTTATGGCAAAAGTTAGCCTATGTCTACATTAGAAAGTTAAGTCGACATAAGTTATGTAAGCTCATGCTCCAAAATGTCTGTTAGTCTATAAGGTGCCACAGGATTCTTTGCTGCTTTTACAGATCCAGACTAACACGGCTACCCCTCTGATACTTGACACCATGCAAGGCACTGCATTTAGCCGTATGGAGTGGAAATCCATCAACCTCATGAAGAAGCTTGCACAAATACAGACAGATATCATCTTCCTTTCCAAATGCAAACGGATGGACATCATACCAAATGGACTAAAGGTAAAAAATCCACTGCTATCTACATACTACACAGACCACAGTAAGAGATTATGCCATACTCTATCAAAAAAACTGAGGAACCACCTGATCAGCATCTTATACAGCAAACAGGAAAACATCAAAAAAGAGCTCTCCAACCTGGAGACTCTCATCAATAACCAAACTTCCATACAAACGGACTTCACTAAAATAAGACAGGAGATCTACATTACTCACTTCACCTCTCTACAAAGGAAAAAGGACTGTAAGCTGTCTAAACTCCTACCTGCCTCATGGGGCCACAACCGTGGTACCCCCAACCCACCCAGCAATATCATCAATCTATCCAACTACACACTCAGCCCAGAAGAAAAGTCTGTCCTATCTCGGGGACTCTCTTTCTGCCCTGCCACCCCCACCAACATGATACAGTTCTGCGGCGATCTGGAAGACTACTTTCGCCATCTCCGACTCAAAGAATACTTTCAGGACAACACTGAACAGCACACTGATACACAGGTACCCTCCCACCAACAGCACAAGAAGAAGAACTCCATATGGACTCCTCCTGAGGGTCGAAATGACAGTCTGGACCTCTACATTGAATGCTTCCACCGACGTGCACAGGCAGAAATTGTGGAAAAACAACATCGCTTGCCTCATAACCTAAGTCGTGCAGAACGCAATGCCATCCACAGCCTCAGAAACCACCCAGACATTATCATCAAAGAGGCTGATAAAGGAGATGCTGTTGTCATCATGAACAGGTCTGACTACCAAAAGGACGCTGCCAGACAACTCTCCAACACCAAATTCTACAGGCCACTTCCCTCAGATCCCACTGAGGAATACACTAAGAAACTGCAACATCTACTCAGGACACTCCCTACACTAACACCGGAACAAATCAACATACCCTTAGAGCCCCGACCAGGGTTATTCTGTCTACTACCCAAGATCCACAAACCCGTAAATCCTGAATGCCCCATCATCTTGGGCATTGGCACTCTCACCGAAGGACTGTCTGGATATGTGGACTCTCTACTCAGACTCTATGCCACCAGCACTCCCAGCTATCTCTGTGACACCACTGATTTCCTGAGGAAACTACAAAGCATTGGTGACCTTCCAGAAAACACCATCCTAGCCACCATGGATGTAGAGGCTCTCTACACGAACATCCCACACATAGATGGAATACAAGTTGTCAGGAACAGTATCACTGATGATGCCACAGCACAACTGGCTGCTGAGCTCTGTGTCTTTATCCTCACACACAACTATTTCAAATTTGATGACAATATATATCTCCAGATCAGTGGCACCGCTATGGGCACCTGCATGGCCCCACAATATGCCAATATTTTTATGGACGACCTGGAACAACGCTTCCTCAGCTCTCGTCCACTCACGCCCCTTCTATACCTACGCTGCATTGATCACATCTTCATCATCTGGACCCATGGGAAGGAGTCTCTGGAAAAATTCCACCACAATTTCAACAGCTTCCACCCCACCATCAACCTCAGCCTGGACCAATCTACACGGGAGGTCCATTTCCTAGACACCACGGTGCAAATAAGTGATGGTCACATTACCACCCTATACCAAAAACCTACGGACTGCTATGCCTACCTTCATGCCTCCAGCTTCCATCCCGGGCACATCACAAGGTCCATTGTCTACAGCCAAGCACTGAGGTGCAACCGCATCTGCTCTAACCCCTCAGACAGAGACCAACACCTACAAAATCTCCACCAAGCATTCTCAAAACTACAATACCCGCACGAGGAAATAAGGAAACAGATCAACAGAGCCAGACGTGTACCCAGAAGCCTCCTACTGCAAGACAAACCCAAGAAAGAAACCAGCAGGACTCCACTGGCCATCACATACAGTCCCCAGCTAAAACCTCTCCAACGCATCATCAGGGATTTACAACCCATCCTGGACAATGATCCCACACTTTCACAGGTCTTGGGTGGCAGGCCAGTCCTTGCCCACAGGCAACCTGCCAACCTGAAACATATTCTCACCAGCAACTGCACACTGCACCATAGTAACTCCAGCTCAGGAACCAATCCATGCAACAAACCTCGATGCCAACTCTGCCCACATATCTACACCAGCGACACCATCACAGGACCTAACCAGATCAGATCACCGGTTCATTCACCTGCACCTCCACCAATGTAATATACGCCATCATATGCCAGCAATGCCCCTCTGCTATGTACATTGGCCAAACTGGACAGTCGCTACGAAAAAGGATAAATGGACACAAATCAGATATTAGAAATGGCAATAAACAAAAACCTGTAGGAGAACCCTTCAACCTCCCTGGCCACACTACAACAGACCTTAAGGTGGCCATCCTGCAGCAAAAAAACTTCAGGACCAGACTTCAAAGAGAAACTGCTGAGCTTCAGTTCATCTGCAAATTTGACACCATCAGCTCAGGATTAAACAAAGATTGTGAATGGCTTGCCAATTACAAAACCAGTTTCTCCTCCCTTGGTTTTCACACCTCAAAAGCTAGAACAGGGCCTCATCCTCCCTGATTGAACTACCTCATTATCTCTAGCTTGCCTGCATATATATATACCTGCCCCCGGAAATTTCCACTACATGCATCTGACGAAGTGGGTATTCACCCACGAAAGCTCATGCTCCAAAACGTCTGTTAGTCTATAAGGTGCCACAGGATTCTTTGCTGCTTTTACAGATCCAGACTAACACAGCTACCCCTCTGATATAAGTTATGTTGAAGAGCATAAGTCGCTTTAATAACATCAGTTGTGTACGTCCACACAACGATTTTTGTGTCAGAAGACTGTGTCCACAGTCATTGCTCTTGCATCGACAGAGAGAGCATTCCATTGTGGGAAGTTCTCCCACTGCGCAATTCACCACTGTCATAGTATCTTTCCCCAATCTGAACCTTAGAGTCCAAAAGATGGGGTACCAGCATGAATTCCTCTAAGCTTAATTACCTGCTTAGATCTGATAAGCTGCCACCAATCAGGAATTCCAGTGCCTGATACACTCTGGTCCCCCCCAAACCTTCCCTGGGGACCCCCAAGACCCAGATCCCCTGGATCTTAACACAAGGAAAGTAAACTCTTTCCCTCACCCGTGCCTCTCCTAGGATTTCCCTCCCTGGGTTACCCTGGAAGATTACCGTAATTCAAACTCCTTGAATCTTAAAACAGGGAGGAATGTCCCTTCCCCCCCCCGCTTTCTCCCTCACCCAGAGGCAGTACAGATTCAAGCTCCGTGAATCTAAAACAAAGGGATTCCACCCTTCTCCCCTCCCTTACCTGTTAAGTACAGACTCAGTTCCCTGGAGCCTCAACAAGGGGAAAAAATCAGAGCAAAGCAAAACGAAAGAAAAAGATAGAAGTTATCTCTGCAATTTAGATGGTAAAAGTTACAGGGTCTGTCAGCTTATAGACACTAGAAAGAAGCCTCCCCCCAGCAAAAATACAATTCAAAATACTTCCAGCCAAATACACATTTGCAAATACAGAAAACAATCAAAAGACTATAACCACCTTTCTTACTAAATACTCACTATTCCGAATATATAAGAGACTGTAGCAGGGAGATTGGCAAGAAACCTGGTTGCATGTCTAATCCCTTCCAGGACCCAGAGAGAACAAAACCAACCCCCCCCACCCAAAAACAAAGGCTTCCCTCCACCGAGATTTGAAAGTATCTTGTCTCCTGACTGGTCCTCTGGTCAGGTGTTTGGTTCCCAGTTTGTTAACCCTTTACAGGTAAAAGAGACATTAACCCTTAACTATCTGTTTATGACAACCACCCTCTGCCACTGGGAGCTCTTGGAATGGATCAAGGTGCATGAGGGGATACGCCTGCCTTCCGGTGATGAAGTTCTTTTCGTTCCATAATTCCATTGGTTTCCTACTTGTTTTGCACTATTTTCAACAATCCTTGTAAACTGTACATCTGCCATCTCTTCCTGATAGCATGGATCCTGAGCTGCTGAACAGTATGGTGATGAGCATTATGAACACAATGCAGCTGGTCCTGCAGTATTTCATGAGCTGTGATCACAGAGTGAATCAGTGGTGTTTGCTCTGCTGTCTGCTGTGGAAACAAATACTTCAAGATTTCTGCTGGCATTCATGGAATAGCTTGCCGCGGTGGACTGTTGGTACTGGGCTCGCGAAATGAGCACTCAGTGATGGAATCTCCTTGTGATGCAGGTAAGAGATGATGAGCTGTGGCTTCAGAACTTCTAAATGTACAAAGCCATCTGCTGTGTGGAAACTCCAAACTGCTATCAGTCAGATGTGAATGAATCTGTAGTTGGAAAGTCCACCGTGGGGGTTGTGGTCATGCAAGTGTGCAGGGCCATTAATTGCCTCCTGCTTACGAAAGACTCTGACTCTCGCTAATATGCTAGAAATATTTACTGGCTTTGAGGCAATGGGATTCCCTAACTGCAGTGGGCCGATAGATGGAATATATATCCCAATATTGGCCCCTGACCATCTTGTGATGGAGTACATCAACCAAAAGGCCTACTTATCCATGGTTTTGCAGGCATTGGTGGATCACCAGGGTTGTTTCACTGACATCAATGCAGGATGGTCAGGGAAGGTGCATGATGCATGCATCTTTCAGAACACTGGACTGCAAAGAAATCTGGTACTTTCTTTCCAGACAGGAAGATTCCAATGGGTGATGTGGAAATACCTATAGTGATCCTTGGAGATCCCGCTTATCCCTTGCTCCCATTGCTCATGAAGCCTTACACCGGGAACCTAGACAGCAGCAAGGAGTGCTTCAACAACAGGCTCCGCAGGTGCCAAATGGCCATTAAAAAGTTGTTGGCATTGTCTTTTTGGCTGGTTAGACCTCAATGAGGAAAATATTCTGATGGTCATTGTGGCCTGCGCTCTGCATAACATTTGCGAAGTGAAGGAGGAAAAGTTTCCCCATGGGTGGATCGCTGAGGCCATAGGTGCTGACTCTGTGGGTGCTCTGGGGCTGGAGCACTCATGGGGAAAAATTAGTGGGTACTCTGCACCCACTGGCAGCACACTCTGAGAGGGAGGGGAAGGAGTTTTGGGGAAAGAGTTGGAATATTGGCAGGGAGGGGACGGAGTTGGGGTGGGGACTTTGGGGGAAGGGGTTGGAATTGGGTGTGAAAGGGATGGGGAGAGGTGCGGCGGGGCAGGGCCTCATGGAAGGGGTGGAGTGGAGCAGGGCCAGGGACAGAGTGGGGGTTGATCACACATGGGAAAGAGGGGAGGTCGGCGCCTATGGCTGAGGCTGATTCGCTGGCTGCTGATTTTGAGATACAAGTTCAATTGGAGGGGTGCAGGGGGAGAATATTCGAATCAGGGAAGCTTTAAAGGAGCATTTTGATGATTCCCAGTAATGTGTCTTTATGTGATGCATTCGGCAAAGCAATGTTTACTTGCCACCTTAAATTACCTTGTAGTACTTGCTTCCTGAGCATTAATTGCAGTAAGTAAATATTCCTACTTATAGCCTCTGTGTTTCAATATCAGCACTGACCGATGTGTGTATGTCGCCAAGAGAGATTCATTTTATTTCAAAGATTCAAGTTTTATAACAGGAGAAAACATAAAGTTTTGGTCAAACAGAGGATATGGCAATGAGGAACAGTTAGGGCTCTCACAGCTGTGTGTAACTCCAACTTTTATTGGGAAACCAGTTCCTAGGTGTGAAGTGCACAGGGTACTGTGAGGGACCAGGAATACTCAAGGAATGTGCTGAGGAGTCTGGGGAGGGCAATCGATCCCTACATCTCATTCCTGAGGGTAACTCAGGATGCAACGTCTCATGCATGAGTAAAGCTTCAGACCAACTCCATATGTTGCTTGCCTGTGTCTTGCTTTGTTCCTTGTGGAAATAATTGCCGGTTGGTATAGTAGCTCTGCCAAGGAACCTTCGGCAGAGGATTGCTATGTACCTACAGGAGAGTTTCCTAGGCCTGGTCTACACTGGGGGGGGGGGGCAGGGCGGGGAGTCGATGTAAGATATGCAACTTCAGCTACAGGAATACTATAGCTGAAGTCAACATATCTTATTCTGACTTACCTCCCCTCCTCACGGTGCGGGATCGATGGAGGTGGGGTCACTGCCAGTGCTGCCATGCAGCTCCTCGTAGAAGCATCATGTCTTCAGCACTGCACAGAGTGACCATTAGCCTCTCTTGCCTTCTGGTATGCCTGCCTCAGTTCCTTGGTCTTAGCCCAAGCCCTGCTGCGTGCTCCGTCTCCTGCATGGCACTAGCAATCAGCCTGTAGGTATCAAAGTTCCTATGGCTGGAGCAGAGCTGCAACTGCACAGCTTCCTCTTCTCATAGACTCAGCAGATTCAACAGCTCCAGTGTGCTACATATAGAAGAGCATCTGCTGCGGAAAGCCAGCATGGTCAGCTGGGAAGATGCTGTGTGAATTGGGCATGTTGAGCAAACAGTAAGAGGAATTTCAAAAATTCCCAGAAGGGGAGAGTCTCACACCTGTGTACCTTCAGGGCAGCGGAGTACAAACTGAAGGGCATTGTGAGGTACCTCTTGGAGGCCGATTAGGGTGACATAACCAAGTGCAGTGCCTACACTGACACAGTGTCACTCTAACTATGTCGCAAAAAGCTCTATGCCATTTATCGAGGTGGTTTTATTTTATCAGCGTAGCAGGGAAGCTACATCAAAGGGAGGAGCATTTCTGTGTGTACACCTCGACTCTATGAAAGCTAACTTTGTGAACAAAACTGTGTAGTGTAGACAAGGCCTCAGTGTTGCTAGAAAATGCCAGTTCAAGGAGACAAAAGGTTTGCTAGTTTCCTAGTAGGCTGCAAGCACTCCAGGTTCCATGGTCCATGACTCCAGGGCAGCCTCGTCATGGGGTCTGCCCTGGGGCTGGGGACTCCAAGGCTATCAGACTCCCATAGCTCCAAGCCAGCCCCGAGAGGCTTCTGAGCTCCCAGCTCTTCCAGTCTCCCTGCCATGGAGTGGAGAGCCTAGATGTTTTAGAGCCTCAGCTTCATCCAGGGCTCCAGAGCTGCTCCACTCTTCAGGCTGAGAACCTGAAAGCCTTGGGAGCCCCAACTCCAACTCAGGCTCAACTCTCAGCTCTGCAGTAGAGGCTGAAGCCAGGCATCTCAGGACTTCCAGGGTTCCTTCCATGAAGCTGGGACCCTGGAAGTCCTGGGACCAGCTTATAGGATCTGTGAACTTGCCTGGGCCAGGGATCCCAGATAGTTCCAGATTCCCAGAAAAGCTGGCTCCTAGAGCTGCCCACTTTCTGAAACAAGATTTTAATTTGCTGAGAAATTTCAGCAAATTTGTAAATTCCAAAAAACCAAAATTTCTCACAAACTGAAAATCACAAGTTTCAGCCAGTTCTATTCCCCATTCTGAGAATTTGCCCCAAGCACTTTGAAATCCTTTTTTTTCTGTCAATAGGAAAAACAGAACAAAACAAGGGCCACCAAATAATCTCAGTCCAAAATGCCATGCAAAGAGAAAAAAGAGGAGAACTTTATTCTAACAGAAAACAGAGAGAAAGTTCCAGAACAGAGCCCAGTGAAGAAGAGGTGGGAAATCTATTGTCTCATGGGATCTCTTGCCCACACTATTTCTCTTAAGTTTTATTACTAAAATTCTCTTGCCACTTATAATAAATCTTCTAGGCAACACAGTCTTCTCTTTTTTCCCTTTAAAGGGTTACATATAATATATGGATGATTCAACAATTGTAGTGCCTTGTACAGCAGACAGAAAAAAATAATTTTTAAAAGGCCTCTTTCATCCAAATGAAAATTATGTATGTAATTATGTGTGCATATATAAACGCATACATACTCCACTGCCTGTTCTGCAAAATAGAAATACTTGCCGATTGTATATTTTTTTTAAAAACACCACGTGTTCCTCTTTTGCAAAACTGGAATAACACTTTTTCCCATTTGGCAAAACATTGCATGATTTCCCTTATGTATTACTTCAAAGATGGGTTTTCCCATTCAACAAAATAGATATTTTACAGATTTCATCATAAAAATTCTGATTCAAAAGCAACTAATTCTAAACACATAAGTACGAAATATAACAGGGAAGTTCAGAAAATTTGGGACCAAAGAAATTAATGAAGAGGTATTAGATTACAGAGTTCACGGTTTGGACAATATGAAACAGGGTTGATACTAAAGTGTTAAAGACGTGCTCATACTATAGTATCAATATGTCACTTAGAATGAACTGTATGATGACATTCATAATGCTTACACAAGTTTTTTTTTTCCCATTAAGGTTAAAAGACAACTTCTTGTCAGCTCATAACTAAATGTATGTCAGTGTGAAGAACCTAGAATACATGTAGTTGTTGAAAACTTAGTATTTAGTAAAACAACATTCAAATTTACTGCTGTGATTTATAATTGCAAATACATGATATATTTTTGTTATTGGATATATTGTTAAAATATCAACCCAGGAGCTGTCCCTTTAAGAACAGGGTGGGGCTCTTGATAGTAGGGTATGCTTGCAGGTGTTCTTGAACACAGTATGCATTCACAAGATCTGCTTGTAGTCCCAGACTGTGGAAGACTCAGTTTGTATGAGCTCTTAAGTCAGAACTTGAGTTAATAAACTTGTTCTTCAAGAAAGTAAACCTCATTCTTGAAGTCATAGCATGAACTGAGTTAAAAGTACACATCACACTCCATGAATTATGGTAGCTAAAGAAGAAATGAACGGTGTTACTGTCAAATCTTATGATGATCATTAAGCATTTGGATGAGCTCAGGTGAGTTGAATTATGGTTCAGATTTTGGAAGATAAATCTCAAAACTGCATACAAAATTAACAAGACTGCCTCCCGAAGTTGGTGGTTTGTCACTGACTAGCACGTATATATTGAAAGATCTGCATAGAGTACTTGTGTCTGCAGCGCTCTTGAGTAATGTGTTCACTGTCTGTTCATTCCATTCACTTACTAATAGATCTTCCGTACACACTATTATACACACATCAGTTTCCTTCAGGCCCCGGAGGTGCTCAACCCCCGCACTCAGCCCCAGGTCCCACCCCCCACCTAACCATTTCCCTCAATCCCCTCACACCCGCCCTGCCCTTCTTGCCCCAGCTCCATCTCAGGCCCTGCCTCTACCCTACCCCATCTCCCAAGCCCCCATCCCTGCCCCGCCTTTTCCTGCCCGTGCTCCACTCCCACCCTGCCTCTTCCTGCCCAGTTCTGCCCCCTCCCCTGAGTTCACCCCATCCCCGCTCCTCCTCCTCCTCCATAGCACCTCCTGAACACCACAGAACAGCTGATCGCAGCAGGTGGAATGCACTAGGAGGGAGGGGGAGGAGTTGATTGGTGGGGCCACTGGCAGATAGGAGGCACTGGCGGGGGGGAGGCGCTGGCTGCCGGTGGATGTTAAACACCCACTTTTTTTTCTGTGGTTGCTCTGAAAAAAGCCTTCATAACCCGCAAATGAAGTGAATAGATGCATTCATAACCACATTTCCTAGATGGGGAAGTAGGAAAGTAAGTCAACTTGCCTAATGTCATACCGCAACTACATGTCAAGCCAAAGAGCAGAATACATGTCCTCTGGCTCACAGGTTAGGCCTATGACACTATACCAAAATACTGCCCAAATAAATCATTCAATCTTTCTGTGTCTCAGTTTTTCTGCAAAATGAGCAGGTGAGATTGTCAATGATACAGAAATATCACATGGCTCTAAATGTGCCACATGAGTATCTCCCTTTCTCATGGGGTATAATGCTGGTGTGTAAGTGTGTATTTTAGGTACACATACACACTATCCATAGGCCACAAATATAGTGCAATCCACCTGTGATCTGGAAGACCATGCAAGGTTCTTTACCTTATGAAAGGCCCACATTAGTGCTGCATTGGAACAAGGTCCAACAGGTAGAGCTGCTATACTGACATGGAAGACCACACAATGATCTTGCCACAGATTCACATTTATGTAGGTCCAATGGCCCCAAGACATCACACCACTGGTGCAAGGTGCTATGGCTGCTGATGATAGTTTGGAATAGTAGATTTGGAGAACAGAAGGTCTGAACCTTGAACTCTGACTAGAGGGTGGATTCCACCTCCGAATTTCACTCACACAGAGCCAACTACCATCAGATAAAGTGAATTTCACCCACATAGAGTATAAACAGCGATTTTGTATAAATAAGCCCATACAAAAATAAATTGCATTGTACTGTATGGCAATGTATCATTAGAACACTATCTCAATTGACTGTGAATTTGCCTTAGTACCAAGATGCAACTGAAGCACAGCACAAGCCAAAGAGATATTCATCTAAAGCAAGAGCCCAGTGCTTAGAGCTTTTGAAAAGATAAATATGCTCTAAGCTAGTTATATCTGTAAACTGAGCACAGGATTAATTTTATGTCAGCAAATTACAGTTTTTAACAAGGTATACAAGGCATGGAACCATATAATTGCTCTACACTTGAAATATGCTCTCTTTCAAACAGAGCTAATGAAGTTAGCTGAAGTGCAGTATGTTGGAGGGGGAGAGGGAGAGAACCTCACTTCTTATCTGTTCAATGACTTGTTCTTTACAGGTGGTTGGTTGGAAAATTAGCAGCTATTATTTTCTGCAGTAATAAATCCTAATATTTGAAGAAAGCTAGTACAGATGGATTGCAGTTCATTGCCACTTGCCACAGTACAATGAAGATTTAATCTTTATGATGAGCAATTCACTTCTTTACATGACTGCTATAGTGGCATTTAAATTTAATGTCATCAGCCCATTTTTAAGGCAGGTAGCAACTTAGTTTCCTGCAGTTCTTCAATATAAAGTTTTTTTTTAATTAGTTTTTGTTACTGCATTTCAATCAATTTAAGACATTTTAGCATTAACCATGCTTATCACCCAAGTGTTAAAAGCAGAGGACAGGAAGAATTTTAGAATTAGCAGAAATGCACAGGTGTGTGCATGGTTATATTATGCACACAGTGCTATTTTCCAGGGACTATGTAAAAGACAGAATATACCTTTTGGTCAAAGCTTTCCCAGGTTTTTAATTTTGCAGAAATACGTTAAGATACGTTGAGCAATATTCTCAGCTGCACCCATTGTCTGTGGGCACAAAGGAATTGGTTGTGGGTCCCTGAGTCTGGGGCTGGTCCCATATTGGCAGTGACCTACTTTAGAGTAGCCATGAGTTTGTTCTAAAATACAGCAGCTGGCTCTGGCCCCCAAGGATCATATGTCAGATGGAGATTGCTGGAGTACAGTGAAACTCCAGTCATAGCTCCCTAGTACCGCCAATGTGACCCCACACATAGGAGACAATGCAAGTCTTATGCCTGCTGAGGCACACTGGGTGAATCTATAGCTGTTAAAATCTATACCAGCAGCTTTCTGGCCCCTTTGAACCACAAGAGCAGTACAAAAGACCCATTGCTGGCACAGAAGAAACAAACATGTATCCTCAACCATGTAAAAATGAGCAAACATGTTTTCCACACTCCCTATTTTCACACTCCTCACAACACATTTTAATCATATTTGTTTTCTAATGCAAGTTTCTCTGCACAGAGCCATTGTAGACTGTGGGGGCAAGTTGTTTAGTCCTTAGTATGTAACAATAGTGAAGAATCACAAAAGTTACATTCTTCTAACACTGAACAAGCATAGTATAAGTAGAATAGTATCCTGAAAACTGTTCATTTCTGTCTCTTCCTTTCTCTTTCTCCATTTGTTTCACTGTATAGCTTGTGCCTAGAACTTTCCCCTGCCTCCCTTATGCCTGACTCACAGGAGGCCTGCTATCCCTGGG
The DNA here is from genome assembly GCF_025201925.1 of Gopherus flavomarginatus. Classification (NCBI taxonomy): domain Eukaryota; kingdom Metazoa; phylum Chordata; order Testudines; family Testudinidae; genus Gopherus; species Gopherus flavomarginatus. The sequence goes on along the minus strand of NC_066617.1, from coordinate 194,555,579 downwards.
TACTCCTCTTTATTACTATTGCCTCCTCTAAGAAGGACAATGTCACAGAAAGATAGGCATTTTGTCTTCTAATTATGTAACTTTGATCTTTGACTTCAGTTCTATCTTACACAGTCCAATATTTTGGTAGTCATGCTTGCTACAGGCAATGTTTGTTGATATTATTTATAAATATTATTTGGGACCTTTCTAAACTAATGTTATTTCTATGAGAAACTGTATAAGGGTGAGCTGCTGAGTCTGAGTATGCAAGGGTGACCACCTGTCTTCTATTTAAAAAGAGAATCCCTTATTTTGAGCCTAAAATTCCATGACCTACATCCAATAAAGAACTATTAAGACATTGGTTTTCAACCTTTTTTCAGGTGCAGAGCCCTAACAAATTTTGAATGGAGGTGCGAACCCCTGTGGAAATCTAGGCATAATCTACAGACTCCCAGTGATCCACAGATCACTGGTTGAAAACCACTGTATTAGAGGATTAAGTGAGATTTAGAAGGTATGTTTTCAAGAAAGGATCATACACAATGATACAAACATTTATTGTGGGGTTGTATCCATGAAAAATAAACTTTGCTATGTATTTTTGTTCACTTATCATACTTTTTACGGAAATAAGACATCATCTTAGTTTAAAGGCAACTATAAAGTGGTTAAATGGCTGGAGAATGGATGCAACTAGGGTTCCTGGGGACTTCAGAGCCTAAACATCAGATGTAAAAGTGATGAATAGTAATAAAAGGGCTGATGGTATGAAAAGCTGTTCTCAGCCTGGCAGAAGACCAAAAACAACATTCTGATCCCCTCCTGAAAGGGAGAGGAACTTTGTACCTAATTTTCCCTGTCCCCTCTGGAAAACATTATGGCTTTGGTTTTCTGGTTTATATCCTGAAAGAGGGAGAAACTTTTTATTAAAGATTAAGCCCTGGAAAGGGACAAGCTGAGGGTTTTATTTTTTGTCTGTTTATTGATCTGGTGAGTTATTCTCATCACAAGAGTGCTTTCTATCTGCATATTGTAAATAATTAAAGTGCCACTGAATGGTTCTCAAGAATACATGGCATAATTCCTAGATTTTGTAACACCAATGAAACATCTTCTTGTTTTGCACTGCAAAGAGCTTCCTCTGTTTAGCTCTTTACTTCAGCTCCTAACAATTCTCGCAGATGGTAAGGGCAAGCACTCCATGAGACTGGCCCATTTGCACATTTTTTTTTTAAACCTAAATGTTCATGTTCTTTCCTTCTAAACAGAGTTTCAAACTTTTCTTCAAATCTGTGACTGCATTGACCATCTTCTGAGGCAGTCTATGCATGAGAAACAAGCTGGAAAGCAATGTAAAATGAAAGCTATTATAAGTCAGTGAGGTCATCCTATATGATGACTCATCTTTTGTTTTTTGTTTTCACTGAAGACACTGTTCAGTTATGATGCTGGAGGAAGTTTCTTAGCATAGAATTTGTGTTATTAAAAACCTGACTGTGATACTCCTAAAACCGCATTAGTGATTTGCTAAATTCAGCCAACGTGACAATACAAAATATCTTTAGAAGAAAAAAAAATAATCTCAGATGTTGCTAGCTCTTACAAGAAGAAAGAATTATTATAGGGACATTCACATTTTGAAACCACTAAGATAGGAAACTTACTTTTTTCAGTGGAGAGAACTTTGGAGGTTCACTTTCTGTTTGAAAACATGACTCTTTTAAACAACAACAGAAAAAGAGTGGTTAGTAGAATAGCCACATAATTTCATTTGTCAGAGTCCTTTTTTGGTCACACTCCAACCCTTTCTCTGTGAATGAACTAGACATTCACTTGTGTTCAGTTTATATTTCACATGAACAAATTTCAGCCTGTGGACGGTTCATGAAATGTTCACTTTAACTATTTGCTATTTGTACTGCTAAAGCACATGATGTGTCTACTCTCAGAGTGGAGGACTGAAATGTTAAACTGGAGAAGAAGGAATAGCAAATAAAGAATTATTACTATCTGTGGTATTTGGACTAACAACCATTGTTCAGACAAGAATGGTAAATGAGAAACAGCCACTAAGTTATGTGATTAATGTATTGGTCACAACTTTTGTAGAATATAACGTGTAAAGGTAAGAAATCAAATAAACTTGCAGATAACTTGTCCAATGCAAAATGAAATCCTTACCTCTAAAGCCCCAAAACACAGTGGTAGGTTACCCTTCGCCTAACTCTAAAAATAAATGGGAATTTGGTAAATCCTGAAATCCTCCTCAGTATGAATAAATATAAGGGCATTTTGCAACAGTTAAGATATTATATGTATAGAAAGAAAAACATAATGACTGATCTGATTTTTACAATTACGCATGTGCAGTTGCAACTATTAGTACATGCACAAGAAAATTACTAACTTGCACATATAGTTCTTGCAGCTGAGTGGACAAATTGTGTATTTGTGCATGCAAATGGAAAGCTAAGTAGCCAGCATACAGTATGTGCTCAAAATCATACTCACAACGAATTTGAAAGTCAGGTCCTAAATGTAAGTCTTTGACAAAGTGGCACCTGCTGAATCCCTTGTTGAAATGCACATGGAGTAGGCTAGTAGAATAATTGGCATATTACTCAGACCTTGACCATCAGCTTTTGTCTCAGCCCTTCTCTTCACTTCAGATGGCTTCCATTGTCACCAAAGGATTTTGGATTAGTTACCATGAGCAAACATACCATCCAATTCAAGTACTTATCAACAAATACAAAGAGAGAGAAAGAAACTGAAATAGAAAATGTAAACAGGGCGGCTGAGCGAGAAGTAAAACCCAAGAACTTGAGTGAAGCCAGAAGTGGTCTGAATGACTGTAAGAGCATGTCCCTAATGGATTAATTTTCCAGCTTAAACTAGAATAATTGTCTTTACATAAAGCCACCATGCTTTCAAGATCTCTGCTATTCTTCAAGTGTGGAATAAAATCCATAGTTTTGTTAAAGTATATTTGACATAGATCAATCCCTGGCTCATTCTGTAGCTCATTTTTAAATGAAAATGCTGAGTGTTGGAGTGTTCATGCTGAAATTGCTGAGATCTGGATAGTTTACAACGTCATCTGTTACAGATCTTTTAATATTAATACTATTGCATTCTTATTTTTCACAAGTTCTAAAGAAAGAATTATTGATTGTAGGCCTGGTATATTCTGCCGACAATTTCTGGGCCCCCTTTCTATATACTCTTAACTCCTTCGTTGCCATTCCTGAAGTCTGCAATTGTTGTTTTTTTTTTCTTGGTGTATAAATACTTGTGATATTTAACAAGAACTTGTTTACATGGAGAATTATTCCAGAACCACTATTCCTGAATAACTTCATGGGGTGATGCTCCTATTCTGGAATAAGAATGCTTTATTCTGAATTATCTTAATCCAATTCTGCCTCACAGAGTCATACTCGTTCTCTCTGTCCCTGGCCCAATGATTGCTCTACTGTAAATAAATATATAAATAATCATTGGGCCACAGTGAGTGAGAATGAGAATAATGAGGGCATTGACCTGAGAAGTGGGAGATCTGAGGACCAGTCCCTCTACTCCTAGCACTCTTTCATTATTTATCCAAATTGGAACATCTCCAACAGAAGAGCTTGAAAAAGAGCCCTCATGACACTGGCACACTAGGTGCCAGGTCATGCCAAGACCCCTGGGCCTCACTGAACACTGACAAATGCATAGCTGGAAACCAGTCTGGCTTACCTGCATTTTAGTATTGTTAAAATAGATACTAGAGTTATAAGAATGTGTTTAATGTTTAGACTTTATGGAATGCTTCTAGGATGCTGCATGTTTTAATCTTACTTATAAAATCTGATTTCCATGTTATAAGGTGATGTTTAAATGTTTGTTCTTTATCTATGAAAATGTTTGCTAAGACTGTAAATTCCCCACAGTCAGGGGAGAAGTATTACCAAGTGTGAAATGCTAGCTTACCACCTGAGATGGTCTTCAGACTTCAGACAAGCAGTTATGGGGAAAATACTTTGTTGATTGCTTCCCCAATGCCCCAGAACATGCTTGCATCCCATTGCAGCTTGAATGCTGGGGGAAGAGAATAAAAATGCTTGATAAAGAGAAATTGGTACCTTTATGCTGTCTGGACTCTGAGGGCCAAAGATTCCTAAACATAAGCAAGAGATCCCCAAGCTTCTTGCTTGGGTAACCTTCAAGGACATAAAAGTTTGCTTATTATAGCTTTTACTACCTTTTAAACTTAAGATAGTAACTCATTTGGTTTGAGCACTGGCCTGCTAAACCAAGAGTTGTGAGTTCAATCCTTGAGGGGGTCATTTAAGGGTCTGGGGCAAACATCTGTCTGGAGATTGGTTCTGCTTTGAGCAGGGGGTTGGACTAGATGAACTTCTGAAGTCCCTTCCAACCCTGATATTCTATGATTTGTGTGTTTACCTGCTTTAACCTTGTAAATAACTCTCATTTCTTTTTCCTAGATAATAAACCTTTAGTTAGTTTGTTACAGGTCTGGGTAAACATTGTCTTTAGTTTGAGATCTGAATATAATAGTACACCTCCCTCCCCAAACTCCCTTCTTCTCCTCCCCTAGTGGTCACTTGTTTGCATGCAGTATTGCCAATTTAGTAGTTTTCCAATTCCTTCTGTAAATTCAGACACATATGTCTAATTTCCTCTAGTGGGGAAATCACTAGACTGACTGGGCCTGGGAATAACTTGTTGTGATATTTGGGGCATGGAAACCAGGCTTTCCTGTGTTTCAAGATAGATCAGAGTACTAAAGGAAACTGTCTGTGGTTCCTTATTAAGGTTATTATAATGTGTTAGGCGTTTACCCTTGTTATTTGGTTGGTGAAATCGAATTATAGATCATATAACCAATTTGGATTATATGCCCTGTTCCTAGACAGTCTGCCCTGAAGTTGGCACTCTCACTGGGGAGCCACTTGAGACAGCATGACAAACACAAACATACACACACACCCCTTTTCTCATCAAAACATCCCATAGCTCAGTGGTTAAAGCATTTTCTTAATAAGAGGGAGATCCCTGTTCAAATCTCTTCTGGCAGAAAGAGAAGTGTGACAGGTTTGGTCACAGAAAACCCCTTGGGGAGTGGTTTCCCCAGGAATTGAAATGGGGGAGGGTATTTGAATTTACAGGGGGGGTGTCAGGACCAATGAGATATATAAAAGAGATATGAATAAAGTAAAATTTTTGTTAGGATTATGCAAATTTAACATAAGAATAATGCAAGTTACACCAAAACACATAACAGGTCAAGATTTCTAAAAAAAATATACATTTAAAAAAGTATTTAATTTAAATTGACTTTTGAAAAGTAAACCATCATGAGGTAAGAGGAAAGTCCTCTCATGGATCAGTAACTCGTTAAAAGATGGGAAACAAAGGGTAGGAGTAAATTATCAGTTGTCAGAATGGAGAGATATAAATAGTGGTATCCCTGAGGGGTCGGTACTGGGACTATTACTGTTCAACATACTCATAAATGTTCTGGAAAAATGGGTAAACAGTGAGGTGGCAAAATTTGCAGATGATACAAAACTATTCAAGATAGTTAAGTCCTAGGCAGACTGTGAAGAATTACAAAGGGATCTCATAAAACTGGGTGACTGGGCAACAAAAATGGCAGATGAAATTCAATGTTGATAAATGCAAAGTAATACACGTTGGAAAACAATCTCAACTATACATACAAAATGAAGGAGTCTGAATTAGCTGTTACCACTCAAGAAAGATCTTGGAGTCATTGTGGATAATTCTCTGAAAACATCCACTCAATGTGCAGCAGCAGCCAATGGTTCCCAACATTCTGTCTGCTTTTTAAAAAAAGAACAGGAGTACTTGTGGCGCCTTAGAGACTAACAAATTTATTTGAGCATAAGCTTTCGTGGGCTACAGTCCACTTCATCGGATGTAGCCCACAAAAGCTTATGTTCTTTTTGCAGATACAGACTAACACGGCTGCTACTCTGAAACCTTTGTTTTTTTAAGAAAGGGATAGATAAGACAGAAAATATCATATTGCCTCTATATAAATCCATGGTACGTGTACACCTTGAATACTGTGTGCAGATCTGGTTACCCCATCCCAAAAAAGACATGCTGGAAATGCAGAAGGTACAGAGATGTGCAACTAAAATGATTAGGAGAATGAAACAGGAGGAGAAATTAAAATGACAGGGAATTTTCAGCTTAGAAAAGAGACGACTAAGGGGGGATATGCTAGAGGTCTATAAAATCTGGACTGATGTGAAGAAAGTGAATAAAGTAAATGTTTTGTTAGGATAATGCAAATTTAACATAAGGAAAATGCAAGTTACACCAAAACACATAACAGATCTAGATCTCTAAAAAAAAAAAATTTAAAAAGAATGTATTTAATTTAAATTGACTTTTGAAAAGTAAGCCATCATGGGGTAAGCGGAAAGTCCTCTCATGGATCAGTAACTGGTTAAAAGATGGGAAACAAAGAGTAGGAATAAATTATCAGTTTTCAGAATGGAGAGAGATAAATAATGGTGTCCTTGAGGGGTCAGTACTGGGACCAGTACTGTTCAACATATTCATTTGGAAAAATGGGTAAACAGTGAGGTGGCAAAATTTGCAGATGATACAAAACTATTCAAGATAGTTAAGTCCCAGGCAGACTGCAAAGAGCTATGAAGGGATCTCACAAAACTGGGTGACTGGGAAACAAAATGACAGATGAAATTCAGTGTTGATAAGTGCAAAGTAATGCACACTGGAAAGCAATCTCAACTATACATACGAAATGATGGCATCTGAATTAGCTGTTAACACTCATGAAAGAGATCTTGGAGTCATTGTGGATAGTTCTCTGAAAACATCTACTCAATGTGCAGCAGCAGTCACAAAAGCAAACAATGTTGGGAATCATTGAGAAAGGGATAGGGGCGAACAGGGGCTGCTAACAGGGAGTTTCACAACAGAGTTCTCCGGGTGAAGGAAGAGCAAATACAGCATCTGTGGGGTAAGTGACTGTCTGCAGTGTGTGTGTTTGTTTGTGTTTGGGGGTTACTTGCTGTGTGCTGAGCTTGTGTTTGTCAGTCTGTTTGTTTGTTTGTTTTGGTTGTTTGAAGGCCCGTGTGCTGTAGCTGGCAGTTGGAGGCTGAGCTACAAAGGAAGGTTTGAAAGCTAGAAGCCTCTGTAAATTGGCCGAGCCTTAACCAGTGGGTGGGGCATTCACTCAGGCCAGGGCTTTATAAAGCCGCGCACAAGCGACCAGGGGCTGCTAACAGGTAGTTTTGCAAGGGAGTTTGGAAGAGGAGTAGGAAGGGAGAGGGGGGTCCCTTGTCAGTCCTATCCGTGACCCATTAGTCCCTTCAAAACCTATAAACCAAACTACATCCAAAACCTTTCTCTTTAAAGCAGAGCAGAGCAGACAGGAAGCTGCAGACAGGGGAGTTTGAGAGGGAGTTTGACAGAGGGAGGCTTACGATGGTTAGGAAGACCTGCAACACCTGTGGCAGCACTGCTTCTGTCTCCTCCACCTGCGCCTGTAGCCAGACAGAGCACCAGAGCATGGATGCTTCTACTCAGATTCTGGTGTGATTTTGCAAAGACTGTAACTTGCAATTTCCACTTACTGATATTCAGGCTGGAGGAGGGCATCCAATGTGAAAGGTGCCTACTGGTGGAATCTCTCAGGCAGCAGGTGGGAGAGCTACAGGAGGAGGTGGCTAGGTTGAGGAGCATCCATATCCACGAGCAATTCCTGGACAGTGTCCATGTGGAGACAGCTGAGGTAGCTGTTCCAGTTCACAGGACTGCTGAAACACCACTGGTGGAGGTGGAGATGGCTCAGGGTGGACACTGGCAGCTGGTTACTTCTGGCAGCGGGCAGTGCTCCACCCCTGCTGTGAACCCTCCCGCCGTGGTAATAGGTAACCATTATGCTCTTCTTGATACAGGAGAGAAGGAATCACCCCCTACAGTAAAGGAGGAGAAGCCTCGTACCCCTAAGGCTGGGAGGTCTGCTGCCACCGTTGAAAATAGGAAACGTAGGGTAGTGGTGGTTGGAGACTCTCTGCTGAGGGGGATGGAGGCTCCTATCTGTCACCCTGACATTTAATCTCGGGAGGTATGTTGCCTACCGGGGGCCCGTATCCAAAATGTTACAGAGGCATTGTCGAGGATTATCCGGCCTTCTGACTACTATCCCATGCTTCTCATCCATGTGGGCACAAATGATACTGCGAGGTGTGACGCTGAGCAGATCAAGAGTGACTACAGGGCTCTGGGAGTACGGGTGAAGGAGTTTGGAGTGCAGGTGGTATTCTCTTCGATTCTTCCTGTTAAAGGTGGGGGCCCAGGCAGAGACAGATGTATCATGGAGGTGAATGCCTGGCTGTGAAGATGGTGTCGCCAGGAGGGCTCTGACTTCCTCGATCACGGGATGCTATTCGAGGAAGGACTGCTAGGCAGAGATGGCATTCACCTTTCGAGGAGGGGAAAGACCCTATTTGCACACAGACTGGCTAACCTCGTGAGGAGGGCTTTAAACTAGGTTTGACAGGGACAAGTGAGCAAAACCCACAGGTAAGTGGGGAACACGAAGACCTGGGAGATGGGTCGAAAACAAGAGGGAGCGTGGGCTATAATGGCAGAGAGAAAGGAGGGTCAGGGCAAAACTGGGAGGCAAGATCAAACCAGTATCTTAGATGCCTATATACAAATGAGAGAAGTATGGGTAATAAGTATGAAGAACTGGAAGTGCTAATAAATAAATACAACTATGACATTGCTGGCATCACTGAATCTTGGTGGGATAATACACATGATTGGAATGTTGGTGTGAATGGGTATAGTTTGTTCAGGAAGGATAGACAGGGGAAAAAGGGAGGAGGTGTTGCCTTATATATTAAAAATGTACACACCTGGACTGAGGTGGAGATGGACATAGGAGACAGAAGTGTTGAGAGTCTCTGGGTTAGGCTAAAAGGGGTAAAAAACAAGGGTGATGTCGTGCTAGGAATCTACTACAGGCCACCTAACCAGGTGGATGAGGTCAATGAAGCTTTTTTTAAACTAACAAAATCATCCAAAGCCCAAGATTTGGTGGTGATGGGGGACTTCAACTATCCAGATATATGTTGGGAAAATAATACTGCAGGGCACAGACTATCCACTAAGTTCCTGGACTGCATTGCAGACAACTTTTTATTTCAGAAGGTTGAAAAAGCTATTAGGGGGAAAGCTATTCTAGACTTGATTTTAACAAATAGGGAGGAACTCATTGAGAATTTGAAAGTAGAAGGAAGCTTGGGTGAAAGTAATCATGAAATTATAGAGTTTGCTATTCTAAGGAAAGGTAGAAGGGAGTACAACAAAATAGAGACAATGCATTTCAGGAAGGAGGATTTTGGTAAGCTGAGAGAGCTGATAGGTAAGGTCCCATGGGAATCAAGACTGAGGGGAAAAACAACTGAGGAGAGTTGGCAGTTTTTCAAAGGGACACTATTAAGGGCCCAAAAGCAAGCTATTCCGATGGGTAGGAAAGATAGAAAATGTGGCAAAAGACCACCTTGGCTTAACCATGAGATCTTGCATGATGTACAAAATAAAAAGGAGTCATATAAAAAATGGAAACTAGGTCAGATTACAAAGGATGAATATAGACAAATAACACAGGAATGCAGGGGCAAGATTAGCAAGGCAAAGGCACAAAATGAGCTCAAACTAGCTATGGGAATAAAGGGAAAGAAGAAGACTTTTTATCAATACATTAGAAGCAAGAGGAAGACCAAGGACAGGGTAGGCCCACTGCTCAGTGAGGATGCAGAAACAGTAACAGGAAACTTGGAAATGGCAGAGATGCTTAATTACTACTTTGTTTTGGTCTTCACTGAGAAGTCTGAAGGAATGTCTAACATAGTGAATGCTTATGGGAAGGGGGTAGGTTTAGAAGATAAAATAAAAAAAGGGAAAGTTAAAAATCACTTAGAAAAGTTTGATGCCTGCAAGTCACCAGGGCCTGATGAAATGCATCCTAGAATACTCAAGGAGTTAATAGAGGAGGTATCTGAGCCTCTAGCTATTATCTTTGGAAAATCATGGGAGATGGAAGAGATTCCAGAAGACTGGAAAAGGGCAAATATAGTGCTAATCTATAAAAAAGGAAATGAAAACAACCCAGGAAACTACAGACCAGTTAGTTTAACTTCTGTGCCAGGGAAGATAATGGAGCAAGTAATTAAAGAAATCATCTGCAAACACTTGGAAGGTGGTAAGGTGATAGGGAATAGCCAGCATGGATTTGTAAAGAACAAATTGTGTCAAACCAATCTGATAGCTTTCTTTGATAGGATAATGAGTCTTGTGGATAAGGGGGAAGCGGTGGATGTGGTATACCTAGACTTTAGTAAGGCATTTGATAGTCTCGCATCATATCCTTATCAATAAACTAGGCAAATACAATTTAGATGGGGCTACTATAAGGTGGGTGCATAACTGGCTGGATAACCGTACTCAGAGAGTAGTTATTAATGGCTCCCAATCCTTCTGGAAAGGTATAACAAGTGGGATTCTGCAGGAGTCTGTTTTGGGACCAGCTCTGTTCAATATCTTCATCAACGACTTAGATGTTGGCATAGAAAGTACGCTTATTAAGTTTGCAGACGATACCAAACTGGGAGGGATTGCAACTGCATTGGAGGATAGGGTCATAATTCAAAATGATCTGAACAAATTGGAGAAATGGTCTGAGGTAAACTGGATGAAATTTAATAGAGACAAATGCAAAGTGCTCCACTTTGGAAGGAACAATCGGTTTCACACATACAGAATGGGAAGAGACTGTCTAGGAAGGAGTATGGCAGAAAGAGATCTAGGGGTCATAGTGGACCACAAGCTAAATGAGTCAACAGTGTGATACTGTTGCAAAAAAAGCAAACGTGATTCTGGGATGCATTAGCAGGTGTGTTGCAAACAAGACACGAGAAGTCATTCTTCCGCTCTACTCTGCGCTGGTTAGGCCTCAACTGGAGTATTGTGTCCAGTTCTGGGCACCGCATTTCAAGAAAGATGTGGAGAAATTGGAGAGGGTCCAGAGAAGAGCAACAAGAATGGTTAAAAGGTCTTCAGAACATGACCTATGAAGGAAGGCTGAAAGAATTGGGTTTATTTAGTTTGGAAAAGAGAAGACTGAGAGGGGACATGATAGCAGTTTTCAGGTATCTAAAAGGGTGTCATCAGGAGGAGGGAGAAAACTTGTTCACCTTAGCCTCTAAAGATAGAACAAGAAGCAATGGGCTTAAACTGTAGCAAGAGAGATTTAGGTTGGACATTAGGAAAAAGTTCCTAACTGTCAGGGTAGTTAAACACTGGAATAAATTGCCTAGGGAGGTTGTGGAATCTCCATCTCTGGAGATATTTAAGAGTAGGTTAGATAAAGTCTATCAGGGATGGTCTAGACAGTATTTGGTCCTGCCATGAGGGCAGGGGACTGGACTCGATGACCTCTCGAGGTCCCTTTCAGTCCTAGAGTCTATGAGTCTATGAGATAATAAGACAGAAAATATCATATTGCCTCTATATAAATCCATGGTATGTACACACCTTGAATAGTGTGTGCAGATCTGGTCACCCATTCTAAAAATATATATATATTGGAATTGGAAAAGGTACAGAGATGGGCAACTAAAATGATCAGCGGTATGAAACAGGAGGAGAGATTAAAATGACTGGGAATTTTCAGCTTAGAAAAGATGACTAATGGGGATATGATAGAGGTCTATAAAATCTTGACTGGTGCAAAGAAAGTGAATAAGGAAATTTTATTTAATCGTTCACATAACACAAGAACTAGCAGTCACCCAATGAAATTAATAGGCAGCAGGTTTTAAAAAAACAAAAGGAAGTACTTCTTCACACAGGCCTTGGCTACACTGGCGCTTTACAACACTGCAACTTTCTTGCTCAAGGGTGTGAAAAAACACACCCTTGAGCACAGCAAGTTACAGCACTGCAAAGCGCCAGTGTAAACAGTGCCCCAGGGCTGGGAGCTCTGCTCCCAGCACTGCAGGCTAATCCCCATGGGGAGGTGGAGTACGTGCAGCGCTGGGAGAACTCTCTCCCAGCACTGGCGCTGTGACCACACTCGCACTTCAAAGCGCTGCTGCGGCAGTGCTCCCGCAGCAGCGCTTTGGAGTTTCGAGTGTAGCCAAGCCCACAATATAAAGTCAACCCAGGGAACTCTTTGCCAGGAGATGCTGTGAAGACCAAAACTATAACAGGATTATAAAAAGAGCTAGAAAAATTCCTGGAGAACAGGTCCATCTGTGGCTATTAACCAGGATGGGGAGGGATGCAACACCATGCTCTGAGTGTCCCTAGCCTGCTTGCCAGAAGCTGGGAATAGGCAACAGGGGATGGTCACTTGATGATTACCTGTTATGTTCATTCCTTCTGAAGCACCTGGCCTTAACCACTGTTGTAAGACAGGGTACTGGGCTATATGGACCATTGGTCTGACCCAGTATGACCATTCTTATGTAAAAATTAATTATAATAACAAAAATGTTTAGTACAGAAACTCCCCAACATAATGACCTCTCAAGATAGCAACAATGTGAGATGAGATAACCTTGGCAAATAATGCATTTTAAAAATCTTGGCCTACTAGGAAACATATTTATAAGTTTCCATTCCCAGTCACAAATCTAGCATTCTGAAGCAAAGGGACTAAAATATAGTCCAACAAACAAATGTTTATTTAACATGCCCCTCACTTTTCCCACCGCACTCCACTCACTGGTGTTGTCCTTGGTTAGTGGAGACTCAGAGTTCAGAGATGCTTCCACGTGAGTACACCTTCCAGGTGGGAGACAAGAAGGCACCTTGCTTGTTCCTTCAGCTGCTCACTGTTCGCTCTGGCCACGTCTGTTCGTTGTGCCACCAGTCACTCCACCGCTCTGTTGCCAATGGCCCTGCGCAGTCACCTTCTGCTGCCACCTGCCACTGTGACCTCTGTGAGTTGGTCTCTTGAGGTTCCACCAGCTCTCAGTGATTTCAGCTGAGCTCTCAGTGCGGGAACCTCGCTGCTAGTGCAGTCTGGGCTGTATCTTACACAAAAACACTGTACCCACAGGAACACTGTCCCCACAACAGGACTAAGCACTTAGACCTGATTGTCAGTGATTTCAGCTGCAGTGGTCACTTAACAGCACAAAAGACTCTCTATGGAGCCTAATCAGCTCTGTTAAACAGTGGAGAGGGACAGGTCCCACCCTCTGTCTTGATGCCTTCAAATCATCACAGGCTAAGTAAAGGTCTACTGCCCTTTACTCATACAATAAGAACAACATTTCATCCCCTATTCCCCCCACATTCAAGTAGTTTGTAACCCAACCTCAGGCAAAATCTATCACTTGGACAGCACAGCTCTGTTTGCTGGATACCTAGGTAGATTAGGTGTGAATGTAAATATAATCTGGCCCTGAAGCCTTTCCCCGCAGCCCCAACTCATCACTAGCTGTCAGGGAGAGTTCATTTAGACTTTGCTTACAAATCATTATTTGAAATTATTAGGTTGGCCAACATCACCGAAATGAATGCACTGACATCATAAAAAACAACAGCTGTATAAGGAAGCAAGGAAGTTAGTCTATGTTCATACTTTTCAAATCTATTATACTTTTTCAGATACACATATTTTATCATACACTGTATAAGCTTTTAAACTGTGTATTAATGTTTCAGTTTAAATGCAGATTTCCAAATAGTCACTAAATTGGTATGTAACTAGCTCACAAAACTAGGGGGGGTATTAGGGAAATTCAGGAGGGGTGTAGGGAAATCACTGCCCTTGGGACTGTCACCCAATGTGCTGAGACTACCTCTAAGACCATTTTCTCTGCCAGTTTGGGCCTCCAAAACCTTGCCCTGTTGAGCTAGACATGCCAGTCTGCTCCAACACTGACCTAGAGTCTGAACCACATGCCCCAAAGCTATAGACTTAACTAAAAACGGCTTAGCAAGTTCCCAATGGGATCCAAACCCCAAATGAATCTGTTTTATTCTGTATAAAGTTCTATCCACTTATATAGCTTTGGCACAAGGCAGGAATCTTTTGTCTCTTTGGGTCCCCACTCCTCCTCCTAAATAGAAAAGCACCAGGTTTAAAATGTTCTGTGAGACCCCAAGCCTTCATTCTGCCTGGCCTGACTCACAGGAAGGCTTGCAAGTAAACAGAGCCATTTACAACCATTTGTCCTAGTTGATGGGAGACATCAAGATTCCAAACCACGATTAATGGTCCACACTTTGCATAATTACAATAGGCCCTCAGAGTTATATTTCATATTTCTAGTTTCAGATACAAGAATGATACATGTATACAAATAGGATGACCGCACTCAGTAGATTATAAGCTTTGTAACGATACATTACAAGAGACCTTTTGCATGAAGCATATTCCATTTACATTATATTCAACTCAGCATATTTTCATAAAATCATATGAAGTGCAACATCATGCCAGGAAATTGAACCTGGATCTCCCACATCCCAGATGAGTGCTCTAACCACTGTGCTGTAAATTATGAAGTAGGAAGCACCTCCTGCGCTGTCCATTTTGTGTGGAGGCAGGCACCTAACTCATTCCTTCATGAAGCACCTTTGGCTCCTAAGCTGCCAGATTCTAGGAAGATGGTTCCTATTTGTGGATAGCCGAGAAGAGACAGCCACTCTCTGCACCTGGATTTAGCCTCGTCTCTCTGACTGAAGGGCAAGGATTAGCACATCTTGTCATAAGCATCTCCCATTGGCTAGTATAGGCAGCTCCATGCCTAGAATGCTGTCTTTTGTGGATCACATTCTGTCTCTCTGTGTACGTGTGTGTGTGTACAAACATATAGGAAAATATATGCACACATATGTTATAAAAGTGTTCAAGGAAATTTTTCTTTAAAAAAAAAATGCTGTAAAATTTCCCATGAACTACAAATGGTCTTTTTTTAACCAGCTCTACTAAGCATAATCTATACAAGACCTATATATTAGTCAGACTGCACTATCCTATAATATCTGTAGTCAGAGTTAAAAAATTAGGGAAAAATATAAAATAAATTTAAATTTATTTAAATAAAATATTTAAATAAAATAAATTTAAATAAAATAAAACAAATGTGTTTGTATGATTTATATGTTGTATTTATATTTTAGAATATTTATATTTTTGGCTAACTTTTTGTAGGTGGGGTCCTTTGCATATTTCAGTGATGCAGGTCTTTTGTAAAATCAATTTGGGTAGTGGATGACTATAGTGTAAGTAATATTTTTTTCCAAAACTGAGACAGAACTGGCAAGACTGTTACCCCACAATATTAGGCCTACTGCTCTGTTCCAGGATAGTACTTTCCAACTAAAACTGGTGGTCTTATCGGATTTTATACACTGTCCATTTGTTTGTGGCATTTTTTTAAAATACATATACAACATGGAATGAAGAATGCAGTCTTCAACATAAGATAAGGACTATGAGTTGTCAAAACATATGCTTGGCACTTAAAATTAATTTCTTATATTAATGATAGATACCTGTACCTTTTGAGGCAGAAAAGTGAATAAATCTGAGCAGATATTAACCTTAGAGGAAGTTTGGCATACTGTTTAGTAATATGAGCTTTCAGCAATATAGAGAGTTCTTTCTTATTTGAAAGTCATTTCATATCATGAAATCTATATATGAAATCTCAAAGTTTCTTAATAGCAAAAGAAATGCCAGGAGACACTTATCAACAATTGTAAATCTTGCATAAAATCTACAGTTAGGAGATACACTTAAGAAAAAACTCTCAATATCTGGGACTTAAAATTGTGCAGTTCTGATTCTCTCCATGAATACAGAGTATTTGAAGAAAAACAGCAAGTATATTGACTGATAGAAAGAACTTAACTAATGCATTCAGCTAGCTCAATAGAGTTTCCGTCAGTCTTCTTTCCCCCTGTCCAGTCCTTTTGATAACTAACCTTAGAAGCCTGACATTTTCCCACAGTATTTTGCACCTGTTATTATGAGGTAGAAAGGAGTTGGGCCCAGGTAATTTTCAAAGTAAAATTCCCCAAAAAGGAAAACAAACAATTATCAAAATTGATAATTGGGTGAAACAACAATAAATTAGATGGATTTACTAATTACTTCTCCTATAAGTAGTTCAGGGAAACCAAATCAAAAGTTGGAATTATTGATTATGGTTATTAATGAGAGTGCACTCAGAGGGTAACCACATACATTTTACCAAGGATATTTTTTCCTATACATTAAAGAATGCCCAAAAAGAAACAACCAAACTTGACTTTGAATTAAATAAAACATTAAAGTAATCAAAAATGATAAATGACGCTAATAACCATTAAATCAACAAGGAGTATGCAAATGAGATCCACCAGATTAAAAAAGGTCAATAAAATGAGTAATATAATGTATCAACTCTTAAAACAGGCTCATGAAATTCTAAAATTAAAGCCAGCTTGATTAAATATGTTGAACGGACTAGTATTATAAAAATGAGTATAAAATTCAAAGAGCTACAAGCATAAACCACAATTTACTTAATTATTTAGACTGCTAAAGGCATCAACAGGTTGTTTATCCTAACTAAGATTACCTAGTAGCAAAGCATTATTTGCACAATTCCATAGCTAAAGCCATAGAAATAGTATCAGGCATAAACTAAATAAAGTAAACAGATTACAACAACTGAATTTCAATTTGATATCAAAACCCCTCAAACTAAAGAATGAATTAGGATGAAACTACATAGGTTGGATAGAGCAACATAGTTGAAAGTGCTGTCAAGAAAAACTAACAAGACCATTACAATTTTTACTTCTGTCTTAGAAAATACTATTCTGAATCTAAACATGATTTTTTAGATTCACAGTCACATGATGACTATACCTCAAAATTAAATAGTCTCTAGATACATGTGCCTAACTGAATGTGTTACTATGACAACACAGAAAGCTAAGATATAACAACTACGTACACAGTGACTGTTACAGTAACAGTGCAGCATGAATAAAATAGCTTTGGGTCTGATGGCATTAATATGTAATTTTACAATTGTGAAAGTCCAAAAAGCAGTTTAATTAACCAGTGTGTAGAATTAAAGTTGAATCAAGTAGGTTGAGGGAGTCAGCCTTTAGAGAGCTGATAGGTCAGCAGTGTTCTGCAGAAGATACTTAAGAATCCTGCAGATCTGCAGATATCTGCTTTATATCCATGGACCAGGTTAGCGGATCGCAGATCGGATGTGGATACAAATTTTGTATCTGCTCAGGGCTCTAAAAATACCGATGTTTGAGTTTATTATCATAAGAGAAAGAGGGACGTCTCTCTGGGAGATTATCAAAGAAAATACTGCACACCAACCATCAATATTGCAATGTTCAAATACAAAAGAGAAATATTACAAAGCCACACAGCTTTTGGTATTTAAAATAGACCAACACAAAATAATCACTTGTTGCATTACCACACTAAGATCGGAATCAGGCCAGTTTGGGTAAGGCATAAGCTTGTTTTGTTGCCAACTACAGAATAACCTAACACAAGTGAAATTAGCGTACAAGTAATCTAAAGTTTCTAACACAAAAAATAAGGGTTGTGTCATAACTTAGTACCAGATTAGGACCTTAGCGTCCAAAATATGGGGGTTAGCATGAAAACCTCCAAGCTTAGTTACCAGCTTGGACCTGGTACTGCTGCCACCACCCAAAAAATTAGAGTGTTTTGGGGCACTCTGGTCCCCCCAAGAACCTTCCCTGGGGACCCCAAGACCCAAATCCCTTGAGTCTCACAACAAAGGGAAATAAACCTTCTTCCCTTCCCCCCTCCAGGTGCTCCTGGAGAGATACACAGACACAAGCTCTGTGAATCTAAACAGAGGGACTCCCCCATCCCCGTTCCCAGTCCTGGAGAACAGAATTACCGAAAGTTAATCTCTCTTTCCCCCCTCACCCAGAGGGTATGCAAAGTCAGGCGAATAAATCTAACACACACAGATCTCCCTCTGACTTCTTCCTCCCACCAATTCCCTGGTGAGTACAGACTCAATTTCCCTGAAGTTCCCCACTAAAGAAAAAACTCCAACAGGTTTTAAAAGAAAGCTTTATATAAGAAAGAAAGAAAAATACATACAAATGGTCTCTCTGTATTAAGGTGACAAATACAGGGTCAATTGCTTAAAAGAATATTGAATAAACAGCCTTATTCAAAAAGAATACAATCCAAAGCACTCCAGCAACTATATTCATGTAAATACAAAAGAAAACAATAGAAACCTTACTGCCTTACTAAATTTTGTACTTATAACTTGGAAACAGAAGATTAGAAAGCAGGAAATAGAAAATTCTTCCCAAAGCTGAGAGGGACAGACAGAAGACAAAGACTCAGACACAACCTTCCCTCCACCCAGAGTTGAAAAAATCCGGTTTCCTGATTGGTCCTCTGGTCAGGTGCTTCAGGTTACTTTTTTTTCAGGTGAAAGAGACATTAACCCTTAGCTATCTGTTTATGACACGCCCCCCAAATTGCAGACAGTGGGGAAGCTCACCGGCGGCGATTTCCTTCTAGAACTTTAAAATAAACAGATTACTACAACACATGCACCTTTACATATACTACTAAGTATATGACTAACAGACTTCTACATTTTAAGAACACTTTTTAACTACTAGATTCTGGGAAACTCTCACGGGAGAGTGCATCCACTACTTTGTTAGAAGCTCCTGTGATGTGCTGAATTTCAAAATCAAAATCTTGGAGAGCTAAACTCCAACGAAGAAGTTTCTTGTTGTTCCCCTTGGCAGTATGGAGCCACTTTAGTGCAGCATGGTCAGTTTGTAGTTGGAACCGCCGTCCCCAAACATATGGGCGTAGCTTTTCCAGGGCATACACAATGGCATAGCATTCCTTTTCACTGACTGACCAGTGACTTTCCCTCTCAGACAGTTTCTTGCTGAGAAACACGACAGGATGGAAGTTGTGATCTGTTGCTTTCTGCATGAGCACTGCTCCTATACCAAGCTCAGATGCATCCGTGGTTACTAGGAATGGCTTGTCAAAATCCGGGGCCCTGAGCAGAGGGTCAGACATGAGCATCGCCTTAAGCTGGGTAAAGGCCTTTTGACACTCATCAGTCCACTTAACGGCATTTGGCTGGGTCTTTTTGGTCAGGTTGGTCAATGGGGCAGCGATTTGGCTGTAGTGTGGTACAAATCGCCTATAGTATCCGGCCAAGCCTAAGACGGATTGGACCTGTTTCTTTGACCTTGGGACAGGCCACTTTTGGAAAGCATCCACCTTGGCCTGTCGGGGGTTTATGGTTCCTCGACCCACCTGGTGCCCCAGGTACGTCACTCTGTTTTGGCCTATTTGACACTTTTTGGCCTTAACAGTTAGTCCAGCCTGCCTGATGCGCTCAAAAACCTTTTCCAGGTGTAGTAGGTGTTCGGGTCAGGAGTCTGAAAAAATGGCCACATCATCGAGGTAGGCAACTGCAAATTCTCCCAGTCCTGCTAGTAGACCATCTACCAGCCTCTGGAAGGTGGCGGGTGCATTTCAAAGGCCGAAAGGAAGGACATTGAATTCATACACCCCCGCATGGGTGACGAATGCTGACCTCTCCTTGGCAGGTTCATCTCGCGGTACTTGCCAGTACCCCTTGGTAAAGTCTATTGTAGAGATGAACTGGGCACGTTCCAACTTCTCCAATAGCTCATTGGTGCGTGGCATTGGATAGTTGTCCGGACGAGTTACCACATTTAGCTTACGGTAGTCCACGCAAAAGCGTATTTCCCCATCTGGTTTGGGTACCAGAACCACTGGAGATGCCCATGCACTGGTAGATGAGCGGATTATACCCATTTGTAGTATGTTCTGGATCTCCCGTTCTATAGCAGCTTGGGCATGAGGAGACACCCGGTAGGGTGGGGTTCTGATTGGGTGAGCATTACCTGTGTCAATGGAGTGGTATGTCCGTTCAGTCCGTCCTGGGGTGGCTGAGAACAATGGGGCGAAGCTAGTGCACAGCTCCTTGATTTGTCGCCGCTGCAGACATTCCAGGGTGGTTGAGAGGTTCACCTCTTCCACGCCACCGTCTTTTTTCCCGTCGTAGTAGACACCGTCAGGCCACTCAGCATCATCTCCCTGGACTGTAAACTGACAAACCTGTAAGTCTCTGGAATAGAAAGGCTTGAGAGAATTAACATGGTAAACTCTAGGTTTTAGTGAGGAATTGGGAAATGCTATGAGGTAATTCACAGTTCCCAGGCGCTCTTGGACCGTGAATGGCCCTTCCTATGATGCTTCCATCTTATGGGCCTGTTGCGCCTTCAAGACCATAACCTGGTCTCCTACCTTGAAGGAATGTTCTCTGGCATGTCTGTCATACCAGGCCTTTTGCTCTTCCTGAGCATCCTTTAGGTTCTCTCTAGCAAGGGCTAAAGAGTGTCGGAGGGTGCTTTGTAGGTTGCTTACAAAGTCCAGAATGTTAGTTCCTGGAGAAGGCGTAAACCCCTCCCATTGCTGCTTCACCAACTGTAATGGTCCCTTAACCTCGTGACCATACACAAGTTCAAACAGTGAAAACCCTAAACTGGGATGTGGTACAGCCCTGTAGGCAAACAGCAACTGCTGCAACACTAGGTCCCAATTATTGGAGTATTCGTTGACGAATTTACGTATCATGGCCCCCAAAGTTCCATTAAACCTTTCCACCAGGCCATTGGTTTGATGGTGGTACGGGGTGGCAACCAAGTGATTCACCCCATGAGTTTCCCACAGTTTTTCCATGGTCCCTGCCAAGAAATTAGATCCTGAATCTGTAAGGATGTCGGAGGGCCAACCTACACTGGCAAAGATGTCTGTTAGGGTCAGACACACGGTGTTAGCCCTGGTGTTGCCTAGAGCTACTGCTTCTGGCCATCGTGTAGCAAAGTCCACTAAAGTCAGTACGTACTGCTTTCCTCTGGGCGTCTTTTTTGGGAAAGGACCCAGAATATCCACAGCTACTCGCTGAAATGGGACCTCAATTATGGGGAGTGGCTGGAGAGGGGCCTTGACCTGGTCTTGGGGTTTTCCCACTCTTTGGCATACCTCACAAGTCCGAACATACTTGGCAACGTCCTTGCCCATCCCCTCCCAGTGGAAGGACTTCCCCAACCGGTCCTTGGTTCTGTTCACCCCAGCATGGCCACTGGGATGACCATGGGCTAAGCTTAAGAGCTTCCCCCGGTACTTAGTTGGAACCACCAACTGTTTTTGCGGCTGCCATTCTTCCCGGTGTCCACCAGAAAGAATTTCCTTGTATAAAAGTCCTTGGTCTATAACAAACCGGGATCGATTAGAAGAGCTGAGAGGCGGAGGGGTGCTCCGTGCCACCGCCCAAGCTTTCTGAAGGCTGTCATCTGCTTCCTGCTCATTCTGGAACTGTTCCCTTGAGGCTGGGGTCACCAGTTCTTCCTCAGACTGTGGAGTTGGGCTTGGTCCCTCTGGAAGCAATGTAGGGGATGGGGTGGTTTCCGTTGCTGGTGAACCACTCTCCACTGGTGCACCTGAGGGTACTTCAGGCTCGGGCTGAGCCTTTTGGGTATGGCTGTCTGTTGCTTCTGCCAGTTGTGGCTCGCTGGCGCCCTCTGGCGTTGAGTTTGAAGATGTGGTTGCACTTGCTGGTGCTGGTTGCTGTTCCAGTTCCGGGCCTGGGACTGGAGGTGCTGTGGCTGTTTCAGTGGTTAGCATGGTATCCAGGTCCACTACCTCTGTCTGGGTCTCTGGTAACACAGACGGGGTGTCTGTGGACGGCTCAGGAACAGGAATGGGTCTGGAAGCTTGCCTGGTTTGGCTACGTGTAACCATTCCCACTCTCTTGGCCCGCTTCACCTGGTTGGCCAAGTCTTCCCCCAGTAGCATGGGGATAGGATAATTGTCATAGACTGCAAAAGTCCACATTCCTGACCAGCCTTTGTACTGGACAGGCAGTTCAGCTGTAGGCAAGTCTACAGCTTGTGACATGAAGGGGTAAATTGTCACTTTGGCCTTTGGGTTGATAAATTTGGGGTCTACGAAGAATTGGTGGATAGCTGACACTTGTGCCCCCGTGTCTCTCCACGCAGTAACCTTCTTTCCGCCCACTTTCAAATTTTCCCTTCGCTCCAAGGGTATTTGAGAGGCATCCGGGCCTGGGGATCTTTGGTGTGATGGTGGTGTAATGAATTGCACTCGCATGGTGTTCTTTGGACAGTTGGCCTTGATATGTCCCAGTTCATTACACTTAAAGCATCTTCCATCTGATGGGTCACTGGGCCAAGGTGAGTTACTGGAGACTGGTGAGGTGGAAGAATAGGGCGTCTGTGGCTTTACTTGGCTTGTATGTGGGGTCTTTGGCTGTCCTCGGTTGTAAGGTTTATGGTCGGTGTGCCCCCTGGGGTATTCGTTCCCCTTGACCGTAGCTTTCTTGCTTTCTGCCACTTCCATCCATCTGGCTCCAATCTCCCCCGCCTCAGCGAGATCTTTGGGTTTTCCATCTTGTATGTACCGTGTGATGTCTTCAGGAACACCATCCAAGAACTGCTCCATTTGTATGAGGAGGTGCAGTTCTTCCAAGGTTTTAACATTGTGTCCTGATATTCAGGCCTCATAATTTTTCCCAACATAGTAGGCGTGTTTGGGAAACGCCGACGGGTATGATCCGGGGTTATCCCCATTCTTTATCTGGCCTTGGTTTGAAAAAGTTTATAGTTGTTCATGTTCTCCTTAGGCATTTCAGCTGCCACCTCTGCTAAAGGTCCACTGAGCTGTGGCCTCAATTCTACCACGTACTGGTCTTCAGGGATGCAGTACCCAAGACAGGCTCTTTCAAAATTTTCCAAGAAGGCCTCGGTGTCATCACCTGCCTTGTAGGTGGGAAATTTTCTGTGATGTGGAACCATAATTGGCGAAGGGTTGTTAGGATTGGCTGGCGCATGCAGTCCAGCTTGCGCTAAGTCCAGTTCATGTTTTCTCTGTTTTTCCTTCTCTTCATTTTCTTTTTGTTGTTTTTCCATGTCTTGGCGGTGGGCCACCTCTTCTTCTTCTAGTTTTCTGTGGTGGGCGGCATTTTTGGCTTCTTGTTCTCGTTTATGGGCTGCCTGTTTGATTTGTTCTTCTCTTTCTTTCATCTCCATCTCTTTTTGTTTTATTTCTAGTTCCTGTTTGTGTTTTTCCATCTCTCGCCTGTGTTCGGCTTCTTTGATTTGCTCTTCGGCCTCAATTTTTGCCTTAGAAGTCATGGTTCCTGTTTTCTTGTGTTGGGGTACCCTCCGGGGTTTATCTTCTGAACTGCAGGCTCTGTTGCCTCCTGGGGTCTGCCTAGCAACAGTGCCTTTTCTCCCCCCCTTTTTTTTTTCTCTAGCTAATGTTCAATGTAAAGTAAACCAGAAAAACCACTTTATTTGCATGTATATAGTGCTGGTACTTGCCTCCTAATGGGAGGGCTATTGTCTGACAAAAGACCCGAAATAGTCTCTTTAATGGCTGCTTGCTTAATATGCAAGCCACAGCTGCCAGAGAGAGCAGAAAAAAAATTCTCTCTGGTTCCCTTTTAAAACCAAACTGTTTCTCTCTGCTAAAAAGCCCCTAGCAGAGAAAAGAAAAATATAATATTCCTACTGGCTTCTGGATTCTATCTCACCACTGCACACCATGTCATAACTTAGTCCCAGATTTGGACCTTAGCGTCCAAAATATGGGGGTTAGCATAAAAACCTCCAAGCTTAGTTACCAGCTTGGACCTGGTACTGCTGCCACCACCCAAAAAATTAGAGTGTTTTGGGGCACTCTGGTCCCCCCAAAAACCTTCCCTGGGGACCCCAAGACCCAAATCCCTTGAGTCTCACAACAAAGGGAAATAAACCTTCTTCCCTTCCCCCCTCCAGGTGCTCCTGGAGAGATACACAGACACAAGCTCTGTGAATCTAAACAGAGGGACTCCCCCATCCCCGTTCCCAGTCCTGGAGAACAGAATTACCGAAAGTTAATCTCTCTTTCCCCCCTCACCCAGAGGGTATGCAAAGTCAGGCGAATAAATCTAACACACACAGATCTCCCTCTGACTTCTTCCTCCCACCAATTCCCTGGTGAGTACAGACTCAATTTCCCTGAAGTTCCCCACTAAAGAAAAAACTCCAACAGGTTTTAAAAGAAAACTTTATATAAGAAAGAAAGAAAAATACATACAAATGGTCTCTCTGTATTAAGGTGACAAATACAGGGTCAATTGCTTAAAAGAATATTGAATAAACAGCCTTATTCAAAAAGAATACAATCCAAAGCACTCCAGCAACTATATTCATGTAAATACAAAAGAAAACAATAGAAACCTTACTGCCTTACTATATTTGTACTTACAACTTGGAAACAGAAGATTAGAAAGCAGGAAATAGAAAATTCTTCCCAAAGCTGAGAGGGACAGGCAGAAGACAAAGACTCAGACACAACCTTCCCTCCACCCAGAGTTGAAAAAATCTGGTTTCCTGATTGGTCCTCTGGTCAGGTGCTTCAGGTTACTTTTTTTTCAGGTGAAAGAGACATTAACCCTTAGCTATCTGTTTATGACAGGTTGAAGTGAGATTTTGGAGTTAGAAGAAAGCTTTAACCATTCACACATAATTTACTACTGTTACAATAGAGAGAGAGATGAAAAGGTGCTTCTCTCCAGGCAGGTAATCCTCACTCACACATGCAAAGACAGCACAGCTGAAAAAGAAAAAGAAGGAAAAAAGGGGTATGGGGGCTGAGAGCAGCGTGGGTGGTGAGCCAGTGTAAATTGCAGAGCAGAACAATTACAAAGTTACTAGTTCTCAGTCAGGCTTAAAGGGGGGAACTGAGTTGAAATAAGATAACAAAGCAAAATTTAGTGTCAAACAATGAATTTCAACAAAGATGTAACACAGTTGAGATTTACTTATGTACTTATCAAACCAGAGATTTTTAAGTTAGTTCTTTTAAGCAGTAAGCCAGATAATTTAATGCTTGTCTACACAGAGGGTTTGATCCACAGCTTTTTATGGCAATGTCAGGGATCTCTCGAATTCCAGACGGCTCAGGTTTTGTTGTCCGACTGCAAAGAGACAGGCAACGACCAGCAAGAATCCCACTATCAAGTTCTTTATTGTAGCATGTCATACAACAGAGAACTGCCCATCTCACTCCATACAGAACCAGCCCCTTCACAAATTCAAACTGCTTTTTATTAGCTATTCCGTCGCGTCATCACTGTACCTTCCCAGCATTTGTTTCCAGCATACAAAACAAAGAACAACTGTTACTTCTTGATAACTTCATGCTTAGTACAAAAAAGAATACATATTACTTTAAAAAGTGTCTGTAAGCATTTTTCTTTCCCAGCCTCTACAAGCCTTCTCTTATCTAGCAAGGTCACACAGATGTCTGTGCTGGCCTGTCTACCCCAGCCAGTAAATTAACCAGTAGGCCTTGCTGTGTTATTTTTAAGCTAAACTGGGGTGCTAAGCAGAACTAGGCCAGAACCACACTCATCAGCAATCAGATAACACGCAATACCCAAGCCATATTAACATGTACACAGCATTATATGTACAGAGTATGCAACAAGCTGCTGCCATTAAGTGTGTGGTGGTCTCAGAGGGTATCCCCTGGTCCTTTGCTTCTCTGCTGAGCACTATGCATCCTGGGATTTTTCTTGATATGAAGAGTGGGATACATAGCTGAAGCCAGACATTTTTTTTTTAATGTCACATTTCCACTGTCTTACCTCATGCTTCCTTTCTGGGTGGACAAGTTCCATTTTCAAATTGCTGTCTGCCAGAATGGGCCTGACAATGCACCATGCCACTATGCTGGGATCCTCAAATACTCAGAGGCTGCTTAGGATGTATTTCAACACTCCAAGGGGGAAGAATTTAGCTTTGGACTCTGCCCACTGTCGAGCCAATCAGGTGATAAGATAGAAGTAGCTGTTCTTCCAGCATTAGAGGAGTTTCAGCAGTGGAGGAAGTGAGACAAGTATGAGGAAGAAAAGGAAAACATTGAACAACTGATACTAGTGGAGGAGTTCCAGGAGCAGCTTTACACCATGCAGCACCATTTCATGGAAACCAGCATGCATCGGTGGGAAAGGAGTCCCAAACTGGATAAAAGACTAACTCATAGATTCAAGGGTGTGCTTGTTCTGAGCTAATAGTTGTTAGGAACTTGTGATCATAGTAATACTCCTTGGTGGGATTGTAGGAGCTAATCATCTACCAGAGCCCCTGTGAGAGTGAGGGGGTGATCTCAGCTAAGCTTATTAGCGTGCATATAGGTTCTTTTATTGTTTCTGTATGTTTTCTCTATAATGAGTTTACCTTAAGAATAGATGTGTTTGCTTAAAAAGAGTTTTACTGAGTAATTATGCTGTTTATAGCCTCTGAGAAGGCAAAGGGGCCCTGCTGAGGCAGTCTGTTTTGCAGGGGAATTCAGAAGGAACTGTGCAGCCTAGAAATGCCCACAAATAAGAGAGAGAGAGACATGAGTCTCTACCGGGGGGTGGGGGGGTTTGATGACTTCAGGAGACAGAATTCTGAGAGTGCATGTCCTTGATGCACTGTAGAGGAAGCATACAGGTGCTGTTCCTCTCAGTTGTGATATTTATTATAGACACTGAGGTTTATGACTCACATTATTGGCTAAGTGTTAATTTTATTATTTATCCACGTGGAACCTTGATATTTTTTGGTTGTGAAGTACTGTCTGTACTGACACAGAGAAAACAGATTGTACCATCCTTTATGTAGGTTTCTGTCTCACTTAATAGGAGACATATTGAAAAATCCATTTTGATACTAAGTATATTTGTAGTGTGTTACATCTTATTTCTGACTTTATTAGCATTTTCGTTCAATACAAGGTTATTCAAAATGTTAAATAGAAATCTAATCAAAGAGCAGGGAAAGAGGACAGGTCACTCTTTTTAGGGTCTGAAACGTGGGGACATTAATATATCTTTGTTTAGTAAACCCCTTAGAACCATTTATTTACCTTAAAGATCATAAGAGAACATTCATATAGTTGGAAATGTCTGTTAGCTAAGGACAAGGATAATAAAATCTTTTAAAGCATCCCAAGTTTCAGATGTTGCTAACTTTATGTACAATCAAGCCTTGTTTAGGCTTTATTGCGACAATACATGATACAATGAAAAAACACACACTTGAATCTTTACATTATAATTTCTAAGTAAAAGCCTATCAAATTTGCATATTCAAGTCAAACATCAGACCATATTAGACACCACAGTATGCAGCTCTGCATAATGCTGTTTAAAACCTGGTTAATAAAAATGTTCAAAATATATTTGAAATGACTCACTATACAATGTCCTATTCCAGCATGTATTCTAGATTATTTGAGATATCTAAAATTATTCAAAAACAGAAAAGCAATTATGTTTCTCAACTTGATAATCAAAAGTTAAACATCTGACATGAATATTTTTAACAGTGCAGAAATCTACACAAAATGTGCTTTAACTGAAGCAGTATTACCAAACTCAGATCTTCAATAAACATGTCAGGCCCTTAAAAACAATTATATTATGAAAAAATGTCTTTCGTGTTATTTTATTTGCTTTCTGGTTTTTCAGTTTTTACACATTTGAGTCACATTTTCAGGTTTCAGCCTGAAAACAAGAGGGTTATATATATAATAAAACCTGAAATTCTTATCTAGTCACTTTTTTCTGGAGCTGGGGTTTGATGAAAAACACTAAGGGCTAGCCCAAAAGGATTTAGGATCCTATCAATTTAGCACCTAAGACCAATATTTAAATCCTCAAAACCCCACTCAGATGCTGTCAAACCCTGTAGGTGCCTAAATTCACACTGATAAAGTTCCCTACATGCCTGAAAATTTGCCAGTGGTCATGCAAACGGCTGCCTAAATCCTGACACCCAGCACATCTAAGCCTGGAGGGATCCTCAAACTAGGTGTTCTTTTGCCTATGTTGTCTGCAGTCTCGTAGGTGCTTCAAAGACTGCTTAGCAGACCCCACCACCAACCCACTAGGCTTGAGACCCTAAACTGCAACATCTACACTGCTATTTTTAGTACACTAGTTCAAGTCCCACTGGCATGAGTCTGTCCATCCAGGCAAGGAGGCTTGCTCCCAGCTGAAGTGTAGACATATCCTTAGAGATCTGGGGAAGGAAGGAGCTTGAGACACTGGACCCAATTCAGCTTTGGAATATTCTAGTTCACCGCCTGATGACCATTTTTTAAAAAGAAAACAGGACACATACCACCAGGTTATCCCATGTGTTTATTACCAAACATATTCAGAAATCATTTTCTTATGTAAATTTGAAGGAGGATATATGGTCTAACTTTTAGAATATAGGGCTAGGAGTCAAGAATTCTGGGCTGCATTCTGAACACTGCCAAGGAAGTGCTACATAACCTTGCATGATCACTTAATGGCTCTGTACCTCAATTTCTTTACCTGTATGATGGTGCTAATTCATATGAGGCTTACCTGATTAGTATTAAGGACTCTGTTAAGGCCTTCAATAAGAGACATCAAAGCTTTTTACAATCTATTAATATTTTGACAAACAAATCCATCAGAGAGACATTGTCTAGCAGATAAAATAATGACCTTTATAGCAAAAGCTGGTGAACTAGAGCACATGAGCTTCAGTTTGTTTTGCACATCTCTAACTAAAATGTCACTTTTAAATCAGTATGCACATCATAATGAGATCCTCACTCATTAAGACATTTGTATTCAAAATAATTTCAGAAGTTAACAGTTGATACCCTTTGCTTCTTCAATAGAATGTACATTGGTATTATAAAAACAGCCAATTTTTAATTTGCACGAGTCAGTTCAGATTCAAGTGCCTTTCCAAACACCTAGCATTTTTACCCTGGGTGATCAGTCAAGGCCTGGCTTTTGCATTTGAACACACTGCAGTCATCCAAAGGGCTTTCCTTAGGCACCTGAGAATCCTCATGCTGTGGAAAAGCCCAGAAGAATTTGATTCATGTCTGCATTCACTATAAAATGTTTTAACATGTGTTTTGACTTTTCTGACATCTTTAAGCTTCAGTGAAACCTAAAACTACTTAGGGCCCCCAATAGGAAGAGTCTATTTCTTCATTCAGAATAAGCTATTTATAACCAGGTGCCTTCAATTCTGACTGTCCTGTCTAAGGAGAAACAAAATTCTATTCTCAATTAGTTGGTTTCCCTGTTCCCAAGAGCATTATACTCTCAAAGTGCTGTTATCACTCCAACTGTGGCGTGAAAAAAAAACCCTGTTAATTATACCAATTAAGTGGTGTGAATGTCATTTCTGCATTTCGTTCTGTTCCAGGTCAGTAAGACTGCAGCAGGAAAACAAAGACATAACAACCTTAAAACAAGTTTATTGAAACAGTCCTTTGTGAATTGTCACAGGGGAAGGAGAGGGCACTGCACAAAATCTTAAGTGCAGAGATGCCATAATAACAGTCTGACTGACAAAGGAACTGACAAAAGCCAGGGAATTCACAGAGAGATTTGCTATTCTATTCTTTTCTGATCTGACTCTGCCTAGGCAATACAACATGTGTGATACATCATGACTGCTTCTGTTTTTAACCCTTGCAACAGTCAGATGCAACAAAGTAAATTAAGAACAGAGTGGCAGCTGTCAATTAATGTTGATTTATTTTCCATTATTTTAATTTCCACACATAATTAGTTTTATAATTTCCTTTAATAAGCTTGAAAATTACACTTCTCCCCTTATGCATTTTGGCCTCCCTTCAGCAAATACTTGAACCTCCTCCTAATTTCTAATGGAACAGAAGTCAATGTTTCTACCTTTTGTGCAGTTTGTCAGTACACTAACATAAGTAGCATAACATAGTGTTTTGAGCATGTGTCTCAGAGGCTGGAATTTCCAGGTTCTAATCATGGCTTGCCAATTACTGTGCAACACTGGAAAATCATTTATCCTCTTTGTAGGTGTGAGCAGGTGGTGCTTCCAAAATAGTTAGCATATCCTCCACGCGTTCAAACTCCATATGCCCTGGTAAGCCAGCAGGGCTCTATTAGCCCAGCCAGTTCCAACTAAGCTGCTGAGTGGCTCAACAGAAGAATTTAGCCATCCAGACCTTGCCTACTCTAGGAAAAATATCCAATGCTATCTGCAACTTGTGCTCGTGAAGCAGTGCTGAACTAATGTGAACTGCTAGTGCAGCAAAGGACAAAGAGCATCTGAAGAAGCGAGCTGTAGTTCACAAAAGCTCATGCTGAAATAAATTTGTTAGTCTCTAAGGTGTCACAAGTACTCCTGTTCTTTTTGAGTGTACAACACTGTTTCAGATATGTGATTAATACCTACCATTTAGTATTGTTTCTCCTCCTTGACCAGATGAAACTTTATAAAAAGTAGTGAATACAAAATAAGTGACAAATAACTGATTACATCATCACTGCAAATCTCCATTTTTCCTGCAAGAGACTCAGGAAAGATTGGAAGCAGATGACTTCCACAGCTGTATATGTTAAGGGAATGGTGGTGGATGCTGGTGCTCAAAAGAAGCAGTAGAGTTGTAAACTGCAATCTGTGCAAATGCATGAGCACACATGCATACAGATTGATCAAACTGGGACACTGTGGTCAGGAGGAGGAGTATCATAGGGAAGCTTTTTGCTGAGTGATTAAGGTGGTTGGGGTAGAAGTGTGAATTAAAAAGACAGACTCTCTCTTCTGCTACCTTCTTTCTGAATGAGAAATTGAGAGGAACACTTAACAGTAAAGGGCAGAGTGGTGACTGGGGGAATCACTTGGTAATCCCTTTCCTGTTTTGTTCCAAAACACCACTCCCCCTGCTTACTCAGCAATTGACTTTGCCTCCCCTCGCCCCCCAACTCAATTATATGAAACCACCCTTCCCCCTCCTGGCTGAAAACTTCCCCAATTACTCTGAAACATCTTTAGATGCTTAGAGTTAGAGCTGGCTGAAAAATTTCCTCTGGCATCAGTACATTTATGTTTTGAGGATGTCTACAATGAAGCCAACCATCTGTGACAATCTCATCTATTGTCCTTGCAGCTGAAATAGCCAAGAGTCTCTCTGTCACTGAAGTGAGTATGATCAATGGACACCTTCCTAAAGTAGCCATTCTGGTGTCCAACATGTTGGTGGCAAACATAATGATGATAATGGGAAAAAAGAAAATCAACAAAACTTGTGTATGTAGAAAAAGCTATTTTAATTAAACCAAAAATGTTTTGCAGAAATTTTGTTTTGATGAAAATTTCACTGGGAAGACTTCTCAGGTATTTCTTTCAAAGCCACAGAAAAAGCCATCAATAACCCAGTGAGTAAGGCACTCACATGGAAACCTGGGCTTAAATGCCTGCTCTGCATAGCCGAGACTCCTACATCCCTGTAAGTATCATATCTGATGGGCTATTGGCTATTCCTTAAAAGAAATCAAAAGGTCTCATTTTCATTTCACATCAGAACAAAATTTAACTTTGAAACCCAGTTTTATTTATTTATGCAATGGGATTATTTTTTCTGGCTGTCCCAACACAGAATCATTGTCTTCCCACCTTCTCTCTTCAAAGTCACTTCATCCAGCTCTGGACCCACTCACATTTCAAACTTCCAGATTAAGGCACAAACTTCACCTCTGGCCACCCACATCTCTTGTGACTCAGAAACCTCTCTCTAGTCTCAGAATTCTCTCCTCCCACAAGAGGCCTTCATCAAGCTCAGAAGTTCCACTACATCCCATTCTCTTCCCAATTGTGGTGGTGGTGCTGTGTAAAATTGTAGCCTAATTCCTGTCTACTTTTTGTTGGTTGTTAAACTTCATTTCATCCTATTTATACTGTACAGCCCAACCTGACTATTCCCAATTCATCCACCATCATTTCCTAGAGCATAGTTGTGATGCTGGTAAACCAAGCGCCAGCTCTGGCCAAGGCCATACGAATTAGCTAAGAACTGACAAACTCAAAGCTGGAAACCAAGCCAGCTCACCAGGATGTTGGTTGTGTTCAGAATAACTATGAGTTTTATAAGAATGTATTTAATGTGTAGATTCCATGAAATGCTTGTAAGTTGCTGTAATCATTAGTCTCACTTGTAATGCCTGTATTCCATGCTATAAAGAAATATGTAAGTTTCACTTTATAACTTTGAAAATATTTGCTCTGAACTTGTGAACCCAGGAACAGGGATCGTTCCCCCACCCCACCTGTTAAGGAGGTCTATCAAGATTAAACATGCCATTAGGTAACATTACAATACAAAGTATTGGTGAAAGACCCTATCATATCTTGGAAATGCTACGTGCAGAGGAGCTCATCTCATGGACGGGAAAGCTAAATTTAAAGATGAAACGGTGACATCTCATCTCATCGCTGTTTGAACTCTTACAGAGCCAGAGACACTAATCTAAGGCAGAGATTGCCATTGGTTGCCCCGGGTCTGTCCTGAAAGACATTTTGAATTGACAGATTACTGTATCACTATCATCTTTAGGAATCACAGATGGCAATTCATTTGTGTGTATGTTTGTATGCTTTAACTTGTAAATAAATTTTCTTATTTCTTTTTCCTAGTTAATAAATCTTTAGTTAGTTTGTTACAGAATTGGCTCTAGTAACTGTCTTTGGTGTGAAATCTAAGGTACCAATTGATCTGGAATAAGTGACTTGTCTCTTAGGACTGGGAGCAACATGAATATTTTGTGATTTTTGGTGTAAATCACCATTCACCACTAAATCCAGGTTGCCTGAGTGGCTAGATACACTGGAGAGCCTAAGGGAACTGTCTGTGACTCCATGGTCAGACTGTCATAGTGATCCGGGAATTCACATTTGTTACTGAGTTGGTGAAATCTAATTATAGAACATACCACCAGTTCCAAGTGTCTGCCTGAGGCAAGTACTCATGGTTGTGTGCCACTCCAGACAGTATGACAACAGCTGCCACATATTAGTTGCATTCCATAGTTAATGCTCAGTTAAACAGTATTTGGGCTGTCACCTTCTAAGTTCCTGTAAAGAGAGGAATAGTAGTCAAAGGGGTTTGACCTGATAGCTTCTGAAGGTGAATTTCCTTCTCAGATTCAGTAGTGTCACACCTGTGGAGACCAGCACAGGCTTCATTAAGTAAGTATTAGGCAAGCCTATAAAAGGTCTTTTCCTTTGTGGAGTTGCATTTATGCAGTTTCAAAATCATGTTGCCGTTGTCATTTTTTCTTAAACATTTCTCTCATTTAATGTGTTTTTTTCTAATTAAAACTGAAGTGTGCGATTATTACTGATTCATTAATGAAAATATTTCAAAGACTTTTTGAAGCTAGATGAAAACATTTTTGACAACTGGGAGTACTAAGAGAACTAATTAAGGAAATGGAGCAAACCTTAATGTTGTAAGGTTAATTCTGAGAACCAAGTTACAGTTATTATACATATTGCATAACAGTACACACTTGGATCCCACTCCTGCAATCCTGTGCAATAGATGTGGTCAGGATTTTTTGAGCAAACAAAATAGATTCATCTTCTTTGGGAGGAGAAATGGGGGAGGAGATTACCAATTTAGGTGAAATTTTTGCTAGGAAACTTTCTCGGTTCCAAGACAGAATTCTTCTCAATATGAGAGCTCATTCTATGCTGTAATACCCAATAGCCAGGCACTTATGAGACTCAGCTGGGATGTGGCAGATCTGGTCTGATTCAAAGCAGAGACTTGCACCTGGAGCTCTCATGTCCCAGTGGCATATCACAACCAGTAGCCAATAGAGTAAATCCCTGTCTTTAGCCCAATTAATATTAAACACAAAATACAATAGCTTCAGTAGGAGAGATTGGGTAGAGAACAGAGATTGAATCAATAGTCCAACAGTTAGTGCGGTTGTAAACTTTGAGTGGACTTGAGTTTACTTCATTGCCCTTCTCCAGTGCCTAATTAATCTTACTCCCATAGGAAAGCACTTAAAGATCCAGAATTCAGTCATTGACGATTTTCAAAAAGGACTGAACAGGGTCAACCTCTCCACAATAATTTAATTCTTAAGTACCAACTTTATAAAATCTTACTGTAAAGAAACAAATTATAGTAATAACTTAATTTTTACAATATAATATTGCTACTTGATAAGCTACATATATTAAAATTCTACAAAAACACAAAGAAAACAAACTAAATCTAAACAGCTCGGTCCCTACAGAAACAGTGAGAAGAAACTCAGAGTATCCTATAGCTTAGATTGAGTTCACCTGTGTCTCAGCTACAGTCTTTGATGACCAAAATCTATACAGTCTGCTGAGTGAACAGAAATATCTTCCCTCCACTTGCTTGTAGAAATTTTCAGTTTGAATCCATGCAGACTCTTCCTCCTCCTCTGCTGAAGTCACTCAGTTAGCTAGTCAGCCAACTAGCTAACCAACCAACCAAAAAACCTGTTTCAAGAAAAATACAGAACAGAGAATAGAAAAATAAATAACTCTTTCCCCATCATCACATTTAGATAAGAGAAAAGTTGGTGAATTACACTCATTAAGACCATTTAACAAAAATGGATTGGCAATCAGACATTCAAAGTATAGAATTAAAATAAATATTTTCCCCTTCCGATTTCCACTTTCTATAATTAACACTGCCAGGGCTTCTCTTTTGGAGGGTGTAGCAACATGATTAACCTGCTGCAAAATGTTTCCGAATTAGGAGGAAACAGCCTGCTTTCTGTTCCTGTGGCTCAGCTTCTCCCAACCCACACAGTGCAAATGGCCACCTGTAAAGCAGCTGCCCTGACTATTTGCCCTCATGGCATGTGAGTCCAGCAACAGGGGACTTACTGAGTGTACCCAAAACTATCACACCCAATTCCAGAAACTTCTGAGTGTGGAGGGCTAGTTGTGCCTTGTCTATCAAAAATGACCCAGACACAACTCATACCCCTACCCCCTAGCTGTCTTAAGGAGATCTCTCTCTATTAGCCACATAGGTTATACACTCATGTGGGAGACATGGGTTCAAGTCCTCGCTCTGAATCAGGCAGAGTGAGGACTTGAATGTGGATCTCCCAATTCCCAGATGAGCACCATAACCCTTGGGTTATGTGGGAAGGGGGTGGGTCTCTGTCTCTCTCCCTTCACAAAAAAACACCAAAAGATCTCTGTTTTGGCCTGATTCAGACTGGGGAATTTTTTTGAAATCTCAAAAATTTGCACAGGATGGGAAAGCCATTTCCTGCCCAGCTCTACTGTGCAGGGGAACACCAGCTCAAGCTCATTGTAAGATGCAGAACCCAGATTTTTGGCCCTGTCCTGCAGGCTTCACTCAGGAATGAATTTCACCCTAAGGGCTTTGTCCTGCCCAGTGAAGTCAATGGGAGTTATAAGTTATCTAAATTCCACTGGAGGCCATTTAGATCTCCTGGAGCAGCCCAGAACTGGGAGGGCATAAAGGGGATTTAAAGCAAACTTAGCCCTCCCAGTCCCATTTCTATGAGTTCACTGCTTCAAGAGGCACGGACCAAACTCTCACCAGTGTTTGTTTAAAAAAAAAAAGGCAGTACATTAGCACATTATTATGCAACAGTACAAGGAGCTTTAATACTTACACTCCTCGTAAATCACCTGATTGACTCCACCTCAGTTTAGACCAAACTGACTTCTGAAGATGGAGCTGAGGTCCATCACAGCATGTCTGATTCCCCAAAGTTAAACAATGAGGCAACAGAAGCAAACCACAGCAAGACTAGTGCTGCTGCTGGCAAAATTTGTTTACAGTGTCAGCTCATCTATTCAACTTGTCACTCAAGAGCTCAGTTCACAATACAAATATGTGAAATACCAGTAGATCAGTGAAGGATTAATTCAGTCTAACATATCTGCCAGGCTATTATGTTATGTTGCAATCATTCCTTCTCCTTAGGCAAATGTGGGGCATTTTAGGTGATTTTTTCTTTATTTCTTTTTGTTATTATGTGTAGCTAATGTATTTGTATTGACACTTTACTTACAGTTAGTTAAAATTATTTGGGGTTCAGTCATGAACCTACTTGCATATACATGCAGAGGATTAAGGGGGCATAAGAAGACAAAAGACCCCCTTACTCCTCTGCACTGGCTACTCACATAAACAGGTCAAACAGCAACACAAAGGATGGAGACAAACAAGGATTTTTTTAGGTAATTTGTAAGTAAGACATGCACCTTTAGAAAGGATTTTACTTTTGCTGTGTAATTTGATAGACCAGAGACAATGGTATGAAAAACTCACTTCACTTGTGATTTATTACCATCACAGAATGGTAATGGGAGGGAAAATTTTCAATTCACTTCAGTGATGTGGTCTTGAAATTTCCCAACAGAACTGAAGCTGGAGCACAGTAGCTTTGATGCTGTTTCTTTAAAGCCATCTGGGAAAGTGCTGTGAATTTGAAATAAGAGTTCCTTCTTTTTCTCCCACTAGCCAATCAGTGATACAAGAAAAAGTAAAGCAGAAAGCAGATGGTCACAGCTCTTTGTTTTTTGCTTTGTTTTGTTTTATTTGTTGATTTTTTTTTTAGACAAACTCCACCCCTACTGAGTGTGAGGAGTTTGCACTAATCACAGGCATTGCTAGAGTTCAGCTGCCTTATAACTTATTTTCATGAACCTGCTACATTTCATTCCTCCAAAAAATTGCATACCAATTCATAATCTTGGGGAATAACATGTTTTTCTTAGAAAATATTTATAAGTCATCACACCTAGAACTCTCTAGGCTCAGCCAATCAGTTTCCAGGCTAAAAATACTTCCTTTTAATATCTACGTCCTATCTTGTTGCCGGATATGGAAAATTAAGAGTAAATGCAGGCAGCATTTCCATGGTTAGCACCACAGTTGCCTATATTCCCTGTTATGGCTTCTTTGTCTATGGCCTGCTAAATGCCACTGGGCCAGAAACGCCCCCGTGGTAGCTAAGCGTATGGCAGGATCTAGGACAGACGCAACTCTAGGGTAGTCCTGATACTATTCAACGTTTTCATCAATGATATGGAAATAAATACAAAATCACTGCTTATAAAATTTGAAGGTAACAGAAAGATTGGCAGAGTGGTAAATAATGATGAGGAAAGGGTAGACCAGGCAGTCATACAGACTGATCTGACTCTGGACCTATTCAGACAAAATGTGTTTTAATATAGCCAATGCAAAGTAATACATCTAGGAACAAGGAATGAAGGCTATTCCTAAAATAGGGGACTGTATCCTAGAAAGCAGTGACTCTGAAATGGATGTAGGTGTTGTAATGGAAAAACAAATTGACCTGAGCTCGTAGTGCAATGCTGTGGCAAAAAGGGCTGGTGTTATTCTTGCGTGTAGAAATAGGGGGTTAGATCATAGGAATAAGGAGATGATTTTACCACTGTATGCAGCATTGGTGAGATCGATACTGGAATACTGCACCCAGTTCTGTTTTCCACATTTTATGTTAAAAACTCAGAGAAGGTGCAGAAAATAAATAGAAAATAAAGTAAAATATTAGAACAATTTATTGAGGTTCTTCACCAAGAAAAAATAATTTTGACAGCAAGTCTCTCTAGTATAAGTACTTTTCAGACTCTTAAAATGGGTTTTGGCCTTGGTTGTACTTGCTTATTCTTAAGTCTCCATAATCATAAATCTTGATTGCTGTAATTAACATACACTTATGCACTACTTAACACACTAGAAACAAAACTTCATCTAATTATTTTGAACAAAGCTTGTCTTTATAGGATAAATATAGCTAGAGTAACATGTAAATATGAACAAGTGTGGTTTTTGTTCATAGATGGTATTCCACTCCATAAAATTCCTTCTTCCTTTGTTTTGTATAACATATATAAAACACTTTAAAAAAAAATAAGTGAGACACTTCCAAGTCTACCATCTTCCCAGTCCCTTCCTGGCTGGTAACTCAGTTCAGTTGTTCTACGGCCCCATTCTTTGTCTCCACCTCCACTCAGCCCATCTAGCTATCCTTACTACTGACTGTCAGCTCAACACTGTTGTTTCTGATGTCATACAGTTATCCCTAGATTCCCCAGTTATCCAGTAGATTGGGAAATTAAAAGTATCAGATGTC
Organism: Gopherus flavomarginatus; assembly: GCF_025201925.1. Taxonomy (NCBI): domain Eukaryota; kingdom Metazoa; phylum Chordata; order Testudines; family Testudinidae; genus Gopherus; species Gopherus flavomarginatus. Next base: position 194,517,405 of record NC_066617.1, on the reverse strand, counting down.
CTAATAACATTTCTACTTGTCCTGGGTTTCTGGGCAATAGGATTTTTCCAGTTTGGAATTTTAAATCAGGGATATAATTGAATTGGAATTAAATCAATAGGTTTTTATAGAAATCAAAAGGATTTCTACAGAACTTGTTCTACAAACTTGTTTTATAGAATGCAGTACAAATGATACTCTTCATAGGTTTTTTTAAAACTGTACTTAAGAATTTAATAGAAAAATTTTCTCTAGGATTCTATAGAAATATATACACTATACTAAATTTCATAGGGTTTAGAAGAATTTTTAAAGAATTCCTTTTTTATAGAATCTGATTGTTTTCATCACTATTGTATATGACATTGTCATAATAAATTACAAAGATAATTCTGTATTTATTTACAAATATGACATCAAATTAGAACATTGTCATGTGTTTGCCAAACTCAGGGAACAATCCTAAGAGAGACACACACAGGAGATAATTATCCAACAAATATTTGTCTTTCCCCTCTCTCCAACAGCTTCTCCACTGGAAAAAAATAAATTCATTTTGATGGATTCTTACCATCATCACCAGCTTTTATGTTTGTTCTCCTCTAGAACAAATCCTCCTGCCACAAATCACCTCATTGAGACACCAATATGTTCTATCAATATTCCTCTCTCCAAAAAACACATGCAACTCCCTGCTTTTCACCAATGACTCTGTTTGCCCTTCATCCAAGTTTCAGTCTCTAAGGTCAGCTGCCTTTCAATAACACGCACATCCCAAAGACTCTACTGTTCTACAAAGAAAAATGAGGTTTCTATTGCAAATGGGTGATTTTCAGTTATTTTAATCAGATCTCAGATTATTACCAAACTATGTAGTTTTTACAACACAGAGTAACCTATTAGCTTTCATTGTCCCATTATCTGTATCCGTTTTCAAAGGAAGGAAGTACTAAACCTATTATTTACCATTTTAATAATACTGAGAATTAAACGTATGTTGAATTGTTCTTATCTTGCCGTTAGTCTAACTCCCCTCTAGATATCTACCTAAAATCCTTTTATACATGCAAATCCACAAATTCCGCAGTGATACAAATATAATTGTATTGTTGACGACAGCCTACAGACCAAGTCAGGAACTCTAACCTTGACTAGCTGAGCAAATAAAATAAGGAAGCATTTTTAGAGAGTCATTGTTCTTTAATCCACTGTGATTATAGAGTGTAGGTTTCTTCAGCCAAACAGTCTAGATTTTGAAGTTTATAACATCTGTTCAGTTAGAGAATATCTTTAATTAAATTTTCAGACTGTCAAACTTTCATAATAGTTCTCATTATTTAATACTTCATGATTTTTCCCTGCGTCTTTGCCCTTTTCCACTTCATCTTCTTTTATGCATGGTGATATATAGAATCCCATTACCTCACTTTGTGTTTAATTATATCCCCTTGTGCTTAATTCTTTGATTTTTTTTTTCAGAAAATGTTTCAGCCATTCCTATTACATCTGTAACCTGTTCAGTGTAGATGTGTTTATAATAATACAAGAACTCAAGCTGCAAAAACCAAAGATGGTAGATATGAAACATTGAAAACATGCAGGTAGGAGGGACGATGTTTGGGTGAGATCAAACTAGAACAAAACAAGAATTTTTTTCCCCAAGTTACAGATGCTCAGGATCTGGCTTATTGATTTCAACAGTAGAAAATATATTGTCTAGAAAGGCAAAAAGGCCTTAGGGACTCCTAATGTTTTAAAGATAGTGAGAATGTTTTTTCATAAATATCTCTAGTGTAGACAAAGATTTTTTGTAGGGGACAGTGAGCTACAGCTGCCTTACCTCTTCCCACAAATGGAGCAGTGGGAGAGAAACTGTTGTGCTTGGATGACTTGGACTGGTTATTTCTTTTTCTCCATCTACCTTTGGGTATGCAGCAAGTAAAGGAAGACATGGTGTTTCTGATCCAAGACAGTTTCTCATTGAATCTCAAAGGGCTAGTACTCCTCATGATGGATGTAGAGACAATGGCCCTGATTCAAAGACTATTGAAATGAAAGAGAGTCTCTCCACTGATTTCAATGGATTTTGGATCAGGTCAATTGGGAATACATACATCCTATTTTTAGCATGGAGGGGGTTTGCTTTGTAGCACTTCAGAGAAATGTTTACATTTTTAAGCTTTTTAATCATAAAGATATTTCTATTAATAGTTTAATTTGTATTTTCCTCACTAATATAACATTACTTACCACACTAAGTATTGTACCTAACCCTGATTTAATTAATTTTGAGCATTATCTTTTATTATATACCACACACACACCTACAAAACTCCTTCTGTTAGATGTATGAATCATTGGAAGTGTTTAGAATTCAAGCAAACAAGAAGTTAAAAGTAGATCATCATTTAAATTATTTATTCTGATGTGAATTTTCTCCGAGAGGAAAGAACATTTTGTTTCACATAAAAGATCCATTAAAAACATACCTTTGAAAGTTTAGTTACAATTCTGGACTGCCTGGAAATAAAACCCTACACAAAGATCAAATCTTAAAACTTGTTTTTAAAACCTTGTCTGGAATGATGACACCTAACTGATCAGACAAATCAAACTTCCCTGTTCCTAGGTCTCTCTAGTTGGAATATTGATAGCTGTAATTAAAAAAGCACTTAACACTGTAGTGTAGTAGTTAAATTCCAGCAGCGGCAGTAGCTTCAACTGCATACTAGTACCTTTGTGATAAAGTGTCTTTGAAACATCCCATTAATAATGCAAAATGTTCTGCTGTAGAAGTTTGCATTTGAATTGACATTGTATTTTGAGCAGCCTTACTTCAAGAGGAGCTTCACATATGCTGCTACTTGAATATAGGAAACCTCTTCCTTATAAGTAATTGATACAGTTTTCTGAATAGCGTAAAGAAATGCCTTACTTGGTGATATCTTAACTTAGTCGTAAATTGATCTGGTCCAGTCTTATAACCGTGACTTAATTCAACACCATCTGAATGTTTCTATCTAGAAAAGACCCAGGACTTAAAACGGATTAGCCCTGACACGCTTTATGAAGGAAACTAGTATCTGAATGTGCAATATAACAAGCATTATGGATTGGAAAGGAGAAGTGTGTTCTGTGAGGAGAGTGGGTTACGTATGTGTGATAGATCCACATGTATCCTTAGAATTTCTGATGCCTTAGTTCTGACTGGCACTCTCAGCCCGTTCTGCAGTCATGCTCTGGGTGAAGGCCACACACTGTTCCATGCCCTTGAATGGCATGGTGCATTGGCTTTCATATTCACCTTTTTCTACCATCCCTGATGACCAATTTCCAGGTCTCAGTAGAGAGCCAGTGGAGCAGTTTTACTAGATAACAGTCAATAACCCAATTCCGCATAGGATGACCAGACAGCAAATGTGAAAAATCGGGACAGGGGGTGGAGGGCAATAGGATTCTATATAGGAAAAAGACCCAAAAATTGGGACTGTCCCTATAAAATTGGGATATCTGGTCACCCTAATTCTGCATGAATATTTTAAAAATCAGGATATTATTTAGTTGCCTCTGTAAAAAACTTTAAAACCCATGCCTGAAAGAATGCTGTGTAAGTGACATATTAGTAAACAAAAAGGGGTATTTATTCTTCTTCTGCAAGTACAAAGAAAACAAAATACATAAATACACCTTGATTAAAACAGAGGGCCAGATTTTGCAGTTTGACTCAATTGCACACGCCATAGATGATGGTAGTACAGGTTGTGCTATCAGGGCATTAAAGCTCATCTTTGCTATCTTCTGATTCCAGAGTTACCAGGTTCACAACAGAGCCTTTCACAGTCTGAAAGAGCTTGAAACTGGTATGATGGTATGTTCACAGCATACACAGAGACAAATTAGATTTTAAAAAAACAACAACAACAACAAAATCTCTCTTGCTGCCAGGTAGCAATGTAACATTATTTTATTTCTTAGACTTTAGAACGATTACACACAAGAACCCCAAAACACACAGAGAAAAAACAGGCTGCTTATTAAGGTAGAAAAGCACAGCTTTCCCCACCTTGCTGTATTGTGATTTTCTATACTGACTCTGTTTTCGCACTTTCCTGGAGAGCCCCCTAGCATGCAAGCCAGACTAGAAAACATCCCTCAAACGGTCTTCAGGTGATACTGAAAATTTACACTTCCAGCACAGTGGACATCAAACGGTGGGAGGACAAAAATGCAGGAGCCTCTGTGATTACTTTGTGTCACTAAAGGATCCCCTGTAGGCTGATATGGTATCTCTCAGACTGAGTCCTGTAGGATGCTACATTTCCTTTGTACAAAGCCTTCTAATTAGAGCTTAAACAGAGAACAGATTTCAAAATTAGTTTTAATTCTGGATTGGAACAGAAACCCAATAGTTTGAAATTCTCAAAAAAAAATTTTTAATTAGGGTTTGTTCTGTTTATACTACACTATATAATACAAATAATAAAGTCTAAATGAAAAGTCATTTTGAAAGGAGAGCATGAAAGACTTCATTCCAAAAATGTCAAAACATTTCAACATTGTCTGATTTTTTTTTTCACCCTGAAATTAAATTTCAGCAAAATTGACACAATTTCATGAAGCTTTTTCCTTTTGACAGTGTCATGGTATATTTCCCCAATCTGAACCTTAGAGTCCAAAAGTTGGGGTACCAGCATGAATTCCTCTAAGCTTAATTACCTGCTTAGATCTGATAAGCTGCCACCAATCAGGAATTCCAGTGCCTGATACACTCTGGTCCCCCCAAAACCTTTCCTGGGGACCCCAAGACACAAATTCCTTGCGTCTCACAACAAAGGGGAATAAACCATTTCCCTTCCCCCTCCTTTCTTCCTCCCAGCTCTTTCCCGCCCTGGGAACACTAGGAGATCACCGTGATTCAAACTCCTTGCAACACCACACAGAGAGGAATGTTACCTTCCCCACCCCCTCTTTTCCCCTCACCCAGAGGCAACACAGATTCAAACTCCGTGAATCTAAAACAAAGAGGAAATTCACCTTTCCCTTCTTCCACTGCTCTCTCTCTCTTCTCCCCACCAATTCCCTGGGGAGTACAGACTCAGTTCCTTTGAGCCTTAATTAGGAGAAAAAAATCAAACAGGTCTTAAAAAGCAAAACTTTTAATAAAAAGAAAGAAAAAAAGTAAAAGTTGTCTCTGTACTTTAGATGGTAAAAGTTACAGGGTCTGTCAGCTTATAGACACTAGAAAGAAGCCTCCCCCCCAGCAAAATACAATTTAAAATACTTCCAGCAAACTACATATTTGCAAATTCAGAAACAATCAAAAGACTATAACCGCCTTTCTTACTAAAATACTTACTATAAGAGACTGTAGCAGGGAGATCGGCAAGAAAACTGGTTGCCCGTCTAGTCCCTTCCAGGACCCAGAGAGAACAAAGCAAAACCCCCAAAAAAACAAACAAAAGCTTCCCTCCACCAAGATTTGAAAATATCTTGTTTCCTGATTGGTCCTCTGGTCAGGTGTTTGGTTCACTGTTTGTTAACCCTTTACAGGTAAAAGAGACATTAACCCTTAACTATCTGTTTATGACAGACAACTTCATTTTCTGTTCAACTGAAGTTTTTCCAACTAGCTCTACTCATAATCTCTACATTACCTTTGCTTCAACAACACTAATCATCTGACAGTATGCAACATTAGTATATTGATTGCTGCACTTGGCTGAAGTCAATAAATAGCCCTGCTCATATTTCTAATGACACCAATGAGCTATTCTTCCCATAAACCAGGTATGTCTAAGTAATCTGCATCTCTATGATTTAAGAATATCCCTTAAAAAGAAATTGGTTCATTTGAAAGTATCATTATTTAGTTTCTAATAATGCTTTTCCCTGATATCAAGTGCCAATTGTAAGGAAGATTACAAAATGCATCAGTGATTACATGAAAAAATTCTCTAAAACACATAAGTAGTTACTACCATTTTTGCATGTGTGACTCCTCACACCAACAAGATAAAAGTGTGGAAATTGCAAATGTTTTCAGTAAAACTCAACTGGATTTTCCATCTGTCTGATCACGCATATCCTCAGCAGTAGTTAGGTTTGGTTTGAATATTAGTATGGTTTCAGTACATAATATTGTACTCTTTTTTTTTTTTTGCATAAAGGGCACTATAAAAGACAAACTGATTGATGGGTTCCATATAAAAACATACTGTCAACACTACTTTTTATTTTATGTCCTAATTTTAGGCAATTGACATTGTCAGAAAGCTGAAGTAGAGTAAAAAACATTGACTGTTCTTGCAATTTGTAAATAATTTATTATCTGGATCCTGGAGGAACACTTTTCATTTTCTTAATGAAGAGAATTTGTTACCCAAAGATTGTAAGTGGAATGAGATTCCATAGAGCGAGGAAAGATTTATTGCACCAGTATGGTAAGCTAACAAAGAAAAAGAAGAACTTTGCTGCTTTATATGTTTTTTTTTCCTTTTGCTGAAAATAAATTGTAAGGTTTTTTAATATAAATGAAAGGTTTTATTTTCTTTATTTAATCTGTTAGATACCCTGTGCTTTACAGAGAGCAGAAACACTAAAATTGTTAAAAAAAATATTAATTGACACTTACAAGCAAATCTACTAATGTAAAAAAAAGGCTCAATATCTTTTGGGTGATAAATATGTTTTAATTGACCTCTTTCTCTAAATTGCAAACATCTAGGCCAACATTTTCAAAAAGAAGAACTGCAGGTTAGTCTCTTTCATCCATATTCAAGCACCCAAGTAAATGGCCAGACTGTCCTAATAGATTATTTTTTGAAAACTTGGCTCTGTTGTCTTGCTGATGTTGATGAGACCCTCCTTTAAGTAGTAATGTGTGCTTCACCTATCACTCTTAGCTTACCATACAGTGTACCAGTGTTAATTTTCTTTTCTTTCATTTCTATCCACCTTACATTACAGCACATATACTTTTCCTTCTATTTTATTCTAATTTCATTTTGTTTCATTTGTTTTTCTTTGCTGCTGCATGCAGACACTAAATAAACCTAACAAAGAGACCAGTCTTATTAAGCATCGTCCATTCTTAGGAAATTGCCTCCAAGGGTATGCCTATACTGCAGCTGGGATCAAGCCTCCAATACCAGGTAGATAGACTCAAGCTATCGGGGCTTGAGCTAGCGAACTAAAAATAGCTTGGACTGAAGTTTGGGCTCTCAAGCCTTTGGGATGCCCTAAACTTGAAAGCCCAAGCTCCAGCCTGAGTTGGAACATTCACATTGTTCTTCTTAAGGCACTAGCTCTAGCTCCACTAGTGCAATTCTTTATCCAGGCTGGAAGGTTCCATTCCATATGCAATATAGACATGATCCATTTGGGGACACAAAAGGTTAGAAGATCAACTAAGTTAAGCAACCAGGTTTTTTTGTTGTTGACTTGAGTGGTTGCTGAAGACAATTTAATTAGATATTGAATCTAAAAAATAAAATGCCACACACTCAACCAAAAGAGAAAGGAGGAAGTGTTGTCAAAGAAGCTACAAACATTTTCAAACATAGGCCCTAATCCTGAAAATATTTGCATATGCGCATTCACTTTTATAGGACTACTCACATGAGCAAACATACATATCTATAGTACATAGGAATTGGATAGTACCTCTTTAAATATGCAACCCCTCTAGTGGCCTTATGGTCTTCTACGCTGCAGAAGTCACCAGAACAGTCGGTTCTCTCATATTATGCATAGAATCATAGAATCTCAGGGTTGGAAGGGACCTCAGGAGGTCATCTAGTCCAATCCCCTGCTCAAACCAGGACCAATTCCCAACTAAATCATCCCAGCCAGGGCTTTGTAAAGCCTGACCTTAAAAACCTCTAAGGAAGGAGATTCCACCACCTCCCTAGATCACTCATTCCAGTGCTTCACTGCCTTCCTAGTGAAAAAGTTTTTCCTAATATCCAACCTCCACTGCAACTTGAGACCATCACTCCTTGTTCTGTCATCAGGTACCACTGATAACAGTCTAGATCCATCCTCTTTGGAACCCCCTTTCAGCTAGGTTGAAAGCAGCTATCAAATCCCCCCTCATTTTTCTCTTCTGTAGACCAAACAATCCCAGTTCCCTCAGCTTCTCCTCATAAGTCATGTGCTCCAGCTCCCTAATCAATTTTGTTGCCCTTCGCTGGACTCTTTCCAATTCTTCCACATCCTTCTTGTAGTGTGGGGCCCAAAACTGGACACAGTACTCCAGATGAGGCCTCACCAATGTTGAATAGAGGGGAATGATCACATCCCTCGATCTGCTGGCAGTGCCCCTACTTATACAGCCCAAAATGCCGTTAGCCTTCTTGGCAACAGGGGCACACTGTTGACTCATATCCAGCTTCTCATCCACTGTAACCCCTAGGTCCTTTTCTGCAGAACTGCTACCTAGCCATTCGGTCCCTAGTCTGTAACAGTGAATGGGATTCTTCGTCCTAAGTGCAGGACTCTGCATTTGTCCTTGTTTAACCTCATCAGGTTTCTTTTGGCCCAATCCTCTAATTTGTCTAGGTCCCTCTGTATCCTATCCCTACCCTCCAGCATACCTACCACTCCTCCCAGTTTAGTGTCATCTACAAACTTGCTGAGAGTGCAGTCCACCCCCTCCTCCAGATCATTAATGAAGATATTGAACAAAACCGGCCACAGAACCGACCCTTGGAGCACTCCACTTGAAACCGGCTGCCAAGTAGACATGGAGCCATTGATCACTACCCGTTGAACCTGACAATCTAGCCAGCTTTCTATCCACCTTATAGTCCATTCATAGAGCCCATAGTTCTTTAACTTGCCGGCAAGAATACTGTGGGAGATCTTATCAAAAGCTTTGCTAAAGTCAAGTAATAACACATCCACTGCTTTCCCCTCATCCACAGACCAGGTTATCTTGTCATAGAAGGCAATTACGTTAGTCAGGCAAGACTTGCCCTTGGTGAATCCATGCTGACTGTTCCTGATCACTTTCCTCTCCTCTAAGTATGCACCCTCGTATGCAGCGCATCTGGCCCCATGGACTTGTGCTCGTCCAGTTTTTCTAAATAGTCCCAAACCACTTCTTTCTCCACAGAGGGCTGGTCACCTCCATACTGTGCTGTCCAGTGAAGCAGTCTGGGAGTTGACCTTGTTTGTGAAGACAGAGGCCAAAAAATCATAGAGTACATTAGCTTTTCCACATCCTCTGTCACTAGGTTGCCTCCCTCATTCAGTAAGGGGTCCTGTAACAGGGGGCTGGCTTAAGAGGCACTGAACCAGCCTCTGTTAGCTCAGAACCTGCTAGCACAGCTCCCAGGGCAGGGCGTTGCTCATTAAAGGAGCCTGAGAGCAATCACCTGGGAGCCTGCTGAGAGAAAGGCCTATAAAGCTAGCAGGAAGAAAGTAGGAGGGAGGAACAGGAAAGTGAGCTGTGAGGGCCTGGTGCACCCAAGTTGCTGTCAGAGCAAGCTGTTCCCTAAGGGGCTACCTGACTGGTATTGAACTGTATATAGCTGTATATATGTGATGGTGGGAAAGACTAGGAAATAAAAGGGCACTGGTGTGTGAAAGAGTGGTCTCCAGCGAATTTGTCCTGCGAGCAACGAAGCCCTCATCTACAGACCCACACTTTCCTTGACTTTCTTCTTGTTGGTAACATACCTGAAGAAACTCTTCTTGTTACTCTTAACATCTCTTGCTAGCTGCAACTCCATGTGTGATTTGCCCTTCCTGATTTCACTCCTGTATGCCTGAGCAATATTTTTATACTCCTCCCTGGTCATTTGTCCAAGCTTCCACTTCTTGTAAGCTTCTTTTTTGCATTTAAGATCAGCAAGGATTTCACTGGTAAGCCAAGCTGGTTGCCTGCCATATTTACTATTCTCTCTACACATCGGGATGTTTTTTTCCTGCAACCTCAATAAGGATTCTTTAAAATACAGCCAGCTCTCCTGGACTCCTTTCCCCATCATGTTATTCTCCCAGGGGATCCTGCCCATCATTTCCCTGAGGGAGTCAATGTCTGCTTTTTTGAAGTTCAGGGTCCATATTCTGCTGCTCTCCTTTCTTTCTTGTGTCAGGATCCTGAACTCAACCATCTCATGGTCACTGCCTCCCAGGTTCCCACCCACTTTTGCTTTCCCTGCTAATTCTTCCCAGTTTGTGAGCAGCAGGTCTAGAAGAGCTATGCCCCTAGTTGGTTCCTCCAGCACTTGCATCAGGAAATTGTCCCCTACACTTTCAAAAAACTTCCTGGATTGTCTGTGCACCACTGTATTGCTCTCCCAGCATGTTATGCATGTTGCATAAACAGCAAAAGAAACACTGGGTATGTCTGCATTACAATTAGAAATGTGCTGCTAGCCCCTGACAGCTGGTGCGGGCTTGTGGGACTCAGGGTAAGGACCTGCTTAATTGTTGTGTGGCTATGGGGGCTCAAGCTGCAGCTTGAGCTATGTGATCCTCTCTGTCCTTGCAGGGTCCTAGAATGTGGGCTCCAGCCCAAGCCTGAATGTCTACACCACAGTTAAACAATTCAGCAGCTCCCATTGGCCTCAAGCAGCGAACCGCGGCCACTAGGAGCCACGATCAGCCAAACCTGCGGACACGGCAGGTACTCAAACTGGCCTGGCCCACCAGGGGCTTTCCCTGCACAAGCAGCAGAACAAGTTTGGGAACCACTGCCTTAGACGATCTTGGACACTGACTGTTTTGCCTTCTGGGCAGCCCAGGGAAGACAAAGTAAAACTAAAAATGTTCAAGAAAAGATACAGTATTTTGAAGGTCAGAATTTATCTTTAAAGCTTACAAATAGCTTTAGTATAAAATTATACTCTTCCTGTACATGGAGGACATGACCTTCTGAGACACTTCAAAATGTTTGCTCTTCATGGCAGGCCTGAGGAAGGTTCATTACTAGGTAATGAACATACACCTTTTCATTCCATTTAGAGCATTCAGGTATGAGTGAAAGCAGGGAAAGTCAGAAACCTTATTATTCAAGATCTACTACAACAAATATATAGCCTCATGTTACAGTAAGAAGGGAAATGGTGCTCAAAGTGGGGTTTAAATCAAAATACAAATCAGAGGCTGTCATGGTATAATCCCCACTCTGAACCTTAGCGTCCAAAAGATGGGGTACCAGCATGAATCCCCCTAAGCTTAATTACCAGCTTAGATCTTGTAGTGCTGCCACCAACCAGGACTTGCAGTGCCTGGTACACTCTGGTCCCCCCAAAACCTTCCCAGAGGACCCCAAGACCCAGACCCCCTGGATCTTACACAAGGAAAGTAAACCCTTTCCCCCACCGTTGCCTCTCCCAGGCTTTCCCTCCTTGGGTTACCCTGGAAGATCACTGATTTTAAGATTCAAACTCCTTGAATCTTAAAACAAAGGGAAATGCACCTTCCCCTCTTCCTCTTTTCCCCTCCCCAAGAGGTAATACAGATTCAAGCTCCGTGAATCTAAAACAGAGGAATTCCACCTTCCCCACCCTTCTCTCTCCCTTTCTCCCACAAATTCCCTGGTGAGTACAGACTCAATTCCCTTGAGCCTCAACAAGGGGAAAAAAATCAATCAGGTCTTAAAAAAGAAAAGCTTTTAATAAAAGAAAGAAAAAAGTAAAAGTTGTCTCTGTAATTTAGATGGTAAATGTTACAGGGTCTTTTAGCTTATAGACACTAGAGAGAAGCCTTACCCCCCAGCACAAATACAAATTAAAATCCTTCCAGCAAAATACACATTTGCAAATAAAGAAAGCAATCAAAAAGACTAAACCGCCTTTGTACTTGTACTTACTATTTGAACAGAAAATTAGAGAGCCTGTAGGCATGTCTGTTTACTCTCAGAACCCAGAGAGAACAACAGACAAACAAACAACACAAAACAAAGACTTCCCTCCACCGAGATTTGAAAGTATCTTGTTTTCTGATTGGTCCTCTGGTCAGGTGGTCCAGGTTTCACAGGTAAAAGAGACATTAACCCTTAACTATCTGTTTATGACATAGGCTGTCCCACTAGTTTAATGATATTTTAAAAAACTTTATTTAATCCTAAATTGAAGTCTTTTACTTCCTATGTTTGTAAGGCCTGGGAGTGTCATGGGAACAGCATATACAGTTGGGGACAGGTAAATCCCCCACTAATCTGATCTTGACTTGTTCTTCCTTGCTACACTCCTATTCCACATACAACAAAGTATGTTGAAATACTGAAGATTAAAAAACAAATTTATAACAGATTACATAATGCAAGAATATTGCCTAAAACAATTAGTTTTCTCTAGGATTCAACATTTCTCCCAGATTTTTCAGTATAACTCTAATCCATATGTATCCCATACCTAAGACATTGAGGGATTTCAAAGCATGCAAGAAAGAAGGTAGTATTTCCACATTTTTTTGTCCAGAAAACGATCACTTCCTGGGCCATGTCCATTAACAACTGTACTTTCAAGGTCTATTTATAAGCCTAATCATTGATTTAGTCTTTGCCAATGCCCAGCAGTGCTTAATTTGTAATGAAAGAGGTGCCAGAGCTCAAGCAATTAAAAAAAAATCATAACTGATGCAGCAAGCCCAGAGATGCCAGGGCTATGTACTGCCAAGCCTAGAGGTGCCAGGGCTCAGCCCTGGCAAGCCCTGGCACTAATGAACCTCTGAAGCCCAGTAAATAATGGATTGAATGCCTGTGCACAAATAGACACATGCTAGGCCTTGAAGTTCTGTAACTCTTAAGCCTGGTTGGCACAACTGTTTTCAGATCAACATTTTTCTTCATATTTCTGCTTGTTAACAGCTATTCATCATATCTCCACACATAACCATGTTAGACTAAAAATAGGAACTGAGTTCTTGCAATTTGTAAAGCAGTAAGAACATGGAGAAGGGAATGGCGGGGGCGGGGATGATTGTTAAGGAAATACCAGATGTATCCATTGTTAAAGAAACATAACCTTTTATTTTATTTAAGGTAACTTCATTCCATTGCAGGAGGCAGAGCTTCTTGTTTTGTGTATGCCTGTTATAACCAGATTAGAAGCCTGAGCACTTAAAAAGGAGTTTGGATAACCAAGTTAACTATAACAGGGTCACAATCTTGATGTCCATTAATTTGTACTGAAAATTCTCCCAATTATCTGAAATTATTCATTGCCTCCCATTACATTCAGCTAATTGAGGTTGTATACTAGTTTCTGTGCAATCTTCATTAATTAAAGAGGTCAGTTTTGTTCACTACAAAGACAGAGGCTCTGGGTATTGACTAGGTATAACACCGTATAAGAGCTGTGGAAGAGAAAGAGTTCTCACAGAAGCAAACATGGACATAAATACCCAAGGCCAAGATTCAGAATGATCACAAAAATACCTCAATTGTAGATGAGGCAGGTATATATAATTCTGCCTTTAAAAGGTACACATTATTATGTTCTTTGTTGCTAAAGAATTTATTCTAGTGTTTTCTTCAGCCCAGTATTTAGCTCCACTATAACTGAACAAGACATTAGAGCCTTTGCCGCAGCTTCACAGAGTACAAAATAGATCACTTTTACAAATGATATGGGTATTCCAATCACACTTGAGAGACAGGAAAACTCAGAAGACAGCCCCAAGCACTGAATGAAAAGGAAGATGATGCTTCAAAGGAATGTGATTCAGTTGCTTCTTGAAAAAACCCAGAGGCCTAAACTTGATTTATGTCATCCTGCTAGAAATTCTCTAGGTGATGCATTATTTCCCTGACATGACTTCCAGACTGCAACTGTTCATGAGTAACAGTTTCTCCAAGCAAGAATCTTAGATGAAAACGGACGAGTCAATGACCCACAGACACAGATGAAAGACAAGGGATTCAGGAGAAGCAACTGAAGAAAGTTCATCTTAATATCAAGTTTGAAGGCATCGTTACCAAATACCATGTAAATAATACAAATCTGTCAGCATTAGTGCAGATAATAAAAATATATTTACCTGATTGGCTGTAACAAATCACATTCTTCAGGATGCAGCATACCGGTTTTACATACCATGTGAGTAGCAATGCACAAATCACCAGCCTTAGCTGTCACTTAGTTTTGTAATTGTGTCTTTTGAACAATATGACAAGTTAGTGCGGGAATGTTCACATATTGCAGCATATTGCTGGTACCTAACCACATTTTTATTATTCATATCATACTAATGGCCAGAGGCCACAACTGAGATCAAGGCCTCTTATGCTAGGGCTAGATTGTATTATACACACACACAGTAAGATCGCTTCTCCAAAGGGTTTATAGTCTGTATAGCCAAGGCAGGTAAAGAATGGGAGAAAGGAAGTACTACTATCCTCAGGTTACAGATGGAGAACTGAGTACAGTGATTTGCAAAAGGTGATAGGGGAAGTCTGTGAGCGAACTAAGCGGTAAACCCAGCTCTCCTAGTTCCCAGTCCAGTGTCTTAACCACAAGACCAGTCTTCCTCTCTACATATATGCCTGTAATAACTAGGTCTGAGCAGAGCTAGTTGAAAAAGCTGGAGGGAAGGGGGAATCACAACATATTCCCCCTCTTTTTTTTTTCCTTTTTTTTTTTCAAAATGTTCAACCAGCTCTATTGTTGGTCAAAAATAGGATGATTTATTCAGAAATAATTCCCATTTTACTTTATTGAAACATCAAAATTCAGAGAATTCCAACCATCTAATCAGAAAGAAAAGAATCAAGTCAGTGGTTTAACTCTGAAACTAGACCCTTAATGCAGTGTATCTCTATCTTCCTCTCATCCCAACACATGTAGTTGTAGGCAAGGGCCACTCTAGCTATAGGCGAAGTTGGCAACTGCCTAGGACAACAGATTTCTGGGCAGTTGCCTAGGATGGCTTATTTGGCTAGGGTAGCTTCCGCCATGATGAAGGGGCAGCAAATTAGTCATCCTAGGCCTATTGGGTGGAGGCAGGTGAAGCCACATCACACTGAAGTTTTGACTGGGGGGCCGATTGTCTTGAGTGGCCAATCCAAAGCCCATTAAGATCAATGAGGGTCTTTTCATTGACTTCAATGGATTTTGGTTCTGGCCTATAGAGATCTGTGAAAACACTGTGGGACAAAAAAGACATGAAAACAAAAATAACTGAGTAAATGCTAACTTTTTGCATGATGTACCACAAGACAGAATTCATTTTTTAAAAGCACAGTTTCACATACACCTCTACCCTGTTATAATGCCACCCTATATAACTCGAATTTGGTAAAGCAGGGGGGTAGGGCTGCACGGTCCCGTGGATCAAATCAAGTTCGATATAACATGGTGTCGCTTATAATGCAGTAAGATTTTTGTCTCCCGTGTACAGTGTTATATCGAGGTAGAGGTGTATATTTGATTTAAACAAAAAAAAATCACTGTAGCCAGAAAATAGAAAATTATAATATGATTTTTTTTTCTAACAAACAACACTAAAATTCATTCCTGGAGGGCAATTTTCTAACTTTTTATATAGCACTAGTGAACTTTTCACATGCTAAAACAATTTTTTCCACAATTCTATTTATATAAAGTATAGTAAGTAACAATAATTGACATTGGACTATTGGAGTGCACATATACAAAACTGAATGACTTGTATCAAATGTGAGGGAGACAAAATTCCGCAAGCAGCCATCTCTAATGTGTATGTGAATCCTGTATTTACATTCACAAATGAGCACTTAATAAATACTTACTGCAAGTGCCCATTTGCTTGCCAAAATGTGGTATTTCCACATGTGATTTGCCTGGCTACATATGAAAACTAGATTTTTTTTTTTTTGCTTTCATTGGCTTATGCAACACCTATAAATTTAATTTACTGTATTTTTAATGGTCTCCTAACTAGTTCGATATCTAGAATTACTATATGTGAATGGGTAGCATGTATGACTAACTGCTCTATCTTCCCTTATCTGTCAGTCTTCCAATATTATCATTTCAATATTTCCCTTTTGTGAAAACAACATTTTTTTAAAGTTTTGCTAGAAATGACAAAGGATTTAACTGAAAGTTGTTCTAGTTTTACTCTTGAAGTACCATAAATATTTTTCATTTGACTTTAGCTTCTCTTTTGTTGAATACCTTTGGGGAAATATCTAACCAAGGACAGAATTTGATGAATGTAAAAGAACAAGTCCAAATAGGTTGTATGCACTAAGAATTTTTTATAGAGTCTTAAAAATACAGGCTAACAGATGTATTGGAGCATAAGCTTTCGTGGGTGAATACCCACTTTGTCAAGTGGCTATTCACCCACGAAAGCTTATGCTCCAATACATCTGTTAGTCTATAAGGTGCCACCGGACTCTTTGTTGCTACCCCTCTGATACTTAAAAAATACAGGTTAGTGTACCTTTTTGTTTTACTTTTCAATGGTTTCCTGTGAAAATATGACATGAAAATTGACATTTGATTTTTGGAACGATTTCCACAACACAATATCACCATATTGTTTTTGTTGGGAAACAAACTTCAGTATAAGGGAGTTTACAGCAGAGGAAAAAAATGAGAAAAAATAAATAAGATATATATCATTTAAAAACGTTCAAAGCTATTATTTCATTTATTTAACATCATGGTTCTAGTGAGATATGAAAGGTATCTTTAAGATACAGAAAGAAATAGTCTTCTTAGAACTTTTAAATTCCTTTCTGCCACCTAAAAATGTTATTGAAGACGTTACCTTCTCACATTTACTGTAGCTCTACATGACAGAATACATTTCCACTCATACACATCTGAACAATCACAGGCAGAGAACTGCATTCCAATTGCAGCCACAGCAGATGATACTGCTGACAGCTAGTCAGCTTTGATATCTTTCCTTTAAAACTTATCACTGTGGCAACCTTCTTTACTGGAAGAATCATTATATATTTTTATTTTCGACTGGCCTCCTTTTCTCACTCAGGCTATCCCTTTCCCTTCCTCCTCCATTCTTCTCTCTCTTTGATCTTCTCATACCCTCTAATTTCTCCCTATTTGGTCTCTTTTCTTCCCTCTTTCTCTCCCTCACTTCCTGGTTTTGGTTTCACTAGCCCTTTTTACCATTGCACCTCTTCAGCAGAAGAGCACCAGGAGGCAATCTGTGCCTTCCCTTCAGTCACTGCATACTTGCTTAGAGACCAAGCCAACTCATGAACTACTACTAGCAAATCTGTTGTTGCATATTACATTGATGGATATTGACTAGCAGATTTGTTCATGGTGAAACTGGTATCTAGCCAATGAGATTTGTGAATAGGGGGAAGCACGAAGGCTTAGTGGCCAGCAACCTGTTTTCAAACATCAGTAACAGACAAAATTGGGTCAAGATTAGGAGCCAACTGTATTTGAGATTTAATATAAATTTGGTTAAAAGTGTTCCCTCAGTGCTTCCGACCTGTGGATAGGTTACTCGAGGGGAGACCTAGCATTCTCAGCCTCATTTGACCAGTGACATCACTCTGTCTGCAGGACAGGGGAGCAAAAATCTAAAGAAAAGTTCACAGTTCTTTCCTTGCTTCTGTCTCTGATTGGTCACCCTGTGACTGGAAGTCAGTGTGACAGCTGGTGAGATCAGTACTGGTTAGGGGACACTATCAAATCTTTGGACCCTCAGGAAGGTTTGTCTTCACTACCCCAAATGGTGTGTTTTACCTCAGGCTAAATAACATGTGCTAGCAATCACACTGTGAAATCTAGTGAAGACAAGACACTGAAGTTTTACTGCTATCAAATTAGTTGAGGTACACTACAGGCAGGTGATATAGTGTTGACCTTGCCTAGCTGCCTTGCAGTTAAAATTAGAGATGCCTTGTTTCCACTAGGATATTACATGAGGATAACTACACATTAGCCTGCTGTTAAAAACAAAAAAACACACAACACCCCCCCCACCAACTCTACCTTTTTTTGCTGGAGAAGCACTGTGTTAGCTAGGAGGCAGAAACCAGGGAGCATAAAATGGCTTCTTTTAAAGCCACCTCCTTGACTTCTCACCCTTCCCCAAATTGTCCATTATTTGCTCTCCCAGAACACATGGGCAGCTCAGAGTTGCTAGAGGGGATCTTGTATCCTTTGCTTCTAGTTTGGAGTCCTCCAGTGAGTGGGGAATGAGGAGAAAAGGGAAGCCAACAGTATATCTCCTTGTTTAAGCCTGGGTTTTGAACCTTTTCTGGCCCAGCTGTCCCAGAGAATGTCTCAGGACTGTATCAAAAGCAGTTACTCAGAGGACTCTCTCCCCTATTCCCTGACAGCTGCTTCTCTCAGTTTAGCTTGAGAAATTCGATGAACTCATGAGGACCTTGATACAATTAATTTAAATGACTTCTCTTCTCCATTAGGTATTTGATATTGTTTTGAGTAACAACTGAGTGGAAAGGCTTTGCAAGAGGAGGCATTGGCAGTATAGACCCCGACTAAGTCATGCTGCTATGAGGTCCAAAAAACAGTTCAAGAGGTGCACAAAGGAGCTGGATTGGGAGAAAGCATCAGGCCCATATAGCTGAGATCCATTCAAAATTTACTATTTGGAGACACATTGAATTTAGGCAGGTGAAATTCAAATTAGTGAACACAGGCAAAACACAAAATTGCAAATTTACAACCTCAGAAGCAACATATTGTAAAACTTTCACACTAGCAACTGAAAGAAAACACTGCTAGATCTTGTCTAAAAGTCTGCATAGAAACATAAAATGTTAATAGATGCAGACAAGTTGTTTTTGCAGAGAGTCAGGCTTTGCAATCTTTACACATTATCAAAGTCTACATTGCATTCTGCTCTTCCTATCATAATTATACAGCATAGAAGTTTGACTTTTATAGTCATTTTTCATAATTTATTCTCATGCCTTCCTGCTGGTGTTAATTTATTTGCTAACTTTCCCCTTTCCCTTAAAAAAATCACTTTTAAGAATAAAATTACACCATCCCATACATTTTGCTCATTTGATTGCTATCATTTTGAAAATTCTGTAGCAGCAGCACTAATCAGAATTCACTTAATAGCTGCATTTTGTTCCTTTCAGCACTTCTAAACTGATGATGCCTAGAAAGTAGGTATTTTGATTTAATGGATTGGAATATTTAGGTGACCTTCAAGTGAACACTTCAAAACGAAGATCCGTGGTAGTAATAAGCACTTCAGCATACCAGAGACACATAATTATATATTTTTTTTATTCAAGTACTTCTGTATTTTTAATGAGCTGACCAGATTTCCAATTTATAAACTCAAAAAGGGAGAATCCCTGAACAATCCTCAACACGTTATTTGTAGATTTCCAGCTGTTTCTCTCCTTACCCTGGGAATTTTGTTTACCAACACATTCACATGCATTTTAAATGAGCTGTGTTTAAAAATAAGGTCATATTTGTTGATGAGGCATCAAAAAGAACAAAATGAATATAAAAGAGAGAGAGGACATTGCAAATGTTCATAAAGTAAATCATACAAGTAACACCTCATCAACAATTGTAATCAAAAAAAGAGACCCAGTTATACCACCATTCTCCGATGACACAAATAAAACACAGTTAAAAGCTGAAGCATAAAGGAAAACTCACTGTGTTGCTGTGACTGGGTTAAACCATGGACAGTCTATACTGGAATCCTTCACTGGTTTCTGCTGGTATGTGAAGGCTTCATAGGATATTCTGTACACACATCACATCACACTACAGCCAGCACCAGCCCCTCAAATCTGTGGAATTTCAGATGGAAAGTTAAGCAGCTTTAAGAATCTACCATATATATGTAGGAGTCAAATTGGGAAGAAATAAAACTTGGTATGTTCCCATACTCCATTCATAAAACAAGCTCTACCAGCCTGGGATGCCAAAACAAGATTCTCCTCACCAGTAGACCTTAATAATGTCCACTTCCTTTTTTGGATGCTTTGGTCAGCCGTGAAATTGGGCACAACGGTGAAATTTAAATGCTCATCACTGGATTTCAGAGTTTAACAATCTTTTTAAAGAGAATGTGGGCAGATCACACTTCTAACACTGCTATTTTTTCAGGCTGTCTGTATCTATTTATATTCAACCCATTCAATTCATTTTCAGGAGTTTCTACAGAACCTTAAAGAGCACGATCCATTTAAAACAGTAGCAAACAGGATTCTGAATTCCATCAGATTTGACAGACCACCATGAACCAGCCCAATTCAGCTGCTTCTGCAAAATCGTCTGTATGCTTAACTGCCATTAACTTCTTTTTTATTATTAATCTCTTTAATGGGTGTTAAGAATGCAAATCATAATATGGTATCAACCCTTTATTTATGCCATACTTTATTTATGCCAGGTAGTGGAGAAGGCTGTGGCTCTATTTTCACAGATTGTGTCATCTCATTATTTACCTGTTACAAATAGAAATATGTGACTGTAGTGGGGCAGTTGCCATGCTCATAAAAAAAAAGGCTAGCTGATTGAGGAAGCAGCCACAGCTGTGCCATGCCCCAATCTGGCCACAGCTGGCCCTATAAAAGGGCTATGAGCCAGGAGCTAGGTCAGTCTTCTCTAGCAGTAGAGAGAGAAGGACTGGGCTGCCGGGGAGAGAAGGGTACCTGGGTAGAGTAGCGCTGGGGAAAGACAAGAGGAGCTGGGGAACTCCAGCCTGCTAACTCCCCAGGCTGTAGGCCTTTGGCAAGGCCTACAGAGGCACTGGAACTGCAGATGTTAGGCGGAGGCAGCTGGTCCAAACCCCCCTTGCCAGTGATGAGTGGTTTACAGACTGCAGTCTGCCCCAGTGAGCAAGGGCTAGATGGTGACTGGCAGTAGCCACTGAGGCAAGGTGGAGATAGAGGGTTGGGGGTTCCCCTGGAAGGGGAGACCCAGAACATGGTGGGGTACTGCTCGGGCAGTACCCCAAGGTAAAGGGCACCGGGAACTGAGAGGGACACAGAGCCAGCGGCAGGTGAAACATCAGCCAGTAAAAGTGCTCCAAACCTGGTGAAGAGCTAATTCCCAGGATGACTAGTAGGAGGTGCTGCATCAGTGAGACATCACTTCACTACAGTGACCTAGCATACAATTTAAATACTTGCTTAATCTCAAATCGACATACATCTATATACATTGAGCCTTATTCCTGGATTTAAAAAGAATATGTAAATTATTCATACTGTAGTGAGCTAGTGCTTAGAGTTGAAAAATGTGAATTAAAATCTGCATAGGGAATATAGTCCAATGGATAGAGCATTGACATGGAATATTTTTTCCTGCCTCGTGGCTTCATGATAGGCAGAGACACACCCCACTCAGATTCATTGTTGGACTGTGGAAAAGGAGACACTTGACAAATGTATCTTACAGCTGAATTGAAAATGGGATTACTTGCGACATTAGGTGTTATTTAAAATAAGTAAGGATGGTGCTTCAGGGCAGGGACCATCTATCACTCTGTTTATATAATGCCAAACACAATGGAGCCCAGATCTCAACTAGCCCCTATGTGCTACCATAATACATATAAATAATAAGAACAACAACAGTAATAGCAGCAGCATCTGGACCTTAGACTGTTAAATCTTTGGGGCAAGAATTTGCCCCCATGTTTTTGTATAGCACCCAACACCACATTGTCCTGACCAAGGACTTTGGTAAACTAACAATGACAGTAGTGCTAATAGAAATACAATAGTCAAATGTCCATAATACCAGCAGATGTGTCAGTATTATAGAACTGAAAATTGAGACTGGGAGACATGGAAACCGAAGGAGGACAAACTATAATCATTGTGACAGAAGAAATTGTAACTGAAAGCCACTTTCTACTTCACTGCACAAAATATAAATTAATGCAAGAAAGATACTTCAGGCTATCCAAAATAATAAAAGAATTCCTGATTAAAAGGGAAGAAGAAAAACCTGGGAACTTGGAGAGAAAGAGGGAAAAAATAAGAAGTCAGGAAGAACATTTCATTGTGTGGCAAGCTGCCACTGGAGCAGATGTGGATAGTAATATACATTGTTTAAAACACTATTATCATTGTTAAAGTGCTCAAGTCCTAAAAAACCCTAAGAAATGGGACACACTTCCAGTGTACCAGGAATACTGGAACACTGCTCTGTCTCCCACAAAAAGTGCCAGAACATCATTTCAGTGTGTTCCAGCATGACTCAAGCCCTGCTTTAAACCTTGCCCTGTATGTATACCTGATGTCTACACTTTCATACCTTGTCATTCCAATAAAGTTAGTGAAACTGAACTGAAGAAGAGATCTTAAAATATGTATTGTTGTTTGTAAACATTTGGGGCTTCGTTCTCATTTACAGTAAGACTTCTTTACAACATTCTGGCAGTGTAAAGGGACCTTAGGGCTGGTAGACCTACAGAAATTGTACCACTTTGACTACACTAGTATACTTTAAGAACACAACCCCTTTCCTCCTCATCACCAACACCACTCACACACCCCTCGTGTAGACGCAGCTAAATCAGTATAGAGGTGTTCAATACTGGTATAGCTATTCCAGTACGGGCAGGGGAATAAGCTATATTGGTATAATGCACCTTTATTCCTGTATGACTGAATTGACACCAGTGCTTGTACCAGTATAACCATTTCAGTGAGAAAGCACACACCTAACTGACTTAGTTACACCAGTAGAAAATCTGTTTTAAGGGCTGGTCTTAAGGTGGAGGTGCAGCTGTGATTTACATCCCTTTTCACTGCCAGAGTAGTGTAAAGGGGCCTTACTGTAAATGAGAATCAGGTCCTCAATTTCTTTAGCTTCCCATAAAAATCAGGATCATATCGGAAGAAAATAGCCTTGGTTTTGAATGAAAGGACATTGACAATTTTTTCGGAGAGAGAAACTGGTTTAATTATATGTTACTGCGTCTTTCCCTCTATTTGCATAAATTCTCACAGATAAGACTGAGAACGATAAACACCTTTTCTGACAGGTTTGTATAACAACAAAGTATAGCAATACACTGACATTCTCAACATTTATTTATTTGCATTTTTACTTACTATTCTCCTCTACTCTTCCCATCCTTCAAGCAAGCTTGGCAGGAATGGTTACTAAAGCTCTTGTCATTCTTGTTTAAGATGCAAGATCTGTTGTAGCATGCAATATGTGTTAATATCAGAGCAGAAGAGAAGACATGCATTGTAATGGTTTGAAGCAAGACTAATGCTATTTGCTGCTTGAAATAACGAGCAATCCTTGTCCAAACCAACAGGGCTGGCTTTAGCAAGTGTGGGGCCCAATTTGAACAGTTTCGATGGGGCCCCAGCAGGGATGACTAAAAAAAAAAAAAACACCTTTCATTTCTTCCATGTATTATTTACTTTCCATGACTGTATACATAATAGCTAAATTATATATTACATACATTACATCATATTGTATATGGCTCTTTTCTTACTCCCACTTGGGTACTTTCTACCAATATCTCTTGATCTCTTGCCCATATTGATAGAAGTCACCACATTCTAAAATAATATTAATTATAGATTTTCACTTTCTTATTAGGAAAATAATTTATGTTTTGATAGTTGTACAACTGATTTTCTTCAATAATGTTTATTTTATGCCCCCTTTTTCCCCCCAACACTGCCTGTCTAGCAGAAACAAACCCTCCTTCCTCAGCGCCACCCTGTCGAAACAGCTGTGGGCCAAAGAGGAAGGTTTGGAGGTGGGGGTAGAGAAACGGCACACATAGGCAAAAAGAAGTATTCCATTCTATTCATCTGAAGAAGTGGGTTGTAGCCCATGAAAGCTTATGTTGAAATAAATTTGTTAGTTTCTAAGGTGCCACAATTACTCCTGTTCTTTTTGCAGATACAGACTAACACAGCTGCTACTCTGAAACCTGGCACACATAGGGTGACCAGATCACAGCGGTAAAATAGGACCCATCCCCTCCCCGCTTGGCCCCACCATCACACCCCTCTTCACCCCCTAGTTCCCCACTGACTTGCTGCGTTACTTCTAGTCAGTCCCCCACCCACCACTCGCCCCCTTTCACTTTCTCCCTCCCCTGCCAGAAACCCCCATGCCTGCCCCTAGAATCCCTGCTGGCTCACTGCTTGCCTCTTTGCCCACCTGCCGCTTGCCCACTCGCTTGCCCCCGACTCGCCACTGCATCGCCTCCCCCTCCCCTGAGTATATAGCCTCATTCAGAGACCCAGGGGTCACTATATTACTGCACACAGTAGTCAATGCAGTTGTAGATAAATATCTGCATTATGCGTTTTTCTATAACTTTTACAAGACTTTGTATTGAACCTTGGTAATATGTTATAGCGGGCCCCTAAGGTAGTATATAAGGTAAAAGAAAAATGTCCTTTTGCTAGAAGTAGAATAAGATCTTTTCTCCACTTTGTAATCAATTGCCCTATTGAATGAATGAGGTGTGAATGAGGAAGGTGTGGAAGGCAGGAACCTCCAGACAGCTGCAACCCTTGGAGAGGGGCTGGGAGCCAGACCAAGGAGCTTTGCCCAGGGCTCAGTGGGATGGAATTTGGGTGCTGGATGCAGGCTCCCGGCTAGGGCAGTGGGTGAGGTGCAGGAAGGGTGGAGGGGTGCAGGCTCTGGGAGGGAGTGTGGAGGGGTGGGTGCAGGCTTTGGGGCAGAGTTTGGGGGCTGGAGGAGGGTGCTGGGGGGAAGGGACTGTCATATGGCTTCCTTCCTCCCCTGATGCCCCTCAGTAGGGGATGGAGCTGCCCCTTTCCCAGTGTTTGCAGGAGTGGTGGCTGGGGGGAAACCCAGTCAAACTCTGGTTTTACTCTTTTGCTGATGGGTCACTTAAACCCCTTACAAACTCCTTCCCGCCTCTCTCACTCTCCTTTTCTACTGGGCTTGTTTGATCTTTTCGGTGGAGCCAGATGAAAACCACAAACTCCAGTGAGAGCAACAGGCTGGAAGACTAGACTGAACCCACCACCCAGCCTAGTCCATCCCAGAGCCCAGGACTGAGGGCAATATCCCCTCACCCCCAGGCCACTTGCTTCCACTCCTGGCCTCTCCCAGCGCTGCCAGTGATTCTGTGTGGCTGCATGAGGTGGGATTTCAAGCGGACCCCCCCAACCTCCCACTAAATTCACCCATTTTGCGGCCACTGTGCACCAAGAGCACCTTCCTTCCCTGCCCTAGAGCTGCTGGATGGCTAGAAAGCTGAGCTGGGCATTTGATTGATCTAGAATATTATCATGCCCCTCCTCAAAAAAACCTTAATATCCACACAGCTTTGAGGGGGGCTATTCGCCCCCCCTCAAAAAAAGCTGGTCTGTTTTATTGTTGCAGGGCAAATGAAGGAGCCATAGTTTAATGGAAATATTCAGCCCCTACAGCGGTCTTTCAGCAGGGAAAGCAGAGTTGATGGGAAGGGAACTGGTTTGGATAGGAGCCCTAGTCCCCTTCCTTTGCAAAATAATTTGGAGAGGGAATCAGATCACACCGTGCCTCAGTTTCCCCTTCTGTGGTGAGGTGGAGGGGAGATAAAAGTCTCAGCCTGCCATGCCATGTTGCAGACCTTTCGCATTCTCCTCTCTTGCTGTATTTGATTTCCTCCTCCAAACCTCCCTCTCTCTCTCACCTGGAGTTCACAGCACTAAGTACCGGCTGAGGGCTTTTTTCCTGGGTTACATTACATGATCCCGACTTTAGTTCTGAAACAGACACAGGCAGGCACAAACTCACCCTCAAATAGCAACACCACAAAACCAACCCAATATTACAAACCTATGGGGAATGACAGGGTCAAACACTCGCCATTGGAAGCCCCAGCAGCTGCTCAGGTAGGTGAGGTCCACTGCAGAGATTCCTGTCTCCCACCGGACCAGAAGCTCCCTTGGCATCTCCTCCAGGTGAGTGCTGGGGGGAGGGGAGGGGAAGGGAAAGACGGCCGCAAAACACGTGTGCCTTCTCCCCTTTCCCCCTCCTGACCTGCAACACCCACTCTGCTCAGCCCTGTGCTGGCCAGCGTCTCTCGTTGCCTAGCATCAACAGCTGCTGCTTCCAGGAGATGCAGAACTTTGCTTCTGGGAGATAGCAAGCTCGGGGCCCCTTTAGGCGCGGGGCCAGATTTGGGGGTATTGGGCAAATCGGCCTAAAGCCAGCCCTGCAAACCAAGGGCCAGATTCCAATACCCATACTTGTCTTCTGTAGCGTCCTGTGCCATGAGTGTTCCAACTGGCTTCAGTGGAACTGGTTGTGGAGTAAGGTACTATTTAATAAAAGAAAGATCATAAGTCTCTGGCCCAAAGTGGGTCTACATCATTGGCAAAGCTAGTCTGGAGTATCTAATTAGCTTCTAAAAGCCAAGTTCAGCCCTCGGGTCAAAAGGGGACACTTCCATTAACTTTAATAGGAGTGGCACCTGCTTGTGATAGTGCTGAATTTGAACCTCTGTCTTAACTCTGACTCCTCGCATAGGCTAAGATTGTAACTTTACACTCTGCCCCTGAGTAAGGGATGAGATGGAATAAATTGCAACTCAGCATCACAGTTCCTCCCATGTTACCATCTTGCTGTATGGATGGAGGGTAATTTATTTAATCTCTTTTTCTGAAACACGCCCCCCCCGGTGATCTAGTCAGCAACCCTAGGAGGAGTGGAGCCAGAGCTCCTCCCACTTTCTGTCCCTTTACTTGTAGAGGGGAGTAGCAACTGAGCTGTCTCTACCCTCATGACTGGAATCAATCTGCACATGGCCAAGCAGCAGAGTAAGGGGCAAGGGCTTTACTCCTCTGTGTGGCAGAGCAAAAGATGTGACAAGATAGCCCATAAGAATGAGAGGCTCCTGCTGAATTGGTGTATCTTACAGACTGTCCCTTTCTCAGGGCTGAGGCAAAAAGCCTCAAACTAGCTCACAGAAAGGAAGAATTCTATGGTTTCAGAGCATCAGAATCCTTAGAAATGAGTTTTTAGCCATGTAATTTTCAGGTTTAGCTGTAGCACCAGATGCTGTCTTCTCAGGCTGATCTGGCTTTACATCAGGAGTGTTTGAGGCCTTGTGTCCAAAACTGACATGACAATGGCTGTGAGCTGAGGATGACGAGGTAAAGTTGATGAGAAACAACAAACCACCACCCTCATCCCAATTGTAAAGACACCGTGTTGCAGTGCACTGAAGTATTTTGTGCTAAGAACTTACCTATACTAGATACGGTCATTCTTAAGGCTTCTTCCTGTCTCTCTTCATTACAGCCATTAAACTGGTGATACCAGTAAGGGTAGATCCTTGGCATAAAACAAGGAAAGGATTTAAACTTTGATTAAAACACAGGAATCCAAATTGCTTCCCTACAGAAACAAAAAATCAATCTAAGCATGTTTTGAGGAATGCCACTGAGCATTCAAATACAAGTGCTTTTAGGAGAAACTGGAGAAAACAACTTGCCTATTTCTTACCTACCTGGGCCAAGCCTGCCTGTGCCTTTTGCTGCCCTGTCACATGCCCTTTCTAGAAGTGCTGTCTGCAGGTAGATAAAATGGGATACTTCCCTTATTGCTTTGCAGGCTTTGTCAAAGCCACAGTTCTCCCTGGTGAGTTTGAGCTTCTCAGGCACAAGCAGGGGGAGGGAGATCATAGCGGTGGCTCTTACAAGCTGCTTCACAGACCTCACACTGAGCTCGGTCTCCAGAATAATAAGAAAGGACTCCACCTTCTCTCTTCTGCCTGGAGAGTCTTTAGAATACTGTAAGTCTCCTCTGCAGAATAAACATGTCACTCCTTCTCTGGAAGGCTGTGGATGAGAAAGACAGAGTAAAGGCTTGCCTCACTTTCATTAGCCTTTCTTCAACATGCTCACCATTTTGTCAGACTTAAGGGGCAGGAATTGTCCTCCACGGTACCCCAGAAAACTATTGCTCAATAACATTTTGACTCAAAGCCTCAACATTTTATTCAAGAATCTAGTTAAATAATTTGGAGTAGTTTTGGTAGATAAAGTAAGGTAAATAATGCAGATGAATGTGCAAGTGTAACCTTTCCTTGTGAATACTCATATCAAGTAGAACTGACACAGCTCTCTCATTTCCACAGTTTTCAATAGAAGGGTTCAATTCACTGCTTATCTTGCTATAATGGACTATACTGCCACAGGACTTCACATAAAATATAATTTAGCAAAATCTTTTCAGTAGATGTAGCATTGCACAAGAATAAGCATCGATCAGGTCCTCATTTAAGAAAGCCATAATACATTGAAAATATATACAGAAAGCCAGAATAGACTATTCTGTCACCAATCTAACTACATTATGAGGAAAATTCCCAAAATTTAAACTATGAATTGAATTTCAGTTTATGCCATTTATATAGGGACAAAACTGAGATTTCAAACATCAGTACCAATATCACCAAATCTATCAGAAACTCAGTAACTACAGCAGCTATAAACCATACAGTTTTGATAAAGAAAGTTCAGTTCTTTTATGCCAAAGTATCTCAATGAGGTTGAATTCCTTAAAGTCCTCAAACAGAATTACAGATAGTGTTTCTATATTTAAGTGCTGGTCCAGTTAAATTAAAAAAAACTGTCCTCAATGGTGGAGAACCTGGAATCTGGAACAAAATAATTGCAGATGGAGGTTACTGCTCCAATTATGTATCCCTCAGGATATTGGTCTCCCTGATTGAATCTGCATTGCCTCCTATTTTGCAATATTGCCACCTATTTTCAATGCAATACTAGTCTACTGTGGCTACCAAGAGTTTCCCAGCCTTTCCTAATTGCTCCCCAACTGGATTCTGTCCCCAACTGGATTCTGTCTGGGGCCGATCTATTCATAGAATCATAGACTTTAAGGTCAGAAGAGACTATTATTGATCATCTAGTCTGACCTCCTGCACAACACAAGCCACAGAATCTCACCCACCCACTCCTGTATCAAACTTGTGTCTGAACCACCGAAACCCTCAAATCATGGTTTAAAGACTTCAAGTGGCAGAGAATCTTTCAGCAAGTAACCCATGCCCCACGCTGCAGAGGAAGGCGAAAATCCCCCAGGGCCTCTGCCAATCTGCCCTGGAGGAAAATTCCTTCTTGACCTCAAATATGACAATCAGCTAAACCCTGAACATGTGGGCAAGGCTCACCAGCCAGACACTCAGGAAAGAATTCTCTGTAGTAACTCAAATCCCACCCCATTTAACATCCAATCACAAGCCATTGGATATATTTACCGCTAATAGTCAAAGACCAGTTAATTACCAAAATTAGGCTATCCCATTATACCATCCCCTTCATAAACTTATCAAGCTTAGTCTTGAAGCCAGATATGTCTTTTGCCCCCACCCCACACCCCTTGGAAGGCTGTTCCAGAACTTCACTCTGATGGTTAGAAACCTTCATCTAATTTCAAGTCTAAACTTCCTGATGGCCAGTTTATATCCATTTGTCCTTGCGTCCACACTGATACTGAGTTTAAATAATTCCTCTCCCTCCCTGGTATTTATTCTTCCGATATATTTATAGAGTGCAATCATATCTCCCCTCAGCCTTCTTTTGGTTAGGCTAAACAAGCCAAGCTGTTTGAGTCTTCTTTCATAAGACAGGTTTTCCATTCCTCGAATCATCCTAGTAGCCCTTCTCTGAATCTGTTCCAGTTTGAATTCATCCTTCTTAAACATGGAAGACCAGAACTGCACACAGTATTCTAGAGGAGGTCTCAACAGTGCCTTGTATAACGGTACTAACACATCCTTATTTCTATTGGAAATACCTTGCCTGATGCATCCCAAGACCACATTAGCTTTTTTCACAGCCATACTGTGGCTACCAGGAGTTTCCGAGCCCTTCCTAATTGCTCTCCAACTGGATTCTGTCTCTCTGGAGCAGATCTATTCTACTGCTTCCAACAGAAACATGTCTGGCATATAGTTAGAGATAGTTGGGAATTTTCTAATCAAATACTTTTAGTCTAACTTAAAACTAATCCTGGGAAACAAAGGGTTGGTTTAGAAAAAAATCCCAATTCAAACTCTTTTTTTGAAAAACAAAGTTTCAACATTTTCAAAATGAAAAAAAAATTGTGTTAAAATGACAATTATGAAATTTTAGTTAATTTATACTAAAGAAGATTTAAATTCTTTAAAAGGCAAAATCAACACAAAACATTTTGAAATTATTGAAATTAACTGTTTCAATTGACCCAAGTGATTTTTTTCCAGATTATTAGGTCACAAAAATGTTCAAGATGTTGACTTTTTCCCATATAATTTTGAAAACTCACATGGGATGGTATAACTGCTTCCTGCCCAGGTCTATGTATCTTGTGGTGTTGCTGACTAATTGGTGCTCTTCCACACAGGGAACCCCTATAGAATGCTGCCCTTCCATCCCTCTGAACTGATATATGAATTCATCTTCATCATCATTATTTATTATTTACTTAGACTCAGCCATCATGCGGGTCTTATCCATCCCCAACATAGTCTCAATGGCCTAACCTGTAGAGTTGTTGAATAAGACAAACACATTATTTTCAAATATTGTGTTGAATCAGTGTATCAAGTTCACTCTGCTACTATTCAAGGGGCCATGTTATTGATTGCTCACAAATATTGGGACAACCTTCAGTTTATTTGTGAAATGTTTAAACATCCTAAATGATTAATGATATTTTAGCTAGTATGATTATCCACTGAAAATTGGTACTATCAGTGCATTATTCATTGCTACTATTATTCATTTTCCTGCTTACAGATTTTCAGTCAAATGATCAGAAACACTGCTGTGTAACTTAAGGACCAATCATACCCTATGCAAAGGGAATAGTCAATTAGAACAATACATGAACCATTTTTCTCCACAAACCATTCAACAAATTCAACAAATATATTAGCAGACATCATGATTTATTCACAAAGAGAAAAAAGCAAGCTAAATCAGATAATGTTTAATTTTCTCCACCTATTTATCTGCATAATTGATTGGTTCTGCAATAAATTCATTCCTTAATTGATTCACTGCATAACTGTTTGTCTACATAATTTATTCATTTTACTGTTCATCCCCTGCATTATTATTGCACATAATTGATTCACTGCATAAAGGTTTCATTAAAAGTTAAATTGATTCTGTGCACAATTGATCAATAGCATACTAGTCCTGGCCAGTCTCTGCTTATCTTCTGACTCCTCTCCTCAGCACCATAGAGGATCTGTTCTTTCCTTCTTATTCCCCAAAAATGTGAAGACCATGCCACATGTGGTATTTCAGACATGATATCGATAGTCAGGATAGCTGGTCTTTTAGGTCAAGTGAATATGTCATCTAAAGAGGGTCCCTTTAAGCAATAGTGCCTGTCAACCAATTTTTCTTCTGTGAGTGCATCCTAAACACAAAAAAAGCAAACACACCCCAAAGAAACACAAGCCCCAGGGAATTCATGTTAATGGACCAACCCAAAGATAGCTCAATAAATTAACAATTCAATCCTGAATTACATTAAAATCTCTTGATTGTCAGTTACACACAGTGGAAAGGAGCCTGTAATTGTAATATAGCTATAGTAACAGTTATCTCTGGTAGAAGCTGTAGGAATATATTTTTAGCACGTGTTGATTTTGCATTCCAGATCATCAGCAAACAGACAAATCAGTCTCCAAGAATGATATGCCTGGTGCCTTTACCAATGTTTTGTTCCTTGGCAGATAGCATGATCTGAGACCACAGCATCAGAAACCAGCCTTGAACAGGTGATAATGCTGACCAAGCCATTGTGAGGATGATGCTCACTAATTATTAACTGGGTTGATATTTTCTGAAAGGCATTGGTTCTCTGTTAAATAACTGTCTATTTCCCAGCAGGCTTTGGCTGGGTACAATCAAGAAGTTCGCTGACATTCCTATGGTATGGGTCCCTTGCTATAAAAGTCGGTTGTTGTGGCCACCTTTCCCATAATTTATTTGAAGGTTTTGGTGCAGTTGTGTTAAGGACACAAGAAATGCACAAGCAGGCCTTATTACTATACACAAGACCCTTAGAGGAAAATATTTTCCCTCTCACTATTATAGTAGATTGGGTATTGTATCTCCTTAAGATCCAGGACACGTGGCAGGTGCCCTCATATTTATAATTACTTACTATGATTAGGGACTACTGGCTGCGGGACAAACACCGCAGTATGAATACTTGCATTTCAAGAAAACCTGTAGCATTGGCCTTTAATCCAACTGCCAACGTGTTGTGCTTTCCTTCTGCATTATTCAGAGTGGCATCAGAAAGGAATTTTTGCATACATGCAATAAATTCTTTTCAAATGTAAATAATCTGACTTTTCTGAAAACATACAAACAAGCAAAAAAAAACCCAAATAAACAAAAACAAAAAGACCCCTAAACTGGATACATATATCTATGTTAAAATCAGGATGGTTCCAGCATGAAAGACTAAGTAAAATACCTGAATGTCTGTTCTTTAAATAAACCATTTGCAGTTTCACTAAGTGACAAATTGTACTTGACTGAGAGCACAACAAATTTCCTTTTTGAATGTTCTATATTTAAATATTGCTTAACTGATTTAAGTAAGTTTTCTTTCAGACTTTTTTTCATATTGGTTGACAAATTATATGCCAAGTTTGAGCTTAGTGCAAATTAATAAAAATTGAAGCATAAATTCATGACAAATTTGGTTTATAATGTAAATGACAGCTATCCCTTAACTAAAGCAGCCTCTAGGCTGTTAGTGTAGAACACCAATATATCACCCATGAAATCAGTGTATTGTAAAATAACGTTTAACAATTAATGTCCAGAGAAATTATTCAATAGAAGTTTTAATATATGTATCTCATGAATGTTACAGTTTGAATGTAAATGGTATATGAAGCATATTTTAAAGTACTGAAATAATCATAGTAGTTTAATTTTGCATTTTTTTCTTACAAAAGAGTTTGAATTTTAATCAATGCATTTTGTTGCATACATGCATATATAGAATCTTAGAATCATAAAAAAGTAGGCCTAGAAGGGACCTCAAGGGGACATCTAGTCCATCTGCCTGTATTCAGGCAGGTCCAAGTACATATAGACCATCCCTGATAGATATTTTTCCAACCTGTTCTTAAAAATCTCCAGTGATGGAGATTCCACAGTTTCCCTAAAATCCTATTCCAAATCTTAACTACCCTTACATTTGGAAAACTTTTCCTAATACCTAACTTAAATCATGTCAAGCCCATTAATTCTTGTCCTACTGTCACAGTTCATGGCACGTGTACCTGTATTTCTCCTCAATGGTCATAGAATCATGGAATATCAGGGTTGGAAGGTATCTCAGGAACTCAAGTCCAGCCAAGGGCACCCGCTTTCAGGTTTCCAGCTTCCCAATCATTGCTTTTCTGGGTGGAGATTAGCACTTCTCTCTCTTCTGATCACGAGTATTTCCAGGCTGCATAGTTCCCTTCCTTCATTCTGTTATTCCCAGCACAGACAGTTTACCCAAGGACACCTGCTTGCTTTCTCTTCAATGATCAGAGCTGTAATTGCTACCATTTCCATTACCATTTCAAGTTACCCACACAGCACTTCCTGTGCAAGCCTATTTTATTCCTAAATGAATTACAGAAAAAAAAATTAAAAAATTAAGAACCTACTGTCATAACATTTTTTCCCAGATCTGGACCTTAGCATCCAAAATATGGGTGTTAGCATGAAAACCTCTAAGCTTAGTTACCAGCTTGGACCTGGTAATGCTGCCACCAGCCAGGAATTATACAGTGCCTAGCTCACTGTGGTCTCCCCAAAACCTTCCCTGAATACAATTTAACACATTCCAGCAACTACACACATGTAAATACAAAAGAAAACAATATAAACCTATTGTCTTACTATCCTTGTACTTACAACTTGGAAACAGAAGATTAGGAAGGCAGGAGACAGAAAAATCACTCTCAGAGCTGAGAGGGCACAGACACAAGACAATGAACAAAGAACTCACACCCAAAACTTCCCTCCACTCAGATTTGAAAAAGTTTTGTTTCCTGATTGGTCCTCTGGTCAGGTGTTTCAGGTTACTGGTGTTACACCTTTACAGGTAAAAGAACATTAACCCTTAGCTATCTGTTTATGACACCTACACACGTTAATAAGTATGCCAAAGTTAACCTCAACCCTAACATGGGCTCTTGCAGGTGCAGTCCTTCAAACCCCAACTCAAAGGGAATTCCTTTTCAATTCAAGTTCATGACAGATTTGGCTCAGAACAAGCACTTCATTTTGTGGCCTCAGTAAGCCCAGTCCTTCCAATCCTTTCCAAAGGACTGGGCTTCTCTTTGGCCCAGGGGTCCTGTCCATTTGCTGAATCAGGAGGAGTCCATGAGCCAGTTTAAAACCAGGCTATTTATCCAAAATCCCTCTCTTAGTCCCTGGAGAATCCAGGTTGAGCAAGTATATGCAAACATTTCTGGGGGAAGACTTCAAAGGGTTAATAATGGAGCAAGCACATTAGCATCCCACTTCCCAATAGAGAAGGTATATACAGTGCCAAAACAACACATGCACAATGGCATTTTTAATACAATATACCTCAAAATTAGTAACTCTAATTCAAAAAAGGTTCAACTTAATTCAACAAAATGTATCTTCATTCCATAAGGTTTGTTGAGGACATTACAGAATATTGTCAGTCTGTCACGCTACTTTCAGTAGACATGGAGAACAACTGATCACTGTCATCTTTGTAACAACACATTTGAAGACTGTTACGATGTTCCCCATGAGTCTTTTCTTCTGACTAAACATAGCCAGGGTTTTTTTTTAACTTTTTCTCTTAAGATAGGTTTCCAAAATCTCCTTCTTTTTTGCTCTCCTCTGTACTATCTCCAGTTTCTCCACCACTTTCTTTTGAGAGTGGTGCTCAAAACTGGACACAATATCCAGCTGAGGCCTGACCAATGTCGAATAGAGTGGGATAATTACCTCCCATGTCTTACATACGACATCATATCGTTGGCCCATATTCAGTTTGTGATTCATTATAATCCCCAGGTCCTTTTCGGTAATAACACTATCTAGCCAGTTATTCCCCATTTTGTAATTGGCATATGATTTTTTTCCCTCTTAAGAGTAGGACTTTGCATTTTTCTTTATTGAATTTCATCTAGTTGATTTAAAACCAATCCTTTCAAGGTAATTTTGAATTCTAATACTCTCCCCCAAAGTGCTAACAACCTCTCCCCACCTTGGTGTCATCCACTACTTTTATAAGTATCAGAGGGTAGCCGTGTTAGTCTGGATCTGTAAAAGCAGCAAAGAATCCTGTGGCACCTTATAGACTAACAGACGTTTTGGAGCATGAGCTTTCGTGGGTGAATACATCATGCATCTGAGGAAGTGGGTATTCACCCACAAAAGCTCATGCTCCAAAACGTCTGTTAGTCTATAAGGTGCCACAGGATTCTTTGCTGCTTTTACTTTTATAAGCCACTCCATTATCCAAGTTGTTAATAAAAATGTTGAAAAGTAAAAGACCCAGAACAGAGCCCCGTGGAACCCACTCCATTCTGAAAGGTAAGTGCTCTTTGAGTACAGTCTTTGAACTAGTTATGCACTCACCTTATAATAATTTCATGCATACCACATTTTCCTAGTTTTCTTATAAGAATGTCATGACGGACTGTGCCAAAAGCCTTATTAACATCAAGATATATCATGTTTACTGCCTTGCCCCAACTATGAACCCAGTAACCCTTTATTCACCCACACAAGTTTTGAATATTACCAATTAATTTCAAAGATGGATATTTGCAAACACATAATTGAATGGATATCTTCTTGTTTAGGTTTTTTCTAACTTTTGATAAGCCATTTGCTACTGTATAAATTTAGCAGAAGAGATTGCTTTGTTCTGACAACAACTGATCTTTCCATCCTGTTTCTCAATCCCAAGAAGTTCTAATCATCATAACTATTTCCACAGCAACTAACTGTGATAGAGCAAACAGAGGATTATAACAAAAATAGCCCTTTAGTACAAATCAGCAGGAGGAGGAGATGGCTTGTGGGAAGAATATTCAATGAACATTTATTCTTCAGTAATTAGCCACTCTGGGAGTAAGTTAGCTATGGATACAAGAAAGGCAAATTGGCATTTACTTTATGAACGTTCCTAAATTTTAACTGTACCAAAAGAGCTATTTATTAGTGAAATTCTGAATCAAACATAAACCAGCTGCTGCAAATACATTTGAATGAATCTTGACACCGGAAGGCATAATTCAAATATTTAAATGTATAATGAATCATTTAAGCCATTGTTGAACAATGATGGGATAATACTTAATTTATTACATGTCCCCTTCTAGCAGCAGAATATGAATATGATCTTCACAAGCATTGGGTTTATATCTTCTAACTAGGGCAAGAGTACTTACATTATATTAGGTCAACACAGGATTATTTACTGGGGAACTTAAAAATGACAGTGTCTAATTTTCTGTCAAATGGAATTTTTTTTATCTATATATGAAAAAACCCCACTACACTGGATTAGTACATATTGCCACTTTGTGCAATAAATTGGAAAGAAAGAATTGTACTTTGAGGAAGCAGGTGGCGGTCCAAAATGTTCCTTTCAACATCAGTGACAAAGCTCTCACTGACTTCAATGAGAACAAGATCAAGTCTGTGGTGTAGAACTATAAAATAAATCTGTTATAAGATGCTCTCATTAAAATAAACATTCAAAACCCTCTTCTACTCAGATTGAGGTCAGTAGCAAAACTCACATTATTTCAATGAAAAAAAAGATCAGCTCTTCATACTCTTTAATGCAAGATGTGCTCCAGTTTTCAAATGAAGCCATAGAATTTCTATTGCAGTCCACTATTAAAGCAATCAGTGCATAGTCCTTAACCTTTACAATGGACCATACACATATTCCTGAGTTTACATTACAGCTAAAAGGGCAGGGGAAAGTGACAATTTCTGTGCACTTTATTTCTATATGCCATGATTGTGCAACCTATACTGCTATATAGATGCAAAGTTAGATTGCACAATTACGGTCTCTTTTTTAAAAAACAACAACATTTGAGCAGTAGTTGCATTCCTTCTTGTATTCACTTTCCTATAGGTCACTTGATCTGAATATAGACGTGCTAGTAAGGACTCGATTTTCTGAAAAATCAGGCCCTCTGTGCATATAGGCACAAGAAGTCAAATTATGTCATATATGCTAACCCTGGAGATATTGTTTCATATTGTGAAGTAACAGTATATGCGAACATTAGATTGTTAAGTAACGTTTGGCCCTCCCTCAAACTGCATGTATTAAAACATTTACCAACTTTGGAGGAAAAACATTGTGATAGTTTTTCTGTCAAGCTCTAGCATAAGCAGCAGAAAAGGAATTTTTGCTGCAGAAGTCAGCCGAAACTTCCTTCTTGACAGCTACTGTGCAAGCTTTGTAGGCTATTATAAAACTTATCTTTCCCTTTTCTCCCCCGAGGACTGCTCACATTATTTTACTCATACCAGTACTACTCCCATTTTTGAGGTCATAACCACCACATATACAAAATCTGCAGATCCAAACTTGCATTGATTAATGTATCCAATATCGTACCTACTTTAATAACCGTTCCTGCAGAATGAAAGACCTAAAAAGTTTTCATAAGTACACAGTACAGAACAGATAGTAAAATACAGCTTTAGTTCAAAAGCAATATATATAGCATAAGAAAGCCTAACTAAAATACTAGGGGCCAAAAATACACAGCAAAATCAGCTGGGGTAAATCAGCACAGCTCTATTAAAGTCCATGGAGATATGCTGACTTACACCAGCTGAGGATTTGGCTTGAAGAAAAAGTTATCATTTTCTTATAGTGAAATGGTACTTAACATTCTTTGCAAAGATACATCTATACAAAACAGATACTTAATATAGTCTCATCTATTTTAAAAATGAAAAGCCAGAGATGGATTCTTTCATCTCAAAATATGGAACTCTCTTCATAACCTGGATATACTGGGAATAAATGATGTCAGATTATTTCTTCTGAGTAATTCTGTAA
This sequence comes from Gopherus flavomarginatus, assembly GCF_025201925.1. Classification (NCBI taxonomy): domain Eukaryota; kingdom Metazoa; phylum Chordata; order Testudines; family Testudinidae; genus Gopherus; species Gopherus flavomarginatus. Next base: position 194,479,426 of record NC_066617.1, on the reverse strand, counting down.
GTTTAAATAATTTTGTTTGTGAACATTTATGTAAGATATTTTAAACTCATTGTCATTTACCATAATAGCACTTCTCAATTAATAGTGAATAAATCATTGAATAGTAATAACTAATTCTTAATACAAACAAAATCCATCAGTATAAGCATATATTTTATGTCACAAGGGTATAGTTAATTAATAAAGCAGAAGCAAAATAGAAATCACAGCCACAAATAATTACATTATTCCACAATGTAATTTGATAGTTTTTCTGAGACATTGCCATTAGAAGAAGAATAGCTATAAGCTTAGCTGATGGGGCTAGATGGTGCAGTGGAGTGTTATACTGCCAAAACCTATTGGTCTTTTAGTTGTGTAAATGGGTTCTGTATTCCAGAATCCTGCAGTTGTAAAATGCAAGAAATAAATTGAGCTAAAGGAATTTCTGTAGAGAACCAGTCAGAGACATATTAAAATGTTGTCTGAATAATTTACGATTTGTAAAAGTAATGATGTGATGTATCATTTGTGATTATGACCAGCTTTTTTCATTAGCTTTTCAGAGTTAATTTCAACAGATGAACTCATGTTTAAAGATTAGTGCGCTGTATAAGACTGAGGTTGCATCAGTGTGGAACATTTGATGAGAAGAAGCGTTTCTGTTTTTAGTTGACATTTTATGGTTTAAAGTGATAACAATTAAACAAATGGGAGTTGTGCTTGTTTGACATTCTAGATCCCCTTCGGCCTATACTCTAAAGCTGTCCTAATTTTTCAGATATGAAACTGTGCTGCCTTAAAGCATGATATCAAAATATATGGATCCAAGTGGCTGTTCTTCATTACCCTTCCTACAGGATTAATTATATACAAAGTTTACTAAGGCAAAACAGACAATTACAAACAAAAACTTTATGGAATGCCTGTAGTTCTTAATTACTCTTAGGCATGCCCTTATTTTCTCTGCTTTTAAATCAATAGAAGTAGTGGTTTCACAAAATACCAATTACATATTTTAATTAGAGTCTTACCACCACTGCACATTTTGCTCAAATGAAGTTGGGCACTAATGGTGCAAACATGCTATAATACAAAGAGTTACTTTACAATGTTAAACCTGTGAAAAACCACAGTGCTCCACAGTCTGTTTATCTGAGCCTTTTGCTCACTAGTGATGGGGCAACAGTTTTTATAGAATAACATAACTAAGTACACCCCTTAATAAATTTGAGCTCAACTCAAAATCAGAACTGAGTTCTGAAAAAGTTTAACTAACCTAAGTTTCAGTTTGCTTGATGCTCTGAATTTCCAAGTTATGACTAGGGCAAAACGTCTAAGTGTCATAATACTGAGAAACAGAATCTTCTTTTAATATTTCTGGCCTGGCCTGAGATTGGCAGTACAGGAAATCCTGAAGAAAACAAAAAGACCTGTCTGAATAAAGCATTCAGCCCGCTTTTTCAGACTTAGTAGTTTCATACAGAAAATTTTGGACAAACCTCTGAAAAAGTGTCTGTGTTTGTTGGAAAGGAGCTAAATCTTCAAACTTTTAGATGCTCAGAGATCACTTGTTCTAACTTAGTACTTTGACATAGGCACAATTAGATAACCTGATCTTCCAGAACAATGCTTTCTCCAGCATTGGTAGCTTCAGTTGTAATGTTTTGGGCGTACTGACTGGCTAATTGAGGGAGGGTATGGAGTGAGTTCAAGATGCAGTGCCTCTGCACAGTAGACAGTCACATCCACACAGGGAGATTTGCCTGAAGTTGATCCTGATGCCTCACTCAGCTCTCACTAATGGCTCCAAGTAGCTGTGTGTGCACCAGAATACCAGACCCCAAGATCTTGCCTGAGCTGGCATGCTAAACCTAAGGAGGGGTAGCAAGCTGTGACCACTAGTGAAAGGGCATATCTGGCGCTCCAACTGCATAAAGTGAAGCAAACACAATGTCCAAAATATAACATTGGTGGACCCAGTGCTGGAGGAAGCTAATGGATAGTTTAGAACAATGTTGCAGATGGATTATGATACACTGGTCAAATTGAAAGCTAAGGAGTCATGGTCAAACAGGTGGCAAATACCAAACCATAGAAACTTAATGAAGAATAGAAAAAGAAACAAAAGTATACCAGCTCAGTCATCGCCAAGACAAACAAAGACTCTGTTCATCGCTCAGAAACCAAGGCAGAAGCAAAAAAAAGTATGTGATTGGTGCAAATATAACAACAAGCAGAACAAGGACTTAAATGATGAACACAAACTATAAGACATTTATCAGATCATAAGAACATTCTAGCAGGCTGGAATATTTCTGATAACAATGCATATGTTGAAAAGATGAGTAGGGAAACATTGGTTTAAAACAAAATGAGATGAGTAGACAAGGAAAATTCTACTATGATGAACACAGGATATTGATACTGGGAAGAGAAGATGGTGGACACCAACATGGAGTCACATTGATGCTAAAGCTGAAGGCAAGCCAGGCTCTTATGACATTTAAGCAGATATCTCCTTGTATGCTGAAGGCAAATCAAATCCGGAGCAGCCATCATAGTATAGGTATATGTACACAAAAAACAAAAAGATTAATTTTATAACAATCTACAGAAAGCAATACAAGAAGTTTCAAGACCAGACATGCTGTTGGTGATGGGAGATTTAATGTGAAAGAAGAACCAGGCTGGAATTTTTAGGTTGGAGCAATAAGCAGATTCAGATTCAGTGAAGAAAATGAAAAAGGCAAAAGGTTACTGAATTTCTGCTGAAGTAACAATCTGGTGATGATGAACACACTAATTCAACCGAGAAAGATGCAGAAGAAGTGGTCCTGATGGGCAAAGAAAGACCATGACAGACTTTGTACTTGTGAATCAAAGATAGACATCAAGTGTGTTGTCGTGCAAATCATTTGCAGCCAATATTAGATCAGATCATATGTTAGTGCATCAATCAGGATGAGGCTGAGGGCAACTGAAATAGTGCTGAGAACTTAGATTTATGATTTGGACAAACTGAAAGAGACAGATGTCAGGAAGGGATACAAAGAAATCACATGGGAAAAAAATCATGGCTCTTGTGAAAGAAGAAAAGAACATTTAAGAGACAGGAAATGGTATAAAATATGGGATTACAAGAGCAGCTGAACAAGTACTGGGCTACAAAGCCAAAATGAAGAAACCAGTGTAGATAATGGATAAAGTGCTGCTGCTGAGTGACAAGTGTAAGAAGTTGAAAAAGAATACAAAGGAAGATGCAAGTCTAAGAGCTGAGTATAATAGATGGACCAGAACGATAAATCAGAAAGTGAAGAGACAGAAACAATTAGATAAGTGAAAAATGTAAAGAAGATGTGAAGAGAAATGCAACGTGGGTTGTATTGAGTTAAAGATATCAACAGTGAAAGACAGACAAGCAACAGCAAATAACTGAGGGTGAACAAGAATAAGCAATAGAAGAAATATTTTGAAGAGGTGTACCTTGTGCACAACACAGTAAGCTTTCCAGTACAAATGAGAGCAAGCAGATTCCAGGATTCATAGAAGGAAAAGTAAAGATCTCAATAGAAATTTTGAAAAAGGAAAAGGTGCAGGGAAGTGACAAAGTATTGCAAATAGGTGAGGAATGCCTGGCAAAGACAATGCATGACAACTCCAAGAAATTGATCAAGTTTATAGAAAACATCTACAGCAAGTTGATGAGTGAAGTGAGTGTAGACAAGAAGCTGATGAAATGGCTCAGGACAAGCAGACAAGGATACACGCTATTGGACACATCTGTTCAACTTGGTACTGGGAGAAGTATTCTTTAGAAGTCATGGCTGTAGCACCAAGAGACTAAATGAAAGGAATCAGGTTACATCAGAGGTATGTGAATAATTTTAGATTTGCAGATGATATTGACCTCAGAGGATTGACCAAGTAGGGAATAATTGACAAGGTAGACCAGGAAAGGAGAAAATCTGGATGGAAAATCAGCATGGAGAAGACCAAAACTTTGGCAATTGCAAGACAACGGGACGATGTAAACAGCAAGGTCAGAGACAAAACTGGAACAAGTAGAAGAATTTGTGTACTTTGGAGGACTAGTATTGAAGAATGGGAATGTAAAGATGACATAAAAAAGAAGAATCTGACTAGTCACTACTGCATTCAGGAAAATCTGCAAGGTTTGGAAGGTTAACATTTCAATACAAAAATTAAAATCACCATAAATGAAACAATCGTGCTGATACTAACTACAGGTTGCGACACTGGAATATAAGGAAAGCTGATGAATGTAAGATATTTACTGCAGAAATGAATAGACTGAGGGGAACACAGAGTTTCAAGACAGCAGAATATGAAGAAATGAAGTGATAAGAAAATGGCTAGAACAAGAAATAATGTTGTTATTGAAGATTTGAGAAAGATAACTTCAGTGGTTCGGACATGTGTCAAGAACAGACCCAGAAAGTGTCATACATGGCAATACATAATACAGTGCAAAGAACTAGAAACAGAGGAAGACCAAGGATGTGTTCAATAGACATGGTGAACAATGGCATAGGACAAAAAGGTTTAACAATTACAAAGCTGTTAAGCTAGTACAAGACACAAGGAGGCGGAAAGGCTTCATTCAGCTCCATCACCACTGCTGAGCTGAAAAATGGTGATCAAACAAGAAGAAGAAACTGCTGCAACATTGTTCCTAAAGAAACAGACTTGAGGAGTCAGTATTCCTGGAAATAGCAGAAAACCAGAAGACCTCCTGGGGATATGATCATAGAGATGAAGGATAGGTCTCAGAGTTGAGCTACCACATTGAGACTCATTTCCCCATCTGTAAAATGGGGATAAGAGCACTTTTTATCTGAAATGTCCTAGGTTTAGGGGACCTGCATCTGTATTCCCCCTCTATGGTCCAATCTAGGAGTGCCTAGTCAGTTCTCAGGCCTCCAACCATTACCTGTCTTTGGGGAAGTGTAGCAGGGTGGATCCCTGCTCCTGCCCTGAAGGGGTTAAAAAGAGCCCTGGGGAGGGGCTGTGGCTGGAAAAATCAGCCTTTAGGCTGGGCTGATTGGGGAAGTGGCTGCAGCTGGGGCCACGCCCCAAACTGAGCAATGGGTCCTCATAAGAAGGCCAGGGGAGCTAGAGGCAGACAGTCTCTCTCTAGCTATAGAGGGAGATGGGCCTGGCTACCGGGAGCTAGAGATGAAGTACCTGAGGGGAGCAGGGCTGAGGACAGACTAGGGAGCTCCTGCCTGGAAAGCCCCAGGCTGCCATCTAGCATTAGTCCAAGAGGTACTGGGAGTTGCAGGGAGCAGCCCAGGGGTAGGCAAAGGCAGCAGCTCCAAACCCCTTTGCCTATGATGAGTGGCTGATACTGCAGTCTGCCCCAGTGAACAGGGGCTAGGTGGAGATTAGGCAGTAGCCTATACTGAGGCAAAGTGGGGATAGAGGTTGGGGGTCCCCCGGGAAAGGGAAACCCTCAGAGAAAGGGGTGACTGCTTGGGGGCAGAACTCCATGTAAAGGGCACCGGGTCCAGGAAGGGACATGTGGGCTAGAGGACAGGTGGATCACCAGCCTGCAGGGGGCACTCCAGAACTGGAATGAGCTAATTCCCCGGAAGTCACCAGCAGGAGGCGCCACAGGGGTGAGTCTGCTCGTCTACAGGAAGGAACCCTTCCCATCAGGGGTTTAAGGATGCACAACCTATTGTCATATATTGTGATATCCTAAAGGCTGGCCGGCACCTGTGTGTTGCTTCCTTCCCAAGGACTATGAATGTTCCAGCAGTTACAAGTTACAAGGCAACTCTTTCTCAGCACAGTACCTTTTCTCTTAGGATAAAAATATCAAGTAGAAAAGCTATATAAACAATAAAAGTTCCTACATAGCTACTAAACAAACTAGAAATCACCCATTTTCAAAATGGGAAGTCTAATAGGCCAATGTGCCTTCTGACCTTTCAGCAGGTTTTAGGGTTGTTTTTTTTTCCGCTAAAACAAAAGGAAGACTGAGAGTCTGTTTAAACTCAGTTTTTATATGCTCCAAGTTTATTCTGTTTCTCTCGCTCTCTGCAAATCACAGCTTTCAATGAGCCAAAAAAACCAAAAACATGTCTTAGCCTTAGACCACAAAGGAAACTCAGAGTGTACATTTTTCTTTTTACATTTTAAAATGCAATGAAGAGACACTAAGTGCAATCATGATCCCACTGAAGTCAATGGCAAGACTCACAGTATTTCAAATAATATTGTCTATATTATACTCAAAAGAGGATATCAATTCATAATTAAATCTAAAAGTCCATATTTCCTCTAGACACAACCAGATGTTTAAAGATCCTTAAACCTAAGGTGATCTTTCATACATTTTACATGCTGTGCTTACTCAAGACAACAGGTAAACTAATATCATACTTCTTAATCTTAATTTCTAAGTCACCTGCTCTTGGTCCTTCAATCATTCTCTTAAACCACACACCTAACAAATTTTTTTAATAAAAGAAATGGGCTGAAGGAAAATAAATGGATTAATAGATTTCAATAAAGAAACTATAGCTGATTGTCATTGTTTTGTGCAAATTCTAAACATCTGGTCTGGAAAAATATTCCATTACTTATAGATTGTACCAATACCATTGTGCTGTTAGTAATACCCTCGATGTAACACCACACAACTTAATCTTATGGCAGAGTTGAATATTTTTAAGGAGACACTTTTTGAGAATGGTGTGGGGGTGTGAGATACTTTAAACTGCAGGTGCTTGCTCTAAAATTACTAAGCTTGATGAGTGCCAATACAAAGTCTATGTTACGTATGGTGTCATCAATCTGAGTGCTAGCTGGGAAAGTATAATATCCTAAGTTTCTTGATTCAGAATTCCTGTCATGCTTGTTATTGCAATGTGCAAAGCATGCTGATACAGTGGTGGATGAAAAAAAGCAACATGACAAACTTATGATTTATTTCCTTTGAGATCAACAGAATGCAGAGAACTGTGACAAATGAGGGATCTAGTGGGACTGTGAAACATTATATTAAAACATCAAAGGCCTGATTACCTTATCTTCTGTAATTTATCACTCTTTTCTCTCATGACTTATCATCATTGCAAGGTGCTATCTGAGGTCTAGAAAATTCCTGCAAATTGGCCCTGTAATGCTGAAATATATAAGGCCTTCCCAGAATCATGGAAAGTTAGTGGGAAAAAAAAACTTTAATGCTGATATGATTTCTTTCTCTTAAGAGGAAGTCAGTGAAAAAGAATGTGCTTCAGACATATAAAACATAGTACATAAGACATACTATCTGACTATGTAAAAGTAATAATAAATATTTATTTCTGACAGCATATCACAAATTAGATTTGTTTAACATTGTGGAAGTTGAGAGAGTACCAGAATACTAAGGGGATGAACATTATTTTTACTGGGCAAAAACTGGATGTGCCTCAAAAATCTCCCACCACCTTTAAATAGTGTAAGATTACAAAATAGATTGAGCCTAATTCTCTACTTCATTACATTGACATAAAAACTGATATACAAGAGAGGAAATGCAGGCTTAAAGTTTGCAGCGGGTTTTCTCTTCCTGTATTTATGACTGCAATCTGAAAATATAGCGGGCTGGATTCTCCACTGAATTACACCAATTTCAAACTAGTTTAACTCCACATTAACAGCATTACCCCAGAGTAAAATCAAATTAACACAGTGGTGAATCAGGCTGAGGGTCTGCTCCTACTCCCACTGACAACAGCAGCAAAACTCACATTACTGGCAAAGGAAGCAAGATTAGGTTTATAAAGCCACTTCTGCCTCAGGGTATGTCTATACTTAGAACTGGAGGTGTAATTTGCAGCTCAAGGAAATTTAACAGGATTAGCTTTGATTCAGCTAGTGTGCTAGAAATAGAGTGTAGCCATGGTAGTATAAGAGGCAGAAAGGGCTAACCGCCCCGATTGTGCACCCATCTGAGACAATAGGCACATAATGGGAGCAACTACTCCCTCCCATTGCTCACAACACCAAGGATACACTATTTCTAGTATGGTAGCTCAGTCAGAGTGAGCACAGGTATGTTTTGCTGAGCTGGGAATTACACCTATAGTTCAAAGTGCAGACATAACCTTAGACCCTATATTCCTCATGTGGTATGTCACAATTCTTCAGTTGAACTACACCAATTTACAGCTGCTAAGAATCTGGTCAATAAAATCTGCTAGCAATGCTTTAAGTGGCTTTTGCCCCACGAATCTATAACCTTCTGGCAAATTAAAGTCCCATTTTCTATTCAAGGAATCCATTTCCAAAAAATCAATTCATTTGCTATTTTGACCTTTGAGTACATTTTTAGCAAAGATTAAGGGAGGACGGGTAGTTAAATATCAGAAGGCAGAATAAATTGGGTGGTGTGCCAGTGAGAAATGAACTATATGGCAGTGGTGAACAAGCTGATCTCTTTATTGTTCATTGCAGACATTCTAATCTTTGGAATTTTTAAAGAGTGTCTAATTTTTGTAAAAATAAACTGTTCTGGGATATTACCTGAACACCTCTGAAACTCACTTTCATATATCAATCTCTTAATGATGTTTATGAATTATAAAAGCCTTCAATAATTATGACTGCAGATTCAGATTTCACCTTCTTACAGAACTATTATTGCTTACATGGACAAACAATTACCAGCAGCTATGGTAACTAAGGCATGCAGATTTTAGGAGTGTTTGTTTCCTAGCAACAATGGCCAAAATGATATAACCAAAAGTTTCCTTTCAATTCTGGATTGTAACAGCCAGACCCATAAGGATTATTTTATATCTCTCAAAACTAGACTGTCATAATTAAATGTTCAAACACGTAGACCTACTATGAAAACAGAGAATATAGAATTATTCAAATCATCCAAAGTAAATACAATTTTTAAAGGCTGTTATTTTGAAGTGTATGTATAATTTCTCTCAGCGCACTGCAAAACTAATTAGCATAAAATTTATGGCAAGATTCTACCACCATTACAGTGAATAGTATTTTACAAGTAGAAGTCCTGTTGGTTTCTTTGGAGCTACTCATGAAGTAAAGTACAACTCAATTTGTGTAAATGTGGCAGAATTTGTCCCTAAATGAGTACATTTTATGGCCTATATTAGCTGAAGGTATGTTTTGAATTTGATAACATATTGTCCCACATTAATGCATTTATGCTGGTACATTTAACAAAATTATTAATATTTTAACTAACATGCCATTTTGTCTGTGTCACATTCCATAGTGCATTTGTTTCCTACTACTCCATTTTATACAATTGAGAGAAAAAAATTTATTTTTTTTATGGAGAAACTGTTGTTAAAGCACAGTCACTGTACACAAATAATTCATACATAGAGTACAGAATTGCAAAGAAACATCTTATAATTCAGCATGTTATATTAGAAGCCTTCTACATGCACAAGACATGCTCCGTAACATCCTACCTTTATTTGAGGCATCTTGCTTCACACAGTCTCTGCAGCATGGCAACAATCCCTCATATCCCATGGTCTGAGAGGAAAAGATTCATTCATGGCCAATAGTAGATGGAGATAGACACTGTAGTCAAGCTGAAAATGGGCTCCCAGGTGGAGGTTCTATCTATGGTAATGTATCCAATTTGGGGAAGGATCTGCAAGAGACAAATTGTGATATAATTTAGCAACTGTAACAAAAATATTAATAAGGATTATTATCCAGGAATATACAATACAAATGAGATTTTCCATTAAAGTCTCTTATTTTAGAAGCTTAGAGCTGATCAAAACATTGCATTTTGTAACCTTTTTAAATGAAAGCAAGAAAAGTGGAAATTTTCATGAAAAAGTGTCCATTTTTCCAAACCAGCTCCACTTACAATACGCTTTTAAAAAGACCCACTGCTGAAATTTCTAGTGATTATTCACAGGTTTTGTACTCTTTTAACTATGTCATTTCAGAAACAGTTATAGTTAAAGTGGTGCAACAACCTAAGTGTAGGCATAGTTATCCCAGTAGAAAGATGCTTACATTGGTATAGCTTATTAACCTAAATTAAGGGCAATAAACTTTGCCAATATTGCATCGTTATAGTGGTATAGCTGCATTTTCCACCACTTCTGGCTTGCATCACAAACTATATCTGTTTCTGAACTGAAATCAGTATAAAAACTGTGTGTGGACAGTGTAGTGAGTGATATACATATTTTTCGGCTCAATGTTTTTAAATTGGAAAATCATTATCCAAGATCTAGTAGTAATATGACTTTGCCTTTTCCATTGTTCTCAAAGGAATGTTTCCTGACAAGTTTTCAAGGCAGGGCTAGGATGGAGAGGTGTATTGTCAATGGGCCTGTACTTAGAGAAAGTTCACCCAGGTGTCTAACATTAAGCTCGTAAGTAGATGCAGATTTCAGTGGGACTCTGTGAATGCTTAAATTAGACATATCCTTAAGTATATTACTGAACCTAGGCCCTGAGGATTTGAGAATTACTCTTGAGAGTAACATCAGCCTAAAAAAGATAGATGGATTCTCCCTCAAATTTAAAATTAAGGTATTGTATCAGTATTGAACTTTAATTTTGAAGGTTGAGCCATAGGGCACCTTGTTCCAGGAAGAAAGACCAGTCATCTCTATAGTGTTAGCTGAGAAGCTGCAGCATAAGCCAAGAGCAATCAGACTCCCAGAGTGGGATTTACAAAACGTTATTAAGCATATGAAATGGGATTTACGAAAGTACTAATTAGAGAACTCCAGGGTGACTTTCTATCTGGAACTCTCTCATATTATTAAGTCCCTCCTACAACACTCTTGTAACTGGAAGACCAGTAACTCTAAGTGTGATTCAACCTAACAATTTATGTAATCAGAGGGCAAATTTGCATCCTGCTCTTACTTGGGAAGTTACTTATTAAAGCCAATTCTTAGAGGCTAATATCAACAGACACATTTACTAGATTTTTAAAATATTTTTATTGTCATAGAAAGCAAAATAACTACATTTCCTTTCACTGTTTTTTCACAATTCAAGGCTGATATTTTGAATCTTAGAAATTTAGCGAACAGTTACAGATCATCATTACTGAAGTTCCAAGTAATGAACCTAGGTTCATAGGTAACCCCTATGAATGGCATTCTGATTCCTGTTCTGTAAGACTAGATGCCAAGCATGTACATCTTGTCACTAGTATACAAATTCACATTGGAAAGCTTTCCATAATTTGTCAGATAAAAGCTGAAAGAAACATTTTTTATGACCAAAATGCAGGAGTCAGTCAATGACACAATGTTCTCATTTTATCTTTTCAGTTTTTTTAATTGACAATAATCATAACTTAATTAAAATACATTTTTGTCCAAGCTCTTCAGTAATGTACAGTTCATGAGACTAAACTGTAACATAGTATTACCACCATGCAGCTAAATACACAGAAAAATTTAAATATCTTTGAGTTAAGCAGACATCCTTTTTATTATGACCATTAGTGTTGGTTTGTAAAACTACAGCTTTATTACTATATTCAAATATTTTATTTTGCATTATATAATGTAGCACACCCTAGGTTTTTCATCCTCTCCCACCCAGCATGGTGCATATTCATCCGTACTTTCAGACGTTTATAACGTCACAGAAGACTTTTCTAGTTATTGACTTTTATTATAAAGAATTTTAATGTGGGATGAAATAACTAGATTTCTTACACGCTTTTATAGAAGCCAATATACATTATCAATCCCAGCTCGCGATTCCCAGGAGCTAATAAGAAGGTCTGTCTTTTATACATACGTATATCAGGTTGGCACACCCGCCTCTTGCGAATGTCCCCTTGTTTGGATATGTATCTGCATTTGCATTTATTTTAGTCCATGGTAATCCCTTCTGGCAGTTTCTCTGGTAGTTTCTAGTGACTCAGCCCTCTGGCTGGGGTATTAGTCCAACAAAGTCATTAAGTCAGTGGTGGGCAACCTGCAGCCCGTGAGTCGCAAGCAGCCTATCAGAGTAATCTGATTGTGGGCCATGAGACATTTTGCTGACATTGACTGTCCACAGACACCACCCCCCCGCAGCTGCCAGTGGCCACAGTTCTCTGTTCCTGGCCAATGAGAGCTGCGGGAAGCGGTGGCCAGCACATGCCTGCGGCCCGCCACTTCCCACAGCTCCCATTGGCTGGGAACAGAGAACCACTGGGAGCTGCAGGGGGCTGTGCCTGCAGACGGTCAATGTCAGCAAAATGTCTCACAGTTCACAATCAGATTACCTTAATGGGCCACCTGCAACCCATGGGCTGCAAGTTGCCCACCACTGCTTTAAGCGTTCCCTGGAGACTCTTCACCCACTAGTCTGTTCTGGCCCCAGATCTCCAGCTGAGCCCGTTAATAGTTCATATCACCTTCTGGAGTTTATCACTGTCCAACTGTAGGGCACTTCCCCAGTGGCTTATAAGGCAGACCCGGGACCACTCACTTCTCCAGATCCCAGAACAGGGACCCTAAAAATAGCAGCCACACATCACCATGTCACTTTAACAAAACTGCTTTCAGTTCTCTGGACCACTTCCCCATGGCCCCAGCCTTCACCAATGCTTCACCCTCACCTCAGGGCTCTTCTATGTTCAGGCACAAGAAGAAGCCAGGAGCTCTTTCTCACTTCCCCAGGCCCTGCCAGCACTGAGCTGTTCGTGGTGCTGCAGTCCTTTGGCCCACTGGGAGCACCACCTTCATTCCTCAGGCTCCAAGCAGCAAATAACTGTGGTCTGCACATAAGCTCCTTCTACACTAGCCTTAAACCCTCTGATTGGCTAGCCCCTTGCAGCCTCCCCTTGATTGCATAGAAGAGGTTGTATGGGATGTGGCCAGTCTGGCAGATTCATCTACCATTCTCTTCCTGGGACAGGTGTGGCAGGACCCTGAGGCCTCCAGCAGCAAGCCTCAGGGCCTAGTCGACCCTGTCATAATATGATTGTAGAGGTCAGAGCTCTAAAAATGTTAGATTTCATCTGCAGAAATGCAATAGTCTCTAACTACTTATATGTTAAAACAGCATATTATGATTTTATTGTTCAATTTTTAGATTATCTCAGGGTTTTTTTAAATAATATCCCTTCAACTTGGTTTCAAATTGAACCCGCTGTATTTGTGTCAGGTACATATATTTTTCTCTCAATTTATATGTTGTTGAAATTATTTTATCAGGAAAGCCTTTTGAGATTCATACATCTTAGTTTTTGAAGGGTCACAGACACACAAGAATGGCTGCAGCACTACAAAGCTTCCTGAAAATTAGATACAGATAAATAGAGCCAAGATTCCATTCGTGTCTATTCTGTGTTCAACTACACAAGCTAAAAGGTGGAACTCTGAGGTGCTCAAGAAGCAGTTTTGTGATGAGGGAGTTGAAACTCTGCTACTACGTTCTACTAGAGTAAGAACACTTGAGGGATAGCTGTCCAGCCACCATGTTCTGTACAAAACAAGAGCAAGAAAATATGGAAAGTGTTAAGAAGGCTATCACGTCATGATGTGGGGCCACATCCTTGTGACTTCATTGGAGCTATGCTACGAGGGACTGCTTGCAGTGTATAAAACAGATGCATATGTTTTGCAGGACCAGAGCCTAACTGAGCAACTGCCTGTTACCTTTATTTGTGAAAAATTAATTTGGATGAAACACCTGGTTCAGATCCACATTTTGTCCTAGGGGCCAGGATATGAGGTGCATTTTGAGGTGCATAAAATCTAGAATTTTCTGTCTTGACTTCTCTAATGCTAACCTTCTATAAAGGCTCATATATCTACTGACAGTTTTAAAGTAATCAAACAAATACTTGTCCTTATAGCTCACATTTCCCTGCTGAGTTTAGCAAATGAGAAAAAAGCAGTTAGATATAAAACCCTATAAGCTACCATAACATAACAGAACCAAACTTAATTTTGAACTCTCTCATAAACATCTGTTCTTTAAAAAAGTCCACCCTTTCAGCAATTTTAAGATTACCAAGGAGCAAATAAACATCCAAATAACCTTTATTTCATTTCATCTCCCACAGAGAGACACTGGAACATCTATTGTCATCTCTCTCTCTCTCTCTCTCTCTTTCTCATATCTTCTCTGTTCCCTTCTGTTAACTCTAAATTGCTTGCATCCTACATGTGTGCTTCAAAGAAAGTCTTAACTTCAGCTGTTTCTCCATTCATGTGTTTTAGTTTGGAAATCAACCCTAATCTATGCAGCCAGTTATAGAAGTTTTTGTATAAGTTACTGTAAAAGTTATCCTCTTGTTAATAGCTTGCTTCCTCCAGGGCTGGTATCACTCAGCACAAATTAGGGAACCTTTCCTCTTCTTGTGAAAATAAATCTGTTTTTCTCCTTAAGAAAGAAAATACTTTATCTTTTCCCAATTCCAAAAAATGTAGGAACAATGAACACTTCAGCATTTTTATTTATACCCTCTAAGTTCTCAACTGATGTGATTGTTTACTGGAATTTGCTAGTGTTTTAATATTTATACAAATATTTTTGCATTACTGAGACAAAGACTTTCCTTTCAATTCTACTAACAAGACAATGAATGTTTCAACTAACTGATCTGATTAACTGATCTCTATCTTATGATCCATCAAAGGCCAGATCTTATTCCTCTAGGCCACATTCTGATTCACAAGGAGTCCCACTGGCTTCAAAGTCACATTTAATTCTGACATGGGTAGAGCATGAATTTTAGCCAAATTAAAATTGAATAATAGAATATCAGGGAAGAGCAGCAGCAGTTGGAGCAGCACTATTCTTCTCTTATAGCAGGGTACAAAATCTAGTCCAGGGAATAAAGTGAGTTTCACTGACAGGTCATACAATGCAAAACTAAATAAAAAAAGTATTCAGCCAATCAGTGTTAGATTTGTGAAACTACAAATAAAACTAGTATTAATGGAACCTTAATTCGTTTACAAATTGTTTCAGATAATAAGTATGAAAATATTATTGTTCAGACAACACTGAGATATGACTTAATTCATTATTTACTTATTATTTAGTTATATTGGCATAGCAACTAGGAACCCTAGTCATAGACCAGGAACCCACCTTGTTCCGCACTGCACAAACATAGAAGAAAAGACAGTCAGACCATAAGCAGAACTTGGTGAGGTGATGTGTGGATTAGTTTGCTAGCCCATCACTGCAGGTTTAAAACTTATTTTAGGTAACAAGAAGTGAAATGAGATTGGTGGATCACATCCCATCCCCTGTTATGCACATCATAAACCTACCTCTCTATTCAGCATGTTTTGTTGTCCCTCTCAGAAGAAGTCTCAAAATATAAGGTCAGCACAGGGGCATATTGGAGAGGCATAAGCAATACTTCCCATACATGCCATGTCTCACTAATATGAATCTGAATTAGGCCTGATGTATACTCAAAAGCTGTATCAACAGAGTTCATTAGTTTTTAGCACAGGTTAGCATGTTTCCATACAGAAGTCTACCCCCTTGAGATGAACCCCCCCCAAATTTTGCAGCATATTATACACCTTTTTGGAATGGCATAACCCCTCTACCACTGGAATGATATTGGCACAGTGGTACTAAGTCCTGGTCTACACTTAAAAATTATTGGCCTAGCTACATTGCTCAGGGCTGTGAAAAAAATTTGTGCATTGAACACCATAGTTAAGTTGACCTAACCACTGGTGTAAGTGCAGTTAAATTGACTGAAGAATTCTTCCATCAACCTAGATATCATCTCTCAGACAGATGGATTAACTGCATCAGTGGAAAAAACCTCTACTTTCAATGTAGGAAGCATCTATACTACAGGGCTACATTGGCACAGCTGCAACACTGTAACTGTTCAGCTGTAATGTAGACATTGCCAAGATATATTTTTATAGGAGGCTGTAAGGATTTGTCTTCATTTGAATTAACTGATTGCCAGTTAACATGTGTGCAAAGACTGAAATGGACCTTCCCAAACCTTTTGTTCCAGACTGCAAGTGTTTGTTTTTTGCCCTAGGGTAAATCACAAAAATGTATAAAGCCTGGAACAAATGCTTGTGGAGTGGCCACACTAGCCTTTAAAAACACATGAAGTACCTTTGAGTTAACTAGCAATCTATTAAGTAAATACAAAAACTTCTAATGTAGCCATATCCCAATGGTATTCGAACAACAGAGTTACAACAGGGGAAAGAAGTGAAAAACTCATTGAAAAAAGGCCCAACATCCTGCCAAAACTTCAGTGGGAGTCTGAAAATTCCTGTGTGATATAGGTATGCAATTTTTCCTCCTTATAAATTAGGCTATATAGACACACAGGAACACATGTGATGCTTGGTGTCATTAATGGACACAATGCACAGCCATACTCAGTAAGTCCAGATTAAAATGAAAGAGTTTCTAATTCTTAACTCCATATTTATTCTTCTGGATCATGCAGCCTTTCTGACTACCTATTTACAGGTAATTATTTATTTTTATTTTTTACATTTTAAACTCTCAGTATATCTTTCTTGTGCTCTTTTGGGGCACATAAGAAACTGACAGTAGTTCTCAATATACATTTCTAATGCCAATAACCCAGAGTGAATTGCAATAAATTTCAATGTGATAATTCATGCTCAAATCATCATGCCTCAGTAAACAAATTATTATTTACAACAACATGTTCCTTATTAGATATAATATACAAAGCAACAAATAAATTAATCAGGTCATAAAAACAAAAAAGCCCTCACTATTTATGTCAGTTGCAAGATACTACCAGAAAGCCTTATAGTTCTTGTGACAAACTAAATGTTCTCGTAGTATTAGTCCTGAATCAGCAAGGTACTTAAAGACGTGCCCAACTGTAAAGTGCATGTGTAGCTCCAGCTAGTCAGTGGAACTGCTCAATTGCTCAAGTGCATAAGCATCTTGCTGAATTGGTGCCGTAATGAGCACATTTCTCTGTTTAGTTATATTTCACTCTAGTTTCAATTGTATGCCTTTTTTATTTCTTTATATAAATTTATTTAGATGCTCATAAAAGAACACATTTCCTGAGGTTTAGACACTTTAACGTCTATTAAAAATCATATAGATCCAGAACAGCTGCAAAGACCTCTCTATCCTGTCCCCAATACATTCAAGCAACAGGCAGCAAGACATTTACAAACCAAATCAAAATCTCCTCTTCCCTTCAAATTTCCAGATGAAACCCTTTCTCCAGTTAACTTGGCACTCCTCCAGTGTGTACAGCAAACAACGACTTTGCAGCATACCTGGAAAGTAAATACATTCCGGCGATTTTGGTGCAAGGGAGCAGAAAGATTGTATTCTAAAGTTATGGGGATCTTGTGGAGAATTGCCTGGCAGCTGCTCCCTCTCCCCTATACCAAGGGACCTGCAGAGTTCTAGGCAACATGGCAATTAAATTGCTGGCAGCCATTGGTAGCTTGTCTATATCACTGCTCCCACTGTTGCTGCCGCTAGGGGAGCAGCTGTAATGAAAGCAATTGTAGGAGAAAAAAGGTCTAGTGAAGACAAAGCTGTAGGCGGCATAATACTCTTCTTAGTGAAGAGGAGGAAACATTATTGCATGAGTCATTTAAAAGTAGGCTGAACAAAGCACTGGAAAATATATTGTTGAGCTCAGCTCTCTACAGACAAGAGGATACCATAGATGACCCCGATAGGTCTTTTCCATAGCTAATGTTTATGATTCTATGCCAGATGAGAATATTTATATATCACAAAGAACCTGTCGCTACCTGGTTCAGTATATCAAAGTAACTATTATAACCATATATTTTCACATTTAATACATATTCTGCACCTTTAGTATTAAAAGCACCATAAGTAATATCTTATTTACTACAGGAGCAACACATCATAGATCTCTTAGTTCTTCGGATTAAGAATCAGCAATCCCAGGAGTAACTGCTTCATAGAATGGATTAAAAAGCCAGCTGACAGCACTTTTGCTTATAAAGAGTTTTCCTAAGTATCTTGATCTAATAAAAGTAACAATCAGCCACCTAAAGCAAGCTTTGCCTTGGTAGTAATCAGAAAAAATACATCATTTGATTCTATGAAAGAGCCTTAGCAATGATGCATTTCAAAAAGAAACAGCTTCAAATGCATACCTTGTGCAAAGAAAATATTGTTGAATAAAAACCCCATTGTATGATTCTATGTACCCTTATTTCAGCAACTTTGTTTTAGATCTCAGGAAATGTCATCTGTAATTTTGAAAGAAGAGTTAGTTTGGGATTTTACAGCAATGTAAACTTCTGTATAACTTCTTTCTCTGATGAAAACACAAGCTGGAAGTCTGGAGACTTGGGTTCTATTCCCTGATTTTGATATGGATCTTTATATGACTTTGTCCAAGACACTTGAGACCTTTCAGTGCCTCACTACCCCAACTGTAAAAATTGAGCTAATAATGATTCTCCAATGTGTAGTGCATTTTGAGATAATCAGCTGAAGGGCACACTGAAAATGCAAACATTTATTTTTATGTTGTTCACCATTTTGGGGCCTGATCCATGTTATATGTGCATTTAGAAAAGCAGCATCTGCATGATATTGTTGAGATATTTAAAATGTCTTCACTTTCCACTGGATTGTTGTGCAATCTTAAAGTCACCATGAAAAGCATAATCACCCTTATATATATTGTATACACATAATATGTAGCGCTCAGATACTTAGTCTAGTGGGCATATATTCAGATGTTACATGTTTTCTGAAATTGCTTTGAAATCTCTGCAGCTTCTTACCACAATCCTGTAGATTTCATCTATATATATTTCTATAACAGAAATTGTGGGATCTAGCCTTTATTAATTTATCCTAATCTCACCTTTTGCAGAAAATAATTTAGGTCCTGTTAACTTTACAGTTAAAATCATTTTATCCAGATCTGTGTTTTCATGGGTCTCTGGTCCATAGCATGGTATTTGGAGCTAATATTTCTATGGATATACTGCATTTGGCATCAACTGCATTCTTGACATCCTCACCTGCACTCTGTCCACTAAGACTGGGTCTACTTTTAATATTCACAATAAATGAGAGGATTCAAACAGCTATTTCTTAAATCCACCTTCCAGAGAAGTTTGTCTTCTTTTCCACAAAAGTTACGCTGGCCTGAGGCAGAGGATAGACAATACTCATTGCTGAACTAGTGGGAAGTTTGAAGTATGCTGTCTTTTGATATACTGGGAGCTTTACACCATTGGAATGAAGATTTCTTTGACTCCAGTTAGACACACAGCACTTCCTTCTAGGCCTGTAGAAAATGTGACTAGTGGATATGATCCTTTCGGGTTTGTCTTAAGAGAAAAAGTTCTAAAATTCTAGTTGGACAAAGGTATGTGGATTTTTAACTGCTAGTTGATCAGGCTGAATTCAACTAGCTTAGCATGTGCTAAGTATAACTTCATTTGTTTTGCAACTCCAGTGTGGACATGTAATTCAGAAATTTCTAGCTAACAGTCTAAATAAAATAAATTAATAAATAAATAAATAACCACACACACACACACACACACACTGCCAAGGTTCCTTCCCCACTCTGAACTTCAGGGTACAGATGTGGGGGACCTGCATGAGAAGCTCTAAGCTCAATTACCAGCTTAGATCTGGTCTTGCTGCCACCATCCAGATTTCTCAGTGTCTGGAACACCGTCTTTCCCCCAAAAACCTTCCCCACCCTCGGTAAACTTGAGAGACTTCCTCACCAAGTCCCTGGTGAACACTGATCCAACTGCTTGGATCTTAACACAAGGAGAATTTAACCATCCCCCCCTCCTTTCCCCCACCAGTTCCTGGTGAGTCCAGATCCAATCCCCTTGGATATAAAAACAACAAAAAAATCAATCAGATATTAAGAAAAAGGCTTTTAATTAAAGAAAAGAAAGGTAAAAGAAAACCCTCTGGGAGAGATTAGCATACCAGCTACTCTCACAGACAACAGATTCAAAACACAGAGGATGTTCCCCTGGGCAAAAATCTTAATACACACAAGAATACCCAAATTAGATAATTACCTTAATGGTACCAAGACAAGTTACAAAGAAAATAAACATAAACCTATTTATCCCTTTGTAAAACTTATCACGCTGATAAGAGGCTGGTTCCTTGATCTTTTTTACTCCAGCTAAAACTGAAACTGTTTAAACAAAGGAAACTTCCCTCCTTCCTTTTGAAACACCCTGTTCCCCCATTGGTTCCTCTGGTCAGGTGTCAGCTAGGGTAGGTGAACTTCTTAACCCTTTACAGGTAAAAGAGGCATTAATCCTTAACTATTTGTTTATGACACACACACACACCACCTTTTTATTCTATTCAAGACCAAGCCCTAGTGATCCAGCTGAACTAGTGTTTATTAGGCCTGGTCTGCAATTTTGATTGTTACAACTATGGCACTTCTGCAAATGCCATAGCTATGCTGAGCTAAGCCCCAGTGCAAATGCAAGGTCAACAGAAGAATGTTTCCATTGACTTAGCTACTGAAATTTGGGGAGGTGGAATACCTACAATGATGGAAAAAAAAACCCTGCCATTGCTGTCGGAAAATCTATACTACAGCACTACCACATCATAGCTGCAGCATTGTAGCTGTGTTGCTATAAAGCCTGTACTTTAGACATAGCTTTAGCTTTCTGACATGTCTTTTTTTTAACTTTACTGAGTTACAGTGTAATGCTTGTTTTTATCCATGATGTGGTCAGATGCCAGTGTAGTGGGTGTACCATGAGTAAGGGATATAAATAATTAGACCTGAACCTTAAAGGATTTTATCAAGCAGGGTGTTTCAAAGCCCAAGTGTTCAAGTGAAGGGGTGTGAAATTTACCAGAACACATTCCTAGCATCCCCAGTCAAAGCACTCCTCAGAATGTAACCAAATACATGGAACTAAAGCCAAGATTAAAAACAAGATGCCCTGTTAAATTAAATAATTGATTTCAATATCAATATCTGACAATGTAAAGGAATTAGGATAGTAAAGCATATGTTAAATATTACTTTAGTATCCCTACAGCACTTAATTAAATTTATCTTATAGAAAATTAATGACTTCACATTTTGAACGAGGCTTTCACACCTAATTTGCTATTAACTATTGATTTCCATTTAACACAAGCAATTTGTGTCTCAATAATATAAAGAAAATGGAAAGTACAAAATTTGATGGGCAAGTAAATGAGGCTTCAGAGGGGACAAACTTGTGCATTTTGTTCCACAGCCAGTATATTTCAAGGTGTGGCATTTAATAAGTTTAACATCATGTAACAATTCTTGACAGAAATGCATCAGTGCTATATAACAAATGTAAGGTATTTAAAGTAAGTTTTCTGGTAGTGTAAAGAGAAAGCAGAAGTTAACTGTCAAACAGCTCACTTTAGGGGATTCAAAGATTTCAAGCCAGCAAACTTTATCCCCCAAAGCTAAATGGATAAGACTGAATTTTAGAAAGGTTAATAACACCCAGAAGTGCACTCTACTTCTCATTGACAAAAATAAGAATGACCAGTTGTGATGGAAAGAGAAAAAATATTGGTGGCCATTCTTCAGGGATAAGGACCCTCCAGGGCTGCATGCTCTTCCATCACTATGATGAATACTGTTTTTGAAAGTGTCTCAAAGCAAAGCTGACAGATGCACATGAGGTGGTGTGTTCCACCAGTCTCTGCTATAACAAAGAATTTTATGAGCACACCATTTAAATTCAGAGATCCAAAAAGGAACAGAAAAGGGATGGACACCCTCCTCCTATCCTTCATGTATTCTAATAAACCTAGCAACAGAAAATGCAAGATAATTGGTAGCTGATGCAACAGATATGGATGGGTTTCAGCTTTGGGGCTGCCACAGAACAAATGTTTCTTTCTTTACATAAACTTTATTAAACCGAGTAGCAAACTGACTTATTTTACTTCAGCAGTAAACAACTAATTAAATAAACAACACGAATAAATCATTCCCAAGAACATCATGCCTCCCCCTACAACTCTAGGGCACTTTTTCTGTAGGTTTTTTTCTCAAACAAATACATAAATAAATGTGTTCTATTAGCACCACAATCCAGGCATAGCCAGTCTATGCCCCTAACATCTCTTTGTCTACAAGGTGTGCACACTGATGTAAGGGAGGAGTCTGAGACGTATATAGAAGATGTTTGATGGCCATATTCTTAAAATAGTTCAACAATGCACAAACAATAAAAACAAACAAAGTGAAACTAAAATTGTAAAATAAAAATATAAGTAAAATTAATTGCTAAGCAACTTTTGGACATTTGCTCATACAAGTTAGATTATAGCCTGTCCTATGCACTAATAGAAGGGTGTAAAGGAATGTAAGGTGCCTCCTTTTTCCCTTGTGCCAATATGCTGTTCTACCACTTTCAGTGTGAAGGGGCTAGGAGGCTCCCGAGACCCACTTCATCCTTACTTGTGTCATGGTCTGACTTGGTTTCTGGAGAGATTGGAACACATAATGTTAAGCTAATATAATACATAAATCCATACCTTTTATGGACATTATGCATAACTCAAAAATTGAATTAGGTGAGCATTCTAATCCCTTGTTATGTTTTCTAGTAAGGATAACCCCTCCATAAAAGCCACATCAAAGTCATGGTCCTGAAAATAAAGAAATAAAAGGCGGGGGTGCATGTGTATGTCTGCACACATGCATTACCTCTCAGAGCTCTTAATAAGCAGATTCTCCCTCCCAGTCCACTCTCATAATCAACTCAGCCTGCACCAGCCCAGTTTATTTAGTTAAAGGAAGGCAAGAAATGTTTTAAAAAAAATAAAAGTCAAGCAGTTCTTAATCGGTCATGTTATTTTTTCTCAGCTCCCCCCACGATACAACTCTTATCTTAGTGGGTTTCCTTGAAAGAAAACAAATACCAAGCCCTCTTCCCAACTCTATTTCATTAAGACTTTCTCCAATCCTGCCTCTGTTGCTGGTGCCTTGATTGCTTAAATTATCTCTCACCCATGATTACAGATTTCATCCCTTCTTCTAGTGCTGCTGCCATGATTGCATTTTCAGTGTGGTGATACTTAATTTAGAGGTTTGTTGTGCAAAATGGCATTTTATTTTTTCCCATGTTTTATTACTAAGTGAACCCTCATTAAAATTGGTATTTTTATTCTTAGTCTATATAATGCTGTTGTGAACTTTAAGGGGGGAGAATGGCTGTGTGTTACAGCACATCATGAGATCTTGGCCAAAAGTTTTAAAAGTTACATGATTTTGGATGCCTCAGTTTTTGTGTACCCAAACTGACACCATTTGGGTTTGATTTCCAGAAAGTGCTGAGCAGCCACTCTCTAAACAAGGCCTTGTTAAGATGTCTCAAGTTGGGGACCCAAAATCAAAGTCACTAGTCACTTTTGAAAACTTGGACTCTGACTTCTATTTCTCATTTTGCTATTGACTTATTGAGCAACCTTGGACAAATCATTCAACTTCTCTGTGCTACAATTTTCCCATTTATAAAATGAGGATCATAGCACTTTCCTATTTTACCAAGGTGGTGGGAAAAGTAATTAGTGTTTGTAAAGCACCGAGAAAGCCTGGAATTGAAAGTGCAAAGCATTCTTATTTTTTCTGTTGTCCTTCTTAACAGTAGGATGTGCAGAAGAACCAATTAAAATTCAGTTTGCCAACCATGACAAGATGGTGACTATAGATACCTCCAGTTCTAAACAGTACCAAATGGATATGGTACAATGAGCTAAGTGTCACTTGGTGCTGACTTTTTAATAGCAGCCAGTGCAAATGTCATTATCTGACCCAATGTACTTCTCCCATCAACCTATATTAACATTGCCAAACTTCACTGTATTATTATGGGCACATGGGAAAAATTAGAATGACAAGGCCTCAATCTTGAACAGAGCTCTGTGCAGGAGAATCCCTGTGTCGAATTTACTGCAGGATCAATGCCTTGGAAAATACTCAAACCTGTTAGCCTACATCAGGGGTCGGTAACCTCTGGCACGCGACTCGCCAAAGTAAGCACCCTGGCTGGCTGGGCCAGTTTTTTTTACCTGCCATGTCGGCAGGTTTGGCGGGGCCACAGCTCCCACTGGTTGCGGTTCGCTGTCCTGGGCCAATTGGGGCAGCAGAAAGTGGCACAGGCAAGGGATGTGCTGGCTGCGGGCTTCCCGCCACCCCCATTGGTCTAGGATGGTGAACCGCATACAGTGGGAGCTGCGATTGGCCAAACCTGCCAATGCGGCAGGTAAACAAACTGGCCGGGCCTGCCAGGGTGCTTATCCTGGCGAGACGTGTGCCAGAGGTTGCCGATCCCCAGCCTAAATAAAGGAGAAATTACTCATTTTGAATTTCCAATCAGAAAATATATGCATCTCTGATAACACATTTGTGTGTTGATTCTCCAAATTAATTCTTTTCTCTTATGCTTTCTACAGTCTGGAAAGCCACTTAGGGCATGTCTACACTGCAAAGAAAAACCCTTGGCACCAAGTCTCAGTGGAGACATATCCCAAGTGGCCTTCCACATTGTAGAAACCTACATAAGGCTGCAGATGCCTTGGAACTTTAGTTTCCTCAACTTCTGTACAGGCTTCAGCAGTGCAAAAGGTTATTCTATTTTTGTTAATTTGAACCCTTAAAGAATAATATGGAGCTTTCAACCTGACCAGAATTGATTGTGTATTGATATTGCTTTACTTAGTTAAAATTTATAATACAGCAAAGGGTAGGGGTTTTTTTTTCCATATGAGAGTTGTGTGGACCAAATGCACTAACAATGTGATAAAAAGTTCATCCTTCAAATTTAATGCATGCAGTACATTTTTGGAAACTCCTTATCTTAAGTGTCCATTATCCAGTGCCTAACTAAAGCTAAATAAAAATGAAACATTTACAGAAATACATGTAAAATGTACTTGAAAACTCAATGAATTCATTAAATCATGACACTTAAAATGTTAGCTATTTAAACATATTTATGGAGAGGGAGAGAAGCAGAAAAAGTCAATTTAACATTTTTCAAACATCAGTGAAACTATTTACTGTCACTTTAGAGACATTAAAGACAGGACTTGGATGGAATTCAATTTTTTTTTAAACACACCTCTACCTCGATATAACGCTGTCCTTGGAAGCCAAAAAATCTTCCTGCGTTATAGGTGAAACTGTGTTATATCAAACTTGCTTTGATCTGCCGGAGTGTGCAGTCTCCACCCACCCACTCCCAGCCCGGAGCACTGCTATACCGTGTTATATCCGAATTCGTGTTATATCGGGTCACGTTATATTGAGGTAGAGGTTTACCAATAATCCACACAAAGTGCATTATCAAGGCATTTTTTATTTCCTTTCAAAATTAGCAATTGTGCTAGAATGTTAGGGGATATTGACTTCTGTTGCATGTTAATAAATTACAGCCCAGAATTTAGATTTTTAAAAGAATAGACTGGATGTAGGGCACAGTCATTACTACCTTGAGTTTCTCATGTTTAGTATTGAGAATAAGCCCAGCAAAATTAAGAATTTTGGTTGTCTTTTCTCTGTGATTTGAAAATACGGTCTGAATATATAATGTCGTGGAAGCTCTATTTCCATTCTCATTTCTAACCTATAGCCTTTTTTCAATTACTGTTTCAATTAAATATGATGTACTCAAGATGGGTATTCAAATAAATGTAATATAATGAAATGCTCGGTTACTCATTAGGTTAACCTCGTTAGCGTGAGATTAATGTAGTGATAAATAGATTGAACTGTCTTTAAGTGATGACAAATCCAAACAGATAACTAAAAATACTCCAATTGTTAATTACATAGAAAGAAATTTCAATTTTGAAAGGTATTTAATGTGGTATGACAACTCTGCCCCATCTTTAGTTAAATAACTGCATTTCTCATTGATATTTTAAAATAAAAATGTTTCTTATAAAGTATCATCACATCACCTGTAATTTATGGTGGTGAAGTGTTTTCTGAAGTAAAACCTGTGTAATGAACCTATTGTCTGAATTGAGAGAAGAACACGGGATAGGGCATTATATCTGCTTTTGTATACTGAGACAACAAAAATCCTGTCAATTCCTGCTGGGGAGGAACAAAGAAAGGGCAGTGCCACCTGTGAAGCACCTCCACCCCAAAGAAGCCTGTCCACAGGGGTTTGTAGGGATCAGGACACATGGCAGGGGAGTCGATGGGGCAAAGGCACCATCCACATATCCCCACATAAGCCCTGCGGTTAAAACCCTAAGCTACCATTACCTCTCCTTTATGCTTGGAAACCCCTCCAGGGGAATTCTGAAAGCACTGGCTAGCATTGCAGTTCCTGGCAATATGATTCTGACTGAGTCATGCCACCATAAAGCCAGAGAAGAGAGTTGCAGGGGGCAGAGCCAATGCAGAAGCATAGGACTTCTGTGTGAATGGGCTAGTCTGTGAATGTCTTGAGAATAATCACCTGTTTGGTGAGGGCAAACCCTCTGCTCATTTCACAACTGGAAGTAAACCTCACCCTCAGAGAGAACAACATTTCCCTGAGTTTCCAGTTTCCTGTGCAAGTACTTCACAATGCAGGGACACTCTGACCTGTGGTTGTTCTGTGTGAGTTTAATCTCACCCCGCCCGCCTCTTGAATGCCATTAATGATGTTAGCTTTGACCAACCATTTATCTGCTTCTCACCAAAATGTCCCTGTTAGGAATGTCCTTCCTAACCCTATTCATATAGTAACAAGACTCCGGGTTTGGTAGTGGGAAAAAAAGGGGAAAATCCTTAGACTGGGAGCTCTTTGGAGAAGGGATCATTTTCCTTGAGTGTTGTGAATGTTCCGAGTATGTAGCAGGTGCTACCATAAATAAATAATATATGCTACTAGAAATAAAACTGATCTTTATATATGCATATTAATGTATATTCCCTTCTCCCCTTATCTGTCTTCTTAACAGTGACCATCTCTACCACTGTGTTTATATATCCCCCTCCATTCCTGAGTTAGCCTCCAGGCATTATAAATAATACAAGAACCAAAAATATTAAAAATCCTGATTATACTCCCCATAGTACCCAGCCATCCTGCAGATACTGTAAGCTAGTAAACCATCCTGCCTGTGACTTCAGTTCCCCAAGAAATGGATCCGGGTGGGATGCACAACATAAAATAAGAAGCTTTTATTTGAATGTCTGCTTTCATTTTGAAATGTACTACTTTCAGTGGTAGCACTCAGAATTAATGGCCAAAGCTGAGATTGCGGCAGTGACAGTGGTTCAAAGGTGAGTAGGATAAAAATAACATCCATCCTACTCATAAATAGATGGACATTTCCATTTTGATGGATATCTGCCTAGATTAAAAGTTATCTTGCCCACTTCTAACAATGAACTGCAACATGATCCCAACTAGCTTAAAAAGTGTATTTAGATTGACTACCACTCTATTGTCTTTATTAAATGAAAACCATGAGAATGGTTCTGAGTGGCCAATAGCCAAATAGCCAATAGGCAAATAGAAAGGAGCACAAACACTGCCAGCTTAAGTGCAAGAGTGTAATAAGAAAAGCCAAAGAGGAGTTTCAAGAATGGCTAGCAAAAAATTCAAAGGTAATAACAAAATGTTTTTTAAGTATATCAGAAGCAGGAAGCCTGCTAAACAACCAGTGGGACCCCTTGACAATCAAGATACAAAAGGAGCACTTAAAGAGGATAAAGTCATTGCGGAGAAACTAAATCGATTCTTTGCTTCAGTCTTCACGGCTGAGGATGTTAGGGAGATTCCCAAACCTGAGCTGGCTTTTGTAGGTGACAAATCTGAGGAACTGTCACAGATTGAAGTATCACTAGCGGTTTTGGAATTAATTGATAAACTCAACATTAACGAGTCACCGGGACTGGATGGCATTCACCCAAGAGTTCTGAAAGAACTCAAATGTGAAATTGCAGAACTATTAACTAAGGTTTGTAACCTGTCCTTTAAATCGGCTTCGGTACCCAATGACTGGAAGTTAGCTAATGTAACGCCAATATTTAAAAAGGGCTCTAGAGGTGATCCCGGCAATTACAGACCGGTAAGTCTAACGTCGGTACCGGGCAAATTAGTTGAAACAATAGTTAAGAATAAAATTGTCAGACACATAGAAAAACAAAAACTGTTGAGCAATAGTCAATATGGTTTCTGTAAAGGGAAATCATGTCTTACTAATCCATTAGAGTTCTCTGAAGGGGTCAACAAACATGTGGACAAGGGGGATCCAGTGGACATAGTGTACTTAGATTTCCAGAAAGCCTTTGACAAGGTCTCTCACCAAAGGCTCTTACATAAATTAAGCTGTCATGGGATAAAAGGAAAGGTCCTTTCATGGATTGAGAACTGGTTAAAAGACAGGGAACAAA
Source organism: Gopherus flavomarginatus (assembly GCF_025201925.1). Taxonomy (NCBI): domain Eukaryota; kingdom Metazoa; phylum Chordata; order Testudines; family Testudinidae; genus Gopherus; species Gopherus flavomarginatus. The sequence goes on along the minus strand of NC_066617.1, from coordinate 194,451,060 downwards.
GGGTAGGAATTAATGGTAAATTCTCAGAATGGAGAGGGGTAACTAGTGGTTTTACCCAAGGGTCAGTCCTAGGACCAATTCTATTCAATTTATTCATAAATGATCTGGAGAAAGGGGTAAACAGTGAGGTGGCAAAGTTTGCAGATGATACTAAACTACTCAAGATAGTTAAGACCAAAGCAGATTGTGAAGAACTTCAAAAAGATCTCACAAAACTAAGTGATTGGGCAACAAAATGGCAAATGAAATTTAATGTGGATAAATGTAAAGTAATGCACATTGGAAAAAATAACCCCAACTATACATACAATATGATGGGGGCTAATTTAGCTACAATGAGTCAGGAAAAAGATCTTGGCGTCATCATGGATAGTTCTATGAAGATGTCCCACGCAGTGCACAGAGGCAATCAAAAAAGCAAACAGGATGTTAGGAATCATTAAAAAGGGGATAGAGAATAAGACTGAGAATATATTATTGCCCTTATAATAATCCATGGAATGCCCACATCTCAAATACTGTGTACGGATATGGTCTCCTCACCTCAAAAAAGATATTCTAGCACTAAAAAAGGTTCAGAAAAGGGCAACTAAAATGATTAGGGGTTTGGAGAGGGTCCCATATGGGGAAAGATTAAAGAGGCTAGGCCTCTTCAGCTTGGAAAAGAGGAGACTAACGGGGGATATGATAGACGTATATAAAATCATGAGTGATGTGGGGAAAGTGGATAAGGAAAAATTATTTACTTATTCCCATAATACAAGAACTAGGGGTCACCAAATGAAATTAATAGGTAGCAGGTTTAAAACAAATAAAAGGAAGTTCTTCTTCACACAGCGTACAGTCAACTTGTGGAACTCCTTGCCTGAGGAGGTTGTGAAGGCTGAGACTATAACAATGTTTAAAAGGGAACTGGATAAATTCATGGTGGCTAAGTCCATAAATGGCTATTAGCCAGGAAGGGTAAAGAATGGTGTTCCTAGCCTCTGTTCATCAGAGGATGGAGATGGATGGCAAGAGATCACTTGATCATTGCCTGTTAGCTTCACTCCTTCTGGGGCACCTGGCATCAGCCACTGTCGGTAGACAGATACTGGGCTAGATGGACCTTTGGTCTGACCTGGTACAGCCACTCTTATGTTCTTAATGGCCAGATCTAAACTCACATTTCTAGGAATTTGTCCAACAATCCCTGAGATGAAATACTCAGTTGCTTCATGAAGAAAGAAGAACAGTCTATCATTCTTCACATTAAAAAATATTTACTGAACAATATTCAGCATATAATTCTTGGTCTGTAGCTCAGGGTTGTTGTAAGGATTCAGTGATCAAAATCAGAGCTCTATGACTGGTCGCCTAAGTTACCCAGCATATTTCTTCTCACTTGTTATATTTTTGGACCCATGTTTCTTCAAACATTTGGACAAAATCATTTTAAAATTCACTCTCTGTAAATATTCACCAATATCTACTTGAAGCTGACAGTTTCTGAGAGAAAATCACTCAAACTTTGTCAGCATCCTCAAGAGGCTTGCTAAACTGGCTTGAGAACTCCTTTGTTGCACTAAAGCTGTGCAAAAGGATTGTAGTTGGACCAAAATCAATGTTGTCTTAGTTACACCTCTGCAACCCCATTTTCTCCAGAAAGCTTGAATACATATGTTTGTGGAGAGACACAGTATTTGTAATTAGAATATGGTTAATAATTCTGTTAGCCATGATGAGGTAGAAGAGAATCCAATTTACTCTCTCTGAGTTTTGTTGGCTCTGTAGGACTGGTAGAAATAAAGAAAAGAGGTACAACCATATTTTTATCACCAAAGTAAACATCTATAACTCTGAATACACACAGAGAGCACATCTGTTGCCACACTTACATAGTCACTTTTCCTGAACAGAATTACATTTTAACACTGCCTCATTGGGTATATGCAGTACAATACAGATCATTCATCTTATACTCATGGATACTGGGTAATAACATAAAACATTAAACAAATAAAAAAACTTCTTTGGAAGTGAGCACCGAGGTATATAGAACAGCAAGACAAATACTGAGGAAAAGGCAAGCCGATCAATAGCGAAGGCAATGAGTCAAAGTCTGTTCTCAGGTAAGTATGCTGAACTCCAACTGAAAGCAATGGAAGTTGTGCATTCTTATTTGATGGTGAACTTTGGCCATGAATGTAAAATGTATAATGCAGAAAAAAAAATCTCATTACTATGACCATAATACAAGTTTCAGGATGAAATCCTGACTCCACTGAAGTAAATGGGAGTTTTGCCATTTATTTCAAAGGGGTCAGGATTTCAGCCACTGACTAGAGTGTGGAGGTGCCTTAGAGTATTTCTGCGTGTACTGCACTCATGAAGACAACTGTCTCCATGGATGCAGATGACAGGAAAATGAAAGAGAAAACACATTTTCATGGCTGTACAGACTTTGTTCCAAAAATTGTATTTAGAAAGAGTCATCAAAGCAGCATCTCATCCAATTCTGTTGATGTCTGAATGTTCTGACTGAACTAAAACTAAGCTATATTATGTTAATTCCTTCATGCCAAAACAGATTTTAACCCTCAACAAAACATTACTGTATACCCCACAGAACATCAAATATCCATTAATACAATCAATTAAGAGAGAGAAGTATTTTTTACTTCTGACTATTATCACCCATATCAATAAGAAAGACAGAGACAGTCACCTAAATATGAGAGGTTAGAATGTTATTATGTGATTGACATTTGTCAAGACTTTAACAGTAAATTAATTACAGTCACTGCTGTTATTATTTCTGAAACATAACAGGCACTCATGATTTTATAACAAAGTCTGAGAAATATTTTCCTGGCCTCACGTAACATATTATCCCACATGGGAAAATGAACATTCGAAGTAAGAAGTACTTTCTTAGAGCACGGTTACACTAGAGAGTTTACAGAAGCACAGCTACATCAAGATCTCTAATGTAGTTGCTGTAAGCTGATGGGAGAGAGCTCTCCCATTGGCTTAACTACTTCAGCCCCTGCGAGCAGCAGTAGCTATGTCAGCAGGAGAAGCTCTCCCAGCAACATAGCGCTGTCCACTCCAGAAATTATGTCAGTGTAACTTATGTCGCTCAAGTGGGTGATTTATTCACATGCCTGAGCAACATATGTTATGCCGATATAAGCTTTAGTGTAGATATAGCTTAACTAAATACTTCCCTAAGGGAATTATTTCTTCTTCTATCTGCTGCTAAAGAGTTGCCATAATATTAGAGCACAAACTCCTCAAAATTATCCTAGGATTGCCATAAACTGTGATTGAGAGATTTTGCATTTATTTGTGGCCTTTTGTGTCAGGTAAAACTATATTATTCTATACTATTTTCTCATTTTTTCTTGCTTTGTTTTACTTTGTTTTGCTTTCTTGCTTTTCTTGCTTTGTCATTTATCAAAGCAGCTTGATAAAATTTAAAGTCCAGTGGCTCAGCCAGGAAACTCCTTTTTTTAAATGTCAGAGTTTGAATTTAAAGGTGAGCACCAAAATTCTTGCTGAGACATTGGAGTCCCATGAAACTGCTGATTTTTGCTTTCCAAGGGTTCCTATGCCAGAGCTGACTTTGTATCCTATGATGAAGTCACCAGTAGCACCCAAACTGGTTATTCCTGCTTGCAAACTTTAATTTAGCGATGTTAAGTTGTATATTTTTATCCTGATGAACCTGTGGTCACACAGGTATCCAGTCTTCATATCAGCCCATCAAATTAGTACTACTGAGCCAGTGACCTCATAAAAGTCCATGCCTTAGCAAGCTAGAGGAACTGAGCCAGTGACATCACAAAGACTTCTGCCTTAACTTGTGCCATCAGCCCAGAAAGCTAAAGGTGCTGTTCACAAGTTCACAAGAGTCCTGGCATCTGCCAAGTAACTAAAGATACTGCAGCAGTAGCTCACAGATGCCCTTGACTTATCAGCTCAGCATGCTAATCATAGCTTAAAATAAGAGGGAGCAATGTGGAAATGCAGTTGCCCCTCGCCTTCTAAAATCAGGAGAGTTTCCTTCTCACTTCTTCTGATGGGATAGAGGATGCTCATCTCTACCAGTGTAGTCCTCCTGCTGCTTTTTCCCTTGCTGGTGAAATGAGGATTCATCAGGTAACCTAAACTCATATCAACAGTGGGCATCTGGCACCTGGCCGGGGAGTTTATAGGGCTCCAACTCTACCCATCATTAAGTGGGGCTGCACAAACATCTGATGAAAGAACAATTGTCCAAGCTGGGTGTTCCCTATCTGCCTCTGTCTCCCTTTTATCTACAGACAGATCTGTCCCTCTTTTGGTCCTCTCATCCCTTAAGAGAAAAAGGGAAAGAGGAGAAGCCTGTCACTTCCAGGTTTTCCTTTTCCCACAGGGAAAAAAAAGAGGCCCTGAGATTGTATTCTTTTCTAGATAGAATCCAGCAGAAACCAGATCAGTTCCTTCTCCATAGTGTCCCCCTACTTTGCATGTGCTATTTTGAAGATTTAGTAATAAGCTCTTGGCTAGTGAAAGGAATACAAAACAAGAGTTGATACAGGAAGAAAATTCTAAAGGACCGATTTTTAATTAACTTTAAACTTGATTTGCTTGAAAATCTTGAAAATTCAACCTGTATTTACAGATCTTGCACTGTCAATTTGGGGAAGATACAGTATATTCTGCACAAGAGAATCTATGCTTTAACTGAAAAACTCAGTATGACCTTGAATATGGAACCTTGACTAGCCCCTCCACAATATCTAGTTAATGAGAGTCAAAGCTTATATTACTGTGTATTTTTAAATAATTTTCTGTTAAGGTTTTCATGCCTCTGTATATACTGGTGTAAATAAATCTTCTTTGTTTATTACCCTCAGAGTGAGATGCTTAATTGGGGAAGAGAAAGAGGCTAAAAAGATACTTATAACCTATTCCATCTGCGTTCAAGGTCTGTTAAATGATCTATGAGAGATACAGGAAAGAGATCAAGAAGCTCCACTATGTAAGGTAAAACAATTAAGTGGCAGAGACTGCATATAAATCAAAAGAAAAGATCCACCAATACAATTTGTTACAGACTCAGGCAGTACTAAAGGAAGTTGTCTGTGACATAGCCATATTGGCATTTCTGCTGCATTGTGCCCAGTGCAATTTATTCTCTACAGGGATTTTAAGTATCCTCCTATGCAATCATTTGACTGGCATTTTGGAAAAATGTCTTTTTCCTAACAGTTGATAAAACTCTGGCTAGATTATTTAAAAAAATGACATAGAATTTGTCACAGAAAGAGGTCATGGTTTTGGGCCAAGTTATTTAATTCACTATGGTGCATAAGTAAAATGGGAAGTTCTTAATATTTTCATTCCTCTTTAAATTAGATAATGAGTTTTCAAAAAACTGCTAGTGAACACAGTTACTGAGGAGATGGATTTCCAAGCACAGAATACTGTATCTCAAGTACAGGTACTTTCCAGAGTTTTAACTGTATTTACTGAGCTCCCTGTTCTTTTTTCACTTCTAACATTCTCATCTCCAGCAGCCAATGTTGTTTATAAAGAAGGTTGTATTCCAGCTTCCATACTAATTTGCCCCCTATTTTCATTTGCTCATAACTTCCCTTTTGAGCTGAAATTTTCCATGTTTGATCTTAGACTTATGTGTATTACTCAGTAACATACTGGCTGAGCCATTTTTAAGTTGTGTTTGCAAGGAAAAAAAACCACACTGTCCATGTGCTGTGATGAAACTTTATGCTTGCATTAGTGACATACATCTGAGTCTAAACCTTGGTGCATATGGCTTGTTTTAAAGGCCGGACTGTGATTAGACCTGACACCACTGTGAAGGAATGTAAGGATTCCTTGACATTTCATTGAATGGCCATATTAGGGCTTCCGGATATTAGCTCTGGGCCCTTGGGAAGCGCAGGAACTACATGCTTCTTCTGGAAAGGAAATGAGCCATGGAATTCAAGTAGACTCAAGCACATGCTTAACTGCTGTCCTGAATAGAGATGCTTTCCTAGATTGGAGCTAAAATATGCAACTGAGCCCTAACACATGAAAAATAGTCATTGACTCACTGAATTTTTAAACATTTGCATTGCATTTGAATACGCAAATTTACACTCCAGCCCCCATCCCACAAGTTGTGCAGGCATGTCCATGCAGCCACACAGAGTCCCATTGATTTTATATAGGCATCCATCTACGTGGAACAACTTTCAGGATTGGGGCCTCTAGGAATAATTCTTAACAGTATCATTTCACACAGGTTCCTAATGCTGATACTCAGCCCAAACTTCTGGAAGAAAATATTTGTCATTACTTGCATTATTAACATTTGAAAATATTATATATAGTCATTAGACATTAATGTTTCACTGAAATGCTTTACTTAAAAAAAAAAAGACTGCTGAAGGACTGCAATAGCTTTACAAAGTGTGTTTCAGTTCATTAAGGTGAAAGGCCATAAAAACTGCTAGAGGAAGAACTACAAAGTTGCACAAAAATATTTTAAAGTCACCATATCTCCAGTAGCAGAATCTATGATCTAAGAGAAAATAATAATAATAAAAAGATTTAACTTTTTGCATTTTTTAAAAGCTTCATAATATATATCAATTGGACAGATTGTAGATGAAAAAGATTTTTCACTAGGAAAATGCTTTAAAGTTTGTCATATTGTTCTTTGATTTCTCCAGAATTTGAAAACCCTTCACACCAGTTTTCTTAAATTCTGTATAACCCTTGGTCATATAATTTGTATCAGACTCTTAGAATGCATGAAAATCTAGCTATTTCAACTGTATAATAAAAAAGTGGATTTTGCCTTTTCAGATCTTTCCTTTACACCATTTCACTGTGCTTATAGTGCACATGAAAGGGCAAAATAGATACAGACTGTAATAACATCTCTGAATGAAAGGAGCATTAGCAGCTCATCTATGACCATTGTCCTATATGTTTAGCGTTGGTACCCAGTTATGCTATTTCCTATCTCAATTGCTTGTCTTTTTATGTGGCCCTGATGAATATGAACACTTACATTATATGACATGCTACAGTACAATTCCAGTAACCTTTTGAAGAATACACAAAACTTTTAGATAATGAGTTGAGCCCATTCTAGAGTCTTCCAACTTTGAACACAGACTTCAAAACTACCAGTTCTTCCATTTACAGAGCTACTGAGGTACCCATTAAAATATTAATTTTGAGTAGCTAGCCCTGTAAGTGACCTGCAGAAGTCATCTTATAGAGAACCAATAAATTATACTGGATAGATTCTTCCATTGCATGTGTCTCCCACTGAAGTCAATAGGAGCCATGTGCAATGATACTGCTGGGCTAAGGGGAGCTCATCTCCATTAGAATAGCCCTCCTGCTGCTTCATTACCAGCTGGTGAAATGAGGACTCCTCAGGTAACCTAAATTGGGATCAGCAGGGGGGTTGTGTTGCACCACTACTCCTTACTAGTCTCACTTTGCAGTCCATAACTCAACCCCACTAAGATTTTTCTCTCCAACATCATATAAGTCTGGCTTTTGTTTCCATCACTGATGTATGTAACCAAATGACTCTCAATCTTTTGCAGCCTTGTATTCGCTATCCTCCTTTGTCGACAATACACACTTCTGATAGTGCTTTCCCTTCCTCATTCATAGTGCATATACTGCATTTTCCTAAACATATTTCTTACCCCATTCTGTTTTAGCCTCTGTACACATTCAGATCAACCAGCACCAACAGCAGGCTCCCCAGAAGCTGCTGTATCCACTAGTGCCTGCAAGTCTTGGTGGAAACTCTCCTTCTCCTCTTCATCACATCCTCGTTAAGAAGCATGCACTGATGTCACGCACATGACACACTTTAACTTGGTTCATACAAACATCAGTCTGTCACTTCCTCTAATAACTTCAAACGCACCTTTTGTTATCTGTGTAGGTTACGTTGATAAGTGTTTGGGGCCCAGTTAGAAGGCCTCTTCATATATTGATCTATCTACCTTGTGAGCTTAGAGGAACCTGGCATTGACTAGAAAAATAGCAATTCCTCTTAAATAATTTCCTTTATCTATTGATAGAATCCCCTATTGCACTGAGACCCAAAAGTATCATTCTGCAAAGCATTAGATGTGTGTGTTTGAACCTGAGCACATGGTAAAGTGTGTATGAATTACCAGTTGACCTGTTTGACCGTAGTTCTTATTAATGTACCTTATCTGAGAAGTTATATTACTTGACCATAAATAACAGGATACATGTTTGTGTTTTGTTGCAACTATTTATGAATCCTGTGTAATCAAAGAAGCCATATTTGTTTTCTTTTTTCTTCTGAACTGTATATTCTTCTACTATTATATTCCCAGCTTTTGTGTCCATTTAAAGATACATATTCTTTCAACAGAACTGAGAATACTATTGTTTGTGAATGAATGAATGGTTATTAATTGATTAGGATATTAATATTAAGTGGTCTGATCCAAGATTACTGCCTGAGTAAGAAATACTTTACTGAATGAACAAGGCGTTGAAATAGTAGGCAACTTTCAATGGCTACAAATCCAAAAGTGCTTATAAAAATTAATAATAAGCCTGTAATAAATTACTAATGAATCAAAGCATTATATCAATTTAGTTTGCTGGTTTCTTCTAAAATCAATTGGCACCCTAATATGTATTAATCATTAGGTACCCCTGTCATCCCTACATTAAGCAGCATTAGATACTTGTCTATTTTTCCCCTTAACTCATAGAGAATTGGTTCAGTAACCGCAGTTACTGCATGGGCTTCCTTTTACAGATACTCACTAGATCCTTCCCAGTGTATGAATCCATTTCTTTTTCATGCATCATATAATCAAATACTATGTTCGGCTGAAAGCCCTCCAGGCTCCTCAATCTTGTTTCTACGTGATTCTTTAAAAAAAAAATTGTTGAAATGCAAATGTAATCCCAGTGTAGGAAAATTAATGCATTGCATCCACATGAAATTCATAAGACATTTCACATACTACAGAGGTTTAGAGACAGCTCTTTTAGAACTTTGTCTGTATAGCACTGAATGCTAACACAGTATTACATATCTAACTGGAGATGCCTTTATATTTATTCCATCTGCTTATCTGTGGAGGAAGTAGATGTAATCTAAAGAACTCATGTTTTAAATCAATTGCAAATTAATGGCCCAATCCTGCAATCTTTCTTCACATGAATAATCCTTCGTCAGGTAAGGAATGGAACCTAATTAACATAGTCTGATTCCTTCCTCAAATACAAATTGCCATTTGAGACTTGATCTCATTCTCTGATATAGATTCATTGTTGTATTTACCACATTGGTGCAGTTTGTAGCAGTATTTCCATTATAAATTATTATTTATCAGGAGATGATATTTTTATCACAGAAATTCCCATCAGGCTGAGTCTAGGCATATTATCAAATTTGGAAAAATATTTTTTGAATATTTTTTAAGTTAAACAGGTTAGTGGTTCTGTATATTTCTACTCTCACTTCTTCCTCAGATTTCTGTAAAATAAAAAAACAACCCCACACATATATAGGGTTGAATTCTCATCACAGTTACACGAGCATAACCCGGGAGTATCTCCACTGACTTCCACAGAGTTAATGGTATAACTGTGATGTGTATCTAGGCCTAATTCTTTTTCCCCACAAAAATGTTGAAGGCCATGAGTTAAGATATGAGTAGTTGTCTATAAATAGTTTATTTAAACAGTTACCAGTGGAGGGTTATTTTGTCCAGACAATTGCCCACTGTGCATGCAGAGTACTGTCTTAATAGCCAAAAGAAGGTTCTTCCTTGGCAAGGAGCAGAACCTACTGGACAGAATTGTTCCTTCACTGGAGGAATCCACCTTCTGGCTGGGGGAAGGATGTTCCAAGGGGAGTAGTGGGAGCAAAAAACCTCACTGGCATCACGACTGAGGTTGGTAAGTATATGGAGGAGATGGTATGATGAGACTGCCTACAATGGCATGTAGCTAATCTGCAACTGCTAATAGCCAATGTCTCCAACAGCTGGTAATGGGACACTAGATGAGGAGGGGTCTGAATTACTACAGAGAATTGTTTCCCAGAGTCTGGTTGGTGCATCTTGCCCACATACTCAGGATCTAACTGATCATCATATTCAAGGTCTGGAAGGAATTTTCGCCCAGGTCACATTGGCAGAGACTCTGATTTTTGTTTAGGGTTTTTGCCTTCTTCTGCAGCATGAGGCCCAAGTCACTTACAGGTTTAAACTAGTTACAAATCTCTGTAACTTGAAGTCTTGAAATCATGAGTTGAAGACTTCAGTGATTTAGCCAGAGATTAGGCGTGTATTATAGGAGTGGGTGGGTGAGGTTCTGTGGCCTGCAATGTACAGGAGGTCAGACTCAATGAATATGATTGTCCCTTCTGACCTAATAGTCTATACAACACTTTATCCTTCCCACCCCCAGCCTAACCATCCTCTTCAGTGGCCTCTGCTCCTAATGGGTAGCAAAGAGAGGGATCTCTAGTTCTTACTCCCCCACACACATACCCTCTCTAAGCTGTAGAGAAGAAAAGGGACTTCAGGCACTTCTATTCTGCCTGTGGCCTGCTCTCCACTCACCTGAAAACACTGAGAAATGGCACTCATTTTAAAAAGGGAAGTACCTCATGGAATTCTCTGTAGTAGAACATCAGCCACTGCTGTAGGAGAAACTTTTAGTTATGAAGAATAATAGGGGAAATGACCATTCATCCTTAAAAAATAATTCAAATGTAGTCAAGATTTCAATGCACAAGATTTCATCAAGTTTTAACTATATGGGAAGTTGGAAGAGTGTGTTTTACTGTTACTGAGATAACTTGTAGGGTGGAGGGGTTGAAGAGGAAGGTTAAAAATCTCCTATTTTTAATGGTACATTTCTTCAAGGATTCCTTAAAAAATAATCCTTCATGAATTAACAGATTTACCTGTAAATTCTCATAAAATATATTCTGTGTAATTGTGGGGAGCATATTTTTCACAGACACCAAAATGACCGATTCCCTGCTTTAAGCACAAAATTCAACTCATGCTTAACTATGGAGGTGCAACTGATGCTTCATAGTGATTTTAAACCCATAAGATAAAGCATCTTCACCTGGCTCAGCATCTCAAATATTTTACAGTTTCAGTTTCTCTCCTGTTCTCTGCCAAGAAGAGGAGAGGGAAGAGCTCTCTCTCTCTCTCTACCAAAAAATTAAATTTCTTCTGGTTCTGGCTCTGCTAGTTAGTATCTCTCACCTGCACTTTCTTCCTATGCCTTCTTATACCACCTGTGTTAATGGACCAATTTGTTCATTAGACCTCCCACAGCCCATACTAATCCACTAATTAGGGTGAGTCAGGTCCATCCTAGAGGGAATTAAATACAAATTAAGCAACCTGAGTGCTGCCTCAGCATTTGGTTCCCAGAACTCTGTCACAGAAGGCAACAGTTTTGCTTCTGGAAGTGCCACCTCTGATTTACCAAATGCTTAATGTACTAAAAAGAATAAGAATGGCATATATCTTTATACGTGTACAGATTAGCTCCCAGCAAGACATATTACTCAATTTGTATGTTTCAAATTTTAACTCACGTGGTTTCTTTCAAGAAATATTTCTAATCCTGGCAGATTACCCATAACATCATATTTTGGAAAGAGAATTAAATTCAATTCTTAGTTTCATACTGAAAAAATCCATTTCTGTCCCAAGAGCAACCCATAAATGGCTAAAAACAACTCATCACTTTCTCCCAGTCTTAAGGATGATCTATGCCACTTCTTGTAGTCCAACATAAATATTTTACTATTTTTTATCTTTTACATAATTCCTACACAAGGACTAATGTTAACATCTACTTCACTGAGAAGCAACATAGGAGATTGGCCCAAAAATGAATAGGATTAAATGTACATTCACCAGTATCCTTTATATTTTCCAATCAAAATCTTGTTAGAAGATCAAAAATAGTTGTTCAATAACATCCTTTTGAGTTTATTACAAAGTGGAACATTTTCAGTGAAAATTATATTTTCCTTTGCTTTGTTTAATTTCTCAGGACACACAAATCTCTCCTTTAGTGTAATGAGAAATACTGAAGGCTAAGTCAAAAAATACAAATTATCTCTTATTCCATTAAAAAAGGCAAAAAAACACTCTCTTGCCCCTTCAAAAAACCCACCCTATACTAAGAGAAGCTTTGGTTTGCATGGGTACAACCTTAGCTCTGTCTCTCTGTGCATATTGCAGATCACATACTATTTCTCAGCTAATACAGTATATTATTTTTTCCTACAACTATATGATATTCAGTCAAATGTTATATATGAAGTGCCTACCCCTGACTCTAGGCACTTTTCCAGGAATTAATATATATAATTAAAAAGTAAAGATGATTCAAAATTCAGATAGATGCTGGATTGCCCATAAAAAATCCACAACAATGCTCACTCATAATAGTACTAAGCACACATTGAAAAACTCTTTGCCCTCAGCACCTCAGAATGCAACTTCTAAAAAACATATTAGGGAACAACCATGAGCTTTGCAGTATGCACTGAAGATTTTTTTTTTTTTTTTAAATCAGAGTTCTAGTGAGTGAATGAGAGAAGTGGATTTCAGCGCCTCGGCACCTTGTAGAAAAAACCCTCCCACCAGCCACCTTTCTTTAAGACAAATGGCTATGTAAAATATTACAGATGGATTAGACAAATGTCCTAAGCCTCAGACTGCCAGAATCTGGGAGGGGACAACAGGGGATGGATCACTCGATAATTACCCTGTTCTGTTCATTCCCTCTGAAGCCTCTGAAGAAATATGATGACTCAGCAAGCACTGCTGTTTGCAGAGTGCTGCCATTTTGATGTGCATACCCTTCAAAAGACCTTTTTCTTATATTAAAGATTGCAGTGCCTCAAACTCATATCTTGAAAATAAAGTGTTCTTCCAATTTATCACACTGAGTGGGCCTCTGGTAGCTGCAGGCTGCTAAGAAGACTAATGCTATTTCTGAGCCTAACACCCTGACTATGATGTAAGTCCTTTATTTTTATCCACATGTTCTGTGTTACAGTGAAGTGAAACCATTTTTTTCTAAGCCCTCAAAGAATGGCGTTTAGATATCAGATACACGTTCAAAACATTTTTCATTTACTTTCTGTTTTCATAGTTTTCCCGAAAAAGGATCAAATGTGCATCCAAGTTCACTAAATATTTTGAATCAAGCAAATAATTCTGAAAAGGGGAAGAGCAAAAATTATATAGCATAGTGCATGTAAAAAATGCACTAAAATTTTAACTGCCAAGGTTAACATTTCTGGGCATTCAATCTATTTTGGGAATATGCATTGTTGGATAAGATCTTGGTACTACCAAAGTATGTTTCCCTAACAGTCAGTCACCATCATGATTGCCATTGTTGATCTGTAGGGTTAGTAACTGAATCTATCCACAGAATTCAACATAAGTTATCTTTATATTATATAGCCCCATCTTTGGGCCTAAACCCATTAAACTGTCATCTGTGGGGTTTTGTCATTTTTACTTGAGGGGACTAGTGAGAGTTTGCATTCTTTACTTGTTTTTAAAATACATCTAAGACTAAACTATTGTATCCTGAAAACTCCATTTCACGTCATATTTTGTCTCCTGTTAGTGTGGTTGCAAATAATAACAAATTTAATAACTTTTAAACAGCAGGGTATCAGAAATACAAGCATTAGAAATATTTAAATTAGACATTTGATATATAATTCTTAATTCCCCATCAAATGCTGTCGAGCTTTTGTGGCCCACTTCAATGGACAGGAATATGTGAATTGTATTTTTTAAGGTGCTTTCTTTGATGTGCAAATAAACAACAAAGTTCAGATAAGAAAAGTCAATATATTTGCTGTGTACTTCAAGTCAACGAATGAAATAGATGAAGTGCACTTGTTTTATTTTGACAGGGGAAAATGTCACAATGCACATTCAAAATGAAATGTAATAATTGCAGGAAAATATACTTTAATGTTATTATAACAACAGGATACTGGAGATGAAAGAATGAAAATAACATTTCAATATCTCTGCTAAGGGATAGATGAAAACTATGCACTGAAACTTTTTTTTTTACCTTGATACAGGTCCAGTGATCAACCATAAAACAGTTTTCAGTTACTCAAGAATTCACAATATTCCTTCTTCTTCTTGGGCTGCCACCTTGACGTGGTGGAGAAGCTTGCGCATACGTAAGACCTTAAGAGTGATGCTGTCAGGAGTCCTTTACTCCTGGTAAGGTCACCAATGGCAGTAAGGTCGAAGGCGAGATACCAGAAAAAGTGAAGCCCAACCACAACCCAGTACAAGACCTCAACAGCAGAACAGGCAGATGAAGCAGGATCACCTCTCAATCGCTGTGAAGGCAGATGAAGTTCTGCAATGGAGGAGAAACCCCCAGTCATTTTGGACCTCCTTGCCACTGGACACAGGTGCCTCTTCCACCAAGATTTGTATTGCTGTTGGTGCACAACATCTCCCCGACATTAAAAGTCCTGCGGTGATGAACGAGTGGCAACAGGGATAGACGAAATGATCACCAGGAGTTCCTAGACAGAGACCCACAAGCAGGCAGTGACCGCAAGATGGTTTTCATGTGCCTGTGGACTAGGATCCAAGAGCATTTTCAGCAGTAGCAGTCATGACTGAGCAGGCCTTTTTAGGAATCCCTCTGTTCAACCCATATGGGAAATAGGCTAGAAAAGGTGCCCCAAACATAGGCTATCCCATCATACCTGACTGCATAACTGCATCCAGAGGGATCACTCCCAATGCGGTTGTAAAACCATAATGTTTCTTGCAACTTGGAATGTCCATACCCTAATAGAAGGATCAAAAAGTGAAAGACCCAAATGCAGAACAGCAGTTGTTGCCTGAGAACTCTTGAGGCATAACACCAACAATACTGCTCTCAGTGCAACAAGGCATGCAGATGAAGGCCACTTGAGGGAAGAGGGCAGCAGTTACACTTTCTTCTGGAAAGGAAAACCAGCAAGTGACAGGCGAATACACAGAGTTGGCTTTGCAATCAAAAACGTTTTTGTCAACTGCCTGCGTGAGCTCCCTGTAACCATCAACGGGCACCTTATGATCCTCCCAATCTAATTGGTCAATAAGTCATTTGCCCTATCATCTGTGCATATGCACCAAAACTTGACATTGAAGAACAGAAAAAATCCTTCTACACTGACCTTAATGAAATTTTGTCATTCATTCCAAAAACAGATAAGATAATCCTCTTAGGGGACTTTAACACAAGAGTTGGTCAAGACTGTAACATATGGAGCAGCACTGTTGGGAAGGAAGGAGTGGGCAAGATCAATTCAAATGGCATCCTTCTACACTCTTCAGAAAAAGCAACAAGTACAAAACAACTTGGCAATACCCCCGCTCAAAACTGTGGCACCTCCTAGACTATGTCATTGTAAGGACACAGGATCTAAGAGATGTCTATATCACCATGAGAGGTCATGAAAGGAGCCGATGATTGCTGGACTGACAACTGCCTGGTGAGGTCAGTCATTTCGATCAGGATTGCATTGAAACATAGAAAGCAATCCACATCACACAGATGGCAATACAACATCCAAAGACTTCAATCCTAAATGCATCAAGAGAACTTCCAAACACTCCTCAGTGAAAAACTGACCAGGTGCACACCTGGAAATGAAAACACAAGAGTTGGAGAAGATTGAGAAGCCCTAAAACAGACCATCCATGAGGCTTGTGGGGACTCCATCGGCCTTGCTACCTGCTGCCATCAGGAATGGTTTGACAACAACAACAACACTGAGATTACATCCCTTTTGGACCAGAAGAGAAAAGCTTTCTTTGACTGGCAAAACCACCACTATCCAGTCAGAAGCAGAGCTCTTTCCATCAACTCAAAGCTGAAGTTCAAAGGAGGATCCGAGAAAAGAAAAACAAATGGTGGGAGGACAAAGCAAAAAGAAATCCGAACATTTGCTGACAGACATGATATGTGGAACTTTTCTTGTGAAAGACAAAGACACTGTATGGACCAAGCTCATGTAGCCTCACACAATGAGATCCGAAGGTGGTAGTACCCTTCTTAAAGATAATGAATCCATCAAAGAGCAACGGAAGGAACACTACCAAAAGCTTCTAAATAGATAATTGACTGTCACTGACAACACCATCAACTCCATCCCTCAACACCCCATCTGGGAAACTCTTGCCAATTCACCAACACTTGAGAAGGTCTTGAAAGCAATTAAACAAATGAAGAACAATAAAGCACCAAGTCCTGATGGCATACCAGCTGAAATACTGAAAGTGGGGGGAGAAGCCCTGACTGGCAAAGACCTGTCAGAGAGGGAATGTCCACTTTTGAGGCAAATCGCCTTGCCCTGGTCACAGAAAAACACAGGAAAACAAAGGAAAGACAACTGTCATGCAGCAATCGTGGCCCAACCCTGTCTTCCAATACCACCGGCAACATCTGCCAGTGAGCCTGTGGCTCAAGGATCAGACTCCTCAGTCACCAAAGGACCCATGAAAAATAAAACCTGTGAAAGAGATCATCCTCGACCTGAAGGGATCATCAATGATGACGATATTATTCCTTAGCTACAGGAAATACTGAGACGTTATCCAGTTACCTAATGCAATTATTGAATAGTTGTTTTTTTAAGAATGATTGCTATTGTTCAATGGCCTGTATTTTAAGCTGTCCAAAGCAGGTTAAAATTAACAAAAGTCCAGCTTGACAAATTATATAAAACTTGTAGTAAGTACAGGCCCTGACAAAGGCCCAGTATGAGGCCTGAGGCCTAAACTAAAGTAATGGTCAAGACTTAGCTAAAAGCAAAGTTAAGCTGTGCTGATGTTGCATAAACATATATTCACCTAGCATATTGAAGTATAAACATAGTACCAGAACACTCTATACTGGAACATTCCACAGATAACAAGATACAGGCTGACCCATCCCAGTGACAAGGCCAAAAGGGTAATATGATGGATAGAGTTGTTTTGTTCGAACCAACAGGTACAAGGTGAGAGGCGGCACCTTACTACGTAAAGGTGTTGTACCTGGCTACGTAGAAGGGTTGCACCTCAATACTTCAGGAGTGATGTGTAACTTGTTTGTACCTGTGTATAAGAATGCATCCCTGGGGTGGTGTCTGGGTCCGGCCCAGGGGGCAGTGGAAAGTCCCGCCACTGACTGAGCCGAGTCCATTGACCGTGGGCACATATTTGTAGTAGGCCCTGAGTTAAACTAAGAAATCTACAGGGAACTATCATTGTGTCCAATACGGCAATAAACCTGGCCAACGTGCCTTCGTACCTTACTAGACCCTGTCGTCATTGGGGGTTCTCTTCGGGTCTGCTGTGTCAGCTATTTGCGCAAACCTGGGACGGCACACAGAGGGAACACACGCACGCAGCCGAGTGATACCAACATTGGAGAGAGCAGAGCACCACACCGGTAGCATCTGACAACAAAACTGTTTATAAAAATAAGCAAAATACTGGTACAAAATGGATGTATTTAAGCTAAAAACTAATTAGAGATCTTCTAGGGTTCTGGTGAGATCATAAAATTGCTATAGCAACAGATAGAAGCAGTGCTAAAACAGACAGATGAAGCCATAATTGGAATCACCAGTTAACTGGGTAATTTTGATGGGAGGAGGTTGCCACCTCTTTCTGGACGTTGCTTTTCTGGCGGTAACTTGGTAATTAGCTTAAGATAGCAAGTGGAATAGTTTGAAGGAGCCAGTTTTACCTTTATGGCTAATACCTCCCCACAAGTTGCTCAGAGCACAAGATTTATCATCAGACTGTTGCGCCTTTGTTGTCCCACATGAAAAGACCACCTTCATCAGGTTTGGCTACATCCTGAGCAACATCGGGAACATGAAGCAGACACTCCTGATGCTACCTCCTCCTTATCATCCCTCCTAAAAGAAATAAAAGAAAGTGTTAAAATGAAGTTTTTATTAACCTTCTTTAAACTTTCGATTACTTTCAAAGATTTTCCCCCTTCATCTGAATGTTTAGTAAAAGGTTTAAGAGTTTTTGTCCCCTATTTCCTCCTAACAGCTGTTAAAATGGAAGGAAACCAGAGTTAGCAAGGATTTTAAAAATACCTTATTTCAGTTGAGCCCAAGTCACTTCTTCCTAATCAAAGCAACATCACTATAAAATTACAAATTTCATTTCCTAAACATATATATTGGATTCTGTTCTATTCTATGCTAGTTCTTATGCCATAATAGTCACCACAGGATCTGAGCAAATAATTTACAAGGAATAATTTGGTACATTTTGACTTTTTTTTTTCCTGTTCACATATTGCCCATCAAATTTCAAGATACTATTGTTATTAGAAATTATTCATTTTCCAGGATTTCTACACAACCCTTTGGAGTTTGGTAAATACTGCACCTAGGTTTACAACCACAGCAACACACCACACACACTGTAACTCCGCACATCAAATTAAAGCTCAGCAGCTTGTTTGTTAAGGATCTAAAACTTGGTCTGTTTGTTTCACAATTGCAAGATGAGTTGGAGTGAAATCATGTAGAGCAGTCTGAGCTCACATGCTTCACCAATGTACTGAGAACTAACTGCATTTTAAAACTATTTTCAATTTCTAGGCAGAGAGGTGCATTGGCTAGATGGTGTCATTTCACCTGAGGCTAACAAAGTATCACTTCAAGCTCCACAGAAATGTCAACACTGTAGAAATTATCAAACAGATTTCTTCTCTCTGCAAATGAAAACGAAGGTGAAATTAAAGAAAAGTAATAATCTGCAGCCAGATGGTGCTGTGTAATTCACAAGGGGGCATTCGTAGCTCTGTATCATCTTAGCTGCTACTTGTAATATAAATGCTGTGAAATAATGGGTAGAACAACATACCAATTTTCAGCAAAAGTGGCCTAATTCTGCTCCCTTTGAGGCTGATAGCAAAATTACCATAAACTTCGACAAGATCATATCCAGATGTATTAGCTTTAATGAGTTCTTATAATCTTTATACTTCATTACTTGTACAAAATATACTACAATGTAGTTACTGTGTTATCAATAAAAAGCTATTTTCAGAATAAATTACTAGTAGAACGATGCAGATTAAGCTGCAGAATATAGCCTCTGACAGATACTAAAGCTCACTTTTTCTTAACATCTAAACAGCAGGTGCACACCGTACCTTCTAAATTTCTGTGCGGTCACTATCACACAACTCAACTGACTGCAATGTATTACTGTATAATAATAATCTTGGAATTATTGCATTTCATGCAGGAGAATCTGGTTATAATTTAAAATGATTCAAGTTTATGCAGGTGTGTAACAGTTATTTTTATGGAACACTGCAAATATACAAGGAATGTGAAATTATACTACCTGTTTTCAGTTTTAGTAAATAAGACAATCCAATGATTGATTTACATGCATATACTACTATACTGGAATGTGTGGAAGTACCATGCATTAGCGGTTAGAATCCTCTTGTCAAATTACACAGATGAGCTGTGATAATTTTGCTATTATTCTTTATTTGCTGATACATTACTTTTTCAACAACTAGCCCTCTGGGCTTTCAAAACAAACTCTAAACAACCCACTTTTTAACCTACTAACATTAAGCACTGCACTGCTGTTAAAAAGTTATAGTAACACAAAATAGCAGCAATGAACTTACAGACTGCATAATATAAGAACAGTACAAAGGGTTTGTTTAGTCTATTTTTCTAGCAGTTGGGTATATATGTGATGAGAGTAAAATAGACTAATGTTCATTGTGGTGCTACTTTTCATTTTTAGTTTAGTTGGCCATTACAATAGTACAGATCTCTATTTGTGGGAGGGTGTGTGTGTGTTGAAGTGGCCTATGTATGTAGCAATTAAAGGAAAGTTCTCCACACAAAAGAAGTAAGTATGATCTGAGCGTCTCAGCTCCTCAGACAAAACAAGTTCTCTCCAATACTCTGCCTTTGTCTCTCTGCACAGTGTGGTGGTAGCTGTAATTCTGAGCCCCTTGTCAGTTCTTCAACTTGCATCCTTCTTTACTAAGCATATCACTACCATATGTGCAATTAGCTTCCTGAAGTCTTGCTGAAAACTACATGGCAACCTGATTTACTCATATTAAATAACTGAAAGAAATGTGTCTTTACAGTGTATTTTTCATTGTTGTTTATACTCTCTATTTTCTGGGGCATGTAAAACTACATATGGTGTTGTGCAACAGTTTTTTTTAAACAATAATTATACAATCTGTTTTCAATTTGCCCAAGGTTTATGACTTATATTAAAAGAGACTTTTTCCTGATTTGCTTTTGTATATCCTCAATCCAATTATAAAAAAAACCCCTGCAGAGATGTTGAGCAGTGCTGCAGAACGTGAAAAGCCTGATATGAATATCTAAATGCAGAGGGGAAAACATGCACTAATAGTGAGCCAAATAGGTGCTGAATTCTATTGTGTTCCATGAATGAGATACTGTGCAAATGGTTTAATAAGTTAATTAGCATATTTGCATATAACCATAAACGTAATCTCATGGTCAACACACTCTGTTCCAAACAATGGTGAGAGTAGGGTGACCGGACAGCAAATGTGAAAAATCAGGACGGGGG
This sequence comes from Gopherus flavomarginatus, assembly GCF_025201925.1. NCBI lineage: Eukaryota > Metazoa > Chordata > Testudines > Testudinidae > Gopherus > Gopherus flavomarginatus. The sequence continues at coordinate 194,430,367 of NC_066617.1, read as the reverse complement.
TGGGGGGTAATAGGAGCCTATACAAGAAAAAGACCCAAACATCGGGACTGTCCTATAAAATCGGGACATCTGGTCACTCTAGGTTACAGTAAAATTAGGAATTGCACAAAGTTGGTAGCTCTGGTGAAGATAGCTGGGTGGGGGAGTCTGAATAGAAATCTGACCAGTAGCTGGGTGAGTGACTGATGGGGCTGTTGATACTGCTGGGGATTAGGCTGGTGCTAGGGCTTCTGGAGGGCAGGTATTGGGGGCAGAGGTTGTTGGAAGGAGCATGGGGCTCTTGATGGTGGAATACAGGGGCTGGGATTCCTGAGGTATAAGTGGGTTGCAGGGAATTGGGGTCTCTTGGAGGGGAGGTAAGAGGGTGATCAGGCAGCTGTGGGAAGCCTGGTATAGTTGGCTGCGGAGAAGACGGGAAGGGAGTCTGGGGCAAGTGTGGAATACTTCTGTCATAAACAGCATAAACAGACAGTTAAGGGTTAATGTCTCTTTTACCTGTAAAGGGTTAAGAAGCTCAGTAAACCTGGCTGACACCTGACCAGAGGACCAATAGGGGGACAAGATACTTTCAAATCTTGGTGGAGGGAAGTCTTTGTTTGTGCTTTTTGTTTTGTTCGTTGTTCGCTCTTGGGACTAAGAGGGACCAGACGTACATCCAGGCTCTCCAAATCTTTCTAAATCAGTCTCTCATGTTTCAAACTTGTAAGTAATCAACCAGGCAAGGCATGTTAGTCTTATGTTTGTTTTCTCAACTTGTAAATGTTTCTTTTTGCTGGAAGGATTTTTACCTCTGTTTGCTATAACTTTGAACCTAAGCCTAGGGGGGTGGGGTCCCTCTGGTCTACAGGAATCTGATTACCCTGTAAAGCATTTTCTATCCTGATTTTACAGAAATAATTTTTACTTTTTCTTTCTTTAATTAAGAGCTTTCTTTTTAAGAACCTGATTAATTTTTCCTTGTTTTAAGATCCAAGGTGATTGGATCTGGACTCACCAGGGATTGGTGGGGGGGGAAGGAGGGGGGATAGCTAATTTCTCCTTGTTTTAAAATCCAAGGGGATTGGATCTGGATTTACCAGGGATTGGTGGGGGGAAAGGAGGGGGATGGTTAATTTCTCCTTGTTTTTAGATCCAAGGGGTTTGGATCTGTGTTCACCAGGGAATTGGTGAAGTCCCTCAAGGCAGCCCAGGGAGGGGAAAGTTTGGGGGGACAGAAAGTGCCCCAGACACTGAAATTCTGGGTGGTGGCAGTGTTACCAAATCTAAGCTAGTAATTAAGCTTAGAAGGGTCCATGCAGGTCCCCCACATCTGTACCCTAAAGTTCAGAGTGCGGAAAAAACCTTGACAACTTCACTTTGTGCTGCTACTTGGGCATTTGCTACCACCTGCCCCTTGCTTGTTCCTGGCCCTGATCCAGCAGGGAGAGGTGGAGCTTGGTGGCTTCTCAGCAAGCACAATAGCAGCCACTCCTACCCAAAATGCAAAGCTGCTGGTAAACTCTGGCTGCCTTCCAGAAACTCTGCAGTCTGGTGCATGAGAGTCCAGATGTGATTGTGCCATGGGGCTGCCCAGTGTGTGACTTGGCAGTCACACATTGGGCACTCCCGTGGCACAGTCACATCTGCTTCATAGCATTGCCTTTAACTATAGGTCTGCAACAAATGGACAGCAATATCCCTGTTATATGCTACCTGCTGCCTCTGGGTACAGTATAAACCACCCTATGGAAGATCCCTGGGGCTGGAGCTCTGAAAATCAGCTAGGAGATATCTGGGGATGGTAAAGTTAAGTAAAACATATAAGATTATCACGCCAAAAATCTGACTGTAGATTTAATGAACCAAATCCTCACCTATAAGAGTCACATTGTGCCCCCATAAAGTTTCCCAACTGGGCAACTGAGTATCTCCCCATGGTATCAGAAGTAGCATAGCCTGCTTAATAGTCTTCCCCTTGCTCACCTAGAATAAAGAGGATGTTAGATATTGGCCTAGGGAGGGATCATAGCTCGAGTGCTGCTGCTCTCAGTCAGTTGCCAGGTGATGAGAGGACCCTTTGGGCATCTTCACAGTGCACTAGAGGGGATTGCTTAGGTCAGGGATTGGCAAGCTTTCAGAAGTGGTGTGCTGAGTCTTCATTTATTCACTCTAATTTAAGGTTTCGCATGCCAGTAATACATTTTCATGTTCTTAGAAGGTCTTTCTATAAGTCTATAATATATAACTAAACTCTTGTTGTATGTAAAGTAAATAAGGTTTTTTAAATATTTAAGAAGTTTCATTTAAAATTAAATAAAATGCAGATCCCCCCGGACCGGTGGGCAGGACCCAGGCACTGTGAGTGCCATTGAAAATCAGCTTGCGTGCTGCCTTTGGCACTCGTGCCATAGATTGCCTACCCCTGGCTTGGGTGTTATACATCAATATTTGCACTAGACATAGCTTGGTTGGACTCACAAATTGGGCTCTGTGGGTATCCCCACTTTTCTGTAATCTGTACAGAATTAAAAGATGAACACTTGATGATGATTAGCTTGACCTTTAACACCGAATGCACAAACTTGTGCAGGATGATTTTAATGTAGAAATATCTAGATAGAAGGTTCAAATGTGACTCGCGTTTGTTTTTCAATGGAATCTGCCTGCATTTTAGAAACAAGCTTCAGCAACTCGATAATATTGTTCTGAGTAAGACCCCATGATGTGTGCCAGGATTATCTAATATTGTTCAGCACTATGGTCGGTATCGGAAATCAACCGGGGCACATATCACAGCAAGTGGCTAGTGAAATAGCTTTGTTCATTTGCACTGATGTATTGTACTGATAACTGCAGCATAGGTGTAGGTCCCAGATAGATGCTGTAGTGGCTGCACATGCTATAGTTCTACTGAGATTATGCCCTTTTACAAAGAAAACTGATGAGATGAAAAATTGACCAACTAGTTTGCACATAATAGGTTTGAGATTGATCTATTGGATTTATTGCTCTGGAAAGGTTCTAGTTCAGCTCATTATACCTCTTGTTGTGGCTTTCCCTAGGTTTCTATGTTAAATGTAAATTTATGACATTTAACAACAGAGCAGTGAAAGAACAGAGAAACATCAATTTACAAACAAACATAAGAGCCCTGTTTGAATTCCTTCAGGCACAGAAACAACTTGTTAAAGAATTGAAAAATCAACAACTGCCCTACATAGCCTGATGGAATACATCTAAGGTAAAATGTCCTACCTATTATTCAAGACAAGTATTTTCAGAATTCCTGATCTGAATTTCCTGTGTTTATTCCTAATGGCAATGAATCAAAACTTTTTAAAAAAATAAAATTAGATTATTCCTTTTCATAGTAGTTTGAATTTTGTTCTGTGGTTTGCTAAGTTAAATTTTGAAATGCTTCCCAACTCAAAGTCTGCCGAAAGATCCTCATCAAACGAGAGTGTAACAGTGACTGCATGGCAAAGAATGGTTCCAATGACCCTCCCCGCTTTTCATCTTTCTAGGCTCCCTCATACCATTCAATAAAATGTGTCTGCATAGTTCTGTCTCAGCTGCAGCAGGGTAACCAAGTCTCCTATGCCTGAGTGCCTTCACACTGTTCACTCAAAGGGAGACTTCCTCCCCCACCTTCAGCCATGGGAAAGGACTACCTGTGTGTAAAGCCCACACAGAAGATTCTACACCATCCCTTGCCACACTCCATGGTGAGGGGTGTGCCTAGAAAGTTATGGGGATAGGAGGTGGAGTGGCCTGAGTGGTGTATGATTCAGCAATCTTCAGCTGTGGCAGCACTCACTTGGACTTCCAAATTGCTCTAACTGGGATCATGATGCATAAACATTTTTTTTTCTCCACTCTCTTCAGCTGTGCTGAGCAGAACTTTGGCACAGTTAAGGATCTGGACTTCTGACCTGAACAATGATTCATGAACAGAATTTGCTTCATATCTTGTATGGCTCCAGTCATAATAGCACCAGTCCTAACAGAAGGCAAGTTTGAGGCGGCGATCCCACTACCACCAGCACAAAAAGACTTTCCTCACTCTTCTTTTTGGGCCCAATTTTCTGCACCTACTCTGCTTATAATGAAAATGATCGGCCTCGTTGCCAGTTTCACTCATAATAATGTATTGTTTCTATAGCATTAGATACACCACATCAGCCCTCGGCCCACGCAGCTTCCCGCAGCCCCCATTGACCTGGAGCAGTGAACCGGACGCGGCAGGTAAACAAACCATCCCGGCTCGCCAGGGGCTCACCCTGGCAGGCCACATGCCAAAGGTTGCTGATCCCTGGTCTACGTCATAAAAGAAAAGAGCTTTTTTAAAGAAATGCCTATTTCATGTGTTCGTTGTGATTAGCAACAAGGTTATAGGAGTTTAAATTATTTAAATTCATTCATTCATTTAAATGCATTGACTCCAAGGAGGCATTTATTCCAGAAGTGCTGATTCTACATATTGGACAGGGGACAGTGAGTGCTCTGAACTGGCTAGCCTAACCCCTCACCTAATATTAGCTCATAATAAAAAAGGACATGTTTTAATCAAATTATTTAAATTCATATAGATGAAACCAGACACTGACTATTTCCAGAAATGCCTATTCAGCAGTGAGGAACAAAACACAGACAGATTTATAGGAGTCTTCATGCCTGATATAGGCAGTGCACTAAAAGTTAGTATAGCAGTCTTTGTGACCCGGGCAGGTAGATCTGTTACATGAGCTAGATTTGCTTATAGAAAGCTGGTAATTTATTTAGTACCCATGAGTAGCTAAAAACTTTAGCATTTGTATCTATTTATATCTGTATCTCACATCATAGCTACGTGAGGTACGTGATATCCTTAGACATACTTG